>NC_050099.1:226216087-226841087 GCF_902167145.1 Zea mays | reverse complement strand
ACGAGCGGGTAATACAAACTTTCTTGTGGTCTTCAACAAAATTTGGAGACTCACAAGAGACACCTAGTCATCTAGGAGCTAGAAGCTCCAAGAGTAATGAATCCACAAAGAACTCGATGTAGTACCAAAGCTTGAATGAAGAAGAGCAAGAGAGATTTGGAGATGAAGCACAAAAACTGCAGCTCTCAAACTCACTCAAAGATTTCTCTCCAAAAATTTGAAATGGGAGAGGCAAGAGATGTGTGAGAGAGAGAGTGGGAGGTGTTCTTCAAGTTAGAAATGGAGTTTGGGTCATGCTCTTTTGTGTGGAGAGAGAGGTAGGAGTGAGTATATATAGGTGGGGCTTCAAAACTAGCCGTTAGGCTGATTTTGGCTGTGGAGGACCGGTTGAACTGCCCCTAGGGCCGGTTCAACCACTTGGGGCAGGCTGATAGTCAGTCTGCCAATCAGACTGCAGGTCAGACTGCAAAAACAGGTCCTAACACCGGTTGAACCACCCCTAGGGCCGGTTCAACCGCCTGGTGGTCAGACTGACAGTGAGTCTGCCAGTCAGGAGGTCAGACCGGTTAGGTGACCCTGACACCGGTGAACCGCCCCTAGGACCGGTTCAACCGGTATTGACCAGTGAGGCCTGGGAAAAAACCCCAGTTGAACTTTCCCTGGACCCCGGTTGAACCTCTCTGGACCCCGGTTGAAGTGAAGTTCAACTGTAGTTGAGGTGAAGTTCAATTGCAGTTGCGGTGAAGTTCAACTATAGTTGAAAAAGCTCAACTGCAACTGAAGATACAGTTGAAGTGAAGTTCAACTGTAGTTTAGGTGAAGTTCAACTGTAGTTGAGGTGAAGTTCAACTGTAGTTGAAAAAGCTCAACTGCAGCTGAAGATACAGTTGAAGTGAAGTTTAACTGTAGTTGAAAAAGCTCAACTGCTTTTCAACAGGAACACTCTAGGTTTCTCAATCCTAACCACGGTCAACCATAGAATGTTAAAGAGATTTTTGGTTTTCAAAAATAGCTTTTGAATATAGAGGCTTGAGTTTTGGCAAACATCAACCTTTTTTTTGGATTCCCCTTTATAGTACGACGATTCCTATACTCAAGTTAAATCAAATTAATTAAGTAAACTCCTTGAGTCATTTGTGTCTCATGTTATGTCTCCATGGCGTTGCTTCATAAGGATCACAAACATCTTTATCTCACCTTTTGAAGCAAACACAACTCAAACCCTGTGACTTGTACCATATCACCATATATGAGTTCAAATCATGGATCCAAGTCACCGTTCTGATTCATCAACATGTTATAATTCTTCATAGCTGATTAGTTCATCGACTTAGTGCAAGTACTCTCTTCTTCACCTTAGCCATGGTACCTCGGTCCACAAGCCGTCGCTTGGCCTTCACCTTCGCTTAGTTCCTCGAAGCCCTTTCCTTGCTATCTTCACCCTATCAAGCCATTCTTGAGTCACATCATATTAAGCATCCATTGAGAGAATCATTTCTTCAATATTGTGAACCTTGCTTGAATGTCTTCTAGATATAACCGTTAAGATCAATCAAGCTCTAGTTTGATTCTCATAGAAGCATATATGGACTGATAGTAATATGGTCAAGCCAATTCACGATTCCTCATATCTTATTCACTTTGGCTTGACCAATCCTCTTAATCACTTCATCCTCTATTCTGATCATATGTATGTAGTGATTTCTCAGGTCTTGTCCATATATTCAAACCAATATAGAGACCATATTATATCCATTTGCATTGTCTCACTAGTTATTTAACCTTGTGTTGAACCTTTGTCCACTATCATTATACACTATTCAAGTATGTTCATCATACTAAATTTCCTGTTCAACACTTAGCAAACTTGTTAGTCTTTTAAATGTGTTGTTATCCAAATTACCAAAACTCACAAAAGGGATGAATGCACTTTCAAAAATGCCTAGAAAGAAAATTCATGCTGCATCAAATGAGCATAATATTTCATTCAAGACCTTTGATGCTTCATATGTATTAACTAACAAATTAGGAAAAATAGTTGTCAAATATGTTGGGGGCAAACATAAGAGTCCAAAGACTTGTGTTTGGGTACCCAAGGTACTTGTTTCTAATGTGAAAGGACCCAAGACCGTTTGGGTACCTAAGAACAAGGCCTAAAATTGTTTTGTAGGTTTATGCATCCGGTGGTTCAAGTTGGATAATCGATAGCGGGTGCACAAACCACATGACAGGGGAGAAAAGGATGTTCTCCTCCTATGAGAAAAATGAAGATCCCCAACGAGCTATTACATTTGGGGATGGAAATCAAGGTTTGGTCAAAGGTTTGGGCAAAATAGCTATATCTCTTGACCATTCTATTTCCAATGTTTTCTTGTAGATTCTTTAGATTACAATTTACTTTCTGTTTCTCAATTATGCAAAATAGGCTACAACTGTCTATTTACTGATATAGGTGTTACTGTCTTTAGAAGAAGTGATGATTCAATAGCTTTTAAAGGAGTGCTAGATGGTCAGCTATACTTAGTTGATTTTAATGATAATCAAGCTAAACTAGACACTTGCTTAATTTCTAAGACTAACATGGGTTGGCTCTGGCATCACCGACTTGCCCATGTTGGAATGAAGAATCTTCACAAACTTCTAAAGGGAGAGCACATTTTAGGACTAACGAATGTTCATTTTGAGAAAGACAGGATTTGTAGCGCATGTCAAGCAGGAAAGCAGGTTGGAGTCCATCATCCACACAAGAACATAATGACGACTTACAAGCCACTTGAGCTACTCCACATGGATCTATTCGGCCCGATCGCTTACATAAGCATCGGCGGGAGTAAGTACTGTCTTGTTATTGTGGATGATTATTCTCGCTTCACTTGGGTATTCCTTTTGCAGGAAAAATCTCAAACCCAAGAGACTTTAAAGAGATTCTTGAGACGGGCTCAAAATGAGTTCGGATTGAGAATTAAAAAGATAAGAAGCGACAATGGGACGGAGTTCAAGAACTCTCAAATTAAAGGATTTCTTGAGGAGGAGGGCATCAAGCATGAGTTCTCTTCTCCCTACACACCTCAACAAAATGGTGTAGTGGAGAGGAAAAATAGAACTCTACTGGACATGGCAAGAACCATGCTTGATGAGCACAAGACACCGGACCGGTTTTGGGCGGAGGCGATTAACACCGCCTGCTACTCCATCAACCGGTTATATCTTCACCAAATTCTCAAGAAGACATCATATGAACTCCTCTCTGGTAAAAGGCCTAATGTTTCATATTTTAGAGTCTTTGGGAGTAAATGCTTTAGTCTAATTAAAAAAGGAAGAAGTTCTAAATTTGCTCCTAAGGCTGTAGAAGGCTTTTTACTAGGGTATGACTCAAACACAAGGGCATATAGAGTCTTCAACAAATCCACTAGATTAGTTGAGGTTTATTGTGACATTGTGTTTGATGAGACTAATGGCTCCCAAGTGGAGCAAGTTGACCTTGATGAGTTAGATGATGAAGAGGCTCCATGCATCGCACTAAAGAACATGTCCATTGGGGATGTGTGTCCTAAGGAATCCGAAGAGCCCACATAAGCACAAGATCAACCATCATCTTCCATACAAGCATCTCCACCAACTCAAGACGAGGATCAGGCTCAAGATGATGAAGATGAAGATCAAAAGGATGAGCCACCTCAAGAGAAGAACATGGATCAAGGGGGAGATGAAGATGATCTAGATAAGGAAGATGATCAACAAATAAGGGATCAAAGACCGCCACACCCAAGAGTCCACCAAGCAATTCAAAGAGATCACCCTGTCAACTCCATCCTTGGTGACATTCATAAGGGGGTAATCATTAGATCTCGAGTTGCACATTTTTGTGAACATTACTCTTTTGTGTCCTATATTGATGCAGGGTGGAGGATGCACTAAGAGATCCGGATTGGGTGGTGGCTATGCAAGAGGAGCTCAACAACTTCACAAGGAATGAGGTATGACATTTAGTTCCACGTCCTAATCAAAATGTTGTAGGTACAAAATGGGTATTCCGCAACAAGCAAGATGATCATGGTGTGGTGACAAGAAACAAAACCCGACTTGTGGCAAAGGGATATTCACAAGTCGAAGGTTTGGAATTTGATGAAACTTATGCACCTGTAGCTAGGCTTGAGTCAATTCATATATTCCTTGCCTATGCTACTTACCATGGCTTTAAGCTCTATCAAATGGACATGAAAAGTTCATTCCTCAATGGACCTATCAAGGAAGAGGTCTATGTTGAGCAACCTCCCGGCTTTGAAGATAGTGAGTACCCTAACCATGTATATAAACTCTCAAAGGCACTTTATGGGCTCAAGCAAGCCCCAAGAGCATGGTATGAATGCATGCAAGACTTTCTTATCACTAATGGCTTCAAAGTCGGTAAAGTCGATCCTACTCTCTTTACTAAAACTGTTGCAAAGGACTTATTTATATGCCAAATTTATGTCTATGATATTATATTTGGATCTACTAACAAGTCAACTTGTGAAGAGTTTAGTAGGATCATGATACAAAAATTCGAGATGTCCATGATGAGGGAGTTGAAGTATTTCCTTGGATTTCAAATCAAGCAACTCCAAGAGGGCACCTTCATCAGCCAAACTAAGTACATTCAAGATATACTTAAGAAGTTTGGAATGAAGAATGACAAACCCATCAAGACACCCATGGGAACTAATGGGCAGCTCGACCTCAACACGGGAGGTAAATCCGTAGATCAAAAGGTATACTGGTCGATGATAGGTTCCTTATTCTACTAATGTGCATCTCGACCGGATATTATGCTTTATGTATGCATGTGTGCAAGGTTCCAGGCAAATCCTAAAGAAGTTCACCTTAGGACAGTGAAAATAATCATGAGATATTTAGTTTACACTCCTAAGTTTGGCTTTGGTATCTTAAGGGATCTAGCTTCGATCTAATTGGGTATTCTGATGCCGATTATGCCGGATGTAAAATAGATAGAAAGAGCACATCAGGGACTTGTCAATTTCTGGGAAGATCCCTAGTGTCATGGGCTTCAAAGAAACAAAACTCCGTAGCTCTTTCCACCACCGAAGAGTACATTGCCACATGCCATTGTTGTGCGCAATTACTTTGGATGAGACAAACCCTTAGGGACTATGGCTACAAGTTGAGCAAAGTCCCTCTCCTATGTGATAATGAGAGTGCAATCCGCATGGTAGATAATCCCGTTGAACACAGCCGCACTAAGCACATAGACATCCGGTACCACTTTCTGAGAGATCACCAACAAAAGGGGGATATCGAAATTGCTTATGTTAGCACCCACAACTAATTAACCGATATCTTTACCAAGTCACTAGATGAGAAAACCTTTAGCAAGCTTAGGAATGAGCTAAATATACTTGATTCTTGGAACTTTGATTAAAATAATTGCACACATAGCTAACTTACATACCTTAGATCATATCTCTTTCATTTGGTACAAATGCATATTTCTTATTCTTCTTGTGCCAAGGCCAAGACTAATGTGTTTTCAAGTATATCTCTATGATTAGTCTTAGATTGAAAGGGAAATAGAGTTTTCAGCAAAGACAAGGCTTCCACTCCAACTCTGACGGTATCATTTACCCTTTGTCGTTGCTCCTACAACTCTCAATGGTATGACCCTTCATTCGTATTTAGTTTACCATTTGAGAGAAAGTGTTAGGCCCCAAAGGGGGGTGGGAAAATGCAAGAGGGCTCTCAAGTTCTCCGTTTTTTGGCGCTTAATGCCAAAGGGGAGAAAATATTAAGCACAAAGCAAAAGGACCACACCACCATTTCAAAAAAAAATCAAAATGAATTTTTAATTGGTAAATTTCAATTGGTGTATTTTTCAATTAGTATCCAATTTACAATTGATATGTGAAAGTAGAATTTCAAATTGGTATCTTCAAAACTTCACATTAAGTATAGAAGAATTTCAATTAGTATATTCTCAATTGGTATCTAACTTTCAACTCTTATGTGAGAGAAAATTTTCAATTGGTATCTACTTCAAAACCCTCTTGAAAGCTAAGGGGAGAATTTCATTCAGGGGGAGCTTTTAGATAGTCAAAGGAAAAGCATTTAAACAGGGGGAGGAATTTCAAATCCTAAAAATGCTTCTTGCAATCATATTCCTATACCTTTGACTATTTGCAAAAGTTTTTGAACAGATTTCCAAAAGATTTTCAAAGACAAAACTTGTGGTGCAAATGTGGTCCAAAATATTAAAAAGGCAATTCATTCACTCTTATTCATATGTTTAAATCTTTCATTGATTTAATTCTAAGTAACCTATGCACAATCATCTCAAATTGCAAACTAGTTACATTTCTGCACTTTATATTTGCTTTGGTTTGTGTTGGCATCAATCACCAAAAAGGGGGAGATTGAAAGGGAAATTGGGTTAACCATTTCCTATAATTAATTTTGGTGGTTGACGACCAACACAAACAAACAGACTAACTAATTTATCTAGAATTCATGTATTACAGGTGCATAAGGGTCAACATAAACCAAGAAAGAATCAGTTAGGGGACACAATTTAATTGGAGCAAAAGGACCCTAGTGTGCTGGTTTTTGGCGCACCAGACAGTGTCCGGTGCACCAGGCCGTATAGAGTTAAACCAGCCACTCTCGAGAATTTGGAGACGCGCTCCGCTATAATTCATTAGACTGTCCGGTGTGCCACCGGGTCCGGTGAATCAGCGGAGCAACGACTCTCTGCGCGCAAACAGTAACCTGCCGTGATGAACAGTGCATGTCAGAAGTCAGAGAGCACCAGACTGTCCGATGTGGCGTCGGACTGTCCGGTGCAGCTAGACAACAAAAGCTCCAACGATCGACCAGCTCCGAACCCTAACGATTGCGCTGACGTGGCGCGCACCAGACAATGCACAGTGACTGTCCGGTGGCGCACCGGACTATCTGGTGCGCCCATCGCCAGCAGAATTCAGCCAACGACTAGAAGTGGTTGGGAGGCTATAAATACCCCCAACCACCTCATTCACTTCCATCCAAGCATTTCTAAGTTCTCATTCATTGCAAGAGCAAAAGCCCAACACTCCAAGACACAATCAAAGCAATCAATCTACTCAAAGCCCCAAAATCAACTCTAGTGCATTAGGGCTTGTGAGAGGATCACTTGTGTTCTTTTGTTGCTCTTCTTGGATTGGCCTTTTCTTTTTCCCTTCTATTTCTCAAGTGACTTGTAATCGAAGCAAGAGACACCTAAGTGTGTGGTGGTCCTTGCGGGGTCTAAGTGACCCGAGAGATTAAGGAAAAGGCTCACTCGGTCTAAGTGACCGTTTGAGAGAGGGAAATGGTTGAAATAGACCCGGTCTTTGTGACCTCCTCAACGGGGACTAGGTCCTTTGGAACCGAACCTCGATAAAACAAATCATCGTGTTCACTCACCTTGATTCTTGTTTGATTTGTTTTTCCCCTCTCTAACGTTTCCTTGCTGGTGTGAATTTGAGTTGGTTCACATACGTCATCCGCAATCCTTGAGCAACTCCTAGCAAGAGAGATATTCTTTTGGACTTGATATTAATTCTAACGCTAACCCCCGACCTTAGTGTGTGTTTAAGTATATAAATTTCAGGTTTCGCCTATTCACCCCCTCTAGGCGACTTTCAGAACCGTTGATGGCAGAAGGAACCGCGTGGATTAGATCTTGAAGAGACAATGTTTTGGTCTTTGGATCACGACTGGGTGGATGAGATTAGAGCGTCCGCATACCCCTTTGCCTGTGAAAACTGGACCGTGGATCTCGGATCCTATAGACCTAGTGGCATACCATTTCATCACACTACTACAAATCATGTTATATGAGACGGTTAATTTTTAGTTATTAAGACGCTTATGAAGTGTCCAAATTTGACGGAGTCGCAAAAGATGTACCACATTTAAGATGGTTATAAACCGTCTTAAAAGATATTATATAAGACAATTTTTAATTATAACCGTCTGAAAAAGGTATTTGTTTAAGTCATTTTGTCCGATAAACCGTCTGAAAAAGGTATTTGTTTAAGTCATTTCGTCCGATAAACTGTCTTGAATTAGGTTTTTTTAAGACACTGCTTCTAAAGAACCGTAGAGAATACAAACATTAAAAGTCATAAAGTATTTATCAAACCGTCTCGAATATCCTACAATAATAGACGATTACAATAGGAAAACCATCTTATTTATGTGACTAATAATGGACGTTTTAGAAACCATCTTATTTAGAATACTGATATTAGACATTTTGGTGACCGTCTTATTAAGATTTAAACGAAATGACTTACACGGCAGTACATTCTTCAATTTATAATCATTTTTTCAGATATCATATTATAATAATTTGAAAGAGAAATATACATACACATATACTGAACAACATTATAATTAATATAATATAAATAAGTACCATTCAATATATCATAAATAAGCATTGTCAAACAACGCATACATAAGTGTACTCTAAATCTAAACTAAAATACAACTGTTTGCACTAATGTTAAGCCTAACTTTATATGAATTAAAGTCTTCAGACTTTTGCGACCACCAAATTTGAATTCCATTCTATGTTTTCCTGTACAACAAATAGGAGAAAACTAGACATAGCAAAAAGCTCCAAGCAGCACGTGGATGGTCTCAAAGCTGCCCTTGTGCTTCTCCCTGTTCTTGATGGCTCCTACACGCCCGGTGTTCCTCCCGCCAGTCACCATGACCACATTGCCGACATCAAAATTGATGAAGTCCATGATCTTGTTGGTCTCCAGATCGATCTTGATGGTGTCGTTAGCCTTGATGAGCGGGTCGGGGTAGCGGATGGTGCGGCCGTCGTAGGTGTTCAGGTAGGGGATGCCTTTTTGGCCAAACTGAACAGACATCACCTTGCAGAGCTTGAACTGCACACAAACCAATAGAAAAACAGTGAGCACTTCACATGACATTTTCAATGTAGCACGTGACATTTTCAATGCAAGCAGTGAGCAACATCTATTATTAGTCCTAACGATTGTAGCACATGACATTTTCAATGCAAGACTTTCATGCACACAACATATATGGACAGTATAGCAAGGATAAGGTACACATATCTACTAATGAAAAACAGCAACCTCACACAGCTACCAAGATCGTCATGCTCAACTAGAACAATGAGAGATGATGTGTTAAATTGGCTGGCATTGCAAGCACGTTGTGCTGTTCCAAGACTTGACACAGTTTATCAGGTGATATACTTGGATCCATGACCTCAAAGAATAACTTACAAAGAGTTGATATGTGCATATAAGACTCTAATTATAGTTAACAGTGGGAAAGTACGAGGATCAATTAAATGGTACAGCAGGCTAACCATATTGGTCTCGACCGAAGCTGAGTCCATTGTAATCTGCTCGATTGTCTTCAGTCCCTCTAAGAAAATGAACCCAACAAGACATACAAGCTTCAATACCCAAACTCCACAAACAGAACTAACGTTAAGTTGACAAGCAAGCCAATTTGCAATGGAGTCTAGAGCCTAGAGCCTAGATGCAATGGAGCAAACAACAGTAAAACATTTGGAAATAAAAATAGTAATCCTCTCTCTGGTACTTAGTACTTACCATATTGATCCTTCAACATCTTCTTATGATAATCGTTAAGGTACACTGTTTGATCATAAATAGGATATTTAACCTGCATCAAAAGTATAGTAACATGAAACACCTTTGAGAATTTATTTAAGACTAATTTGACATAGGGAAGAAATGAGTCATTACAGAAGCCACTGCTTGACATCTTGATGTGCGCGCAACACAGTGGTTTACCTCCATGAGCGGTTTTCTCCATAGCAGGGAGAGCGCGTGGGCGGCTGCGACGGCGGCCTGGAGAGGGTCGCCCATGCTGGGGCCTTTAGGGCTCGTTTGGCAGCCTGGTGAATTGCACACCGGCCAGCCACAGCGGGGGCAATACCTGCATTACCTGTCCCACGTGTGGTGCAGTCCTGTGGGGCATAGGTTCCCTGTGTCCGTTTGGCAAAGATTGCTGCAGGTAACAGACAAGCAGTGCAAGAGGGACAAGCATGCACATCTACGAACAAGCAGTGCAGGTGGACAAAAGGCAGGTCACATGATAATACATTTTAACCTTAACAAATAAGCATAGTAATTGAAATATGTAAGAATCACAGATAATTATAAACATGAACATGGAGGTACCATTGCTGGTGCTTTTATTTGACAATATAAATATTTAATTATTTTTAGAAAAATTCTATTTTGCACCAACCAAAGAATTTTACGAATCACAAAGTCTGCAAAATGGAAACAGTAGCCCTAGCAGCTAGCAAGAGACAGATTGGTTGAGCTCTTCCTGATTGTGTTCTTTGTGTATGGTGATTCATTGATCATCAGAATTGATTCTCTGTAATTCTCTAAAGTAAACTCAGTGACACATATAGGATTCCATGCATCAACTAAATGAGAAGAAGCTGCTTTTTTAACTCTCAGTTCCATGGTTTATTTTAGAGAACTGCTAGAAAAAGTGTGGAAAAAATATTTCTCAATAAAAAATTGTTTGATGATAGAGCTTCTTCTAAATTCAGCGTGAAAGATTCTAATGCTTTTCTTCCTTTTTCTTTAAAGAAAAAATATAGAGCTAGGCACAAATAATTACTAGAACCTACACTCTTCGGGTCTAGAAACAACAAGTAATCTGAAAATGGAGGTCATCAACATTGCGCAGCGCTTGCTAAATCGCAGTTCCTCTGTTGGTGATGGAAAAATGTTTTTTTGATTGACACAACCACCACATCAAACAACAGATGAGATTATTGTTGTCAGTAACTCAGCATCTAGCACTAATCGTATGACCATAGTCCTAGTGCTGCTCATCAAAATATGCATCAGTTTGATAGCACCAGAGAATGAATGCATGTGTTTGTGAGAAATGCAAACTGACATATAATTGAAAACCAAGAAATGCTAATATACTCTGGCACAAGAAGAAGAAATTTACTCTCACAGCTACATGAGGGTTCCTTTTTAACATACCAGTATTTAGTAAACTGTAACTTGATCTCAGCTTAGCTAGTTGCTCAGTTCTTAATAGGAACAAGAATATAAAGCAAGCCTAAAGTGCAATGTTTAAAAAAACTAAGCCTGAAGTGCACTGTTTAAAAAAAACTAAGCTATGTTTAAACTGCATCCACGGATGCACCGACCAATTTATCAGAAAAGACCTAATCAAAAGAGAAAGATTTCTAGGTGGAGTTCTAGATTGCAAGTTTAGATTGCACGCATGGATGCACCGATCAAGCTATCAAGCTAATCTATCCTACCAGCAGATCCTCAGCGATGATGCAAGCAAGCACTAGCAGCTTCTTCCATAACGAGAATCAAATATAGACAACAGATCTAAACGGAATAAGCTAAAAAGGTGGAAGCTCACCAGATTCTCAGTGTCTTCTTCTATAATGAGAGAGGTGGCGATATAGAAGCGGTGGGTGAGGGCGGCGATGGAGGGGGACTAGGGGAGGTGCCATAGAAGCTGCGGATGATGGAGTTGACCGCCGGATCCAGAGGAGGAGCACCGACTGCTGGATTCAAAGGAAGAGACGAGACGTTCTGTATCCGACCATTGGAGGGCAACGACTGGATCTGGAGGAGGTTTGGCGGTGAGCTTCTTCCTATGTGTCTTCTTCTTCGCCAAGGACTCCAGCCCTAACGCTAGCGGGCCCGGGGGACGGCGGTTCACTGAAGATGGAGACGAGGACATGGTGGCAGCGGTGCTAGGGTTATGGGGTTTGTGGAAGACGAATGAGAGGGAAGTCGGTTCGCCGCTCGCGTCGAACATGGAAGTGTAGGAGAAACCAACCTAATTTTGGGCTACTGTTGGCGACTCATTAGGTTTAGCATCAGGGTAGGTAGGATGGATTAATTTAAAAGAAAGTATAATGACATTTAAAAAAAGATGACACAAGATGATCGTTAAAACTAGTGTTTTAATATAGTATAAAATATATAAAAGATTTGTTAAATTAGTTTTCTAATTAGGCTACATTTAATACCCGTAATTACCATTCAAATATTTGATATGGTAGTGACTAAATTTTATTTGGGTGGAACCAAACAACCCCTCAGTTTGATAATTTTTTTAGTCTGAAGTCGCCCATAATTTTGATAATTTTTTTCAGGTCCGAAGTCAGAGTACATCCACATATCTGCATGCTTGAGCACGCGGCACTACAGAAACACAATGAAAGCTAAAGTGGTCGGGTTTTTTGGAGTTTGACAATGTAAATGTAAAAGTATTGATATATTCATCATAGATGGATATATCTTCCTAAACCTCTTGGTACATAAATGATAGGAATTAAAGGAAAATGGTGACTTATGTCTCTTGTGTGACACATTAATGATCGGGTCGCATGTGGGTCTATTTTACCATTTATATCAAGTTGCAGAAATAAGTTTTACATTTTATATCATATATATAATCAAACTAAGCCGAATTCACTATTCACTACGTTTTTTCATAATACGTCTCATTAGAATATCATACAAAGAAGGTTTCATATTTAGAAGTGTCTAGTATACTTACTAACATTTAAGACAGTCCTTATAGTCTACACGACTCTAATACTATCTTTATTTGAGATGGTTTCATATATAGACGTGTCTAATATACTAACCAAAATCTAAGACAATTCTTGCAATCTTAATGACTCAAAAGGTATATTTATTTTAGGCGGTTTTCAATAACAATCCGTCTTAAATCAATATAAGACATTTCTTACAATGTAACTGTCTCAAAACACTTCTTTATTAAAGACGGATCTCTAACAAACTGTCTTACCTTACTCATCACCATATGATAAAAGACGCTTCTATAAAATGCACTAATATCCGTCTTAAAATGTGCGTCTTAAATAAGCATATCTCTAGTAGTGTCAAGTGGCCGATCAAATCGGAGCCGTCGGTCTAAGATCCAACAGATCCCCTTGGACCATACCCCTTCTGCGCGACCATTTTTACATAAGAGACCTCAAACCTTTATATATATAACCCGCCATCCTTTCTAGTCCAAAACTAATTACTCTCAGGTCCTGTTTTTCTTGGTTTTGACCCTGGGTTCTCAGGTATTGGTGGCCACCATCCCTAGACTTTGGTAAATCATATAAATAAGCCTAGAAATGATTTTTAGTGTAAAAATAAACTGAAATCCTAGATAATTCATATCTAACTTGATTTAACTCTGTTTTAATCTGTTCCATTTGCGTTAGCTTCATAATAGTATTGCCTATGCTTTAGTAACATTATTTATGTGCCAGGTTTTCAAAAGTAACCAACTAAATTGTTTGGCCTATGTTACCGAATAACTTTTCCAATTAAAACTAAATGTGATGTTTTAATTTGGTCTATAAAAATAAGATGACTAAAATATGACCTTCACTCAAGTTATAACTTAGATTGAAGTCGAGTCATTTTTATTCTTCTCACATGATTTACATTAAGCAACATAGAATATAGTTCTACTGTTTAATCACCTAGGACTTCAGAAAACCATATCTTTTCAACCGTAACTCCAATTTTAGTGATTCTCAAACCTATGATCTCATAATGATGCATAGAATATTCTTATACTGTTTGTTCTCATCTTTGGTGTATTGTTATTTTTATGTACTCCTTGTCTATTTGTATGTATTGCTATGAGTAGCAGCGAGGTCACGAGAAACCCGAAGACCGACTTGGTGAAAACACCTAGAAATCGCAAGTATAAGGCAAGTTGTGCCCTTGATCACTCTTCTTTACCTAATAATGTTCATGTTAATCACTGTGACATGCTCGGGTTAATTTTATGGGACCTAATAGGTTTCCTAGTTTGTATACCCCACACCTTGCAAACAAATGAACTATTGGGTAGACTCGCTATTGCTCTACCTGGTTTTGGGATTAATGTTATATTGAATTAAGATCATGTTCCATTAATATTGTTGGATTAGTTATTGTTCATGTTAGGATCATTATATTAAATGGAACATGGAGCGGCCACCCGGGAAAACAGTGCTACCACAAGGGTGGAATGGGACATCCTTGGCTGAATAATTAGGAAAGCTAGTGTGAGTTAATCCTTTCCCGAAAGGGGCTAGCGTGGCGGAGTTGTGCAGGTGTAGGGAGGTCCTCAAGTCGGACTGTCTTTTTAGCTTTTTGGACGAGGGATTCCAGCATTGCCTTCGGCCCGGAATCCATAGCGGGTTCTCTCCTCTAGTGGAATTTTGTAAAGGCCTCGCAGCGGATCCCTAGTCATTCACCTTAGAAGTGTCTAAGGGTCTAGCTAACACTAGTAAGAATGTGATCATCAGTGACGATTTTCTAGTGACGCTGGTGACTTCAGTCACAGATTGATACATTTCTATGACCAAATTGACATCTTCGTCAACAATTACAAGGGACGAAGATTAGACTTGAATATTAAAGACGAAAATGAAAGGAACGTCATAGACGAAAATGAAAGGAACGTCACAGATTAATTTGGCTTGATCGGCTGACGTAATGATGAAATAAATTGGTCACAGATGAGTTTTAGTAAAAAACGGCCCACGTGTACACACCACTTGACGGTGTGGGATCCTTGGCCTACATGGGCCGCAGTTTTTTGGGACACAGCCCCCACCTAGCGACGCGGACCCGGCCCAGTACGAAGCGGCAGTTAGTTATTTGGCAAAAAAGGTGCGCCCGCGGAGTTTCGAACCAGGGACCTGCGACTTGCGTTAAATCGTTGCTACCACCAGACTACGCACTTGTTCGTGTATATAAAGAAACTATCCGTCTGTTAACAGGTGTTCCCATCTGTCGTTATGTTAACAGGTTTTCCTAGCCGCCATTCTGCGATCTGCATGGTTCGCCTGTTCTGATTTTTTCCTGCTGCGATCTGCGCTTCTGCGATCGGCCGTCAGGTTACGGCACACAACGACGCCGGCGTCTGTCGTTGTCCGCTTGATCGGCAACTGGGTAGCGTCGCAGCGAACGAGCGATCTTGTCGCCTGATCCATTGATCCAACTGTGTTGGAAGAACGGCGTCGTCTGCAAACAGCGAGGCAGAGAAGCTTCGGGCGCGGCAAAGCAGCGGCGTCTTGCGCATAGCTACGGCGGGCATGGACAGAACAGCGGCAGGGCGGGGAGAAAAGACAAGGTTTGATGTGTTGTGTTTTTGACAATAAGGTTCTATGTGCGTTTGAATTTTATTTCATATATGCATGTGTTTGATGTGGTTTTCAATTTTGTTCAATGTAATCATAGTTATGGAGTTAATGCAAGTTTTAATTTATTGTCAAAATAGATGGATAGAAGATGGGTTTATGGGAAACAATTCACACCTGCATATGTGAAAGGAGTTGAAGAGTTCATGAATTTTGTTACTGAAAGATACCCAGAAGACACAGACATTCGTTGTCCGTGCGTGAATTGTCTTAATCAAAGGTTGCGACCTCAGAGTGAAGTAGAAACTCATATACACATTTATGGAATGTCAGCTACATACATGAGGTGGATTCATCATGGGGAGTCGGCAGATACAGAAGTTGAGGGTATAGAGGAGGATGTCGAAGGATATGATAATGACTTTGGGATACATATGGATGTGGACGATGATGTTTACGATGATGATCATGGAGTACCTGAGATGATCGGTGAACTGTTTGCAGCGGCAGAGGCTGATGGAGAAGAGCCAAGATTTGCAGGAGTTCTTGGAGATTCAAAGAAGGCACTTAGTCCGGGTTCTAGCCATTCAAAATTTTCTTTTATGGTGAGGATGTTGTATATGAAGTCTCGTTATCGAATCAGCAATACATCATTTTCAGCAATGATGAAGCTGATGTCTGATGGATACCCTAACAGTGAGTTGCCAAAATCATATAATGAGGCCATGAAATATCTTAAAGAATTGGGCCTTGGATACGAAAACATCCATGTGTGCAAGAACAATTGTGTGTTGTTTCGGAATGTTAATGCTAAATTGAATGAGTGCCCAGTATGCACGGAGTCTAGATGGAAAGATGAAACTGGTTCGAAGCGGGTTCCACATAAGGTTTTGAGGCATTTTCCACTGTTGCCAAGGTTGAAAAGAATTTTTGCTTCAAAACAAACTTCAAAGGAAACACAATGGCACAAGAAAGTGAGGAAGCCAGTCGCCAATGTGATGAGCCATCCAGCTGATGGGGAAGCGTGGAAGGACTTTGACCGAAAGTACCCAGGTTTTGCAAATGATCCGAGGAACCTGAGGCTAGCCTTAGCTACCGATGGATTCAATCCATTTGGCAACATGAGTACCCAGTACAGTATGTGGCCAGTGCTTGTGACACCGCTTAATCTCCCACCATGGGAATGCGTGAATCCAACAAACCGCTTTATGTCTTTACTCATCCCAGGTCAAAGATGTCCAGGAAAGGATTTTGATTTGTTCCTTGAGCCCCTAATTGAAGAACTGCTGAAGCTATGGAAGGGTGTCAAGACCTATGATGCATGTACTGGTAGGAAGTTCGACCTTCGTGCTGCTGTACTATGGTGTATACATGATTATCCAGCGCTGGCCACGTTATCTGGGCGAACAACAAAAGGGTATTATGCATGTATTTATTGCGACAAGAATCCGTTGTCTATGGCAATAAGGAACAAGTTATGCTACATTGGACATCGTCGTTACCTTAAAAGGACACATTCATGGCGGAATAGCTTGGATTTCAATGGTAAGCGTGAAAACAAAGTTGTGCCTGGCAGGTTCACTGTGGATGAGGTCCTACAAGAGCTAGAGAAGGTGAAAGATGTCAGGCCAGGGAAGCAGGCTAACATTACTGGAAATAAAAAGGAAGCGTAGTAGTGACGGTCCAAAGATTTATAGCCGGAAATCTGGGTTGTGGCAATTGCCATATTGGAAAGATTTGATGCTTCCACATAATCTCGATGTGATGCACATAGAGAAAAATGTATGTGAAAATATTCTTTGCACACTACTTAGTATACCAGGCAAGTCCAAGGACACACATAATGCAAGGCTAGATTTGTATGATATGGGCATAAGACCTGAACTGCACTTGCAACAAGATGGCAACTCGGCCTGCAGGGCTCCACCTGCTCCATATGTGTTGGGGAAGGATCAGAAAGTCGAGTTTTGCAAGTTCCTCAAAGGTATCAAGTTTCCTGATGGATTTGCGGATAACCTAGCAAGATACATAAGTGAAGATGGTTCAAAGGTGGTTGGAAAACTGAAAACACAGTCTTGCCACATACTCCTACAGAGAATCATAGTCGCTGGCCTTAGAGGACTGGTGAGGAAGGATGTATATGAAGCAATTGCAGAGCTGGGGACCTTCTTCAGGGAACTATGTAGTAGAAATCTACGGATAGATGTTGTGCAACGGGTAAAAGGAGATATTCCATTGATCCTATGCAAGCTTGAGAAAATCTTTCCACCTGCCTTCTTTGATGTCATGGTGCACTTGAGTGTCCATCTTCCCGATGAGGCAATGCTTAGAGGACCTGTTCAGTATGGATGGATGTACCCAATAGAAAGGCGACTAGGCACTTTGAAAAATTTTGTAAGGAACAGGGCTAGGCCGGAAGGATCAATTGCTGAGGCATATATGGCAAGTGATACCTTAACATTTTGTTCTAGGTACATGAAGGATGTTGACACTAGATTTAACCAGGATGATGATAGTGGTACAGAGATGCCATTGCCTAATGACATGTCTATTTTTAAGCATGGTGCTACTCTTGTTGGAGCTACTAAGACTGAGTACATTGATGATGCTATCATGAATAAGTTAGTTTGGTATGTGCTACATAATGCTGATGAAGTACAGGAATATTTGACGTAAGTTAGTTTGGTATGTGCTACATAATTTATGTTATGTTTATTAAATTTGAAAATATGCTTATGAATAAAGTATGCCATGCAGTCTGTACAGGGAGGAGCTATCGCAGCAAGGTGCACGTCCAAATGATGTTGATCGAATGGTTCAACAAGGATTTGCAAAGTGGTTTATGTCCCATGTAAGTCACTAAACTTTTATGTTATAGGTTTACTAAAGTTTTGGGTATGCATATGTAATTGCTCAGCTGAGTAATTTTGTTGCAACAGGTTGAGAAGAAGCGTAATGAGAATCCAGAATTGGTTAGCGAAGGACTGTGGGCACTGTCATGTGGCCCAGCTCGGCGAGTTAAGACTAGTACAGCTTGCAAGATTAATGGAGTGCGGTTTAGCACAGTGGATCGTGAGAAGTTCATGCAGACACAAAATAGTGGTATAATGACTGAAGGTGAACATAATGGGGAGAACATAGATTTTTATGGTGTCCTTAAAGAGGTAATTGAGTTACAATATAACTCGAATTATCAAGTTCGTCGGTCGGTGGTTGTATTTCTATGCGATTGGTACAACCAAGTAGGAAAGACTGTGGGCATTCGAGATGACAGCCATTTCAAATCCATCAATGTGCAGTCATTTTGGTACAAGTCCGATCCTTTTATCTTGGCAGACCAAGCGAAAAAGATATTTTACCTGCAAGACACAACTCCACAATGTAAAGATTTCCGAGTTGTGCAGAAATTTGAACATAGGAATATTTATGATGTGGCTGAAAAATATGAGGGCAGTAATGATGTGCATCAGGATGATTATTGTTCTGATACAGAGCATATAGTGCAAGAAGGTGATGATAATCAGGTTCTGCACAATGTTGAAGGTGGAGAAGCCAGTCTAATTGAAGGCAATTTAGAGGAACTAATAAGAAAAAAGAAGGAAGTTGCTATTATTCTTGAAGATAGTGAGGATGAGGAGGAAGATGATACAATGTTTCAATATTTTAATGATGGTGGCGACGACAACAATGATGACATGTCCATAGAAGATGAAGATGAGGATTTCTAGTATTGATAGTTGATTTATGAATTGTTCAGTTGATCCTTTGATTTGATACTTTCTACCACCTTGACACAAGGAATTGTAGTGGCAGTTTAGAATCTGAACTTTGAACTTTGGACTGGGCAACTTTGAACTTTGGACTGAGCAGAGTGTACAATCTGAACTGGGCAGCAATCTGAACTGGGCAGCAGAGTTTACTCAGAACACCCAGCAATCTGAACTGGGCACTTTACAATCTGAAAATGCAGAAATCTGAACTGGGAAGTTTACAATCTGAACTGGGCATTACTGTCAACAGTTGATGCTTAACTATGGACTGGGCAGATCTCTGAACTGGGCATAACAAAAAAATGCAGAAATCTGAACTGGGAAGTTTACAATCTGAAAATGCTATAATTTGCCACTGTGAACAGAGAACAGTTTATGCTTACATCCTGGACAGAGAACAGTTTATGCTTCTAATGAACAAACGTGACTGGTCCAATGGTAACTCCTTGCTACTGTGCGCTCTGTTACTGGGCAGAAACATGCAGAAATCTGAACTGGGCGCTCGGTTACATCCTGGACAGAGAACAGTTTATGCTTACATATAACTGGTCTCTGTTACTAACGAACAAACGTGACTAGTCCAATGGTAACTCCTTGCTACTGTGAACCCTTGCGTCTTGTGTTCGAGCTTGGGATAGGTAGGTTTTTTTTGTTTTGTTTACATTTTTCAATCATTTTTGTATTTTGCTTTTATTTATTTACATGTATAGCACCAGTTTCTCCAAATCATTTCAACCTTTTTTTTTGGGTGTTGATGGAGGTGTACCATGATGTTTTGTGCCGGTGCAATTTTTAGAACTAGTTTAACTATTAATGTAAGTATTTGTTATTTTACTAAAGAATAAGTGCTAAAAAACCTTAGGTGGCTAGAAAAATCTAGAAACTTGCATGTACACTTCATTTTGGTGTACAATGTTGACAAAATAGTTTCAACTCATTCGGACAAAGTGGTGACACACATCCTAAGAAAGGCATACATCTCTCATATAAGGCTAATTACTAAGTGAGAGATGTTCATGCTTGTGATGGATCTATACTACCACTTTCTCCAAACCATTTTAAACTTTAATGGCATGTTTATTGAACCAACCTATGATGTTGTGTGCAGTTATGCATTTTTCAGACCTAGTTTACTAATTACTGTAATTATTTGTTGTATTTCGTAAAGATATTTGTTACAATACCATAACCTAGCTAGAAAAATCTAAAAACTTGCATGGACCATTCATTTTGGTGTACAATGTTGACAAAATAGTTTCAACTCATTCGGACAAAGTGGTGACACACATCCTAAGAAAGGCATACATCTCTCATATAAGGCTAATTACTAAGTGAGAGATGTTCATGCTTGTGATGGATCTATACTACCAGTTTCTCCAAACCATTTTAAACTTTAATGGCATGTTTATTGAACCAACCTATGATGTTGTGTGCAGTTATGCATTTTTCAGACCTAGTTTACTAATTACTGTAATTATTTGTTGTATTTCGTAAAGATATTTGTTACAATACCATAACCTAGCTAGAAAAATCTAAAAACTTGCATGGACCATTCATTTTGGTGTACAATGTTGACAAAATAGTTTCAACTCATTCGGACAAAGTGGTGACACACATCCTAAGAAAGGCATACATCTCTCATATAAGGCTAATTACTAAGTGAGAGATGTTCATGCTTGTGATGGATCTATACTACCACTTTCTCCAAACCATTTTAAACTTTAATGGCATGTTTATTGAACAAACCTATGATGTTGTGTGCAGTTATGCATTTTTCAGACCTAGTTTACTAATTACTGTAATTATTTGTTGTATTTCGTAAAGATATTTGTTACAATACCATAACCTAGCTAGAAAAATCTAAAAACTTGCATGGACCATTCATTTTGGTGTACAATGCTGACAAAATAGTTTCAACTCATTCGGACAAAGTGGTGACACACATCCTAAGAAAGGCATACATCTCTCATATAAGGCTAATTACTAAGTGAGAGATGCTATTGCAAGTGAGAGATGTATAGTACCACTATGTCAAAAATATTTCAAAATATTATAACATGATCATAAACCAAACTAATGTGTCCATGAATAGATAATTGCAAAAAAAACATAGAGATAAATAAAAACAAAGAATTAATATAAAATGGTAGGCAAAAAACAAAAAAAGTCTCCTTGCAGGCGCTTGAACCTAGGAGCTTGGTCATATAGTTAGCAGGTCAAACCATTGAGCTATGCACGTGTTTTTGATATATACCCAGCGCTAGTATACTTAAACGCATTAGCCTCCGCATTGCCAAACACATTGGGCGCCAAAAACATTTTCGTCGTCGTCACTAAAACAGACTCCGCTCTCATCCTCTATCTCCCGCACTCCTCTTATTTCTCCCCCACTCTTCTTTCTCCCCCACTTCTCCAAACCTAATCGCCGCCGCCGGGACACGACGGCTGTCGACGACCTGCCCCCTCGACCAGGTACCTCACTGCCGCCGCTGGGACGCATCCGCCGTCGACGACCTGCCCCCTCGACCAGGTACCTCACCGCCGCCGCCCTTACCTCTCATCGCGTCGATGAGCTGCGTCGTCGCCGACTTCACTCGCCGCATCCCGCTCTATCTTATTGCCATCCGCATTTCTCTCGCCCCTTCCACCTAACACGCCCCATCCACATTGCTCTCGCTAACCCCTAAACCCTAACATCGCTGGATTTGGGTCATCGCAGACGACCTTGATGGTGAACAAAAGGAGGCACAGAAGTCAGAAAGGTCCAACCCCTAAACCCTAACCATCGCTAGATTTAGTTTAATTATTCATTCGTTGTTATCAGAGATATTGTAAATTGATTTATGTAATCATTGTGCACTGATACAGTTGTGTTTGGTTCCTTACATTGTGTTATATGCAGTCACATCCATGTTTTAGTAGAGAACTTATGTTTCTAGTACTGGTAGACAAGGTTCAAGAAAGCGCGATTAGGCGTGCGATTAGGCGCAGTTAAGCGCTGAGCAGAGGGTCAACGCATCGCTTACCTACTAAGCGGGCAATTAAGCGCTGGCCCTGCTTAATCGTGCCCATTCGGCATGTTTAAGGGATAAGAGGAGGGAGAGGAAGAGGAGGAACACCTCCGGGGTCAATCCAGCAGGCAGCAAATCGACAGATCGATGAGAGAGAGAGAGAGCGGACGGACCTACGATGGCTGCAGGCAGCAGATTGGTGAGAGAGAGGCGAAGCGGCTTCACGGTAGAGGTGAAGATCGCACGAGGGAGGAGAGGCTTCGGGAGAGGGAGCCGGAGAGCGTACGGCACAGAGGAGGATAGGCTTCGGGAGAGGGAGGCGGAGAGCACAGGGCGGCGGCGCGGGGCGTGGAAGGAGGCAGCAGAGTACTAGGTCATCACGGGAGAGGGGTTTTGCGTTGAGCCTCCTGGCAGGTGGGCCTAGTGGGCTGCAGACTCATGAAGAGAGGAGGTGGGGGTTAAGGGCTGCTGCAGGGTGGCCCAATATCATGTATTTTTTTCTCTTTTTAACAAAAATGATTAAGCACGATTAATCACGCTTAAGCATTTTCACCACCATACCGCTCGCTCAGCGCTTAGTGCTTTCTTGAACCTTGTTGGTAGAAAGAGATGAGAATATCTTCACTTTTTTTGTTCATCAGCTTGTGTAAATCTACATCGCCTAATCAATGTACTAGCTAGTACTTTGAACATTGTTTAAGCCTGCATAAAGATTTCCACAACCAAACAGGGGAAACACTACAGTTATAGTGCAACCACAATTATGAACTTGCACAATCATAACCAAGCTTCATAATGACTGAATCTACACATCTTATCTATTTTCTTTTAGTCAAATCCTTCCCTGCAAATAGTAGTACCTCTTAGCTTTTAGTAAAATCCTTTACATTATCTAATACACACAGTATGCTTGTTCTTATCTATCTTGCAAGTAGTTCAACATGAGCGAACTGCTTATGAGAGAAGACGGGATAAACAAGTGGAGGAGAATATAAAGAAGATGCAAGATTTGGGTCTGAACAAATATACTTCTGTTCTAAATAATTCTGTCTCACCATCTGCATCAACAAAGGGGAAACATGCAGCAAACAAGATAAATAATAGTTCAGATTCGGATTCATATGTCTCTTTCTATCTCCTTGACGATGATGATCAAGGAGATACTGATGATGACAGTGAATATTATGAGCAGCCAAAACCCCTGGCAATGAAGGTGCTCCTTCTATCTTCAAAGTAGTGGATGCCAAATAGTTGCATTGCATTTCAATGTTTTTAATCTGGTGTTTAATATATGCTCATGCTTTTAGATTCATCTTCTTTATTTCATACCTCTTAATTAATATATGGTCTTGCTTTTAAATGCACATGACTATTTTTTTGTGGACAGTATCCTAGAAGAGGTAGAAACACAACCCTTGCTTCAAAGAAGAAGATAGACCCCAACATGCATGGCTCCAGGCATTAGGTTCAGCAAGAGAGTGAGGGCAGGTGCACAACCAGAGGAGCAATCTTCAAAAAGGCTTCACTCTACAGAGACAGATGGCCAAAATGTACAGGAACCAACAGATGGAAATGATCACATACCAAATAGCCCTACTACACCTGGACTTGCTGATCATTTCAGCAGAGCTGCAGAGGAAGCCATGGCATCTGCTGCTCATGACAGTACAGGTGATGCTGAAGGCAACAGCCGTACTACACCTGGACTTGCTGATCATTTCAGCAGAGCTGAAGAGGAAGACATGGCATCTGCTGCTCATGACAGTACAGGTGATGCTCAAGCCAATGTAGCTAGAGATGAAGAAACTGAAGGCAAGTTCTATTTTTTCAGTCAAATAAGGCATCTCTTTTGCTGATTTGCATGAAACAAAACAATTTCATTATTCAATAAAAGTGAATTATATTTTGTAGCTCCTACACAGCGAGCACCAAGGAGATCCAGGGCAGCAACCAAGGGAAAACAACTGGACAGGATGACTAAAGTTATGCAAAGGAGACTGCCCATAGATGTTGAGGAAGGCAAAAAAAGGCCACATGAACCTGTTCAAGCTGCCAAGTTTGCATCAGAGGCTGGCATCATTATTCGGGAAACCATGCCTATCCTAACTCGTTGGAAAGATTACAAGGACGACCAGAAATACTACAACAGCTTTGTGTCACAGCTAAATGTAAGTGCATTCCTGATTCTATGGTTCACTTGTATACTGCTTAACCTGAATTGACTAACTATGGAATTGTCATATGCATAGGGGCGCTTGTCCGTTAACACTGAGGACAAGGAAACAAAGGAAGCTTGCACCGATATGCTACGCTCTGCGGTAAAAAAACCAGCGTTATCGGCTCAAGCAGAAATACTTCAATGGTGTACCTGCAAATGAGATTAGCACAACTTCTCTTGTATCTTACATGACTGATGAACAGTGGAGGGCATTAGTTGCAAAGTGGTCTGATCCAAAGAACATGGTATGGGTATCTTGTCATATATTGTTCTTTCACTATACGTTTGCAAAGGATCTTCGCATATTGAACCTATGATCTAATCTGACATGTTCATTCTCTTGTAGGAAATAAGTGAAAAGAACAAGCAGAACCGCAGTCAAGTCAAGTTTCATCAGGCTACGGGTTCTCGCTGCTATGTGGCACACTTACATGCATATGTAAGTAACTATTACCTTGTACTACTACCTGCACTTTTGCACTCAACTTCTATTGCATTTGATCTGAGCAAACTTCGCTATGATTGTTTATCCACGAAACAGAAGCAGAAGAGAAACTGAGAAGAACCCAGCTTAGATCAGATTGAAGAACTAGATGCGGTGGACGCCTTCAAGACCTGTCATACCAGCTCCAAACGTGGCCTGAGTGAACCGGCAAGAGAAGCACTTGTAAGTTCATTTGTTTGCTTTATTTAGTGTAATTTTTATGAGATCATATGAGGGAGGCTGGCTGTGGGTCGATGGAACGAAGGGGAGTGAGATTGCCTGTCCCATCCCAGGGGAGTTCAGATCATAGTCTATTTTGTCTGCCATTTGTCTGCCATCAAATTTCTGAAATGAAAGTAAATATCATAGTCTATTTTTTGTAGGACCCGTGCACTAGAAATGTATAGGTTTTAGAGTCTTTGTTAAGCAAATCTGCTATAATTTGTAACTGTTTTCACATTATTTTTCATAGTCTATTTATAGAGGGCATGTTTGGTTTGTGCCTAAACGTGCCACACTTTGCCTAAGGTTAGTCGTTCGAATTGAATAACTAACCTTAGGCAGAAAAGTTAGACAAAGTGTGGCAATTGAGGTAACAAACCAAACATGCCTAGAGTCTTTCAAATGTATAGCTTTTAATTTGCCATCAAATGTATAGCTTTTAAGCAAATCTGCTATAATTTGTAACTGCTATAATCTGCTATAATTTGCCATCAAATGTATAGCTTTTAGAGTCTGTCAGTCTATTTTTCATAGTCTTTGTTAATGCCTTGTAGGCTATAATTTGTAACTGCTATAATCTGCTATAATGTGCACTAGAAATGAAAGTCACTGTTTTCACATTATTGTCAGCATCTTGCTGTTGCTCATTAGCATTAACATGTTACTGTTTCTGTCCATGATATTTCAGTCTCATATGGAGGCTTTGAGGGCTGAACCTGTTGCTGAAGATGAGATGCCAGCATCCAGTGTGCACCTTGTGTCGAAGGTGCTGTCCTAGAGCAGCTCACACCAATTCCTGAAAAGCGTCGGCATCAAAACATCGGCAACCTCCAAGGCATCATCATCAAATCATAGTGAGCTTCGGGAACAACTTGCAGCTGAAGCGACGGCTGCTGTTCAAGGTGAACTCGACCAGCTCAGGAAGAAATGTGAAGAAGCTGAGGAACAGCAGGCGAGGACACAAAGGGAGTTGGAGGAGTACAAGAAGATAACAGAGAAGAATAGCAAGGAGATGGAGGAGACCAATGTGCTCATCAAGAAGCTCTTGTCCTTGCATGGTAACTCTTCTTCGACATGAGGGCTGCTAGTCAGAGCTGCTGTTTTTGGCCTGTTCTTTGACATGAGGGTACCCAAAAACTCTAGTTGCTCGTGGGTGTCAACTTTTGATTATATGTTGTTATGTTTGTGCAAACTCAACTGAAATGTGAAGTCAAGTGGTGATGCTGTGAACTGAGTTTAGTGTTGTCCACTTAGTTTGTATGCGCACTGGAATACTAGTTGTATTCATCTATGGAATATGGAATTGTGTGCTCATTCCTCTGTTCTAGTATATTTTGCAATTTCTAATTAAATTATTCTCTGCACATCTGTGACCAAACTGGTGGCATATAATAAAACATATGCCACGTCAGCTGCCACTGTACTAGCCACGTCAGCGTTGACGTCAGCGCTGACGTCAGCTGCCACGTCACTAGCCACGTCAGCGCTACGTCATACGCATCAGCACCTTCCAAACGGCTGTTAATGACCAAACCACGGCTCTATCTGTGACGATACCGTACCGTCACAGCAACCAAACGGCGTTAACAACGCCATCAGTTTGCTCGGGCAGACGACGAATTATGACGGAAAAGTGCCTTCCTCTATGACCACAACTGATCGTCATAGAATGAATTCACTTCCATGACAACGCGGCTTTCGTCACAGAATGTATACACATCGATGACGAAACTGGTAGTCCGTCACAACACAACAAATGTGACGCGACCCCTATGACCAAATCGAACTCGTCACAAATTCGTCACAAACCTTTATCTGTGACGATATATACACATGCAGTGACGCAATACGAACGTCATCGATGATAAGATCTCTACTAGTGTAACCCTGGCTAAACGGGAAACACGTCTTGTCAGTAAAGATGTGCAACCTCTGCAGAGTGTAAAACTGGTACATCAGTCGTGCTCACGGTCATGAACAGCTCGGACCCTCATATGATTAATTTATGGAATTAAACTTAATCTGTCATATGCATTGCATTGTGGGTTTTATTATTAATTGTGATCTCTTATTTATTTGGGTTGATAACTACTTTTTACTTAGTAATGCTAATAAAAGTTTGACCAACTTTAAAAGCAATGCTCAGCTTTAACCATCTTCTTTGGTAAGCCTAACACCTCACATAAGCCCCCACCATAAGTGAGCTCATGCACATTATTCCCCACAACTTGTTGAACGATGAATGTGAGCTCACCCTTGTTGTACTCACATCTCTCCAGATCAAGGACAGGTACCGCAAGATGAGGAGCATGAAGAATATCGCGATGAGTTCGTGAGAGGTCTAGGTCGTCGTCTCCCAGTCAACTATGGTTGCTGGATCGTTGTCTTCTTATGATGTAATTATTTAATTATTTTGTATAGAACTCCATTATATAGTAAAGATGTGACATTTGTTTCTGTACCATGTGTCATCATATATGTGAGACTTGATCCTAGCACACATTTGATTCGCGCCCGGGTTCGCCCCTTAAATCCGAGTGTGACAATTTTGTATTAAACGGAACATGGAGTGACCACCTAGGATAATTGTGCAACCACGAGTGCTATCATGGCTCTAGCTTTGGTAAATATCTTTATAGACTTAGTGCTTAGCAACCCTACCTGAAAGATGGGCAAGAGGGGGCGACAGTGCTTTGATGGCAGCTCACATTAACATGGGGTAGTAGTTTTGGCTAAGGTACCTGGCCTAGAGGGTCACCAATACTGACGTGAAAACCTTAGCGGGTGGCTTTGTACTAGGAATATTTTGTGAAAGTCTCATAGTGGACCCCTAGCCATTCATATCGATAGTGTTTAAGGGCCCGTACAACCCAGACTAGAGGGGATACACGACTCGTGGGTAAAGTTGTACCACCTCTGCAGAGTGTAAAACTGATATGTCACTCATGCTTACGGTTAAGAGCAACCTGGACCCTCACATGATAATTGAACTTAAAGATGGAGACTAAATCGTGATCCCGTGGTTTTTAAGTGGTTTGCTTAAGTGATTTTACTTAACGGGGCGTTTGGATCTCTTCATTTTAGTGGATTTGGAATTCACTCAATAAAGTAACTTATTTAGTTTGGAATTTGATATTCCACCACTTTCCAAAGTTCAGATATAAGTCTATCTCAAATTCATAGGGTGGAGGGTGGGAAATGGTTTTATGCATTAGTAGAATTGGTTTCTACTCTATAACTTACATGACACTCTTCGTATCACTCCTCTATTGTAAAAATGTAGCACATAAATATCTCCGACATCTTACTAATAATAGTATACAAATATATTTTGCATAAAACCAAATTACCTTAATTGATATATGCCTAAATTACTATTATTAGAATGGAATTCAATTCCAATAATCCAAACGGGGCGTAAGTGTTTTTGAGATATA
The DNA here is from genome assembly GCF_902167145.1 of Zea mays. Taxonomy (NCBI): domain Eukaryota; kingdom Viridiplantae; phylum Streptophyta; class Magnoliopsida; order Poales; family Poaceae; genus Zea; species Zea mays. The sequence goes on along the minus strand of NC_050099.1, from coordinate 226,812,752 downwards.
CTCATATGCTCATGATTAATTGAGATTTTAGGATACACTTATAATTAGTAAGATATGTGTTGTTAATAAAATATTGACCAACTAAAATGCTTACCGCGTAACGCGCCGATGTGGTTGCCTTGCCCTGGCACCTGGTGAAAGAGATCTTCAAATCCCTTGGTTGGATGAATGATTTTGTGTTTTTCTATTTGAAGAAAGAGATCTTTAAAATTGAAGATGATTAGATGAATGATTTACTATATGAATAAAGAGATGTTCAAATCTCTTGATGATGAGACCGTTTCTAGAAAATTTTAGCGTCTCAAAACTAGAAGAATGCAATTATCTAGGGCCACAGCCACAAGATTGGCAACTTAGCGATTTATTGGCTACATAATTTTTAGCAATATACTTTCCTTGTATTGGTGTTTATCTAATACACAATTTTTCCAATTGTACATTGGATTTTTATTGGCAATTAGGTGCATCAAAAATGTATTTCCGATATCTATATCATTTTGGAACATTCCTGGCATTATCACTTAACATCCATATTATTATCATGAAACTATTTTTTATCTAATAATTTATCTTTATAGGGTTGTCCTACCTAAAATTTCATGGAGCGTTGGCCACTGTCCATGCGTGACGTAATTTGGCGAAGACACGTCCTTCATCTGGTGCGCATGTGCTTGCCACCCCTTCCCTCTTGCTCGCTCTTAGATTGGATCACAAATTGCGATCCCTTCTTTTTTTCTGTTAAGACTGGAAGAAGTTTACCAGTGTTCTGTAGACAGGTAAGAATAAAGAGAAAATCTCTTCAATGCCATCCAAACTTATACTAATCTCTTCAATGCCATCAAATTTTATAGCTTTCCTTCAATACCATCAAATTTAAATTCTAATCCCTTAAATGCCATTGCCGTTAGTTTCAAGTTAACGCCGTTAGTTCTATTTAAAGCAAATCTCTTCAATGCCATCAAAATCTATATCAATCCCTTCAATGCCACTAGAAATTGGTTTGATCTATTTAGATTTTAAAAATTCTAAAATAAAAAAATATGGACCAATTCCACACTTTTTAAAAACTTTAGTAATATTTTTTTGTAAACACCAAAAATTACTCCGCTATATCTGTTCGGTCTATTTGATTCCTAATATTTTTTTCAAATTAACAACAAACACTAATGATAACAGATGGAGATAAATTTTAAAATCAATGTGGTATATTTGCGTTTCAAAATTTTTGGGTTCAAAAAATTTTCTATTCTGAAAATTTTAAAACTCAAATAGATCGAACCAATTTCTAGTGGCATTGAAGGGATCAGTATAGATTTTGATGGCATTGGAGGGATTTGCTTTAAATATAACTAACGGCGTTAACTTGAAACTAACGGCAATGGCATTTAAGGGATTAAAATTTAAATTTGATGGCATTGAAGGGAAGCTATAAAATCTGATGGCATTGAAGGGATTGGTATAAGTTTGGATGGCATTGAAGGAATTTTCTCAAGAATAAAGGCAAGCATGTGCTTCTATGCACAGCATCTTTCAGCCGCAATCAAATGCCTTGTCTGAAAGGAAAGAGAATTAGTAGAGGCACCGGTGCATGTGGCACGCAATTATCTCCGGATCCATGCCTTTGCTGGATGCAATTGAGTGAGGCGTGGTTCAACAGCATGCATGCATCACCGCCATTGTACTGGTCACATTTTTTTAGGGAAAAAATGATGGAATAAAACAAATCCCGGTGATCTACATCCCTGCCATCTTGGCTGGCAGAAACGAGAGTGCTGCTGAATTCAAACACAGCTAATACTTGGTTCCCTGTTCTCTTGCTCCAGTCAACTACTTCCATCCACCAGGATGTAGATCCTAATGCTGGTCATCTCAACTTCTAGAACCCGAGTACGTGACACCTTTGCAGAACAGCATTAGCGTTTCTTCGTGTCCAAGAACCAAAAAAGTGGGAGCAAAAAACATGATGAATCACACAGCCTAAAAAAAAGGTGGTCTCCACCAACCCCATTTCTATCATGCCTGTCAGGCCTGGAAAATTCTACTCGCTGTGATCATGTAACAGCAGCTTCTCGCTGATATTTCTGTGATCGACGACTGCTAATTTACATTAAACAAAATACAGTACAATCCCGATTTCGATCCTACACATTTGGAGAAACAATTGATTTTCATGTTGCTCATGTAACCAGATACAGTGATCACGAAATTTTACAAAGAGGAAAAATGGTGAGACTAGAATCGCCAAGGAAAACAAAAATCTAGTACAGTGGCCGTGGAATTAGACCAATGGGTCCTTATTGGTTCAATTGGTCAAGAGCCTCCAAGAGCACAGGTCTGAAACGGTTGCAGTCAAGCCTTACATTCTGTGTATCCATGAAGGTCTGCCTGACGAACTCGAACCCGTTCTTGTGGAACGCAAGCGGGTTTCTGAAGATCTCGTGGTCCAAAGGGTACTGCTCCGTGAGGCTGCTCTCGTGCACGCCGATGCTGTAGTGCTTGTACCTCAGGCCCATCTGTTCTGCTGGGTAACCAAAATCGATCCTGCATATCCCATCTAGGGCGCCCCAAGGTACAATCTGGATCAGTGTGGCGCCGTGCGGAAGGAACACGCAGTTTGTGAGCCCGGCGCCATGGACGCCCATCATCACGTCCACAGAATTAACTACCTTGGCGAAATGGCCGACGTTGGAGTTCACATTGGCCTCTTCAACCACCACCTCGTAGCCGATCTCCTCAGCCATGGCCACGATCTCCTTAAGATTGAGGAACATCCTTGTCCTTTGCCTCGAGATAATCAGCAGCCTTGGCTTCCTGGTCTGTGGGGTCTCACCAGGTGCTCTCACTGCATCCCTAGGCAGTGAGTAGGTCCTGCGCATGAACTGGTTGAAGTCCACCATTGAGTAATTGTGTGGAGCCTTTAACGGGTCGATTGTGAACTCCATGTAAGCATGAAGGCCGACAATGGCATGGTTGAAGCAATGCACTTCGTTGTCTTTGTTGAAATCAATCAAGGGGTACTTGGTTAGCTTCTCAAACACCACAGCATACTTCCTTGTCCACCAAATAGCCATGTCTGTGATTAGGAACTGAACTTCACCATTGAACTCGCTTGCAGTCGTGAAAAGGGGGACAAGCACGTCGGTGAAGTCATGGAATAGATTTCCGGTGTATCCAGTCAGAGCAAAGATCACAGCAGGCACGTCATGGTACTTGGAACACTCAGGTGCCACTATGCTGGATTTCACTGTCACCTCTGTAATATGATTGAGGCATAATTCATCACCTTTGCGAGGGTAAGGCTTAATTTTCCATTGTTCGTTTCTCTTTGAACCTGAACTCGTAGGTTCCATGTATATGACCGAACTGCCATTTGGGTGTATTCTGATGTTACCTCTCATCTCACAGACATTTGCTCTGAAGTTTGAGAAATCACACAATGGTTTGTCCCGCTCCATATTATCCAATGCTGAAAAATGGACAACTGTCAGTGGAGTAGACAAAATCAAACAAGATTGACATATATGGCATTTTTTTCATTGTTAATGTGCAGAACGCCCATCAATCCAATTGAAGGATGAATAACTAGAAAGTACAAAGTGGTTTGTCGATCAATTCTTTTTATTATAACCAGAACCAGCAGACTCTGAATGATATATTCTTTTTTTTTCTCTCAGCACACATTTTATTAATCTAAGAAATTACTAACCTGCTTGATGAGATCTGTCTCGACCATTTCTCTGGTCAACATCTGGAGTGAGATTAAATTCTGTATCTGTTTTGCCATATGCAACAACATCAGCAGGACGACAAAAACACCATGAACAAGTACCAGCACCGTTATGTGTAATAAGTATAAAAAAAGCATACTGATCTAAACCAATGGCACAAAAAAATCACGAAGATGCAATAAAAAAGAAATCACACTCATCTTTCCCCTTATAGGTTATTGACTCGGTTATACATTGACTATCCTACAGCTCAGTTACAAATTACAATACATACATGGGCTATCCTACATAAGTCAACATCACAGGATTTGGCTGCAATTATGTACTTGGTTATACATTGTCTATCCTACAAGCTCGGTTATGATACATACATGGGCTATCCTACATAAGTCAACATCACAGGATTTGACTGCAGTGGCATCTCAACGATTGGCAGAAGTAGAAGAGGAGTTTTTTACCCAAGCATATGGGTGGAAGTTTAGTGTACGGATTGACTCTGTGTCATGGTTATATAGAAGCCAGGAGTGGTACAAGGTTTTTATATCATTTCAAGGTAACAATCTTGAAATTAATAAAGCTTCCCTGATGAAAAAAAGAAAGAAAGAAATCCGTTTGGTCTCTCACCTTCCTGTTTGCCATTGTCGGTGCCGTCAGTGGCATCGTGAATGGTATAATTCGAAACAGTTGGGAGGGTCAACTTGTGCTGCTGGTGCTCTTTGTGTCCCTCTTGCTGGCTTTTCCTTCCCCGGTCGTCTTCCCCAGCTACAAAGATGCCACCAGCAAAGATTCAGAGGTAAAGAACACCAGTTTCACTAAAAGAGCCTGAACCCTAGCGATGTGCCGATGTCACACTCGCTAATCGAATACGAGCCCAACGAGCAGGGATGAGCAAGGCTAGAGCCAGAAAAATAAATTCTTGACGGATCGGAAGGTGACGCCTCACCTAAAATCTCAGATGTAGTGGCTTCCTGTGCCCTTTTTCTCTGCTCGGGCTCACTAGCGAGCATCCGTTCCTCCTCGGCAGTGGTCCCTGAGATAAAGCGAAGGCTCAGTGCTATGGCATCTCAATCGAAAAAAAACCCAATATAAGCAAATGCATTGGTGTGGACTAGACCGCAAGATTCGCCCAAGGGGAGGAGATAATTAAGTGGGGGATGAGCAAGTTTTCACCTCGGGCATTGGCGTTGGCTCTGGCTTTGGCGCTGGCTTCCTCGCCGTAGGTATCGTCTTCGACCACCTTTGGATCTCCGGTGGCTGAGGCGAGAGTTTCGGCGGATCTCCCCTCGTCGGCGTCAACCCGCTGGCGGATCAAGAGCGAGCGCGGCGCCTGGTCCACCGACAGCCTGCCGTTCACTGAAATAAGATTCATCCATCAGCACCGTTTGTCCATGGATTCCAAGAGAACGAAGAAGCGTGAACAAATGAACGAAGCTTGAACAAATGGCAGTGGGCCTGGACAGCCCGGCGCTTACGGTTGAAGAGGAGCGCGTCGGGCTTGGAGACGACAACGAAGGTGAGAGTAACGAGGAAGAAACCGATAACGAGGACGAGTAGACGCAGCCGCCGCGACTCGTGCCGGAGGCTCCTCACCAGTTTCGCTCGCTCCACCGCCTTCATCTCCTCCCTTTCCTCTCTCCTCCACCACCGCCCAAACGAGCTCCGGCGTAACGCCTAGCTCGCTCGCTTTGGAGGAAAAGCGAGTGGGAGGAGAGGAATGGGCAAACACGGATCGGTATGGACGCGAGCGTCGTATTTGACCACAGATGCGGAACGGCGGAGGTGAAGTGGGAAAGGGTGAAGTGTTCGGCTTGTCGGGTGCAAGCTGGAACAGTGGAACGGGATGCATTGCTGAATGCTTGCCTTTGGTTCCTAGTACTTTTTGTGGTCAGCTTTGGTTTGGTATGCCGTATGCAAAGCTGGCTCCCTTCTTCTTGACCAACATATCACCTATTAATCCTGCCAAGGCTTTGTGTAAATGCACTAAGCTAATAGTCAGCTGGGTAAAAAAAATGCTAGTGAAATTAACTAGTTGGTTAACTATTAATTTATTTTAACTAGATTGAACCGTCTAATAACTAATAGATAATTATGTAGCTAGAGCGTTTGGATGTCTACAACTAAAAATAGCTAATAACTGAACTATTAGGTATTTTATTTGGATATCTCTAACTAATTTTAACAGCTACTATTAGCTTTATTGTATTTAAACAGGACCTAAGTCCTTATCTATCGCGGCATTGGAGACAACTATTAACATATAGTCACATTAACGTCATATTAGTTTTTATTTTACATATTTTTATTATAATATATTAAAATAAAAAGTCATCCAAATATGTAAATTAAACAAATAAAAATTAAAAACAATTAAAATATATAATTTAGAAAAATATTAAAAAAACATATAATTTATAAAGATAAAATATAATTGTTACTATATTCTATATATACTCTACTAAATTATCTTAGAGCTCGTCATATATTGGACTAGCATAGATGGTGACTTCACGTTGAAGGATGGATGTAGAGCTGATCAGCACTTTGGAGGTGATAGTTGGTGATGTAACAGAGGATTCGACTCTCTTGTAGTCGTCTATGTCATATATATATATACTCCTCCAGACGGTGGTGTTTGGATCAATCAGATTAAATTTTAGCCTCGTCACATCAAATGTTTGAATAGATATTAAATATAATTTAATTATAAAACTAATTATATAGATAAGGACTAAACGCTAAGACAAGTCTATTAAGTATAATTAGTCCATGAGTCGATCATGTGATGTTATAGTAAATATTTTCTAATCATGAATTAGTTAGGCTTAATAAATTTTTCTCATCATTTAGCCTTTATCTATGTGATTAGTTTTATAATTAGACTATATTTAGTACTCATAATTGGCATTCAAACATTCGACAAGAACAGACTAAACTTTAGTCAGTGGAACTAAATACCCCATAATCCTTAATCCTCAGTAATATTGTTATGCAGTATATATATAGACACACGTATGATCACACTGAGTACTTGGTAGGAAAAAACAACCTAGGCTAGCGAGAATATAGAAGCAATCCTTGAGGACCCCAAATGCTCTTTAAAAGGAATGGTGATGCTTAAGAGTCCATGAATTAGGACAACTATTTTCCCTCTAATCTAGACCTCTATTTTTCTCTTAAATAAAACTATGCAGATAACCAAATGTTGATATGTGCAACTAAGGATTTGTCTAAGTATTGCTATCTCTACCGCAAAATGGAATTACGCAACTTAAGTTCTAGTCCTACCAACTAACCTATAACTAAACTAGGAAAGGTAAAAGCATACAACCAAAGGTGACAATATAAATGGGAACAAACTCCCATTATTGTGTCATTATTTTTTACCCAGGTATTAGGAACTCTGCAAGCTTCTTATTAATCCTTTTTGAGTCCCACACAAGGACCAGGCTCCCTGTCAAGTAACTCCATAGATAGTCGCGGGCGTTCTCCATGAGCAAGTGGTACTTCGCTTATGGCCTCTCTCGGATGCTCTCTATCGTCTCCAATGTCGAGCTTCGAGCTAAAATCTCGTGGGCCTCATTCCCTCTAGTACGGTCCCTCTGTTATAAAACAATGACACATGCAAGCATCAAGGGATACAGTGGTGTGCGCGAGTAGCAAGGGTTGAGGGTGTCTAACCTCGCTTTTAACAACTAGGAATTAACCTAAAGTAGGCACTATAGCTATGGTCTAACTAACCTAAGAACCTCGCAAAGTACCTACACTAATCATCGAGTGATCTTTGAGCACTAAGGCATCTGTAGCTAAAGGATTGAAGCCTCGATTCCCTTGCTATGTTTCTTAGCTCCCACACTTGAGAAATGGTTGGTTGGGTGGTATATATAGCCCCCATGCCCAAAAGAGTCGTTGTAACTGTGTAGACTTTTCTACGCACCACCGAACACGTTCAGTGAGCTCCACATCAACTAGCCATTGTGAACTAGCCATTGCCGATTGTCGAAGCTTAGGTATCTAGTGCGGTAACCGATATCACACCGAACACGTGCAATTTGTGTTACCCTGTTGTGTTGCATTTGCAACCTTATTAAGTGTCACATCCGGTACCGGATTTGGTGCTTCTCTAATTGCAGCACAAATACAAAATAAACACAAGATCGCCTTGAGTTCTTCCTTCACCCCTTTCTTCTTCCTCCCACCAATTCTCCAATTGGAGGCTTGCACCAACTCGATGGAGATCCAAGGGAGGAGAGGTGGTTGCACCTTAGGGAGGAGGAAATAGTGAGGGCAGCTAGGGTTTGGTGTGATGGGGGGCTGCAGCAATGGGGAAGGGAGGAAGAGAGGGAGGGGGTCGGCTGCAAGAATGGGAAAGAGAGGAAGAGAGGGAGGGGGCTGCGGCTGCAAGGGGGTGGGGAGGGTGAGAGGGGGCGGCTAGGGTTAGAGAGGAGAGGGAGCCTTCCGTCCATCGGATGCGAATCAACGACCCAAAACTCACTCTCTTAACAGAACTCCCGGCCCCAGCGAAAGAATGCCAAAAAAGAACTACTGTTTCTCTAAGGTAAGTGTCTCCTAAAACTCCAAACCCAATGGCACATAGCACGAAAAAAAGAGAAAAAGAAATCTAACTTCTTTTCAGAAAATTGGGTATCACACTGGAGTTGATCAAAGACTATGAGCTGGAGATACATTATCACCCAGGCAAAGCTAATGTGGTTACAAATGCTTTGAGCAGAAAAAGTCAAGTCAACATGATGGTCGCTCAGCCTATGTCGTATGAGATAGCAAAGGAATTCGGCAGGCTGAGTCTCGGATTTCTAAATAGCACCCAAGGAGTGACAGTTGTAACACCCTAAATCCTAACTTGTGATTTAAGGAAATCATTTAAGAGAATAACAACAACAACAACAACAACAACAATAATAATAATAATAATAATAATAACAACAACAATAATCAAACTAAAGTACCTTGGAGGAATTATTGAACTTTAGAACTCACCTCTTTCTAAAGTGAATGGTCATAATAAAATAATGTTAGTTAAAACATAACTTATTAAAAATTAGACATTGGAAAATGTTTTCTATCAAAAAAAAGGAATATGAACTTTGGGATATACCTTTAAACTGACTACACACCCAAGATAATATTCTATGGAAGTAATGTGGTGTGTGTATTTCATTACCTAAATAAAATAATAATAATAAATAAAGTAAGTAAATACATAAATTAGTGCGCATCATGCTAGAGTTCTATTTATGCGTTTAAAATTAAAAGTTTGAAATTCAAACTTGTGTTTGATTTGAAAATGAAATCGGGAAATAGAAACCAGAAAATGAAAAAAAATAAAAAGAAAAGAAATGGGCAAACATGTACTTGGGCCGATTCCTTCTCTCTCGGCCCATCTTTGGTTCCACCCCGCGTGGCCCACTCAGATCCTCTTCTCTTTTATTTTTCTGGGTCGCTTACTTATGGGCCCACTGGTCGGCCTCACACCAGGCGCGCCAGGGGGAGGGCTTCCGTGTCACTGTCATGTGGGGCCGGTACATCGGGATCATCCCCATCCCCACGCGGACTCAAACAAAATGGGCTGGCAATCTCATGTCGCGCGTGTGCTTCGGGAGCTAGATAGGATTCGCCTTGGGGTTGTTAGAATACGATTTCTTGTGACTATATAAATATCTCAGAGCTCCCTCTCGTCCGGTCACACCAAAACATCTAGAAAACACCATCACCATAGCAGAGAGAGGGCACGTTGCTGCCATAGGAGAAGCACCCGACCGCAACCATCGTCGCTCGCCCACACTGCCAGAATTCGTCCGACGATCCATTCAAGAGGAAGCAGTGGACACAAGGAAGGCGTACGGAGTGATTCGGGGGCGCAGGTGTTCCCAAACCATCGTCGATTGCTCATCGGAGCTCTGGATTGGTGGGCACACCATACCACGTCGTGGCAAGCGACTTCGCACCACCAATCACTGGTGAGTTCGTACTTCACGTATTAGCGGTATTCCCTGCACCTATTTTTGTTGGTGTTATTAAGGTGCGCTGGGACCGATTTGGGTGGGCGCCGGTGATGCTCCGCCACCTGAGCATGGCGTCGCCGCCGTTTTCGGTAGCAGGGGTTGGTGAAGGGGGAGGCATTGATCTCCCGTTCAACGACTCAGAATAGATTTTGGATATCGTTTTGGTAAAGTGAATCATGGTCGTCGGTTAATAGATGAAGGGCTAGGATTAGAATACACGTACGGCTTCGACCATTAAATTCGATCCATCGATAACAGGATCGACGTCTAGCACTACATACCGGTTCGGTGGATGGCCCTTTTAATCGGGACCGTCGATTTATGATCGCACGGCCAGAAAAGCTCCATACCCCTTCGGTGGGTTTGTTTGCAAAAATGCCCCGGTCTTATAAAGATCTAACCCGTCGTCCAAGTTCTATTAGTGAGACTTTTAAATAGGTCCTCGTTGTTATAAAATGACCCTTAGGTTTTCACAGCAAAGCCCTCGGGTTAACTTTTAAAATTGCAAACCAGCCCTAAACTTTCTAAATAGATCCCTGGGGTCTATTTTAAGGTATAAAATCAATGTAAAAATGAATAGAAACTTGTAAATTCCATAACCTACTCGTTTTAACTCTGTTTTAGTCTGTTCCAGTTGCCTGCCTTTGTAATAAAATTTTCTACACAATAGCAAACCTTATTTTCCTATATCACATACCTTTATATTTGTTTATCCTATGAGTAGTAGATTTATTCTACTAATCAAGGTTGACATGTCTATAATTATAATTTGACTATAATATGATTTCTAAACAAGTTATAATCTAGATTAAAGTTGAATTAATTATTTAGAATATATTTTCTCATATGATGTATACTAACCAATTTATAATATAGTCAATGTTTAATCACGTAGAACTTCGAAAAATCATATCTTTCTAACCGTAACTCTGATTTTAGTGGTTCTCAAACATGTGATTTCGTAGCAGCGCGTAGAATATTCTTACGTTGTTTGTTCTCATGTTTGGTGTACCGTTATTTTTATGTGATTTTTGTCTATTTGTATGTATTGCTACGAATAGCGGTGAGGTCACAGGAATCTGAAGACCAACTTGGTACCTGAGGTCTCAAGTCTAAGGCAAGTTGTGCCCTTGATCAGTTTTCTCTTTATCCAATAATGTTCATGTTAATTACTGTGACATGCTTAGGTTAATTCGATAGGACCTAATAATTTTCCCTAGATTTGTTTATCCCACACCTTGTTTACCATTGAACTTTTGGATAGTTTTGCTATTGCTCTACCTGGCTTTGGGATTAATGTTACATTATAATCATGTTCCAGTTATGCTGTTATTTTAATTATTGTTCATGACAAGATCATTATGTTAATTGGAACATGGAGCTTAACTTGAGATATCCGTGCTACCACAAGGGTGGAATGGTACGTCCTTGGCTGACTAATTAGGAAAACTAGTGGAGGACTACCTTACCCGAAGGGGCAAGGGCGGTAGAGGAGCTGCGTATAGGGAGGTTCTCGGGTCGATCATGCTGCGATGGATTTTTGAACGAGGAATTCCTATATTGCACTTCTCAGAAACTGTAGCGGGTTTTCTGAAGCTAGTGGAACTTTGTAAAGGACTCGTAGTGCTACCCTACCTCGTCTCCTCGATAGAGATGAATGGGAAAGTCACGATCCCTTGGCAAATGGGTAACACGACTTGTGGTTAAAGGGCGCAAGCTCTGTGTCACACCCGGGTTTCGGTGCACCAAGACCCGGGCGCGAACATAATCACCAGGTGTGCTGGGACCAAGTCTCACACATATGATGAATCATGGCACATGATCGAATGTCACATCTTTACTACATAACAAGAGTTCGATACAAAATAAATAAATAAATAAATACATTATAAGGAGACAACGGTCCAGCAACCCAAAGTTGACTGAGAGACGACGGCCTAGACCTCTCACGAACTCGTCACAACATCCTCCATGCGCCTCATCTTGTGGTACCTGTTCTTGACCTGTGGGGGTGTGAGACAGCAAGAGTGAGCTCACATACATTCATAGCTCAACAAATTGTGGGGAATAATGTGAATGAACTCGCCAAAGGAGGGAGATCACGTGAAGTGTAAGGCTTACCAAAGAGAATGGTTGAAGCTGAGCATTACTTTTAAAGTTGGTCAAATTTTATTAGCAGTTACTAAATATAAGTAAATACCAACCCAATTAAGTAGTAGAACAAAAGTAGTAACAACACCTGCAATGCAATGCATATGACAAATTGAATTTAGTTTCATAGATTAATCATGTGAGTGTCTGAGCTGCTCATGACCGTGAGCACGGCTAGTATACCAGTTTTACACTCTACAGAGGTTGCACATCTTTACCCACAAGTCATGTTACGCATCTGCCAAGAGACGGCCAATCCCATACACCTCTACCAAGGAGGCGAGGCAGGGTAACACTACGAGGCCTTTACAAAGTTCCACTAGCTTCAAAAAACCCGCTACAGTATAGGAAGCTCCAATGCAGGAATCCCTCGTTTGACCGCCATCGCAGCAAAATCAACCCGAGGACCTCCCTACACTGACCAATCCCCTACTGCCCTTGCCCCTTTCAGGTAAGGTAGTCATCCACTAGCTTTCCTAATTAATCAGCTAAGGGGTCCCATTCCTCCCTTGTGGTAGCCTGTTTTCCCGGGTGGTTCACCATGTTCCAATTAACATAATGATCTTAACATGAACAGTAAATAACAACTGATAAAAGTATAATCATGAATAGTGATGTGTATCTCTATACCCAAAACCACATAAAGTAATAGCAGGTACTACCCAAAAATTCAGTGATAAACAAGGTATAAAGATAATCAAACTAGGGTAACCTATTGGGTCCCATCAAAATTAACCTATACAGATCATTATGATTAATCAGAACATGACTGGATAGAAAGAAGTGATCAAGGGCACAACTTGTCTGGGACTTGAGATTCCAGGTACCAACTTGCTCCTCAGGTGACTCGTGACCTCACTGCTAGTCATAGCAATACATACAAACATTGTATAGGCAAAATTAACTTCACACCAAACATGATAACAAACTGCGTAATAATAATCTACGCGTCGCTACGAGATCGTGGGCTTGAGAACCACTAAAATCGGAGTTACGGTTAAGAAGATATGATTTTCCAAAGATCTAGGTGATTAAACAATAAAAGATATATTATATGTTACTTAATATAAATTAGGTGAGAAATAATTAACCCAAATTTAATCCGAGATATAACTTGATTATACGTTGTATTTTTAGTCATGTTATAATCATGGACAATTAACTTTGATTAGCAAGACAAATAAATAATCATAGGATAAACAATATAAAAGTAAGTAATATGTTGTAAATAATGTTGTTACTGTGTAGACCAATTTAATACGAGACTAACGCAACTTGAACAGACCAAATCTGAGTTAAAACGAGCAATATAGGGATTAATTTATTTTTCGGTCATTTTTATAATTAAATCGAGTCTAGGGACTTATTTGCAATTCACAGGGACTGCTAGGTAATCATCTTACCGCATAGGTGGACGGCGGGTTTATTAATATAGAGCATTGGGTCTCTTTTGCAAAAGTAGATGGCCGAAAGGGTGTTGGCTTTTGTAGACCGTTGGATCGATAGTCTACGGTGTAGATTAGATCGAAGTCTCGATCATTGGATTGAAGATCGACGATAGAGATTTTATGATAGCAAATCGAATTTCCCCCTCCAGATTGAATCGGCCGGCCCACGGCCTCGGCCGAATCAGTACGCGACCGATCCCGTCATAGTTGTCGGATCTAAAATCAATGATCGAGATTAAAGGATCCCGCGATCTGATCTCGGCCAACAGATCCAAGATCAACGACTACGATTTTCGATCACGATGGGGTATTTGAGATTCAATTGTGCGCTCATCACCGGATCAACGGCCAGGGTCGTTTCTCTCCCCACGATCCTGTTCACGCTGGAACAGGGTTGTGGCATCCTGCTCGCGGTGGCAGGCCCACCGGTGAGCGGTGGCTGCTGCGAGGCTATGGATGAGATGAGTCTTTAATTGATGGCTTGAGGTGTTATGGTGGCATGTATTTATATAGGCTAGGAGGTGGGCGGTTACATGATATATCTAATCTGGTACTTATCTATTACAACCATATCCTGTATATTAGGAACTCTAACAAACTCGAACCTAAATTTGTTACATGATAATTTTTAAATTAATTTTTTGGGTGTTACACGCGAGCTGAAAAGAGTGTTTTCTTAAATATCTTATTGTGATACCCTAATTTGTATCAACTTTACCTAAAGGACGTCGTATACAAATGAACCAACCAAACATACATCAATTCATTATATTAGCTTATATTTATAATTTTTGCTTTCTATTTTAAATTTAAAATTCAAGTCTAATTTAGAGATGAGTTAAATTTTCTATTTCAAGCATAAATTGCAACAAACAAAAACTCAACATGAATGCAAAGCATTTTTATTAATTAATTTATTCATTTAAGCAAATGAAAATTAGTAGAAATAATTCATGTAAGATGTTTTACAATAATAATATTAAAGAAAATAATTCAAACACATAGCCATATTTTAGAGGTACAATAAAATAAATTTATAATCTTCCCATATTTATTTAAATGATATAATTTCTTATGTAAAATCTATGTTAAGAGATAGTTTAACTTAATTTTTTTTTGTTAAATAAATCTTTAACACACACGATAGTTCACGTAAGAATCTTTTAGGTAATCTGTTATTTGAAAACACATTTATTTAAATCATGAAATGAGTTTTCCTAATTTATCCAGAATAGGATTTTGGAGAGTTACAGAGTGTAAAACTGGTATATCGGTCATGCTCACGGTGAAGAGCGACTCAGGACTCTCGCATGATTAAATTATGGAACTAAACTTAATTTGTCATACACATTGCATTGTGGGTGTTATTATTAATTGTGATCTCTTACTTAATTGGGTTGGTATCTACTTATACTTAGTAACTGCTAATAAAATTTTAACCAACTTTAAAAGCAATGCTCAGCTTTAACCATCTCCTTTGGTAAGCCTTACATTTCACAGAGCTCCCACCTTTGGTGAGTTCATGCACATTATTTCCCACAACTTGTTGAGCGATGAACGTATGAGAGCTCACCCTTGCTGTACTCACATCCCCCCAGGTCAAGAACAGGTACCATAGGATGAGGCACATGACAGATGCTGTGATGAGTTCGTCAGTGGTCGAGGTCGTCATCTCCTAGTCAACTATGGTTGCTGGATCGTTGTCTTCATATGATGTAATTATTTAACTATTTTGTACAGAACTCCGTTATATATTAATGATGTGACTTTCGTTTCTGTACCATGAGTCATCATAGGTGTGAGACTTTATCCTAGCACACATGGTGAATATTTCGCGCCTAGGTTTTGGCCCCCTAAAATCCGGGTGTGACAGACGTGGTATCAGAGGAACGTTGACTACAGGACGTAACCTAGATAGAACTAGACAAAACCCTTGCCTACTTACCTTTGCTACTCTGATTCTTTCAAAACTTTTCTTAAATCTTCTCTCATCAATTGCTGCTTTACTCTGATTACTCTTACCTTTTTCTCTTCTAAAGACAAAAGTGGATTTCACACTTTGAAATCCTGTACCTAAAGTGACTTTTAGGAATAGGAAACCTAATCTTAGGAACCAAATCAAAACTATTTTTGTAAATATTTGTATGCTTGAGTGTTTGTTTTATGATAACTGCTTGATTCGGTTCTTCGATTGAGTGTGATGAGTTGTGGAGTAATGTCCACAATTGCATGTGCATATACACATAGGCATGAAAAATGTGTTTATAAGATAGCTAGCCAACCTAGATTAACTCCTATTAAAATTTAGCTGGTATCACACATCTATCTTATCTTAGCGGATTTTATCTTATCCTTGGAGATTCATCTTATAAGCATAGTTATCCCGACATAGACACAAAACGATAGATCGAATCTCTGCCTAAGACCCTTTAGTTTATGACCAACTACTAGGCTATCTATTATGCCTACTAAATTATTCCCCTTGCAAAACTATCTTACCATATGTCTCTAACCCAGATGGTTATTACCAGGAGGGGAGGAGGTGTTGATCTACCTGCACGAATTCATCGAAGATGAGTTATAGCTAATCTAGAACCAACAATGAATCCTCCTCCGAATCCCCCGCCTGTTGATGACGTGACTGCTGCTCAAATGCGATTATTATAACAAATGGCCAACACGATGACAGAAATGCATGCACAGATTCGTCAAGAACGACAGGAAATGAGGCAAGAACGCCAAAAAATGTGCCAAGAACGGTAGGAACGACAGCAACTACCACCTCCACCACCACCAGCTCCGCCAGGGATAAGCACCACCTAGTTTATGAGCCATAAGCCACCAATATTCTCTAACTCCTCAGACCCACTACAAGCTGATGACTGGTTAAAGTCCGTGGACAAGATGCTCAACATAGCTCAGTGCTCCGACAGGGAGAAAGTACTCTATGCGTCGGGTCGCCTTACTGGCCCCGCTGCGGATTGGTGGGATGCATACTCGCTGCTCACGCTGCTCCCGACACCATTACCTGGGCAGAATTCTCCACTCACTTCAGGAATTACCATATTCCTGCTGGCCTTATGAAGATTAAAAAGGAGTTCCTATTCCTCAAACAGGGAGGGATGTCAGTAAGTGAATATAGGGACAAGTTCATCTAGTTATCCTGATATGCTTCTGGTGAAGTTGATGATGGTGCGAAAAAGCAAGAGCTATCTCTAGAGGGTTTCATCAGGCCACTACAATACCAGCTAATATCACACACATTCCCGTCCTTCCAGAAACTACTGGACAAAGCTATTGCTCTGGAAAACTAGAGGGTTGAGCATGGAGAGAAAAGAAGGGCTACTAACCAAGGACAGATTGGAAGTAGTACTTGTCCCCGTTATACTACACCTCAAAGTACACCTGCCTATGGTAGTTCCGGGCAATAGACTTAACAGACACAAGCTACTCCTCAAGCAGGCACTCCAGCTAGAACTATTTCTCCTAATACATCCACAAACAGGTCATACTTCAAGTGTGGATAGGCTGGACACTATGCCAACTACTGTCCCAATAGGGCTGCTTACACTACTCCAGCTCCGATGAAGCAGGGTCAGGTCTCAGGAGGCAAGAGCCATGCCTTATCCGTCAATCGGGAGCAGGTCAATCATGTGGAAGCAGAAGCTAAACCCGGTGAACCCAAAAACCCGGATGAGGGGCCGGTTGAAGGTGAAGAAGCCAGTGAAGAAGGCAATGAGCAACAAGATTAGAGTATATATATATATATCAGGGAGTAGTATTTGTAAGACCTAAATAATACCCTAGGTAGTAGCTAGTTCTTTATTATTATTAGGAATAGTAATAAGGTTTATTTGAACCTATATTTTAATAACAAGTTATGCATCATCCTAAGATTCTTGATTGTGCATACATTTTGATACAAGATGGAGATACATCCTTTTTTTCCTACTAATCTCTAGGACGAGATTATTTTTAAGGGGGGTAGAATTTGTAACACCCTAAATCCTAACTTGTGATTTAAGGAAATCTTTTAAGAGAATAACAACAACAACAATGACAACAACAATAACAGTAATAATAATAATAATAATAATAATAATAATAATAATCAAACTAAAGTACCTTGGAGGAATTATTGAACTTTAGAACTCACCTCTTTCTAAAGTGAATGGTCATAATAAAATAATGTTAGTTAAAACATAACTTAATAAAATTAGACATTGGAAAATGTTTTCAGTCAAAAGAAAGGAATATGAACTTTGGGATATACCTTTAAACTGACTACACACCTGAAAGGGAAATGGGCGTAAAACATTTCCTATAATCGGTTTTGGTGTTTGACGTCCATCACAAACCATGTGGACTAACGAGTTTGCCCAGTTGTCATTTATCTCAGGTGCATAAGGTTCAACACAAACCTAGAAAGAAATTAAGTTGGGGACTCAAACAAGTTTGCAACAAAGACTAGAAAAGGTGCTGCCAGTGGCGCACCGGATAGGCCGAGCACCTCTCGAACTGGCCACTCTCGGGTTTCTCAGGGAACCACTTCACTATAATTCACCGGACTGTCCGGTGTGCATCATACAGTGTCCGGTGAGCCAACAGAGCAACTGTCACCTGCACGCAATGGTCGACTACAAAAGTGAACAGTGCGCAGCCAGAAGTCAAAGCAGCGATATCAGAACGCACCGGACATGTCTGGTGTGCCACCAGACTGTCCAGTGCAGCTAGAAGACAAAGGACTTCAACGGTCAACCGCTCCAAACCCCAACAGGCAGCTGACGTGGCACACATTGGACACTGAATAGTGCCATGTCCGGTGCACCACCGACAGCAACGACTAGAATAGTGGTTGGGGCTATAAATACCCCCCAACCACCTCCATTCAAGCCATCCAAGTTTTCTGAACTCAACATTCAATACAAGAGCAAAAGACTACACTCCAAGACAATCAATAGATAAAATCCTCTCCAAGCCTCCAAATTAACTCAATTGCTTAGTGACTTGAGAGAGAGTGTTTTGTGTTCTTTTGTTGCTCTTGTTGCTTGGATTGCTTTCTCCTTCTCGCCCTGCCTGCGCCCATGCTTGGCCAGCGCCGCGTCCGGTGACCGCGCGCTATTCTATGTAAACGCGCGCCCGCGCTGGGGCCGAGGCATGCAGTCGTGCGGCCGAGCCGCACCCTTGACGGGGTCGCGCCCGTGCCACTCTCCCACCCCCTCCCTCCAATTGGTCGTCGTGGCAGTAACCGCCACGGGCCGGACCAAGGGTCATTAGGCCCTCCCATTGGAGGAGGAAGATGGGGCCACCCCGTTTGGGCGGTGGCCAATGAAGATAACGCGCCCGCGCGGAGCGTCAATGCCCGATGACCACGGACGTGGGCAGAATTGGGCAATGACGGCCAACTGCCCCTGTAGTGGGTGGAGGAGGCGGTGGTGCCGCCAGATCGACGTCCATCGGGGCGGTTGCTGACGACTCCGCATCACCCACCGGCGCCGGTGGTGATGGGGACGCAGTGGGGAGGCTGCACTCCACCACCGGCAGCGGAACGACCGCTCTCCACCTATGGAGCACACAGAAGTGCACGTTTTGCACTTGCACACGACGTTCAGGGATGGCATGCACTGGTGGGATCACTGCGTCTTGCCCAATAGCAGCGAACGCCTCCAACAGTGTGTCATCAACAATGTGTAGAACTTCACGCATACGACGGATGCGTAGAGAAATGGTTTGCTCCATACCTTTCCTGTTGATTTGAAGATCGTTGCCGCTGTTCTTGACAAGAACAACAAGTGTTCTTCCCCCTTTCTTCCTCTGATTTTCTTGAGACAGTACTGATAACGTGTTGTAAACTCAGTGGCAAAGAGAGTTGAGAGGGACAGAGAGAAATGAAAATGACAGAATTGTTGTAACACTTTATTGCAGAGATGATTCACTTATATACAAGGGATAGGGTTCTCCTAAAGGGTGTGTCCCTTAGTAATAACTGTCTATCAGGGAGTTAATCACATGTATAAAATGTTTTGTAACAATGCCATCGCCTCTAATCGCCAGGGTAGCACGACCTGCTGCTTGAACGAATCTCCCTGGTGCATTGTGGATTCGTGGGAGACCGTCAACGGTTGGTGGAGGTGGCCAATGAACGACAACTTGGCACCACCACTAGGCTCTTCCAACGATGTTGCAGCCACTTAGAGAAAGTTTAATAATAAAGCTTATTGTTGGCTCTAACTACTTGTCATATTATCTACGGCCAATAATAAACACACTTATATAATAAAGTTGGCTATAAAATTAATCTATTGTCTCTTTCTTTTTCACCTTTTCATCTTAGAGCCTGTGTAGCACCTAATTCTTGCATGAGAGCCCACTTCCTTTACTTTTTGTTATCTCTCTCCTCCATATAAGCAAAAATGCTATGTAAGTAAGCTTAGAGCCATTATTATACTTGCTCTTACTAGGCCGATCGCAGCGGTCTGGTCATGGAAACACGCTCGCCAGTCGCAACGCCTTGAAAGACCCAATATTGAAGGAACTCCATTAGACAGATTGTGTGATGCCCTCTGTTAGAACGCCTAGCTGTAGGTCTAGAGGTGGTGGTCACCTGCATGTGCTCCTATGACCTTTTTGGAGGAAAATAGACGTCGACCAATCACACTAACTTGGTGTTAAGGAAACCACCTTCGTACTCAGGCCATGTTGGTTTCATCTCTAAACTATATGGATTAAGGGAGATTAAAAGAGATTAGAGAGGATTTTAATTTGTAGGGGATTTTATCTCCCTTAATCCATATGGATTTATAGAAAACGAACAGGGCCTCAGTGGACACTGGACTCACCTTAGGTGTCGCTTGATTTGAGGCAGACATAGGTCGCGACCAAGCCATTGCACACAATGCTCCTTGGACGCTTATGCCTCCATGGAGGGCGAAGACGAATACCTACCAGGCTTCAGTCTGGCAAAGGACCCAACTCTGTCGTTGCCCGAGTAGGGGTAGCCACAATTCACGCTATCGGTGGTGCAAATCACCCACTCGGGACCTATTATACCTAGAGAGGACAAGGTGTGGATTATCCACCAGGCTTTGGTCCAATAGAGCACATGGCGAAGCCAAGTACGTTGTTGTGGGATGACCCCTAACCAAGGACAACGTTATTTCTACCACACCGTCACACATCGTCTCAAGAGCTTCACCAAGCAAATATTGATGAAAGTCGAGCCCTAATTCCAAGGCCCCAAATAAAGCATCCAAATGAGGTGAGGTCCTTTATTATGCAGCGTTAGGGCTTCACCACTAGTGTACCAATGCAAAGTGGGTCGAGAAAGAAGGCCTATGAGGAACTCTTGGATGAAAATGATCATGATGGTAGCAACATAGATATAAAGGCACCTCTTAGATTGTATTGCTGCATTTTTTTTTCTTAGTTGTATAGTATTGTATTTGTGTAATATCAAAACCTAAAATCTACCTCCTAGGATGATCGACAGATAATCAAAATTTCTGCGTATTCAAGGAAAACTTTATTAATTCAGAGGGATTTCAAAGTTCCACATTTGTTGATAATACAATGGAACTAGGTAACTTTGAACGTAGATACAGTTAATGGCCATTAAGCAAATTCTTCTTCTTATGCCTTTGGCAGAAAGATTTGATCCTCTCAAGACCATCAAGAAGAGAAGATGAATCAATGGCGAAAGTGATGCGGATCCAGTTTTCCATTCCCAAAACACTCCCTGCATTGGAGAAACACATGTATGTATGATTAAATGCTGATATCAATTTAAGATGAGAATCTTAACCAGTGCCTCAGAGTAACAAATATCCAAATGTCTATCCTAAACAGTTAGACACTTAAGCCTAGTCGTAAAAGCTACTCCCAAAATCTCAAAAGTAACCAAGGAGTATATTTCTCTGTCTATTCGTCAGTAACATTTATAAGTTGTTGATAAAGGAGAATCACCCCTCATTTATATATTAGTGAATCTCCTATATTACATTTTTCTCATATGAACAAAAGATGATTCATGTATTCCAGCATCAATTCACTGTTTTCTTAAAGCATTTCTGAGCGCAAACATACAGTGTAGGCCTGGAGTACCTGTAACCCGAAACAGACAACTGCTAGAGCCAAAATGAGTTTTTGTCAGATATGATTTTTTCCAACAAATCAAATCCATCTCACCTGGACACAAAATCACAGACTCTTCTTTTGCCAGCTTGCAGCAAAAATCAATATCGTCATGAATCCCCTCCAAAAGATACAAATTTAATTTCACCTGTTTGTGACTTCTCCAAGTTAGAAAACTGACCAACAAGTTCTAAGAGTATCTATATGTTTCATTCAGTGTGGTTGTGTGTAACAGATAATATATAGAGAGATAATGTTTATATAACATGACTACTTTTTGATGAAACAATAAATAATTTCTAAATAGACAAGAGCTATTGTAGTAAATTGAAAGATTTATAGTACCATTTCAGATGCTGATTGTTCTAACATAGTGCTCAACTGTTTCATTTGTATTACTATTTTTTTCCTGTTCAACCACTATAACAACATATAATTTAGTAAATTGATTACCATGACAAACATGGAACCTTCTGGCTTGTGAGGGCAGGTGATGCACTTGATGTCCTTTATTTCTCTGTAACATATCTCTGAGGTTTCTGCTAGCAGACCAATGATCCTCCTGAAAAAATCTTCCTTTGTGTTCCCAAGAATATGGGGAAGTGCTCCCTAATCAAAATTTTCACAGTAAGTCTTAGTTATGAGACAAAATATGTAAGACAAGTGCTTCTGAAAATAAAAATGAATACTAGTTAGAAACTGGGATCCTGAAAGCATGTTTACAGACGAGACAATTTCCCATTTTCAGGTCTCGTACTTACAAAACTCATGTTGTCTAAAATAACATCACACTTTTCTTTCCACAGATCACAGGGCAAAATGAAGTAGCACGACTCAAAATCACCATTATTTTAAACACATTTGAATTGATGAGACAATTATATATTATTAAAAGAATATACGGCATGTTTGCGTGTAAGCACTTTTAATTATTAGAAATGGAGGTCTCTTATAATAATTATATAAAAGATACGCAGATCGCCTACGTTGATTTTTTTTTTGAAACGAATGGATACCAGTGCAGGGGAAAATGTACAAGCTACTAACCTGAACAAAAGTTGCCGGATCAGTTGAAACGTTAAGGAAGTTTGTTATTGATGCAATGATCTGCAGAAGTCGATAGTTAGTGAAACAGCGTAGCAACACTACTTGAAATAAGGACGTAGGATACAGGCTAATGATTTACCTTGGTTTCTTGCAGAATCTTGTTGGGATCACATACAGCTACCCAACCAAGTCGCCACCCAGGCACTATCCACCTCTTCGATAGTGATCCTATGCTCAAGACAGGGGCAATGTGGCCAAAGACACCCATTGGGACGTAAGGGGTGTCCCCAAACACCAGGTTTCCATACACTTCATCAGCGATGACTAGTATTCCAAGCTTCCTTGCTACCTCCGCGACCTAAATGACATCAAGACGTGCTTAGAACACAATTTGGTCTCCGCGAGGACTAGTTAAACTAAATTCAATTTCATTTAAATGGTCAGTGAGATAAGCAGCCATGCCTTGGCTAAATGTTCACGGGTGTAGACACTGCCGCAAGGATTGTTGGGGTTTATGATGACCATTGCGGTGGTGTTCTTGTCAGCAATCGACTCCAGAGAGTCGATATCGATTTCCCACCCTCTCTCAGGAATCAGATCGAAATGGCGAACTTGTAAGTTGTGCAGTCCTGCACGCGCCTCATAATTTGGATAGCCTGGTCTTGGGAGCAATATGTTGGCGCCCGGTTGGGCAAGGACTGAGACGACAACCTCAATGGCTTGAGTGCCTCCAGCGGTGAGGAAGATGTCATCAGTTGACAGCTTGTATGGAAGATCACTTGACAGGTGCTCCGCCAGAGCACTGTTTTTTTTAAAAAGCAGCAATAGAAAAATCAGTATTCACCTGTCTTGCGCCAGTCAATAATAAAATTTGCAAAAAAAAAAAATATAAACAGGTTACGCCGGTCAATAATAAGTTTGGCAAAAATATGTGAAAGACTGAGCTCGTTAAGGAAGATAATGTGCTACAATATTCTTAGAGAATATACTGCCAGTTATCCCGTAGCAACGAGAATGTATGTGTATATTTGGCAGTGTTTCGCCTGTCTTGAGTCCTGTATGCAACAACACATACAGAAGTACTGTACAGTACAGGTGCTTCATCAGAACAAGCAAGCCCATTCCAGCACGCTAGGTAGTTCCCTTCATTTCCCGTAGTGTTTTCTTGTTAGGAAATACTCCATGGTGGCAATGCCCATCATGAAGGAATTAAGTTACGCGGTTGGTGGTGGCATCGGCACACGGGAACAACGTGCACACCATCGAGAGCGAGAGCGAATTGATTAACCGTACCGGCGGGCTTCGGGGAGGCCCACGCCGGCGGGGTAGCAGTTGAACTTGCCCGTCCGGAGCGCGGCGGCCACGGCGTCCTCGGCCTCGGCGGCGGTGCGGAAGGCCGGGAACACCGAGGGGTCCCCGTGCGCAAGCGGCAGCACGGGCCGCGGGTCGCGCCCGTCCACGCTCGCGCTGATCTTGAACCGCGCCGCCCGGATGCTCATCTTGTCCCCGGCCACGGCCAGCGCACCCTCCTTCGCCGCCCGAGCGAACCGCCACTCCGCGTGCCCGCTGCCATTGTCGCTGGCGTGGGTCGCCATGGGTTGGACAAACAGGGGGCGACGGAGAGAAGAAGTGGGGCCGAGGTGGTTTTGGGCTGTGGAGGCCGGAGGGAGAGCGATTGGCTGCGCGCGCGAGCTGTGGACTCGATGACTTGAGTTGATTTGGTCCCTGGCTAGTCAAGTGTGCCTCCACTCCACCTTTTTATACGCGGCCGCCAGCAGGTTTGGGCCTCGGGCCGGGCGGCACGATTCACGCGCCCCGGCCGGGAGTCTGCCAGGCCGCTTTGGCAGCCGAGACGGCATCCCCTCGTCCTCACTCACTACTCCGTTTTGTCCTTGCGTTGGTGGTAGCTGGTGCGTGCCTGGTAGCATACAATACAAACACAGACGCCGGTAGGGTGGTCCGTGCACGGAGCATGCATGATCCGCGCAGTCCTTGCTTGTCTTTTCCTCCTCTTTATTCTACTTTGTTGGCCCATTCACAACTATTGTGTTAATCAACAACTAGTCGATGATCATATGTTAATACGATACATAAATATTCAATAAAATATCGATGCATAATAATAAAATGAAAACAAACAATGTATTTATTATCTCGACCTCATTAGCAAGGAGTAGTCAAGTCTATACCACTCTATTAGGAATCTCTACTCCTATTATGAACGTAAGGAGGGCGTCCACAGCCCCTCGTGCCCCCGCCTATCTCACGCGCGGCTACCTCCCCTACACGCTGCTTTCAACGCCGGCAGCCGCACCCCAAATTCCTCCCCACGCGCTGCTTTCTCTCCACCAATGGCGCCCTGCCCCAACGGCTGCCGAGATGCACAAGTTGCGGCTGCCGCCCTTGCCCGCCTTCAACGCCGGCAGTCGCACCACAAATTCCTTCCCACGCGCTGCTTTCTCCCCACTAACGGCGCCCTTCCCCAACGGCTGCGAACGCCCTTCCCCAATGTCTCCTTCTACGCGCGTCTTCCTCCCCACGCGCTGCTCTGGCCGAGATGCCGCCTTCTACGACACGAACGCCAACAGAGCCGGAGCCCGAGCCCATCCCGCCTTCAACGCCGGATCTCGCCCCAAATCCTCGCCCGCCTTCAACGCCGGCAGCCGCTCCCCAAATTCCTCCCCACCAACGATGCCCTTCCCCAAACCCCTCCCCGCGTTCAACGCAGACAGCTCACCCAAATCCTCGCCCACTTCCCATCGATGGAGAAAGGAGTGTTACTTAAGGACCATGCCACCCCCAAAACAGATAGGCGTTGCCAACAATCCCATCCGGGTACATCTCTGCGATCCAGTAAGTTGCGGCGCCAATCCCCATCCAGGTACATCTCTGCAACTTCTCAATCCTCAATGTCTATATGGTTCTATATGTGTAAAATAGAACCACACATGAGAAAAATATTAATAATTACCCAATGGCTTTTTACAGAATTGGTTCATCCTCATCAATCATGTGATATGTTTTTATAGTTTGAAGTGAAGGATCATATAACTAAACATGTTTTACACAAGGTTTAGAAGATGCTATAATGTTTCCTTGTCATTTTAACTATATTTTTACACAGTACATACTTAGATGTTAGTCTTTGGGCACAACTCCTATGCAATGGGAGACACATTTTTAGCATCCTTAGGTTGGGTGGTTTGTAGAAGAAAGGAAATAGCAGTAAGTTGCAAAGATAGCAGTAAGTTGTAGAGAAGGTAGAAGTAATAATATATTGTATAGAACTCAGAGAGGTTGGGTGGTTTTTAGGGTAATCTGTTTTTGTCTGCTATCAAGTGTTCATGCAAGTGTTATATCAAGTGTTCATCCATGCCAAGATGGTTACTAAGCGAACACACGCAGCATGCATGGATCTACCTTATCTTAAGTGGTCTCCATCTGATCTTGCTTCAGTATCCTTTTAGCTTTCCTAATCAATAAACCATTTATAGCTATGGATGTTTTTTTATCAATTGTTATGTTTCATTCTCAGTCTTACTGTATTTGTTATGCAGTTGTCTATAAGGAGACTTGGAACTACTCCAGTTCTATTCTTCAGGCATTTTTAGTACTGATAGTTCCAAGTTTGGTTAGTGTGTGAGCTTTAAGGAGCGATGTAGAACATCACGTATTCAACTTTCCTGAACACTAAGTTTTGATTTATTATCTCTGAGGAGTGTGTGAGCTTTAATGGCTTTGACAGAGAAGGCTGTTAATTGGCCTATTGTTCTGACAGGTTCACTATTTTTTTCTTTTTTAATTATTTTAAGAAAAGAAAGTGTTCAATATCTCTTAATATAGGCAGAGATGGATCAAACCCTCGCAGTCAGAAATAAATTATGTTATTGTTCCTTGTAAGAAAAGAAAGTTGTTTAAAATAACTGAAATATCTTATGTAAGCCAGATGAAGTATACCTACAAAAATCTTACTGAATTTCTTTCTTTTTAAATTATTTTAAGAAAAGGAAGTGTTCAATGCCTTTTATTTCAGGAAAGAATTAGTATAAGTTCTTGGTTCATACGGTCTTTTGTATTGTCACTGCTAGGTATATTTATGAACTTGCCTATCCATTATATTACCATTTATGAGACATCCTGATCTATATTAGCCAACGTTTGATATATATGATTGAACAGTAACATAACTCTTGAAAATGCATACAAATTGTTGGATTTATGGAGCACCATGATGATGAACTATGGGCAGAACTGATTTAGTATTAGGTATTACACAGTATTAAACCCACATGGTTTTTTCTAAAACCAAAAAACATTTTAGTAAAACTATGTACAATAGAAATACACTTATTTCCATTCTTCAAAGTGAATTCTGTTTTAAGAAAACTGCTATTACCTTTTTTTGTTTTGGTCCTAGGCCTGTTGATGAGTTGATCTGACTGAACGTTTCGCGTTACAGCGATGTGGTTGCCTGGTCCGGTCAGTCACTCTCTCCTTCCTTAACGCAGTGGTCGAAGATTATTCTTCTTTAGCGAAAAGCCATAACCTTTTGGCAATTCAGCTTACTCAAATACTCAATTGAAACCAACTACAAAAAATGATCCGTCTTCTCTACCAATCCACCCCATTTTGATTACAAACACATCAACATATGGAGAAAATAGTAAACAACTGCAATTTGCAAATCTCAACAGTGATTACGAATTAAAAGTTCTCTGACCAAACTATAGAGTAACGGCCAATGATACTACATAACTACGAATAGCACGAGTAGCAGTTTTAGTAAGATTTACATGGAGAAGTACATGTGAGTACCCATAGCACGAGTAGCATTTATATACTACAAAATGAAAAATGAAAATGTACGTAGAGCCGCCCACTGGCCTCCTGAGGCCTGAGCACTATTGTGTTGGACGGTAGGCCTAATTTCTGACAGGTAGGCTCGCACACTTCTGAAAATGCTGCTCCCACCGTGCGCTTAAGGCCGAAGAGCCGCCCACTGGCCTCCTGAGGCCTGAGCACTGCTCGACTGAGGCTTGACCACCGCCCATCGCGCCGCCAAGCACCAGCTTCTGAAAATGCTGCTCCCACCGTGCGCTTAAGGCCGAAGAGCCGCCCACTGGCCTCCTGAGGCCTGAGCACTGCTCGACTGAGGCTTGACCACCGCCCATCGCGCCGCCGAGCACCAGCTTGACCAAACAAACTCAATTCTATAAGTAAACAATGGGACAGGCACGGGTGGGGCCTTACCTTAGAGTCATGAATCCTAGCAGGCGATTTAGTGGTGGTGGTTGCTGGAGGGGCGCTTAAGGATCACCGATAAATGAGTAGGTGAGCATCTTCGCTATCCTCTCATTGAGCGTTTTTCATTCAAATAGATGATGTGTGATCTCTTTTAGTTCAGTTTCTGTTTGTGCTCCCACCTGTCAAGCAACACTATACATGAATTATGGTTATCCACCATACCTGCAACATTGAATGATGAAAAGAACATTGAACAAATAACACATTGCGATCCCTGGACTTCACATTACCTGAATGACAGCAACACCACCAGCAAGCTTCGCTATCCTCTCATTGAGCTTTTCCTTTTCGCATTCTTGTTCTGCAGCCTGCAAATTTAGGTTCAGAAAAATAGAGCTTCAGACTTTCACCTGAGCAGTAAAGTCAAGTGAGCAAATAGAACAGGAAAAGGTCAGACCTCAATGAGATTTTTAATCTGTGCAACCCTCTTAGTAACTTCTTCCTGGGTGCTGCCATCACCAACAATTGTTGTCGACTCTTTCATAAGGACAACCTTTGCAGCTGTTCCAAGAACTGATTTGTCGGCCTTGTCAAGTGATAGCCCAACTTCATCTCTGATTACAGTTGCTGCAGAAACAAAGTATGTTTATGGATAAGGTGCATACATGATCAAAATGAAGCTTTAGAATGGAAGTTTAGCTGACCTCCAGTAAGGATGGCAATATCATCCAAGTACTGTGTCTTGCGCTCTCCAAAACCAGGGGCTTTGATGGCAGCGATCTTCAGTGATCCTCTGAGCTTGCAACGTCCAAATGGAGGTCACTAAAGATCGCTGCCATAACTAAATGATGTGTGACCAAATTATTAGAGCGAAGATATCATGATATAAATAATTCGGTTCAGTTGAAAATGCTGCTCCCACCGTGCGCTTAAGGCCGAAGAGCCGCCCACTGGCCTCCTGAGGCCTGAGCACTGCTCGACTGAGGCTTGACCACCGCCCATCGCGCCGCCGAGCACCAGCTTGACCAAACAAACTCAATTCACTAAGTAAACAATGGGACATGCACAGGTGGGGCCTTACCTTAGAGTCATGAATCCTAGCAGGCGATTTAGTGGTGGTGGTTGCCGGAGGGGCGCTTAAGGCGGTTGTAGGCGGCCTCGACGATGAGGTAGATTCCAAAGCCGACAATGGCAATGTCGAGCCCGGGTGTGGTGTGGCGCAGTGGGTTTCCCACCATCGGGTGCCTCCTCCACTCGTCCCTCCGCGGACTGCTGGTGTATGCGCGGAGGTGGTTGAGCGACAGTCGCGGAGGATGCGGACGGGCGGATGATGCTGAGATGGCGCGAGCAGCGGAGCGGAGGATGCGAGCGGGCGGGCAGGAAGCGTGGGGCGAGGATGGCAGGGCACGACCATGGAGGATCCCTGGGATGCGCCTTCCGTCGAAGGTCAGCGAGGCGGGGGCGAGAGGATCCCTGGGATGCGCCTTCCATCGACCGAGCATCGACGCGGGGCGAGAATGGCGGAGCGACCAAGAGTGGATTTCCCTTGCTGGATTTAGAGCTCAGCTACCTATGTTAAGTCAAAAAAAAGGAAACCCAACGATCGTCAATCTCGTCATGTCTCTGCCGCACCTCAGTCTCCGCCGCACAGATCGGCATGCCACCGTGCGCCCTAGACTGTAGCCCCTGCACCTCCCTCCATCGCCCTCGTCAATCCCGTCATGGAAGGCCCATCCTCGCCTCCCCGCGCGCGGCGTCTCCCTGGATCTTCCCCACCATCCTCGCCTCTCGACGCGCGGTGATTCCCTGGATCTTCCTCACCTCCCGTCAACAAAACAAAAGGAAACACAACGGCCTCTTACCATCTTTTTCTTTGCCTCCCGTTCCTCCTCCTACCTTGTACGGCGACTCCAAGCAGCAAAAGTGAGGAGGAAGATAGTGGCACTGCATGTAATAAGCGCTCGTGGAAGAAGAAGCGGTGAAGCAGGCAGAGGGGTTCGAGGCTGTGGAGGCAAGGGCAAAGAACGACGACAAGTTTGATCTCAGCTACCTTGACAACCAAGTCTTCTTTTGGTCTGTCCGCGACATCTTCAACAGGGATCTCCTCAATAAAAAAGGTGCTCATTGCCTTGCGCCTTTATTTTTTCTTGTATTCAGATTCCATTTTGACTTGCCAAGGTGTCGTAGTTTTCCTTGCGTTTGGTTAGTTCTGTTTCAGCATGTGTGTGGTCCTCTGCTGCATGAAGCCAGCAACTTGTCTGCTCGCATAGACAAGAACTAACCTTGATTTTGAGCAGACGCTTTTATCAGGTTTTACTCTCATGCTTCAAAATTGTTGGGTGTTTTTTGTGTGATACCCCCGGATTACATACGAAATCCGAGAATATATGTGTTCATATGTTATAGCCAAATCAAGCAGACTCAAGAATATACTTATCACTTAGGTACGAAGTCACCTTCTAAACTGCAGCTAGCAATTTAGAAACTAGGTGATTTATTTATTACTAGGTGATATGAAACAACTAAAGGGGGTTTCCATTTCCCGAGTAGGCCTGTACGTATATGATACTAGGTGATTTATATTTATTAGTTTATTATGCATCTAACAATTTGCTATGCATGTTGGCTTACTATCCTAAATCGTCATTTATTTTTTCCACTAACATGGCAAAGCATGGACACTGGCCTACCTTACCTTATAAAATGTAGGTTTTTGTCCCGCGAGAATGGAATTTCTATCTGTAGGCTTGTGTCATAACAAGCCAAAAAATCGGTGGCAACCGCAATAGTTCCGGAAGGTATTATAATTTTCGTAGTTCTATGGATCAATTTGTATTTTATTGTAATAACTAATTTTAGTTGTATCTCACGATTGTTTGCTCTAGACTATATTTGCACACAGGGCGACCTTGCACTCATCGATTTTATTAAGGAAATCCCTTGTGAACCAAGGGTGGAAGTCGTGCTTATTGATGATGCCTTTGTTGAAAGAAAGTCGATGGAATGTTTATTTCAGCCGAATGCATATCTAGGTGACGAGGTAATCCATGCTTAGTTTTTAAATTTGGCGACCTTGTTATGTATAGATTTTTTTACTCATCTTGGTATTTTTAACCACAACTTACACACTTACAGGTTATAGACTTTTATATAAATTTGATAAAAGCTCAAAAGCATCTAAAGTGCCGATCTGGAGGTCGCGTTCACATAGAAAATGCTTTCCAGTTTAATTTCTTGAAGCGAGATGGCGATGTTGACATTAAAATAGAGGAGCTATATCCAATTGAAGACATGACACAAATATGTAGCGCTGAACGAAGGGTGTTACTTTACCTAGACCATGACATGGTACACATGAGTTTAAATCTAAACAAAACAGTTAGTGTTTACATGTATTTTATTCTTATGCAAGTATTTATAACTATTTTGTAGGTGTTTATTCCGATAAACATCCGAGAGACGCACTGGTATCTTGTCGTGATCCATGCAAGAAATATGGAGATACAAGTGCTCGATTCACTTGGTACTTCACAAGATCGTAAAGACCTCACTGACTCTGTGAGTATGCACAAACTAAACAATTATGAATTCACTATTAACTTATCCCAATCTCTAATTTTGTTTTACAATATATAAAGATTAAAGGACTCCAAAGACAAATTGATATGATATCTCAACGTAAGGAGTTAAAAGACCACAGGTGGCCAAACCTCCAAGTTGCTTCTTGGCCGCTCAGAGAAATAGACATGGGATATGCAAAGCAGACAAATAGGTACGTCCTAAAATCTTCTTTACCTATTTTTACATTCATACTAATCTTTATGTTGATATTAATGTATATGTAGCTCTTCATGTGGCCTCTTTCTTTTGAACTATATCGAATACTAGACAGGGGATGAACTGTCTGACAGTTTTACCCAAGTATATTATTACTACTACGACATATATGCACATCTACAGTCAGTGTTACATATATAATGCTAATATAATAATTATTTCTTATTTGTAGGATGACATGTCACACTTTAGAAAGAAAATGGCTGCTATATTACTATCTTCAGAACTGAATAAGAGAAGGGGGTGTCTGTTATACAAAAATGATAAAGAAGTTGACTCTGGAAGCCCATCGGATGTTGAGATATTAGAAAACCCAACAGATTCTAAGAAGAGGAAGCTACTCCACGTGCTTGATGATAACGAAGTAGTGTATGAAGATGAGGAAGGCCCTATTACTCAAGCAGACTTGCAAAAGTGGTTTGTTGATGATTGGGATAAAAGAACTCATGTAAAAGTATCTAACGATGGGTGCACCAATGACTTTTTAATGGTTGGTCTTTCCACAAAGGACATGCCAGTGACCAAAGCCGATTCAATAGATGTTTTATGTGATTATATCATGGCAATAGAAGACGATACGACACTAGAGTATGTGCTCATTGATTTATCTATTTTATGTATATCAACTACTTAGATTCTTGATATAGACTTTCGTCATGCTACATTACAGGATGACATGGGTGCGAAGTTTCAATCCTTTTAAGATAGAAATATCTGTTAAAAACCTACAAAACATATTAACGATAAATAAAGATATGACTCTAAGATGTTTTGACATGGCTGTTCGACTGCTTGCCAATAAAGAGTCATGTAGGCCGAAAGGAGAAATCATAAATAATAGAAAGCATTATATGGACATGCGTTTCTGGGTAAGTTTGTTTCCAATCATTAATCTATTAATATATAGTATCTACATCTAATCCTCATGTGGACATGTATATATACTCTCCAGAGAATGGTTGGTTTTGGTAAACTTCCAAAGTACCATCAGGATCCTACAACAGAAGAGTTAGCCAAAACACTCGATTGTTGGCCATCAATGAATTATTATATCACGGGTTGTAGATATGTAAGTATGTGTTCATTTAGAATGTATTTATAAAGGACACTTCTTTGCAATCCTAATGACTGATATTTTGCAGGTTCTTATGCCATGGAAATTCAACGGATGTCACGCCCTTTTCGTAATAGATCATGTTAAAAAGCATGTGACTTTTATCGACTTTACACCGACTCAAGATTGGTGTAAACACATGCCATACAAGAGGTTTGCGGAAGCGATTATCATGACCTCAAAGAAATATAAGATTGCTTACAGCAAAAAACGTTCTGGATGGGCGGAGGATATCTTTAAGTGGGAACATACAATTCAGACTGGTGTTCCAATTGACTTAAGAGGGTATTTTCTTCGTACCACCTTCTCAGCAGTTTAAATTTTTTCTATGATAATCATTGTATAAAACATAGTTGCCTAAACATTATATATATTATAGGTTTAATACCAGCTACCTCGTTCTACAAGCTATGGCCATGTGGAGGAATGACAGACGAATGAAATTTGTTGGGGTAAGTGTAGTATGTTCGTTCTATGTTCAAAACATATATTCCAATTATCTCTTTTTACAATATAATATGTTTTGTTCTCTTATGTCTTTGTCTGTAGGATGCAAAGATTGTTCGAAGGAGCTTTGTGATTGATCTGTTAAGTTATGAGGATAATTCGTGCCGATATGCCATCCCTGCAAACATACAACAGAGACTTATCGATATCGCTAAAAAGGATTAGCTGATTAGTGTGATATTGATAATGTTTTCCACACGGATTTTGCATGTTATAGTGATGTTTGTCGTTCCGTATTAATGTTTCATACAAATCTTTTACTTCCGTCGCAACGCACGGACACATATCTATAACATACAACAGTGACATGTAAGTTATCGTGTTATAATTCGGTTCCGTTGCAACGCACGGGCACCCTACTAGAGAATATAATGTGAGGCCTGGTGACCACGATTTCACCCTTCGCGCTGACACTTTGGTCCCGCTTCGTCTCGGGTGTCGTGCCATGTGGGCCCAACACCCGCGCAACGCTCTCTCAGCTCCTGCCCTATGGACCCTCAGCCCGGCGGTGCCTGTCCAGCACCCGACCTCGCCCAAACAACTACCACACCACGCAAAAAAATAGTGCAGAGCGAGCACTCAAACCCACGCATCCCTGCTCCAGAAATTTAAGATTAACCACCATACCGCTTGTACCTTATCTATATCTATACTTACTCTATTGAGAACCTAATGTGGGCGTCTGATGCTACCACAGTTTCATCCTCCACGCTGACACGCTAGACCCACCTCACACACCCCGACTGGTTCTCCCGCCCCACGTGTCCCGTCTCGGCGTCGTGCCTTGTGGGCCCCACGCTCAGCGCTCGTTCAGCGCTCTCTCAGCTACTGCCATGTGGATCCCCAGTGACCACGCAGCCAGCTACTGCGCCTGCCCCGCACCCGACTCCGACCGCGCAGGTACCACACCGCGCAAAAATATTGCAGAGCGAGCACTCGAATCCACGCCTCTCTGCTCTAGAAATTTGGAACTAATCATCAGACCGCACGTACCTTAGTGCTTCGAAATAAACAATAATTATATTTAAATAAATATCTCGATACATATTTATATGATATAAAACAAACGTAGCAAAGCACGGACAACAGACTAGTTTAAGGGCAAAAGAGTGTATGTGCATTCTCTTAATCTATCTTCACTCTTTAGTAACGTCCTCTAAATTTCATTCTCTAAAATAATATTATCTATTTAACAATGTTTTCTAAATTCGGTCTTTTATATCTACAACGATAATAAAAGTCATAAACTACATTCTTTTTTTCTCCAATTTAAGTTATCACGTGTTCGAGCTAGCGCGGGAGCCAGAGAGAGGCGAAGGATAGTGGGTATTCCCAAAACTCTACATTTAGAGTGTACGACGGTCTACGCTACATTTAGCGGACATGCTACCGGTCATTGCTCGAGATGTAGTGGATGTTAGACTGTCTCCAGCAACGTCCTCTATATACATCCTCTATATCCGTCTTTTACAGTCTTCTCTAAAAGATTCCATCTCCTATATCTACTTTCTCTACAACAACGTCCTATAAATCACGTTCTCTATATGTAAATACCTATATTAAAGATATTTTTTAATTTTTATACATACGTATTTGTCATACTCTCAAATGTATTGTACATATTTTAGTTTTATTAAACCGGTTGTTTAAAGTATTCAAATAGATAGAGAACCGTTTAGAGAAACTCTACATATAGAGGATCCAGCAGCGTTCTCTAAATTTAGAGGACCATTTAGAGGACGTTGTTGTCCTCTAAATTTAGGGTACAGGACCCTTTAGAGCTCCTTGTTGGAGCTAGTCTCCCATGTATTTAGCGAACAGGCTTCCCCGGAGATGGTCTTATCCAAGTCCTGTAGACCAGTGCATGCACCGTTTTTATATGTGCTAGGATCAAGTACATATATAATGACTCATGGTATAGAAACGAATATCACATCATTAATTTATAATGAAGTTCCATATACAAAATAGTTAAATAATTACATTATACGAAGATAACGATCTAACAACCATAATTGATTAGGAGACGACGGCCTAGACCACTGACGAACTAATCACAACATCCGACATACTCCTCATCCTGTAGTACATGTTCTTAACCTGGGGATGTGAGTACAGCAAGAGTGAGCTCACATACATTCATCGGTCAACAAGTTGTAGGGAATAATGTGCATGAACTCACCAAAGGTGGGAGCTCATGTGAAATGTAAGGCTTACCAAAGGAGATGGTTAAAGCTGAGCATTGCTTTTAAAGTTGGTCAAAATTTTATTAGCAGTTACTAAGTATAAGTAGATACCAATCCAATTAAGTAAGAGATCACAATTAATAATAACACCTACAATGCAATGTGTATGACAAATTAAGTTTAGTTCCATAATTAATCATGCGAGAGTCCTGAGTCGCTATTTACCGTGAGCACAACTGATATACTAGTTTTACACTCTGCAGAGGTTGCGCCCTTTATCCACAAGTTGTGTTACCCATTTGCCAAGAGATCGTGACTTCTCATTCATCTCAGCTGGGAAGACGAGGCAGGGTAGCACTACGAGGCCTTTACAAAGTTCTACTAGCTTCAGAAAACCCGCTATGGTTTCTGAGAAGGACAATATAGGAATTCCTCGTCTGAAAAGCCATCGTAGCATGATCGATCTGAGAACCTCCCTATACGCAGCTCCTCTACCACCCTTGCCCCTTTCGGGTAAGGTAGTCCAACACTAGCTTTCCTAATTAGTCAGCTAAGGGCGTCTCATTCCATCCTTGTGGTAGCACGGATATCTCAAGTTAAGCTCCATGTTCCAATTAACACAATGATCTTGTCATGAACAATAATTAAAATAACAACATAACTAGAATATGATCATAATGTAACATTAATCCCAAAGCTAGGTAGAGCAATAGCAAAACTACCCAAAAGTTCAGTGGTAAATAAGGTGTGGGATAAACAAATCTAGGGAAACCTATTAGGTCCGATCAAATTAATCTGAGCATGTCACAGTGATTAACATGAACATTATTGGGTAAAGAGAAAAAGTGATCAAGGGCACAACTTGTCTTAGACTTGAGACCCTAGGTACCGAGTTGGTCTTTAGATTCCCATGACCTCATCGCTATTCGTAGCAATATATAC
This sequence comes from Zea mays, assembly GCF_902167145.1. Taxonomy (NCBI): domain Eukaryota; kingdom Viridiplantae; phylum Streptophyta; class Magnoliopsida; order Poales; family Poaceae; genus Zea; species Zea mays. Next base: position 226,776,398 of record NC_050099.1, on the reverse strand, counting down.
AAATAGACAAGGATCACATAAAAATAATAGTACACCAAACATGAGAACAAATAACGTAAGAATATTCTATGCGCTGCTACGAGATCACAGGTTCGAGAACCACTAAAATCAGAGTTACGGTTAGAAAGATATGATTTTCCGAAGTTCTACGTGATTAAACATTTACTATATTATAAATTGGTTGATATACATCACATGAGAAAATATACTCTAAATAATTAATTCAACTTTAATCTAGATTATAACTTGTTTACAAATCATATTATAGTCAAATTATAATTATAGACATGTCAACCTTGATTAGTAAAATAAATCTACTACTCATATGATAAACAAATATAAAGGTATGTGATATAGCAAAATAAGGTTTGCTATTGTGTAGGAAATTTTATTACAAAGGCAACACAACTGGAACAGACTAAAACAGAGTTAAAACGAGTAGGTTATGAAATTTACAAGTTTCTATTCATTTTTACATTGATTTTATACCTTAAAATAGACCCCAGGGGTCTATTTAAAAAGTCCACGGCTGGTTTGCAATTTTAAAAGTTAACCCGAGGGCTTTACTATGAAAACCTGAGGGTCATTTTGTCACACCGAGGACCTATTTAAAAGTCTCACTAGTAGAACTTGTACGACGGGTTAGATCTTTATAAGACCAAGGGCATTTTTGCAAACAAATCCGCCGAAGGGGTATGGAGCTTTTCTGGCCGCGCGATCATAAATCTTAGGGGTATGAAGGGTATGTAGTGGTAGATGTCAATCCTGTGATCGACGGATTGGATTTAATGGTCGAAGTCGTACAAGTATTCTAATCCAAGCCCTTCATCTATTAACCGACGGCCATGTTTCACTTTACTGAAACGGTATCCAAAATCTAATCTGAGCCATTCAACGGGAGATCAATGCCTCCCCCTTCCCCAACCCATGCTGCCAAAACCGGTGGTGACGCCATGCTCTGGCGGGGAGCATCACCGGCGTGCACCCAACTCGGCCCTAGTGCACCATAACACCAACGAAAATTGGTGCAGGGAATACCGCTAATATGTGAAGTACGAACTCACCGGTGATTGGTGGTGCGAAGTCGCTTGCCATGGCATGCTACGGTGCGCCCACCAATCCAGAGCTCCGATGAGCAATCGGCGATGGTTTGGGAACACCTGCGCCCCTGAATCACTCTGTACGCCTTCCTTGTGTCCTCTGCTTCCTCTTGAACAGATCGTCGGACGAATTCTGGCAATGTGGGCGAGCGACGATGGTTGCGGCCGGGTGCTTCTCCTATGGCAGCGACGGGCCCTCTCTCTGCTATGGTGATGGGGTTTTCTATATGTTTTTGGTGTGACCGGACGAGAGGGAGCTCTGAGATATATATATATATATAAGGGAGCTCTGATATATATATATATATATATATATATATATATATATATATATATATATATATATATATATATATATATATATATATATATATATATATATATATATGTAGTCACAAGAAATCGTATCCTGACAACCCCAGGGTGAATCCTAACTAGCTCCCGAAGCACACCCGCGACATGAGAGTGCCAGCCGATTCTGTTTGAGTCCGTGTGGGGATGGGGACAATCCTGACGTACCGACCCCACATGACAGTGACACGGAAGCCCTCCCGCAGCGCGCCTAGTGTGAGGGCGACCAGTGGGCCCCATAAGTAAGCGACCCAGAAAAAGAAAAGAGAAGAGGATCCGAGTGGGCTGCGTGGAGTGGAACCAAAGATGGGTTGAGAGAGAAGGAATTGACCCAAGTACATGTTTGCCCATTTCTTTTCTTTTTCTTTTTTTTTATTTTCTGATTTCTATTTTCCCTATTTCATTTTCAAATCAAAGACAAGTTTGAACTTCAAACTTTTAATTTTAAATGCACAAATAGAACTCTAGCATGATGTGCACTAATTTATTTATTCAGTTACTTTATTTATTATTATTATTTTATTTAGGTAATGAAATACAACACACCACATTTACTTCCATAGAATATTATCTTGGGTGTTGAAAGTCGCCTAGAGGGGGGTGAATAGGCGAAACCTGAAGTTTACAAACTTTAGACATGCACTAGGGTCGGGGTTAGCGTTAGAATTAAATCAGAGTACGGAAGATAAATCTCCTTGCTTAGAGTTGCTCAATCAATGCGGATAACGTTTGGGAGCGAACTCAATACAATATGAGCAAGGGAACTTTTTAGAGAGAGGAAAGAGGGGAAACAAATCAAGTGGAGATTAACACAAATGAACACAGTGATTTGTTTACCAAGGTTCGGTTCCAAAGAACCTAATCCCCATTGAGGAGGCCACAAAGGCCAGGTCTATTCTAACCCTTTCCCTCTCTCAATCGGTCACACAGACCGGTCGAGGCTTCTCCTTAATCACTTGGGTCACTAAGACCCCGCAAGGATCACCACACACTTAGGTGTCTCTTGATAGCTTTACAAAACACTTAGAGAATACGAATGAGAAGGAGAAAGCAATCCAAGCAACAAGAGTAATAAAAGAACACAAAACACTCTCTCTCTCAAGTCACTAAGCAATTGAGTTGATTTGGAGGCTTGGAGAGGATTTGATCTATTGATTGTGTATTGGAGTGTAGTCTTTTGCTCTTGTATTGATTGTTGGGTTCAGAAAACTTGGATGGCTTGAATGGAGGTGGTTGGGGGTATTTATAGCTCCAACCACTATTCTAGTTGTTGCTGTCGATGGCGCACCGGACAGTCCGGTGGTGCACCGGACATAGCACTGTTCAGTGTATGGTGCGTGCCATGTCAGCTGCCCATTAGGGTTTGGAGCGGTTGACCGTTGAAGTCCTTTGTCTTCTAGCTACACTGGATAGTCCGGTGGCACACCGGACATGTCCGGTACGTTCTGACATCGCTGATCTGACTTCTGGCTGCGCACTGTTCACTTTTGCAGTCGACCGTTGCTTGCAGGTGTCTGTTGCTCTATTGGTTCATCGGACACTATCCGGTGCACACCGGACAGTCCGATGAATTATAGTGAAGTGGTTCCCTGAGAAACCTGAGAGTGTCCAGTTCGGGAGGTGCTCGACCTGGGCACCAGACAGTGTCCGGTGCACACCGGACAGTGTTCAGTGCACACCGGACAGTGTTCGGTGCGCCACTGGCAGCATTTTTTCTAGTCTTTGCTCCAAACTTGTTTGAGTCCCTAACTTAATTTATTTCTTGGTTTGTGTTGAACCTTATGCACCTGAGATAAATGACAACTGGGAAACTTGTTAGTCGACGTGGTTTGTGATGGACGTCAAACACCAAAACCGATTATAGGAAATATTTTTACGCCCATTTCCCTTTCAATCTCCCCCTTTTTGGTGATTGATGCCAACACAAACCAAAGCAAATATGAAGTGAGGAATGTGACTAGTTTGCTACTTTGACAAATGTGCATAAGTTGGCTTGAGTTAAACCAATTGAAAGACTTTCTACATGTGTCTAAGTAAATGTGATTGCTTTCTTTTATTATAACATTTTGGACCACATATGCACCACTTAGCTTATTTTTGCAAATCTTTGGAAAAGTATTTTCAAATTCTTTTGCAAATAGCCAAAGGTATAAGGATATGATTTCCACAAGGTACTTTCAAGATTTTGAGAATTCTCCCCCTGTTTCAAATGATTTTCCTTTGACTAAATAAAAGCTCCCCCTGAAGAAGTTCTCCCCTTAGCCGTCAAGAGGATTTTTGCAATTGAAATGATTTCCCTTGATGAAACAGATACCGGTTGAAATAATTTTTTAAAATTCTAAATGGTGGTGCGGTCCTTTTTTCTTTGGGGCCAATAAATTCTCCCCCTTTGACATTAATCGCCAAAAACGAAGAACCTTGAGAGCCCTTTGAATTCTCCCCCTTTGGGGCCTATTTTCTTCCCTGTTTGGAAAATAGAGGATATGAGTTTATACCAATTGAGAGTTTATGAGTAAGGAAAAGGATAAATGATACCGACAGAGTTGGAGTGGAAGCATTGCCTTTGCCGAATTATCCATTTCCCTTTCAATCTAAGACTAATCATAGAAGTACACTTGAAAGCACATTAGTCTTAGCCTTGGCACAAGAAGAATAAAAAATATGCATTTGTACCAAATGAAAGAGACATGATCTAGTGGTTACCCCCTTGTGAATGTCACCAAGTATGGAGTTGATAGGGTGATCTCTTCGAATTGCTTGGTGGACTATTGGGTGTGGCGATCTTTGATCTTGAATTTCTTGATCATCTTCCTTGTCTTGATCATCATTATCTCCCCCTTGATCAATTTCCTCCTCTTGAGGTGGCTCATCGTCTTGATCTTCATCCTCGTCCTCTTGAGTCATTCCCTCATCCTGAGTTGGTGGAGATGCTTGTATGGAGGATGATGGTTGATCTTGTGCTTGTGGAGGCTCTTCGAATTCCTTTGGACACACATCCCCAATGTACATGTTCCTTAGCACTACGCATGGAGCCTCTTCATCATCTAGTTCATCAAGATCAACTTGTTCCACTTGGAAGCCATTAGTCTCATCAAACACAATGTCACAAGAAACTTCAACTAATCCAGCGGACTTGTTAAAGACTCTATATGCCCTTGTGTTTGAGTCATAACCAAGTAAAAAACCTTCTACAACTTTAGGAGCAAATTTAGAATTTCTACCTCTCTTAATAAGAATAAAGCATTTGCTACCAAAGACTCTAAAATAAGAAACATTGAGCTTTTTACCGGTGAGGAGTTCATATGATGTTTTCTTGAGGATTCGGTGAAGGTAGAGTTGTTTGATGGAGTAGCAAGCGGTGTTAATCGCCTACGCCCAAAACCGATCCGGTGTCTTGTACTCATCAATCATGGTCCTTGTCATGTCCAATAGAGTTCTATTCTTTCTCTCCACTGCACCATTTTGTGGAGTTGTGTAGGGAGAAGAGAACTCATGCTTGATGCCCTCTTCCTCAATAAATCCTTCAATTTGTGAATTCTTGAACTCCATTCCATTGTCGCTTCTAATCTTCTTGATTCTCAATCCGAACTCATTTTGAGCCCGTCTTAAGAATCTTTTTAAGGTCTCTTGGGTTTGAGATTTTTTCTGCAAAAAGAATACCCAGGTGAAGCGATAATAATCATCCACAATGATAAGACAATACTTACTCCCGCTGATGCTTATATAACCGATCGGGCCAAATAAAGCGGCATGTCGGTTGTCATGATGTTCTTGTGTTGATGATGAGCTCCAACTTGCTTCCCTGCTTGACATGCGCTACAAATTTTGTCTTTCTCAAAATGAACATTGGTTAGTCTTAAAATGTGTTCTCCCTTTAGAAGCTTGTGAAGGTTCTTCATCCCAACATGAGCAAGTCGGCGATGCCAGAGCCAACCCATATTAGTCTTAGCAATTAAGCAAGTGTCTAGTTCAGCATTGTTATTATTAAAATCAACTAAATATAGATGACCATCTAACACTCCCTTAAAAGCTATTGAATCATCACTTCTTCTAAAAACAGTAACACCAATATCAGTAAAAAGACAGTTGTAACCCATTTTGCATAATTGAGAAACAAAAAGCAAGTTGTAATCTAAAGAATCTACAAGAAAAACATTGGAAATGGAGTGGTCAGGAGATATAGCAATTTTACCCAAACCTTTGACCAAACCTTGATTTCCATCCCCGAGTGTAATAGCTCTTTGGGGATCTTCATTTTTCTCATACGAGGAGAACATCATTTTCTCCCCTGTCATGTGGTTTGTGCACCCGCTATTGATTATCCAACTTGACCCGCCAAATGCATAAACCTACAAAACAATTTTAGGTCTTGTTCTTAGGTACCCAAACGGTCTTGGGTGCTTTGACATTAGAAACAAGCACCTTGGGTACCCAAACACAAGTCTTTGGACTCTTGTGTTTGCCCCCAACATATTTGGCAACTACTTTGCCTGATTTGTTAGTTAGCACAAAAGATGCATCAAAAGTCTTAAATAAAATGCAATGTTCATTTGATGCATTAACAATTTTCTTTTTAGGCATTTTGATATGAGTTGAATGACTAGAGTTAGAAGCCTCATTACTATACATAAACGCATGATGAGAAACAGAATGAGGTTTTCTAGCATGAATCCTCCTAATCTTATGCTCAGGATAGTTTTTAGGATATAAAATGTAACCTTCTCTATCCTGAACCATGGGAGCCTTATCCTTAACAAAATTAGAGAGTTTGTTCTTGGGGCATTTAGTTTGCTTTGGCTCCCTTGTTGGAAGCCAATACCATCCTTATTGCCAGGGCGTCTCCCATTATAAAGCATGCTTCGAGCAAATTTAAATTTTTCATTCTCTAACTCATGCTCAGCAATTTTAGCATTTAATTTAGCTATGTCATCATTTTGTTCTTTAATCATAGCAATGTGATCATTCATAGCATCAACATTAATATCTCTACATCTAGTACAAATAGTGGCATATTCAACAGTAGATGTAGAAGGTTTGCAAACATTTAATTCTTCAATCATAGCAATTAAATTATCATTCTCAATTCTAAGACGAGAAATTGAATCATTGCACATATTAAGCTCTTTAGACAATTTTTCACATTTTTCTACCTCTAGAGCATAAGCATATTTCAATTTAACAAATTTTTTATTTTCCTTAACGAGCAAGTCCTCTTGGCATTTCGAGAGATCATCCTTCTCGTTAATGGATTCTATCAATTCATTTATCTTTTTCTTTTGGTCCTTAGTAAGGTTAGCAAAAAGAGAAGTTAAATTATCTTCATTATCACTAGAGCTACCCTCATCATCGGATGTAGTATATTTGGGGGTATCTCTAGAATGTACCTTCTTCTTTTTGTCATCCTTAGCCATTAGGCATTTGTGGCCGCCTTTGGGAAAGAGAAGTCCTTTATCGACGGTGATGATGGCGGCGTCTTCGTCAGAGGAGGAGTAGGTGGAGCTCTCGTCGGAGTCTCATTCCCGCCCCATGTGCGCCTCGCCACCCTTCTTCTTGTAGTATCTTTTCTTCTCCATCCTTTTCCCTTTCTTGTCAGCACACCCTCTTGGAACGGGGCTTGTAGTCCTTCTCCTTCCTTTGTTTGAGGATTTGCCAAAAGCTCTTAATGATAAGAGCCATCTCCTTGTTGTCGAGCTTGGAGGCGTTGATTGAGAGTCTACTTGGTGTAGACTCGTCCTTCTTTTCTTCCGTTGCTTTGAATGCAACGGGTTGCACCTCAGGCGTGGAGGTGGCACCTTGCTCCAAGTTGACAATGTGTTTGGAGTCTTTGATCATTAGTTCAAAGCTCACAAACTTGCCAATTACTTTCTCGAGAGACATCTGTTTATATCTTGGATCTCCACAGATTAGTTGCACTTGAGTGGGATTATGAAAAACAAGAGATCTAAGAATAACCTTGACCATTTCATGGTCATCCCACTTGGTGCTCTCGAGGTTGCGCACTTGGTTGACCATTGTTTTGAGCCGGTTGTACACCGCTTGTGGCTCCTCTTCTTTGTTGAGGACGAATCGACTGAGCTCTCCCTCGATCGTCTCACACTTGGTGATCTTGGTCACCTCGTCCCCCTCATGCGCCGTCTTGAGGACATCCCAAATTTCTTTGGCATTTTCAACCCTTGCACCTTATTATACTCCTCTCGACACAAGGAGGCGAGAAGTATAGAAGTTGCTTAGGAATTAAAATGACTAATTTGGGCGGCCTTATTCGAGTCGTAGTCCTCGTCGCCCACCTGTGGTGCCTGCGCTCCAAAATCAACAATATCCCAAATGCTTTCGTGGAGTGAGGTTAGATGGTGCCTCATTTTATCACTCCACATACAATAATCCTCGCCATCAAAATATGGTGGTTTGCCTAGGGGTACTAAAAGTAAAGGAGCACGTTTAGAAATGCGAGGATAGCGTAGAGGCATCTTACTATACACTACAAGAAACTGATAAATGTTCGTGGGTAAAATTAAAAATGTGGGTACCGACGTTCTTACATGAGTTAAGATCATGGGTTTAGTTAAAAACGTGGGTACCCACGTTCTTAAATTAAGTTCGTGGGCCCAGCGAAAACCGTCGAATTTAACTCATTAGGAACGTGGGTACCCACGTTCTTAAGTTAAGTTCGTGGGCCAGCTGGACACCGTCGAACTTAACCCGAGACACCTAAATCTCTACCCTGCGTCGCGCGCCCCGAGCCTCTCTCTCACCAGCGCTTTCCTGCCCACGCGCCGCCGCCTAAACACAGACCGCGCGCCGCCCCGCCGACCGCTACACCGCCCAAGGTCGGTCGCCGCCGCCAGCCCGCCAAATCCCGTCCTCGGCTCGCCGCCCCGCTGGCAAACCTCACCGCGCCGCCGCCCCGTAGCCAACGCCAACCGCGCTGCCGCCATCGTCCTTCACGGTCCTCCGCGGTCCTCTGCGGTCGTCGGTCGTCCTCCGCCGCAAGGCCGCCCAAGCTCGGCTCGCCTCCGTGTAAGTACATCCCCAATACATTTCTCATGATTATTGCTGCAAACAATTTTCAAATAATAGCCTGGGCCAGGTTTCTTACCCAACATCTAATAAGTACGACCCACCCTAGCGACACAACTTCAGATTAGACTTGCCCTGGCCTTAGTTGCAAAACATCCAAGCTAAAGCAGAAAGGGCAACCATAACATAGGAGATGTGGAGTTTAGTGGCCATCTGAATCGATCAGAGGAGTTCAGTGGTGAGGTGAAATCTGGGCACACATATACTTGTTGCATTCCGTTAGTTAGTTCTCAAAGAAAAAAGTGTTGGTCTATTGTGGATGCGGTCTGAATATTAGAATTTAGAATGCTCGTGTTTCTAACTATAAGGAAATAGTGGCAGTGCTATGCCTTGTATTCTCATATATATGTTATTTGACAGTATTTTCTGTTTTTTTCTTTTTACTTCTTCTGATTCTTAGGCAACAAGTAGTTCTCAAACATTTTTCAAATCAGGAATGAGAGTTACCTACTATAGTAAAAAGAATATGAACCAAGAGTGAGTAAAACAACAAAACTACAACAGAGTAACATGATTCGGGCAACGAAGTACACTACAGAATAATGTCACAAGCCTATTCCACCTCTTCCACCCACATTCTTGTGAATGGGGAGCCTGAGTTGCCAATTTATCATCGAGGCCTTCGCCATAGTGATCCTCTCTCTCCCATATGCTCTTCATCTTAGTCATAGATATTCTGAATTCTTTGGTTAATTATGCTACAAATAACCATCTGCTTCAGCCCCTTGCTGTCCATCATGCCAAACATCGTATTTTCTTTTATGCAGATGATGCAGTCATTTTTAAGGTCTTTTTAAACTGATTTACTTGTTATCAAGCATATTCTTGGACTGCCCCTTGCTGTCCACAGATCCCCCAAGGAGTCCTTGCAGCTGCTTGTGGTTGTCGACGATGGTATAGATAGCAGTAGCACTGTACACAAGCAGCAAGCAACACCCCACCTCCTTGTATTGACTGTTGCATTTTTTTATGAAACCTAAAGCCGTGTTTCCATCTAATTGTAGGCCCATTTGACTCTAGTCTCCGGTCTCTCTCTCCACTCTAACTACAGGCCGGCCTGCGTCTCCTCGATCATCACCACCTTGACGATCTCCGTGAAGGTATTTTTCTTCTTTCTTTGATGCATATTATTAGAATTAGTTTGTTAGTTAAAATTTGATGCATGATTTTTGGGTAGTTGTTACAATTGATGCATAATTTCTTGTTCATTGTAAATTATTCGATGTTAGGTTCAATGTTTGGTTAATTTTTTTATGTCTAGTGATCCTTCCTAATAGAATAAGGGCTTAATGATGTTTATTTACACATTTTTTATTTATGTTTGTATGCATAATGATGTTTATTTACACATTTTTTATTTATGTTTGTATGCTTAATGAGGTTTACTTACATATTTTTTATACATTGAGTTATTTAGTTTTTGAAATGAATGACAATAGAAGAAGGGCGATGTATGATGGATTCAATAGCGTGACTCTAGGTCACTCAAAGGAATGGGTTAGGGTTGCAAAACAATTCGTGGATCTCGCATTTTCCGGTGGACCTCGTGTGGTGAAGTGTCCGTGTACCAAGTGTCGGAATTTTAAGTATGTGAGAAAGATCGAAGAACTGGAGCATCACCTTTGCAAGAATGGGTTTATGCCTAACTATCTTGTGTGGCGCTCACATGGAGAAGTAGAGCAGAATATCATAGAGTCAGAAAGAATTGATGATGAGGAGGAGGATCGGATGGATGACTTGGTGACTGATATTAGTAGAGAGTATCCAACATTGGCCTCGGAACAGGGTACACCAGAGGAAGTGCAGGAGTTTTATAAGCTTCTTCACGCGTCAGAGGAAAAAGTGCATGACGACACCACTGTGACCGTGTTGCAGGTGGTTACACGTCTTATGGCAATGAAGGCAAAGTATAACTTCTCGAATAACTGCTATAACGATATAATCAATCTGATTATTGATCTCATCCCATCGAACCATAAGATGCCAAAAGACTTATACTAGTCCAAAAAGATCGTGTCCGGTCTTGGGATGAAGTATAAGAAGATTGATGTGTGCGAAGATAATTGCATGTTGTTCTGGAAGGAATATGAAGCGGCCACCCATTGTCAGATATGCGGTAAATCAAGATATGCAGAGGTACTAAAAGAGGATGGAGCTACTTTTGCTACAAAAGTGGCAGTTAAACAGCTTCGATATATGCCCATCACCCCAAGGCTTAAACGTCTGTTTTTAACCCTAGAAACTGCGAAGCTAATGTTGTGGCATAAGGAAGGAGACCGTGAGAGCCAAGATCCAGACATTATGATGCATCCATCAGATGGCGATGCTTGGAAGGCTCTGGATCGTTTTGACCCAGAATTTGCAAGAGACGCTAGGAGTGTTCGTCTAGGCTTGTCCACTGATGGTTTCACTCCTTACGACAACAGTTCAACTTCATACTCTTGTTGGTCGGTTTTCATCATGCCCTACAACCCCCCTCCCAACAAATGCATGAAAGAAGGGTTCATATTTCTTGCCCTTATTATTCTAGGGCCTAAACATCCTGGAAAGAAGATCAATGTATTCATGCAACCGTTGATTGAAGAGTTCAAAGAGCTATGGGTAGGGGTAAAGGCTTATGATGGTCATCTAAAACATGAATTTACCTTACGTGTTGTATATTTGTGGTCAATTCATGATTTGCCTGCATATGGTATTTGGTCTGGCTGGTGTGTCCACGGTCGACTGTGTTGTCCCATATGCATGGGGGACACACAAGCATATCGATTGGAGCATGGTAAAAAGGTCTCATTCTTTGATTGTCATCGACGGTTTCTTCCATCCAACCACCCGTTTCGAAATGATACGAAGTCATTTAGAAGAGGCATAAAAGTTAAAGATGGTCCACCAAAACGTTTAATGGGTGAAGATATCCTGATACAACATCGTGCCCTTCAAAGGGCTGCAGAAGGTCATGAGTTTGAAGGCTATGGTCAAGATCACAACTGGACTCATATTTCTTTTCTCTGGGAACTTCCGTATGCGAAGGCATTGATTTTACCACACAACATAGATTTGATGCACCAAGAGCGCAATGTTGCTGAAAGCATCATAAGCATGTGTCTAAACATTAAGGGTAAAACAAAAGACAACATCAATGCCAGGAAAGATTTAGCTAATCTTTGCGATCGCCCTAGCCTTGAGGTCAAATTAAATCCTAATGGAAAGGAGAGGACACCACGAGCTCCATACTGTCTAAAGCCGGAAGAGCGAAAAGAAGTATTTCAATGGTTGAAAATGTTGAAGTTTCCAGACCGCTATGCAGCTAACATAAAACGTACTGTTAACCTCGACACTAATAAATTAAATGGTTTGAAGGCTCACGATTACCATATTTTGATGGAAAGACTTATGTCGGTAATGTTCCGTGGCTATTTGAAGCCTCCTCTGTGGAAGATGATTGCTGAACTTAGTTACATATATAGACATATATGTGCTAAGCATATCTCAAAGAAATTGATGATTCAATTTGAGAAACAAATCGCGGTGCTTGTATGCAAGATGGAAAAAGTATTTCCGCCTGGATTTATGAATGTGATGCAACATTTGCTAGTGCACTTACCTTATGAAGCATTGGTAGGAGGACCAGTGCAGTTCCGATGGATGTATAGTCAAGAAAGAGAATTGAAAAAACTTAGAGCTACTGTGCGGAACAAAGCAAGGGTTGAGGGGTGTATCGCAGAGGCCTTTGCAGCTAAAGAGATCACAATCTTCTCAAGTCAGTATTTATCACACACTAACAACGTGAATGCTCAGTCAACACGGTATCATACTGAAGAAGAAGGTCCTTCGACCGACCTTAGTGTTTTTCTCTGGAAGGGGAAAGGGGTCGGGGCTTCTACTGCACATTATGTTGACATAAGAGAGCGTAATTTCACCATGCTCTACTTGTACACCAACATGGAGGAACTTGATCCATACTTTGAAATGTTTGATTCCATATATTTAGCTGGCCACAAACCTACACCAAAGGAACTGGATAATCTACGTATGAAAGGGATGAATGGAGGTCCATGTTTCGTTGAATGGTTCCACGAGCATGTAATTATTTCTTTATAATTTTCCTTTGTGTACTTAGTTTGCTCATATGACTTGCTATTTACCAATATCTTTTTTTTTCTGCTCTATGTAGTGTAAGAAACTTGACTCTCTAGTCTCGGATGATTTGCGACAGATATCACATGGTCAGTTGAAAGCAAGAAAATATAGCCGCTATGATATTAATGGATACCGTTTTCGAACATCAAAATTAGAAAAAATCCGCCCGTAGGCAGCCACGACAAACAGTGGAGTAGTAGCAACTGCCACAAATGCAGACGGAGGCACTCATGACTATTATGGTGTTCTTCAAGATATAACGGAGTACACTCTTGGTGGGGCCAAAGAGTTCATGTTTGTGTTATTTGATTGTGAATGGTTTGATCCTCAACAAACGCGAGAGGATGAATTTGGAATTGTGGAGGTAAAGCATGAATCACGGTTTAAAGGCAGCGATTATAGCAATGTTGTGCTTGCACATCAAGCACAACAGGTGTACTATCTAACATATCCTCATGAAAACTTGAAGTCTTGTTGGGTTGTATACAAAATTAATCCTGAAGTCCATCCATTACGATATGATTATTACAACACAAATAACGAAGATGATGATTCTGTTAATATTTATCAAGAAGAAGGCGATCAGTCAGAAAATAGAGAATTTACTATATCTGAGGATTTAGGGCTCAATGAAGTAGCTAGTCTCGCCATAGATTTGATGGCAGAAGAACCAGGTCCTTCTAGGGCAAGGACTCGTAAGTCACAGAGAATTCTTGAAAAACAACAAAGACTTGAAATAATTGAGCAGCGCGTTGCTGAAGCAGATTCTGATGCCGATGATTTTTGAAAAGTATATATATTTAAATTCTTGTATATGCATTCCTATTTCAATACTAAAAGTATATATATTTAAAATCTTGTAATGAAATTTGTGCAGATGATGAGGGTCATGGACAAGCTCAAAGGGAAGAAGCGCGGAGACCGTGGTGACTCCTCGAGGTCACGGTCGACTAGGGGTTCAGGTGGTGGGGATACATCCTCTATGTTGTTCCAGGTATTTAATTTGTTTTATTTTCTTTTCTTCTACGTATACTTCGAGTACTTGATATATCTCATTGTTGATTATGTTTGTAGGGCTCTACAGCGTCAAGGCAACGACTAGAGTAGCTCCTTGGTTGCATGGAGGAGCAGGGGCGCGAAGTGGCAAGCCATAGTGCACCTGGGCAAGAGCGCGAGGTGGCAGGCCATAGTGCACCTGGGCAAGAGCGCGATGTGGCAGGCCACAATGCACTTGAGCCAGAGCGTGAGGCGATAGGCTCAAGTGGACCTATGCTAGAGCAGGACCACAATGCATTTGAGCAAGCGCGCGAGGCGGCAGAGCACAATGCACCTAGGCTAGAGGACGAGCTGGCACGCCAAGGTTCACCGATGCGTGATGATGATGACTATGGGGAGGACTACGATGGAGAGGCCGATGATGAGGTTGCTACGACGACACAGGCAACGAACTTCAGGTAATTTTATTTTGACGAGGAGTTCTATTTTTGTTGGATTGATATTATTATCAGTGCACAATTTACAATTTTGTAGGTTTCGGCGGTCCCTTAGAGTTCCACCGACACAACCCTTGGACCAACGTAGGGTCATAAACCCTGCAGGAGAGAGGAGCTGGGTGGAGGTGGCATGGAGTGGCAAAGGTCACCGGACACCGGTTAACACAGTGCTGGGATCTATAGCTCGTTTTCACTATCCAGGGGTGGTACAACTCAACGGGGCAGAGATAGGGGCGTATCACTGGGCTCACTGGGGCCTCAAACCATATGGACCCGACCGTACTCACCAAGACGCGGTGTGGTCATCGTTTTGGGTGAGTTTATTATGTCTTTTAAATTTACTTACCGTGGGCGTCTATAAATGAATTTAATTTCTTCTTCATTTTGCAGGAACAATTTAGATTGGACGAAACAGCAAACGAAGAACATGCAAAACGTGTATTCCACAATGCTGCTAGAAAAGTTATAAATGGTTCAATGTCAGATGCACGGGTCAAAGTTGTTACCGTGTACTTCAAGAAAGTGAAGGGTCAAAGAATGACCAACAAGCAGGCATGTGAAATCCACTTGACAGCTGAGGAGTACAAACAAAGTGAAGTGGACTGGCTCACTGCTCATCCTGAAGCTTGGGTCAAGCTCTGCGAGTACTGGGCCTCAGATGAGTACAAAGTGATTTCAGATAGAAATCGTTTGAACCGGAAGAGCAAACCGGGCCTCCATCGATTTGGAGCAGATGGATTTATTGGGAAATCACAACGAATGGTATGACGAGCTAAGTAACATTTAGTCTTTTTCCCTCAGACAAATTTGTATATTTTATTATGTCTCTTACTGCAGGAGGCTCGTGATGGTGTTGAACCCCGATTCATTGACGTTTACATGGAGGGACACCGAGGTCCAGATCCAGAGCATCCAGAAGTTTTATGTGACGACAGCGCGACAGAAAAGCTGGTAGGTGTAAATAATAACTATCTATTCTTAATTAACTTGTGACTCATTTATAATTAACATAAATTGTTTTGTAGACTCGTTATGCCGAGGAGGTTAGGAGGAAAGCAGGAGACGATGATCTAGATTGGAGGGAGGCACCTTTCGATCCGGATGCAGCATATGTTGCTGGTGGTGGGCTACCACATGGGAGGTATGATAAGATCAAAGTTGTGATATATAAAAACTATTGGTTCATAACTTGTGATGTTTCTAGGTTGGGGATCGGTGATGGGGTTGTGAGTCGCGATAGCTTTGGTCGTCGGTCAGTTTCCTCGGTGGGGAGTAGATCTCGAACTTCAACTTCGAGGGAATCAGAGCTTGATGAGCAACTAAGACAACAACAACAACAACAAGTTCAACAACTATCTCAACAAGTTCAGATGATGCAGGGAATGCTGATGCAGGTAATAATTTTATTAATACGCTCAGAATCTGCCCAATCTCAGAATTTGCCCATATTTTTTATCTAACTCGCTCTGAGCCTTAGACAGCCCAAAATCGGTCTGGTCAATTGTTTAGTGATTTCTGCATTTATTAGGAGGTTGTCACAGCCTGTGATATGAACATACCCTTAACTAGGCGCTGAAGTATAATAGACTTCAGGCTGTATACTAGGCGCTGAAGTATAATTTAGGTGTCCAGCTGGTCGAGCGAGCCTAGGAGTTTGCAGCGAATTAGGGTATTGAGACAAGGATCACCTTTTTCTGAATGAAAAAACTTGAAAACGGATAAGAACAGTACTGTGGCACTTATGAAACAATGGCATGGCATAGTCTTTAACGCAAGTAACATGTGATGTTCCGATCTTGCTTGACGGCTCATATGCTGCACAACAGTCAGCTCGAGGACTGGTGCTAGGCGGCTGAAAATGTTTGGTACAAACAGCACAGCTAGAAGAGAAATTGGCTACGGTGGCTGTATGTCGTTGCCTTGAACATTGAACTGTGCTCCCCAGAAATGTCAAAGAAGTTGGCTTGCTGGAATCTTTGGGGGCAAGTAGTCAGGATGACCTTTGCTAGTTAGGACGCTTTTCCATTTGAAAAAAACATGGAAGATAGCTGACTTTTCTTCGTAAGTTTTATAGCTGGCAAGTAGTCAGGATGACCTTGAACATTGAACTGTCCAAACACTGTTCTTAGCTTGGCTTGCTGGAAGTTGGCTTGCTGGAAGGTTATAGTTGAAGTTGGCTTGCTGGAAGGTTACAGTTGACCAAACTGTTTTTTCTGTACTTCCCCTCACTTAGCTTGTTTTATGAATAATGCCAGTAAATATCACATACAGCAGCCAGTAAATATCACTTAGCTTGTTTTTTCTGTACTTCCCCTCACATACTGTTTTTTCCTTGGGTTAATTATGTCTGTGCCATTATAATTTTTCATGTTTTGATATGTGCCACTAAACTTCTTAAGCTTGCAAATATGCCATTAAACTTCTAATCAAATCTGAAATAGACCATTTTATACGGTATTCTTAAGCTTGTATTTACCCTTGCTTTGACGAATGCCTGTTTTTATTAGACAAATGCAACACAATTTATGTATACACATTCGTCTCTCCATACCTGCGCCTCCTTTAACCCTAGTAGCCACCACCGGAGTTGTGCCTCCTGCCGGAGCTGTGCCACCCGCAGGAGCTTTCGGTGTCTTCTCGCACTGTGTTATTTGCAACACCTAGATTATGTTGATCTGGTGCTTTGTTGCACTGGTGCTTCAGTAACAACTGTTTCAGCTTTCAGCAACCTTTCTTCTACAGTAGCTTCTTTTTTATCTACTGGTTCCTGGTTCTGTGATTGAATATCTACAGGCCAGTGGCTCCCTTGTGATATCTTGGCGTTGTCTCCTTAGATGCTAGCATGGTGCTCTGTTGAGTTGTTTCTTTAGCCTTTTCATTCATGGGCCATCGATTTCTTCAGCGGGTTCTTCATTTAGCACTTCAAGAGCAAGCGCAGCTCTGTGGTAGGAAGTGCAGCTCCAGCAGCCAGGAGAATACAAGTCGTGATAGATCTGCAGTGTACTTTAACCCTTTTTCCTTTGTTTGTTCCTGCCATTGCTTTCTGGGATACTTGATAGATCTGCAGTGTACTTTAAGCTGCGAGTAGGCCTGGGAATGGGTCACAATCCAGCCCTAACCCCACTCCAATCCTAGAAGACTTAGAAGCTAACTCGGCCCTACCTAAATCCAGTACAAATCCATGGGCTCACGCTGTCCACATGGGCGCATAACAGCAATAGTTAAACAAGCTAGCACGTAGACTGTGCTATCTAAAAATACACAACACTGCTATCTAAAAATACAGTGTTGCAGTCAAAATATAATCATGTCCATTCAAATTGTGCTATCTAAAAATCGAATTATTACAAATTGTCAACGATTTCGTCTTAGTTTTTTTTGATAAAATTCAAGCTGATGCCATGGCTTGAAGCTGGTGCCATGGTTCTTGCTGATCGTGGTGTTGTCTGCATTGATGAATTTGATAAAATGAATGATCAAGATCGAGTTGCTATTCATGAAGAACCTTATTCAACCAAGGCTCACTGATGAGGTAACCTTTTCCAATCCTGGATACAGTCATACAGAGCAATACAAAGTTGTGGAGGTATTAGTGTTTATGGAAGAGCTACAGGTCTGAGATCCATGCAGAATTTAGAGTTTTTATGATGTCAAATACCCTCAATCTGCCCACAGTTTTAGCTCCAGGAATTTTTTGGACCTAGTGATGACCAAGCTCCAAAAATTCTTGGAGCTGGAACTCTGCCAAAAATTTCTGGACCTAGTGATAGCAGGTAGCTGCTTAAATGGAGGACGAGTGCAACTACAATCATTAATAATAGTGATAAGAGAGAAAGTGGCGTGCTTGCAACTAACATACACCTAGGGATGGCAATCGGGCGGGTATAATGCGGATATATGGATCGCGTATCCATACCCACGAAATAAAACCAAACCCATACCCATACCCATTTACGCTCGTGGGTACGGATCTATATCCGTACCCGTACCCGCCGGGTATCCGTTATCCAACGGATAACCGTTACCCGCCCGCCCGCCCACTAAAATTTCAGCAACATTCCAATACATTGTACCAGAAATTTATCATAATTTAACATTCCAACAACCTCAAATAATAATTTTAGCACCACACAATAATTTCACATTCCAAAACAATAATTTCAACATTCTAAACAATAATTTCAACATTCCAGCAACATTTCACCATAGTGACATAGTCCATACTCCATAGCAAGTAGTAGAAGTAGCAAAGACAGTACAATACATCATAAATTACAGTCATACATAGTTTCCAAATGCAACAACAAATTATAGTAATGAGCATGGCTGAATGGCATTCAACTTCATTTGACATCTTGTGAATTTTCCTTCAAATATCTTCATTTGGCATCGTGGAGAATCCAAAGGAGAGTTCCTACAATGATATATAATTAGTTATAGATATATCATGAAGTCATGGTAATTATCAAAAAAGAATATGCTAGTTCTTACAACGTACCACAAGTTCTTCTTGTATATCTTCAAGACAAGTCCACAAACCCATATAATCTTCTTTTCCTACAATAAGTGAGAGTACAACAAATGAGAGTAAACTGAAATCAAAACATACAAGTTACAACGACATACAATAATTTTAAAGATGTATTGTTTGTACCTTTTGCTTGACCAACACGAAGCCAATTTTGTGCACACATCAAAACCTCTAAAGTTTTGGGAGTAAGTCGACTTCGATGATCACTTAGCACTCTACCACTAGTACTAAAAGCAGACTCTGAAGCGACAGTTGTAATAGGAATAGCAAATATGTCACGGGCTATCATCCTTAGAGTAGGGTACCGTATCCCAGAAATTTTCCAATAGCCTAATATATCAAATTCCTTTGACTTGGGAATACGACCTTCATCCACATAAAGATCAAGCTCAGACTTAGCCTTTTCTTCATCACTGCACATGTCATCGAGCTCTTCTTCCATGGCAGAGAACAACTCATCCGTATATGTGGAAGCATTAGAAACACAAGATGATGATGCATTTTGTCCACCACTAGTAACAGGTTTAATGCATTTGTTGTTGTACTCTCTAATCAGTTCATCAAATAATTTCCTCACATTTTCTATCTCTAGCATTGCTCTACTTTGTGCACCAAATAGACGTGTGTAGCATGCTTTCAACATTCCAAATTTGTATCTTGGATAAAGCTCAAGGCCTTCTTCTTCTCAATCTCATAAATCCCAAAGATGTCATTCTTCAAAGTGTTTCTAGTGATCATCTTAAACATCGGTTGAAGAGCACTTGAGTACCTTCTAAATCCAACATGATCCACAATGGACAATGGATATTCATGCAAAACAACCATTTCAGCAAGGGCCTTTCTCGCTACATCTTGGTCGAAAACATACTTCTCCACCGACAATTGTCCTTGTTCGCTACTAGATGTGAACCTCAAAGAGCTTTGTATCTTATCTGTAGGATTCCTCTTTCGATAGATGCATGTCTCTAGATGGGCTTTCAAATGAGATGTACCATTCTTTGTTACACCCGAAAGCTTCTTTGAACAATAATTACACTTTGCCTTCCAAACATCTCCAACCTTTACCCTCTTGAATTCACTCCACACTGCAGATTTCAATTTTCTTTTTCTCCCATTTTCTTCTACTTCTTCATCATCCTCATCACCATCTTGTTCAACATTTATCACATTCTCTGGAAGCCCACTTCCACCCTCAACAGATGCTTGAGATGAGGGAGGTTGAAATTGAGTGTTGCTATTTTCGTTGGGAGTTGACATCACGATCTGTATAAACAGAGAGGTTGAAATTGAGTAACCTGCAAGGCTAACAAAGGGCAAAATCACTAACATACAACAGACTAACCTGCAAGGCTAACAGAATAACCTGCGCGGCTAACAGACTAACCACTAACATGCAGTCTACAGAGGCGCGGACAGCACCCGAGGCGGCCGACGGCGAGGCTGAGCCGCTGAGGTGGGGCCGGGGCTTAGGTCGGGGCGGCGCGCTCAGGTCGGGCTCGCTGCTCGCCGTGGTCGGTGCTGCGGGCTCAGGTCGCTGCTCGCCGTCTCGCTGGTCGTTGGCTGCTCGTCGTGGTCGCCTGGTCGGTGCCTGCTGGAGCCTGGAGTCGGGACCGGGATCTGCTGCCTGCTGGAGCCTGGAGCGGGCGAGCGGCCGAGCGATGGAGGAGGAGGACTGGAGCCTAGCGATGGCGGCTAGGGTTAGCACTTTTGCTGTTGGCTGTTGGCTGTTGGCCTATTGACGGATTTGACGCTGAGTCGTAACTCGTAAGGCCCAAGGGACTGGCGCACCGCGCATGCGCATCCGCTGATCGGTCATCAGCGCATGGGACTGGGCGACTGGCTGACTGGGAGAATAAGATCTGGGCCCACATGCCATATGCCCAACGGGTGACGGATATGGATAGTCTATATCCATACCCGCGAAATTATTACCCGCGGATACTATATAGTATCCATACCCGTACTCGCGGATACGAAAATCCACCATATCCGTACCCGACGGGTAAATAACCGTGGTTATTTGCCCATAACCGTACCCACTGCCATCCCTACATACACCAATTAATCAGAATGGTGGCTAGAGTTCGTATGATACTAATTAACTCCACCCAAACATACAGAAAGAAAGTATGGACAACGACCAATATCTGAACAAAGGTCTAAACAAATCGGTAATCCAACTCCAATCTTCAGAACATTGACAACTGATAATAAACAATAGACTAGAATTACCAAAAAAACTGGAAGCTCTAAAACCAGAAGACAAACTGAAGCTTTCCTCCTAGAAAATGTTAATAAAAGCTATGAACCAAGCTGAAGCTTTCCTCTAGAAAGAACCACACCTATTGGAGAGATCTGGGTTGGGCTACGGCTGGGCTATGGCTGCTGGGTCGAGAGGACGACCTCCACGATAGGGACGACGTCTCTACGGGGCCGCCTACAGGTATCGTGTCGCCTCCTTGCGCGCCCTGCATATTATTAGATCATCCACATAGACCTCCACCACCAGGAGAGAATTTCCAACCCCTTTTCTGTAGACAGCATGTTCCACTACACACTTGTTGATTAGCTGATTTTTGTGTTATGTGTAATCTAGGCTATTCCTGTTTGCTTTCTTGATTAGCTGATTTTTGTGTTATGTGTAATCGCAATTTCTGTCATCTGCTAGTTGCTGCCTGCATCAGTGAATTGTGACTTCAGTTGGTAAAGCCTAACTCATGGTTCAGTTGGTAACTTGCTTGTGACTTCAGTTGGTAAACCAACTTCGACATCAGCTAGCATCCCATCGTTTACAGCATTTTTACATCCAAGTTTTTTTAAAATGGTCTGGTTGTAGAAATAAAAAAAATCATGCACATAGATTATGGTGGCGCGAGTGCTTTTTAGCTCTGTCTTTCTTTTGTATCTATCAACCACTCTAATCCTACACGTTCCAATGCACTTTATGTTTTCCATCGGATTCAGAATTCAGTTGTTTAGTATAAACTCTATATATACATTAGTTTAAAATAAAACTCAAGCTTATTGTATTTGCAGATGTATAGTGCTCAGATGGGATCTCAAATGGGACCCCAGTTCACCCGTCCGTCACAATCTGGACAGACACCAAACACCAATGAAACACAGGTATAGTTTTGTAGTAGATTTGCTTTCATTTACAATTATAATCATGCATCGTTTTATTTGATAATAGGGTTCTGAGACCGGACAAGGAAACCCACAGATGGACATACATTGGTCGATGCCCCCTAGAGGACAGATTCTTCCTCCTCCACAACCAGGCATGGGATATTGGCCGCCACCACCATGGGGATATCCTACACATCCAATGGGGCCTTGGGGACGCCCCCCATGGCCAACACAGCCACTTCCGTCACCAGCGGTACGTTCCTGAATTTAATGCTAGTTGATTTCAATGCTAGTTGATTTTTCCACAAACTCAGTTACTTGGGGTCTAAAACGATGGTACCATTTTCCATAAACTCGATTAGGTTTAAGTTAATTTGACACTGAAAAAATCCAGGATAAGACATCTAGTATGGCCAAAGACTTGTGTCGTTGTGCTTTCAATCTGTTGATTGGTGCCTTTGTCATATTGAGCTAGTTCTTAGTTCTTAATGCCAGTTGTATATTAATGAGAATTTTTGTTTATTTTGTAGGATTCCACAACTCATCAAGTGACTCCTCCCCCTCACGATAACTTTGCGGATAGATGTCCCAATTCTAGTGGTGGAGCTACAAACAACAATCCGATGTCCTGATCGAGAGCGATGGAGCTAATGTTTGAACTTGTATATTTGAACTTGTGAACTACAAATGTGAACTATGGATGTGAACTTATGTATTTGGACTTAATTATGTGAATTTGTGAACTTATGTATTTGGACTTGTGTGAATTTGTGATATGAACATATATCCATGTGTTTGAAATCTGTATTGTATGTGATGTTCTGTGTTGCATGTGATATTATGTGTGTCTAATTTTTCATTTATGTATTTTTTATTTTTTTCTGGAAAAGAGTTAAGAACGTGGGTACCCACGTTCTTAAGGTTAAGAACGTGGGTACCGTCGAACTTAATGGCAGCCCTCACCGACCCACGCAGGACCTATAAGTTCGACGACCACATGGCACCGTCGAACTTAACTGTAAGAACGTGGGTGCCGTCGAACTTATGGAAAAGAATTCGACGGCCCCCGTCGAACTTAAAAACCCACGTTCTTAACCTTAAGTTCGACGGTACCCACGTTCTTGATGTTAAGTTCGACGGTACCCACGTTTTTAACCTTAAGAACGTGGGGGCCGTCGAACTTACTTCTTTAAGTTCGTCCAAAAATCGTCGTCGGCTATATTCGTCGGTAAACCCACGTTCTTATGGTAAGTTCGACGGCCTATTACATTAAGTTCGACGGTTTTTCACCCACGTTCTTTAACCAGTTTCTTGTAGTGATACTTCTTGCGCTCTTGGCGCTTCGAAGTGGTAGACTCGGCGCAGAATGTGGAAGGTGATGAAGAGTCGGTCTCATAGTAAACCACCTTCTTCATTTTCGTTTTCTTCTTGTCACCCTTCCTATGTGACTTGATGGAGGAAGTGGATTCCTCCATGCATTTGTCGCCGATCTCCCTTGATGGAGTCTGTTCATTCTTCCTTCTCAAGCCTTAGGGGCTTTTCGCTAGTGACCATCTCCCGCTTGGCATGTTCTCCCGACATCACTTCAAGTTGTTAGACTCTAATGAAGCACTGGGCTTCGATACCAATTGAAAGTCGCCTAGAGGGGGGTGAATAGGCAAAACCTGAAGTTTACAAACTTTAGACACGCACTAGGGCCGGGGTTAGCATTAGAATTAAATCACAGTATGGAAGATAGTTCTCCTTGCTTAGAGTTGCTCAATCAATGCGAATAACGTTTGGGAGCGAACTCAAAACAATATGAGCAAGGGAACTTTTTAGAGAGAGGAAAGAGGGGAAACAAATCTAGTGGAGATTAACACAAATGAACACAATGATTTGTTTATCGAGGTTCAGTTCCAAAGAACCTAGTCCTCGTTGAGAAGGCCACAAAGGCCGGGTCTATTCCAACCCTTTTCCTCTCTTAATCGGTCACACAGACCGGTCATGGCTTCTCCTTAATCACTTGGGTCACTAAGACCCCGCAAGGATCACCACACACTTAGGTGTCTCTTGCTAGCTTTACAAAGCACTTAGAGAATAAGAATGCCCTCTGGTGCGGGCGTGGCTCGGTTGACTCCCAGCTCGGGCGTAGTCGCGAGAAGGGCGACCCTAGGACGGTGCTGCCAGTGGCTCGGCGCGTGCGTGCTCGACGCGCATAGCGCGGCTATGGGTGCCAGCCAAGGCGCGGCCACAACAAGGGGAAGTGAAAGTCGCCTAGAGGGGGTGAATATGCGTAATCTGAAATTTACAACTTAAAACACAAGCTACAAGCCAGGGTTAGCGTTAGCACTTAAATAAAGTCCGGGAGAGTGGGGAAAAACAAATCAAATGGAAAACAAGCGAATGAACACGGTGATTTGTTTTACCGAGGTTCGGTTCCAAAGAACCTAATCCCCGTTGAGGTGGTCACAAAGACCGGGTCTCTTTCAACCCTTTCCCTCTCTCAAACGGTCACTTAGACCGAGTGAGCTTTCTCCTTAATCAAACGGGTCACTTAGACCCCGCAAGGACCACCACACACTTGGTGTCTCTTTCTTTGATTAGAAGTCTCTTGGGAACAAGAATGAGGAAGGAAGGAAGTGATCCAAGCAACAAGAGCGCAAAGAACACGAACAAACACTCTCTCAAGTCACTAGGTGGTTGGAATGATTTTGGGGACTTGGAGAGGCTTTGATCTTTTGATTTGTGTCTAGGAGTGAATGCACTAGCTCTTGTATTGAATGAAAACTTCAGAAGACTTGGATGATTGGAGTTGTGGTGGTTAGGGGTATTTATAGCCCTCAACCACCAACAAGCCATTGGGGAAGGCTGCTGTCGATGGGCGCACCGGACAGTCCGGTGCGCCACCGGACAGGCACTGTAGGCTGTCCGGTGTGCCGCCACGTCACCCAACCGTTAGGGTATTGGAGCAGTCGACCATTGGAGGCTCTGTCCTCATGCGGCACCGGACAGTCCGGTGCGCCACCGGACAGGTCCTGTTCACTGTCCGTAGCGCCTCTGCGCGCATTATGCTTCATTGTTCATGCGTCAGGGCACCGTTGCAGTCGACCATTGCGCTGGATAGTCGTTGCTTCGCTGGTGCACCGAACAGTCCGGTGGCACACCAGACAGTCCGGTGAATTATAGCGGAGTGCGCCTTCTGAAACCCGAGAGTGGCTGGTTTATCTTCGTACGGACATGGTGCACCGGACACTGTCCGGTGGCACACCAGACAGTCCAGTGCGCCAGTCCACAGCATACTTGGTTTCTTTGCTCCTTTGAATTTGGATCCCTAACTTGTATTTTTATTGGTTTGTGTTGAACCTTTATGCACCTGTAGAACATGTATTCTAGAGCAAACTAGTTAGTCCATATATTTGTGTTGGGCATTCAACCACCAAAATTAATTGTGGGAAAAGGTTAACCCTATTTCCCTTCAATCTCCCCCTTTTTGGTGATTGATGCCAACACAAACCAAAGCAAATATATAAAGTGCAGAAATGAACTAGTTTGCATAAGGTGAGTGCATAGGTTACATGGAATTAAACCAATTTATAGTTTCACTAGATATGAATGGATTGCTTTCTTTTATTTAATATTTTGGACCACATTAGCACCACTTGTTTTGTTTTTGCAAATCTTTTTGGAAAATATTTTCAAACTTTTTTTTGCAAATAGTCAAAGGTATATGAATAAGATTGCAAGAAGCATTTTCAAGATTTGAAATTTCTCCCCCTGTTTCAAATGATTTTCCTTTGACTAAACAAAACTCCCCCTGAATGAAATTCTCCTCTTAATTTTTCAAGAGGGCTTTTTTGAATTAGATACCAATTGGAAGTATATTCGTAATTTAGATGCCAATTTTGAAAATCTATCTTTAAATACCAATTGAAAATAAACATACCATTTTGAAAAGATTGTCATAACAAGATACCAATTGAAGTTCCAAACAATACCACTTGAGATTTTGCTTTCTCAAGATAAGAATATCGATTGATATATTGTCATGACATAGATACCAATGAAAAATATCAGTTAAAGCTTCATTTGTGATATCAATTGAAAACATCATTTGTGAAAACCAAATAATCTTCATTTTGAAATTTTTTGAAATTGGTGGTCCGGTCCTTTTGCTTTGGGCTTAATATCTTCTCCCCCTTTGGCATTAATCGCCAAAAACAAAGACTTTGAGAGCCCTCTACTTTCTCCCCCATTGGTAAATAAAATATGAGTGAAGGATTATACCAATTTGGAGTGAGCGAAGTAGCGACGAAGGATAAATGATACCATTAAAGTGGAGTGGAAGCCTTGTCTTTGTCACATACTCCATTTCCCTTTCAATCTACGACTTAGTATGAAAATACACTTGAAAATGCATTAGTCGTAGCCTTGGTACATAAGAAATATGCATTGGTACCAAATGAAAGAGATATGATCAAAGGTATATAAATGAGCTATGTGTGCAATGTTTCAATCAAAATTCCGAGAATCAAGAAAATTTAGCTCATTCCTAAGTTTGCTAAAGGTTTTCTCATCTAATAGCTTGGTAAAGATATCGGCTAATTGATCTTTGGTGTTGACATAAGCTATTTCGATATCCCCCTTTGTTGGTGATCCCTCAAAAAGTGATACCGAATGTCTATGTGCTTAGTGCGGTTGTGTTCAACGGGATTATCTGCCATGCGGATTGCACTATCATTGTCACATAGGAGAGGGACTTTGCTCAATTTGTAGCCATAGTTCCTTAGGGTTTGCCTCATCCAAAGTAATTGCGCACAACAATGGCCTGCGACAATGTACTCGGCTTCGGCGGTGGAAAGAGCTACTGAGTTTTGTTTCTTTGAAGCCCAAGACACCAGGGATCTCCCCAGAAACTGACAAGTCCCTGATGTGCTCTTCCTATCAATTTTACACCCTGCCCAATCAGCATCGGAATATCCTATTAAATCAAAAGTGGATCCCTTGGGGTACCAAAGTTCAAACTTAGGAGTATAAACTAAATATCTCATGATTCTTTTCACGGCCCTAAGGTGAACTTCCTTAGGATCGGCTTGGAACCTTGCACACATGCATACGGAAAGCATAATATCCGGTCGAGATGCACATAAGTAGAGTAAAGATCCTATCATTGACCAGTATACCTTTTGATCTACGGATTTACCTCCCGTGTCAAGGTCGAGATGCCCATTTGTTCCCATGGGTGTCTTGATGGGCTTGGCATCCTTCATTCCAAACTTGTTAAGTATGTCTTGAATGTACTTTGTTTGGCTGATAAAGGTGTCGTCTTGGAGTTGCTTGACTTAAAATCCTAGGAAATACTTCAACTCCCCCATCATAGACATCTCGAATTTTTGTATCATGATCCTACTAAACTCTTCATAAGTAGATTTGTTAGTAGACCCAAATATGACATCATCAACATAAATTTGGCATACAAATAAATCTTTGCAATAGTTTTAGTAAAGAGTGTAGGATCAGCTTTACCGACTTTGAAGCCATTAGTGATAAGGAAATCTCGCAGGCATTCATACCATGCTCTTGGGGCTTGCTTGAGCCCATAAAGCGCCTTTGAAAGTTTATACACATGGTTAGGGTACTCATTATATTCAAAGCCGAAAGGTTGCTCAACATAGACCTCTTCCTTGATTGGTCCATTGAGGAAGGCATTTTCACGTCCATTTGATAAAGCTTAAAGCCATGGTAAGTAGCATAGGCAAGTAATATGCGAATTGACTCTAGCCTAACTACGGGTGCATAAGTTTCATCAAAATCCAAACCTTCGACTTGTGAATAACCTTTGGCCACAAGTCAGGCTTTGTTTCTTGTCACCACACCATGCTCATCTTGCTTGTTGCGAAATACCCACTTGGTACCTACAACATTTTGGTTAGGACGTGGAACTAAATGCCATACCTCATTCCTCGTGAAGTTGTTGAGTTCCTATTGCATTGCTAGCACCCAATCTGGATCTCTTAGTGCATCCTCTATCATGTAAGACTCAATAGAGGACACAAAAGAGTAATGCTCACAGAAATGTGCAACTCGAGATCTAGTGGTTACCCCCTTATGAATATCACCAAGGATGGAGTTGACGGGGTGATCTCTTTGAATTGCTTGGTGGACTCTTGGGTGTGGCGATCTTTCACCCTGTATTTCTTGCTCATCTTCCTTGTCTTCATCTCCCCCTTGATCATTGTCCTCCTCTTGAGGTGGCTCATCCTCCTGATCTTTATCATCTTGAGCCTGTTCCTCATCTTGGGTTGGTGGAGATGCTTGCATGGAAGATGACGATTGATCTTGTGCTTGTGGAGACTCTTCGGATTCCTTAAGACACACATCCCTAATGGACATGTTCCTTAGTGCGGCGCACGGAGCCTCTTCATCATCTAATTCATCAAGATCAACTTGCTCCACTTGGGAGCCATTAGTCTCATCAAACACAATGTCACAAGAAACCTCAACTAATCCAGTGGATTTGTTGAAGACTCTATATGCCCTTGTGTTTGAGTCATATCCTAGTAAAAAGCCTTCTAAATACTTGGGAGCAAATTTAAATTTTTTACCTCTTTTAACAAGAATAAAACATTTGCTACCAAAGACTCTAAAATATGAAACATTGGGCTTTTTACTAGTGAGGAGTTCGTATGATGTTTTCTTGAGGATTCAGTGAAGATATAACCGGTTGATGGAGTAGCAGGCGGTGTTAATCACCTCAACCCAAAACTGATCTGGTGTCTTGTACTCATCAAGCATGGTTCTTGCCATGTCCAATAGAGTTCTATTCTTCCTCTCCACTACACCATTTTGTTGAGGTGTGTAGGGAGAAGAGAACTCATGCTTGATGCCCTCCTCCTCAAGAAAGCCTTCGATTTGTGAGTTCTTGAACTCCGTCCCATTATCGCTTCTTATCTTTTTGATCCTTTGAAAGGGAATTAGGCTTACACCTAGTCCCTAATTAATTTTGGTGGTTGAATTGCCCAACACAAATAATTGGACTAACTAGTTTGCCCAAGTGTATAGATTATACAGGTGTAAAAGGTTCACACTCAGCCAATAAAAAGACCAAGTTTTGGATTCAACAAAGGAGCAAAGTGGGAACCGAAGGCCCTTTGGTCTGGGAGCACCGGACTGTCCGGTGTACACCGGACAGTGTCCGGTGCACCAGAGGACTCCAGCTCAAACTCGCCACCTTCGGGAATTTCCAGAGGCACTCGCGCTATAATTCACCGGACTGTCCGGTGCGCCACGAAGGAGCAGCCTCAGGAACTCGCCAGCTTCGGGAAACTCCAACGGCTAGTCCACTATAATTCACCGGACTGTCCGGTGTGCACCGGACTGTCCGGTGCAACTCCGGAGCAACGGCTATCTCCGCGCCAACGGCTCTCTGCCGCGCATTTAATGCGCGCTCTGCGCGCGCAGAGGTCAGACGCGCCCATACTGGCACACCGGACAGTAAACAGTACATGTCCGGTGTGCACCGGACACCCAGGCGGGCCCACAAGTCAGAAGCTCCAACGGTCAGAATCCAACGGCAGTGATGACGTGGCAGGGGGCACCGGACTGTCCGGTGTGCACCGGACTGTCCGGTGCGCCATCGAGCAGACAGCCTCCCAACGGCCACTTTTGGTGGTTAGGGCTATAAATACCCCAACCACCCCACCATTCATTGCATCCAAGTTTTCCACCTCTCAACTACTACAAGAGCTCTAGCATTCAATTCTAGACACACCAAAGAGATCAAATCCTCTCCAATTCCACTCAAGCCTTTAGTGACTAGCGAGAGAGATTTGCCGTGTTCTTTTGAGCTCTTGCGCTTGGATCGCTTTCTTTCTTTCTCACTTGTTCTTGTGATCAAAACTCAATTGTAACCAAGGCAAGAGGCACCAATTGTGTGGTGGCCCTTGTGGGGAAGTTTTGTTCCCGTTTGATTGAGAAGAAGAAAAACTCACTCGGTCCGAGGGACCGTTTGAGAGAGGGAAGGGTTGAAAGAGACCCGGCCTTTGTGGCCTCCTCAACGGGGAGTAGGTTTGCGAGAACCGAACCTCGGTAAAACAAATCCGCGTGTCTCACTTGTTTATTTGCTTGCGATTTGTTTTGCGCCCTCTCTCGCGGACTCGATTTTATTTCTAACGCTAACCCGGCTTGTAGTTGTGTTTATATTTGTAAATTTCAGTTTTGCCCTATTCACCCCCCCTCTAGGCGACTTTCAATTGGTATCAGAGCCCGGTGCTTCATTAGAGCCTAACCGCTCGAAGTGATGTCGGGAGATCACGCCAAGAAGGAAATGGAGACCGGCGAAAAGCCCACTACAAGCCAAGGGAGCACTTCATCGGAAGAGTCCCGCACCAAGAGGAGGGAGAAGAAGAAGATCTCCTCCAACAAAGGGAAGGAGAAGAAATCTTCTTCTCACCACAAAGAGAAGAAGGAAAAATCTTCGTCCCACAAGCCGCATCGGAGTGGGGACAAGCAAAAGAGGATGAGGAAAGTGGTCTACTACGAGACCGACACTTCATCAACATCGACCTCCGACTCCGACGCGCCCTCCGTAACTTCTAAACGCCAAGAGCGTAAGAAGTTTAGTAAGATCCCCCTACACTACCCTCGCATTTCTAAACATGCACCTTTACTTTCCGTCCCATTAGGCAAACCACCAACTTTTGATGGTGAAGATTATGCTAGGTGGAGTGATTTAATGCGATTTCATCTAACCTCACTCCACAAAAGTATATGGGACGTTGTTGAGTTTGGTGCACAGGTACCGTCTGTAGGGGATAAAGATTATGATGAGGATGAGGTGGCCCAAATCGAGCACTTCAACTCTCAAGCGACAACGATACTCCTCGCCTCTTTAAGTAGAGAGGAGTATAACAAAGTTCAAGGGTTGAAGAGCGCCAAAGAGGTTTGGGAT
Source organism: Zea mays (assembly GCF_902167145.1). NCBI lineage: Eukaryota > Viridiplantae > Streptophyta > Magnoliopsida > Poales > Poaceae > Zea > Zea mays. The sequence goes on along the minus strand of NC_050099.1, from coordinate 226,745,651 downwards.
GTGCTCAAAACCGCGCACGAGGGAGACGAGCTCACAAATATCACCAAGCGGGAAACGATCGAGGGGGAGCTCGGTCGGTTCCGGCTTCGCAAAGGGGAGGAGCCACAACACATGTACAACCGGCTCAAGACCTTGGTGAACCAAGTGCGCAACCTCGGGAGCATAAAGTGGGACGACCACGAGGTGGTTAAGGTTATTCTAAGATCACTTATTTTCCTTAACCCTACTCAAGTTCAATTAATTCGTGGTAATCCTAGATATACAAAAATGACCCCCGAGGAAGTTATCGGACATTTTGTGAGTTTTGAGTGCATGATCGAAGGCTCAAGAAAGATCAACGAGCTTGACGAACCCACCACATCCGAAGCTCAACCCGTCGCATTCAAGGCGACAGAGGAAAAGAAGGAGGAGGCTACACCAAGTCGACAACCAATAGACGCCTCCAAGCTTGACAATGAGGAAATGGCGCTCGTCATCAAGAGCTTCCGCCAAATCCTCAAGCAAAGGAGAGGGAAAGACTACAAGTCCCGCTCCAAGAAAGTTTGCTACAAGTGTGGTAAGCCCGGTCACTTTATTGCAAAATGTCCATTATCAAGTGACAGTGACAGGGATAACGACAAGAAGGGCAAGAGGAGAGAAAAGAAGAGGTACTACAAAAAGAAGGGCGGCGATGCCCATGTTTGTCGGGAATGGGATTCCGACGAAAGTTCAAGCGACTCCTCCGACGACGAGGACGCCGCCAACATCGCCGTCACCAAGGGACTCCTCTTTCCCAACGTCGGCCACAAGTGCCTCATGGCAAAGGACGGCAAAAGGAAGGTAAAATCAAGATCCTCCACTAAATATGAAACCTCTAGTGATGATAATGCTAGTGATGAGGAAGATAATTTGCGTACCCTTTTTGCCAATCTTAACATGGAACAAAAAGAAAAATTAAATGAATTAATTAGTGCTATTCATGAAAAGGATGACCTTTTGGATTCCCAAGAGGATTGTCTAATTAAAGAAAATAAGAAACATGTTAAGGTTAAAAATGCTTATGCTCTAGAAATTGAGAAATGTGAAAAATTATCTAGTGAGCTAAGCACTTGCCGTGATATGATTGACAACCTTAGGAATGAAAATGCTAGTTTAAATGCTAAGGTTGATTCACATGTTTGTAAAGTTTCAATTCCCAATCCTAGAGATAATAATGATGATTTGCTTGCTAGGATTGAAGAATTAAACATTTCTCTTGCTAGCCTTAAGGTAGAAAATGAAAATTTAATTGCTAAGGCTAAAGAACTAGATGTTTGCAATACTACCATCTCCAATCTTAGAGATAAAAATGATATTCTTCATGCTAAGATTGTTGAACTCAACTCTTGCAAACCCTCTACATCTATTGTTGAGCATGTATCTATTTGTACTAGATGTAGAGATGTTGATGTTAATGCTATTCATGATCATATGGCTTTAATTAAACAACAAAATGATCACATAGCAAAACTAGATGCTAAAATTGCCGAGCACAACTTAGAAAATGAGAAATTTAAATTTGCTCGTAGCATGCTTTATAATGGGAGACGCCCGGGCATCAAGGATGGCATTGGCTTCCAAAGGGGAGACAATGTCAAAATCAATGCCCCTCCTAAAAGATTATCCAACTTTGTTAAGGGCAAGGCTCCCATGCCTCAGGATAACGAGGGATACATTTTATACCCTGCCGGTTATCCCGAGAGTAAAATTAGGAGAATTCATTCTAGGAAGTCTCACTCTGGCCCTAATCATGCTTTCATGTATAAGGGTGAGACATCTAGCTCTAGGCAACCAACCCATGCTAAGTTGCCTAGAAAGAAAACTCCTATTGCATCAAATGAACATAGCATTTCATTTAAGACCTTTGATGCATCTTATGTATTGACTAACAAATCCGGCAAGGTAGTTGTCAAATATGTTGGGGGCAAGCACAAGGGGTCAAAGACTTGTGTTTGGGTACCCAAAGTTCTTGTGTCTAATGCCAAAGGACCCAAAACCATTTGGGTACCTAAAGTCAAGAACTAAACTTGTTTTGTAGGTTTATGCATCCGGGGGCTCAAGTTGGATACTCGACAGCGGGTGCACGAACCACATGACCGGGGAGAAAAAGATGTTCTCCTCATATGAGAAAAACCAAGATCCCCAACGAGCTATCACATTCGGGGATGGAAATCAAGGTTTGGTCAAAGGATTGGGTAAAATTGCTATATCTCCTGACCATTCCATTTCCAATGTTTTTCTTGTTGATTCTTTAGATTACAACTTGCTTTCTGTTTCTCAATGATGTCAAATGGGCTACAACTGTCTTTTCACTGATATAGGTGTCACTGTCTTTAGAAGAAGTGATGATTCAATAGCATTTAAGGGTGTGTTAGAGGGTCAACTATACTTAGTAGATTTTGATAGAGCTGAACTCGACACATGCTTAATTGCTAAGACTAACTTGGGTTGGCTCTGGCACCGCCGACTAACTCATGTTGGGATGAAGAATCTTCATAAGCTTCTAAAGGGAGAACACATTTTAGGACTAACCAATGTTCATTTTGAGAAAGACAGGATTTGTAGCGCATGCCAGGCAGGAAAGCAAGTACGTGCCCATCATCCACACAAGAACATCATGACGACCGACAGACCGCTTGAGCTACTCCACATGGACCTATTCGGCCCGATTGCTTACATAAGCATCGGCGGGAGTAAGTACTGTCTAGTTATAGTGGATGATTATTCTCGCTTCACTTGGGTATTCTTTTTACAGGAAAAATCTCAAACCCAAGAGACCTTAAAGGGATTCTTGAGACGGGCTCAAAATGAGTTCGCCTTAAGGATCAAGAAAATAAGAAGCGACAACGGGACGGAGTTCAAGAATTCTCAAATCGAAGGCTTCCTTGAGGAGGAGGGCATCAAGCATGAGTTCTCTTCTCCCTACACACCACAACAAAATGGTGTAGTGGAGAGGAAGAATAGAACTCTATTGGACATGGCAAGGACCATGCTTGATGAGTACAAGACTTCGGATCGGTTTTGGGCCGAGGCGGTCAACACCGCCTGCTACGCCATCAACCGGTTATATCTACACCGAATCCTCAAGAAGACATCATATGAACTCCTAACCGGTAAAAAGCCCAACATCTCATATTTTAGAGTCTTTGGTAGCAAATGCTTTATTCTTGTCAAAAAAGGTAGAAAATCTAAATTTGCTCCTAAGACTGTAGAAGGCTTTTTACTTGGCTATGACTCAAACACAAGGGCATATAGGGTCTTTAACATGTCCACTGGACTAGTTGAAGTCTCATGTGACGTTGTGTTTGATGAGACTAACGGCTCTCAAGTAGAGCAAGTTGATCTTGATGAGATAGGTGATGAAGAGGCTCCATGCATAGCGCTAAGGAACATGTCCATTGGGGATGTGTGTCCTAAGGAACCCGAAGAGTCTTCAAGAACACAAGATCAACTGTCCTCCTCCACGCAAGCATCTCCACCAACACAAAATGAGGATGAAGCTCAAGTTGATGAAGTAGAAGATCAAGCAAATGAGCCACCTCAAGATAATAGCAATGATCAAGGGGGAGATGCAAATGAGGAAGACAAGGAGGAAGAGGAACAAAGGCCGCCACACCCAAGAGTCCACCAAGCAATCCAACGAGATCACCCCGTCGACACCATCCTCGGTGACATTCATAAGGGGGTAACTACTAGATCTCGTGTTGCACATTTTTGTGAGCATTACTCGTTTGTTTCCTCTATTGAGCCACACAAGGTAGAGGAAGCACTTCAAGATTCGGATTGGGTGGTGGCAATGCAAGAGGAGCTCAATAACTTCACTAGGAATGAGGTATGGCATTTAGTTCCACGTCCTAACCAAAATGTTGTAGGAACCAAATGGGTTTTCCGCAACAAGCAAGATGAGCATGGTGTGGTGACAAGGAACAAAGCTCGACTTGTGGCCAAAGGATACTCCCAAGTCGAAGGTTTGGATTTTGGTGAAACCTTTGCACCCGTAGCTAGGCTTGAGTCAATTCGCATATTATTAGCCTATGCTACTTACCATGGCTTTAAGCTTTATCAAATGGACGTGAAAAGTGCCTTCCTCAATGGACCAATCAAGGAAGAGGTCTATGTTGAGCAACCTCCCAGCTTTGAAGACAGTGAGTATCCTAACCATGTCTATAAGCTCTCTAAGGCGCTTTATGGGCTCAAGCAAGCCCCAAGAGCATGGTATGAATGCCTTAGAGATTTCCTTATTGCTAATGGCTTCAAAGTCGGTAAAGCCGATCCTACGCTCTTTACCAAAACACTTGAGAATGATTTGTTTGTATGCCAAATTTATGTTGATGATATTATATTTGGGTCTACTAACGAATCTACATGTGAAGAGTTTAGTAGGATTATGACACAGAAATTTGAGATGTCTATGATGGGGGAGTTGAAGTACTTTCTAGGATTCCAAGTGAAGCAACTCCAAGAGGGCACCTTCATTAGCCAAACTAAGTACACTCAAGATATTCTAAGCAAGTTTGGAATGAAGGATGCCAAACCCATCAAGACACCCATGGGAACCAATGGGCATCTCGACCTCGACACGGGAGGTAAGTCCGTGGATCAAAAGGTATACCGGTCGATGATAGGTTCTTTACTCTATTTATGTGCATCTCGACCGGATATTATGCTTTCCATTTGCATGTGTGCAAGATTCCAATCCGACCCTAAGGAATCCCACCTTACGGCCGTAAAATGAATCTTGAGATATTTGGCTTATACTCCTAAGTTTGGGCTTTGGTACCCTCGGGGATCCACATTCGATTTGATTGGTTATTCGGATGCCGATTGGGCGGGGTGCAAAATCAATAGGAAGAGCACATCGGGGACTTGCCAGTTCTTGGGAAGATCCTTGGTGTCTTGGGCTTCAAAGAAGCAAAATTCGGTCGCTCTTTCCACCGCCGAAGCCGAGTATATTGCCGCAGGCCACTGTTGCGCGCAATTGCTTTGGATGAGGCAAACCCTGCGGGACTACGGTTACAAACTAACCAAGGTCCCTTTGCTATGTGATAATGAGAGTGCAATCAAAATGGCCGACAATCCCGTCGAGCATAGCCGCACTAAGCACATAGCCATTCGGTATCACTTTCTTAGAGATCACCAACAAAAGGGAGATATCGAGATTTCTTACATTAACACTAAAGATCAATTAGCCGATATCTTTACCAAGCCTCTTGATGAATAAACTTTTACCAAACTTAGGCATGAGCTCAATATTCTTGATTCCCGCAATTTCTTTTGCTAAATTGCACACATAGCTCATTTATATACCGTTGATCATGTCTCTTTCATGTGCTATGACTAATATGTTTTCAAGTCTATCTCAAACCAAGTCATAGGTATATTGAAAGGAAATTGGAGTCATCGGCGAAGACAAAGGCTTCCACTCCGTAACTCATACTTCGCCGTCACTCCAAGCAACTCTCTAAACAAGGGGAGAACAGCATGCACATCAAAGAAAAGGACTTTGTCTTTGGGGGAGAGAGTAGGAGCCCAAGGCAAAAGGACCGGACTTCGTCTTTGGTATAATCTTAACTCATTCATTTATGACCAAAGGGGAAGATAGCACTTCGAGGGCTCTAATGATTCCGTTTTTGGCGATTCATGCCAAAAAGGGGGGAGAAATGAGCCCAAAGCAAAAGGACCGCACCACAACACCACCAATTTCAAAAACTTAGTGTTGAATATTTTCAATTGGCATCCTATTGTGTTCAAAAGGGGGAGAAAGTAGTATTTCAAAAATGGTATATCAAAACCCTCTTGAACACTAAGAGGTGGATCTCTTTTAGGAGAAGTTTTGTTTAAGTCAAAGGAAAAGCATTTGAAACAGGGGGAGAAAATTTCAAATCTTGAAAATGCTTTGCAAATTCATATTCATTTACCTTTGACTATTTGCAAAAGAACTTTGAAAAGTATTTACAAAATAGTTTGCAAAAACAAAACATGTGGTGCAAACGTGGTCCAAAATGTTATATAAGAAAGAAACAGTCCATGCATATCTTGTAAGTATTTATATTGGCTCAATTCCAAGCAACCTTTACACTTATGCAAACTAGTTCAATTACGCACTTCTATATTTGCTTTGGTTTGTGTTGGCATCAATCACCAAAAAGGGGGAGATTGAAAGGGAATTAGGCTTACACCTAGTCCCTAATTAATTTTGGTGGTTGAATTGCCCAACACAAATAATTGGACTAACTAGTTTGCCCAAGTGTATAGATTATACAGGTGTAAAAGGTTCACACTCAGCCAATAAAAAGACCAAGTTTTGGATTCAACAAAGGAGCAAAGTGGGAACCGAAGGCCCTCTGGTCTGGGAGCACCGGAGTGTCCGGTGTACACCGGACAGTGTCCGGTGCACCAGAGGACTCCAGCTCAAACTCGCCACCTTCGGGAATTTCCAGAGGCACTCGCGCTATAATTCACCGGACTGTCCGGTGTACACCGGACAGTGTCCGGTGCGCCACGAAGGAGCAGCCTCAGGAACTCGCCAGCTTCGGGAAACTCCAACGGCTAGTCCACTATAATTCACCGGACTGTCCGGTGTGCACCGGACTGTCCGGTGCAACTCCGGAGCAACGGCTATCTCCGCGCGAACGGCTCTCTGCCGCGCATTTAATGCGCGCTCTGCGCGCGCAGAGGTCAGACGCGCCCATACTGGCACACCGGACAGTAAACAGTACATGTCCGGTGTGCACCGGACACCCAGGCGGGCCCACAAGTCAGAAGCTCCAACGGTCAGAATCCAACGGCAGTGATGACGTGGCAGGGGGCACCGGACTGTCCGGTGTGCACCGGACTGTCCGGTGCGCCATCGAGCAGACAGCCTCCCAACGGCCACTTTTGGTGGTTAGGGCTATAAATACCCCAACCACCCCACCATTCATTGCATCCAAGTTTTCCACCTCTCAACTACTACAAGAGCTCTAGCATTCAATTCTAGACACACCAAAGAGATCAAATCCTCTCCAATTCCACTCAAGCCTTTAGTGACTAGCGAGAGAGATTTGTCGTGTTCTTTTGAGCTCTTGCGCTTGGATCGCTTTCTTTCTTTCTCACTTGTTCTTGTGATCAAAACTCAATTGTAACCAAGGCAAGAGGCACCAATTGTGTGGTGGCCCTTGTCGGGAAGTTTTGTTCCCGTTTGATTGAGAAGAAGAAAAACTCACTCGGTCCGAGGGACCGTTTGAGAGAGGGAAGGGTTGAAAGAGACCCGGCCTTTGTGGCCTCCTCAACGGGGAGTAGGTTTGCGAGAACCGAACCTCGGTAAAACAAATCCGTGTGTCTCACTTGTTTATTTGCTTGCGATTTGTTTTGCGCCCTCTCTCGCGGACTCGATTTTATTTCTAACGCTAACCCGGCTTGTAGTTGTGTTTATATTTGTAAATTTCAGTTTCGCCCTATTCACCCCCCCTCTAGGCGACTTTCATCCTTAATCCAAACTCATTTTGAGCTCGTCTTAAGAATCCCTTTAAGGTTTCTTGGGTCTGTGATTTTTCCTATAAAAAGAATACCCAAGTGAAGCGAGAATAATCATCTACAATAACTAGACAGTACTTACTCCCGTCGATGCTTATGTAAGCTATCGGGCCAAATAGATCCATGTGGAGTAGCTCGAGCGGCCTATCAGTTGTCATGATGTTTTTGTGTGGATGGTGGGCGCCAACTTGCTTTCTTGCTTGGCATGCGCTACAGACCCTGTCTTTCTCAAAATGAACATTTGTTAGTCCCAAAATGTGTTCTCCTTTTAGAAGCTTGTGAAGATTCTTCATTCCAACATGGGCTAGTCGGTGATGCTAGAGCCAACCCATATTAGTATTAGCAATTAAACAAGTGTTGAGTTCAGTTGTGGTCTCATTAAAATCAACTAAATATAGCTGACCCTCTAACACTCCCTTAAATGCTATTGAATCGTCACTTCTTCTAAAGACAGTAACACCTACATCTATAAAAAGACAGTTGTAGCCCATTTTGCATAATTGAGAGACAAAAAGCAAATTGTAATATAAATAATCTACAAGAAAAACATTGGAAATAGAATGGTCAGGTGATATAGTAATTTTACCCAAACTTTTTGACCAAACCTTGATTTCCATCCCCGAATGTGATAGCTCTTTGGGGATCTTCGTTTTTCTCGTAGGAGGAGAACATTCTTTTCTCCCCTGTCATGTGGTTTGTGCATCCGCTATCAATTATCCAACTTGAACCCCCGGATGCATAAACCTGCAAAACAATTTAGGCCTTGTTCTTAGGTACCCAAATAGTCTTGGGTCCTTTCACGATAGAAACAAGCACCTTGGGTACCCAAACACAAGTCTTTGAACTTTTGTGTTTGCCCCCAACATATTTGGCAACTACTTTGCCTGATTTGTTAGTGACCATATAAGAAGCATCAAAGGTTTTGAATGAAATGTTATGATCATTTGATGCAGCAGAAGTTTTCTTTTTAGGCATTTTAACATGTGTAGAATGCCTAGAGCTAGAAGCCTCATTTTTATACATAAATGCATGGTGAGAAGTGTTCTGGGGTTTCCTAGCATGAATTCTCCTAATTTGTGTTCAGGATAATTAGCAAGATATAAAATGTAGCCCTCATTATCCTGAACCATGGGAGCCTTGCCCTTAACAAAGTTGGACAATCTCTTAGGGGCATTAAGCTTGACATTGCTTCCTGGTTGGAAACCAATGCCATCCTCAATGCCAGGGCGTCTCTCATTATAGAGCATGCTTCTAGCAAATTTAAACTTTTCATTTTCAATTTCATGCTCATTGATTTTAGCAGTTAATTGAGCTATATGATCATTTTGTTGTTTAATTAAAGTAAGGTGATCATTTATAGCATCAACATTAACATCTCTACATCTAGTACAAATAGAAACATGTTCGACAGTAGATGTAGAGGATTTGCAAACATTTAATTCATCTATCTTAGATTTTAACATGGCATTTTCATCTCTAAGACAGGAAATAGAATCATTGCAAACATTCAATTTTTTGATCTTAGAAACTAAACTAGCATTCTCATTTCTAAGACTGGAAATTGAATCATTACAAACATTTAAACCTTTAACCTTAGAAATTAAGCTAGCATTTTCATTTCTAAGGCTAGTAATTGATTCATGACAAATGCTAAGCTCTTTAGTCAAGTTTTCACATTTCTCAACTTCCTGAGCATAAGCATTTTTCGCTTTAACATGTTTTTTATTTTCTTTAATGAGGAATTCTTCTTGGCTATCTGTTGGGGACTTATTCTCAAATGCTATAAATCAAGAACAAGGCAACACAAAGTATTAAATGTTAAAGTCCTTCGTCCTTCGAAGCATTATTTCCCTTAGGATATAACGATCTTCGGACGAAGGTCATGAAGGATGTACCTTCATCATCACAATTATAAGATAATGAAAGATGAAACATATGAAACATGAAAGATGACACGAACAAACACATAATATCATTCATATGTTATCGTTATACAAACTTGAATATTTAAATATGATATTTAATTACATATGTACCTTCGGCTTGACAGAAGGCAAAAATCCAAGTGTTGCATGTGAGCGATTACAGGATAGCGTGAACAGTACGGGGGTACTGTTCATCTATTTATAGGCACAGGATACAGCCTATGAGGAATTACAATTATGCCCTTTACATTTACTATTGACTTATAGAAAAATCTATAAGGACTGAACAACCTTTTCCCTTTTAAGTTGGTTCCCCTTTCTGCGATTTAGCCGAAGCTCCCTTTTGTACAGCTTCGGAGCGACAACATCCTTAGTCACGATCAAGCTTCTTCTCGTGTGTGCTTTTAACATGAATCCGAAGATACCTGTCCATAAATCATACTTGGAAGACATTGTTAAATTATGTTTTTGAGGACCTTCAGAGGACGAAGGCCCCCAACAGTAGCCCCTCACAGTATTAATTTCTTTAAGATAACGAATTCAGACTGCGACATGGACGAAGGCCTTAAGCCGAAGGTCCAAAAAACACCTTCCCTTTGCTAGAATAGCAACAGTCAATGACAAACGGGACCCTCCAATTTGGAGTGTGTCTATCATATAAATAAGAACTCACCCCGAGCACATTTGGTACGCTACTTGCCACTTGCTTTGTTTGCTTAATTTTTTAGTTCTTGCTTACCAACGTTGCCTAGTTTCTCAGACTTCCTAAGCTTCGGTTTTAAGGACACATTCTCGCCATTTCCGAAGAAAAGATGTCTCAAGACAAAAAAGTTGCTGCTGAGACGAAGCTGAGTGAAGAGGAGAAGCTCCTTGAGGAGAAGATTGCTGGATTTGTTGAGTCAATAGCAAAAACAAATACAGAGAAGATTACTAAAGAGATTCTAGAGGGCTTGTCTAAAGATACTGATGATAGCGATAGTTATGATGTGGAGAGTGGAGGCGAAGACTCTGAAGATCGGCCCTGGCGACCAAGTCATGCAGTCTTCGGGAAATCAACTATCAAACAGAGTCATCTTGATAATATGAGAGGAAGGTATTTTCGAGATATGTCTATTGTGAGGGCTGATGTAGATAGAGCCGTTCTTGCTCCCGAAGAAAACGAAGTTGAGATCTTCCGAAGCTTCTTCAAAGCTGGACTTCGGTTCCCGTTGAGCATATGTGTGGTTGAAGTTTTGAAGACATACCAGATTTTCCTTCACCAGATCACTCCCGAAGTAGTTATTAGAATGGGAATCTTCATCTAGGCTATGAGAAGTCAAGGTCTAGAGCCAAGCGCAAGATGTTTTTGCAGTATGCATGAGCTTTCGTATGAGACGAAACCCTGGGGTAAGGAACAATATCATAACAATTTCGGTTGCTATAGCTTCGTTGCTCGCTCTAGCGCAAGCTACCCAGTGTCAACGTTTCGAAAGAGATGGCCCGGGGCCTGGATGGAAGAGTGGTTTTACGTAAAAAATGATTTAAAGGCGAGAGAAGACATTAAAGAAATCATCATGCGCCCCATCTGGTCCCGCTTCAGCCTCCGTAAGTCGAAGGTAGAAATTGATGAGGCAGCTGAAGCATGCCGAAGGGCCTTCAGCACAGTTTGTTCTTTTATTGGGACAAGAGACTTAGTTCAAGAACATGTAGCCTATAGGATATGGCCACTAATAGACATCTGGGAAATGCCAAAAGAAACCATCACTAACCCTAGCGAAGGCGGCCTGGTTCGATTGAAGTATACCTTCAGGTTTGGAGACCAGTTTGTCGAACCAGATGATGACTGGCTGAAGTGTGTTGAAAATACTAGCGATGAGTTGCTTGGAGCATATTCCAAGTTCAAAGATAATGCACTATCTGTGGCCTTCGGGAGCCGAAAAAGAAAAGATTAAATAGGGTTTTTGATGCTATTGGATTTGTGTACCCTGACTATTGCTACCCGCCACGGGGGCAGAAAAGAAAGGGTGCAACCTCTGGAAAGGTTGCTGCTTCGGCTGCTCCAAGCGAGCCTGCGCCGAAGAGTAAAAAGTTAAAAGTCCTCACCCACCGGCCCCGTTACATTGAGCCGGCCGTGGTGCCCGAGTTTGACGGGGAAACTTCTTCAGCTGCTGCTCCAAAGGAGCCAATTTCTTCTACGCAAAAAGCTGAAGAACCAGCCACCTTGCCGAAGGCACCCTCAGCCAAGTTAGCTTGAGGAGCCAAGAATCGAAGGGGAGCCAAGAATCGAAGGAATAAAAACATTAGAAGTTTTAAGCCCTTCAGCAGAAGTGACAATGCCGAAGGCACAAAAAGGTCTTGCGGCGACCCCCAAGAGAAAAAGGATGGCAAGTGTACTAGATGTGCTGGAGACGGTAAAGGCTTCAAGCTCTACTCCAGGGAAAATTGCCAAGGCTTTGAAAGTGCAAATTGAAGCCAAAACAAAACTGACTGAAGCCGAAGCTGCAATGAGCCAGGCCAGCGCCGAAGTTGGGCCTTCAGAGCCTACTGATAAACAACCTTCGGGATTTGAATAGAAGGCAACAGAAGAAGAAGCTATAGAACAGAGTTTGCCTGTGAAAACTCCAGCGCCTGCTCCCGAAGCTTTAAAAGAAAATATTGAATATATCATCTGTCATGCTTCGGGAAAGAAACTCTCTAAAGAAGAAGAACGAGAAGCTCAACACTATGCCCAGAAGCTGAAATATCCAAAGGGGGCATTAGTGTTCAACGGCAGCGGAGAAGAGGATTTCCTGTACTGTCTCCCAGACAGTAAGGAGATATCTGTCTACCGGGAGATGAGCAGAAGCTTCGGATTCCCAACATTAGAAGATGGGCTTTCAGTACCGTCGAAGGATGAATTGGCCGACAGTTTAGCATATAATAGTATAAAGGTGTGAAAATCAATTTTTGTACTTAAAAACGAATTTTTTTCATTTGTTTATGCTTAATACTATGCTCCTTTTACAGGGCTTGATCCTTAGCAATGCCCTCAGGGCACAGAAAAATATCGAAGACGAAGGATGCACTATAGCCCTGAACAACCTTCGTTCGGAAGTAATTGAACTGAGGAACGAAAGTCTTGAAAAAGATAAAATATTAATTTCATTGGTGAGCAAAATGAAAGAAGACGAGGCTAGTCCAAAGCACAAGCTGAGGCCTAGAAAAGTGAAATTGAAGACCTTCGAAAATAGTTAGCCGAGGCCAAATTAAAATGCGTTGTTGCCGAAGCTGATCGAGATGTCAGTGAGTACTGGAAAAATTATTTTGAAAAACAGTTGCAGAATTTCGTGCATCAAAAGAAAGATGCTTTGAAAAATCTGTGGAATGCGTAAAAACGATAAAAACTAGCTTCGCCAACGTGGGCACGTACTCAAACGAAGATAACTTCATACGGGGCGACCCTGAAGGAGTAATCGAGTGGATCAGCGGTGAGGCCGAAGCCTTTGAAGAGATTTTGAGTGACCGCGGGGACGTCTGTGCCTTCTCTGGTGCGAGGGGAGTTGCAGCTATTTTGGAGAAGGCAGGGTGCGAACATGTTAAAACTTTGGCCTAGGCCGAAGCTGCCTTCTCTATCGACGATACGAAGGTCCCCTCGGCCGAAGCAAGCTCAATAGGCGGAAAATTTTTCACTGATATCTGGGAAAATGGTGGTCGAGGGATGGCCCATGAAATAACAAAGAAGAGCGAAAAAGATATTCATGACGCTCGAGAAGCAACAAAAGAAGTTGAAAGAGCTGCGGAACTCGAAAGACGAATAGGTATCACTTAATGACTTTTAGCTTTGTTGTTTATTTTTGTGACTTCGAACTAATTTATGTATTCTACCGCAGCTGAACTATCTCCTCCTCCAGAGCCATTCGACCCACTGGCTGACCCAGAGACAAAGAAAACAATAGAAATTATTAATATGGCCGAAGCTATTGTAGATGAAGTTGTTACCAAGCTGCTAACCGAAGCCACAGAAAAAGTTCTGAAGGAAGAGTAGCTATTGTAAAAACATTTTCTAGAATGTTAATGTAACATTTGCTGAATTGTATTTGTAATATTCAGTGCTTATGGATTTGAATGTAATATATGAGTGGTCTGTAATTCAGTTCTTTGCGATGCATGAAACTTTTTATACATACCGTTTTTAGCCTGCAGCGAAAAAACACCTTCCCTTCTTTTCATGCTTCGTAAAGAAGAGCTTTTATGCTTCGTAAAAATCATCCATACTTTGTAAAACATCAATGCTTTGTAAACAATAAATCCATTTTTCCGCATCAGAACTGATGAAGCTGTGATTCTCAGCTTACTTTGTGCCTTGGCATCTTTTCATTTTTTGTAAAGCATTGCCCAAAGATCGGCCTCGTTTTCAATTGATGTCATTGATGTGACATGATGTATGATGTGATGCTATGCGATATGATGCGATGATATGATGCAAAGAATGATGCTAATGTATCGTGCCAATAAATGCCCAAACACACATAACCGAAGCTTCATCCACAACCTTCATTCCCTAAGGAATGATTGAAATCTCTTTGTCGTTTATATTTCGGCTGCACCATTTATTTTTCAGTGTAAGTTTTGCATTCCCTAAGGAACGTCTTTTGAACTTCTTCGCCTTCTATTTCGGTAGTATTCACGTTGACTTTTCGTGCTTCGCCTTATATTTCGGCGGTATTTGGCTCTGCATTCCCTAAGGAACGACTTTTGAGCAGAAAACTTACACTGCGCTCCCTTGGGAACGGCTTTTTGAAGCTTCGGCAAACTTACGCTGCGCTCTTTAAGAACGAATTTTTGTGGCTTTGGTGAAAGTTTCACTGCGATTTCTGACTCTACATTCCTGAAGGAATATTTCTTTGTAGCTTCGGCATTCTCATAAGTCTGTGACGAAGGTATATTCCATTTTGACATGAACGAAGCTTAGAACAGGAAATTAAAAATGACAAGAAAACTAGTTTTATATTGATATTTCCTTATTTAAAAAGAAAATGATAGTGAATATAAAACTATGCCAGAGGTAGGATATCTTCTCAATATATGTGTTTTGATTCTGGCACAGTGCTATTAACTGTGCGAGCTTCGGACCCTTCCCTGAAATCTCGCTGCTGATGGGTCTGTTGGCTCCCTTCTGGCTGCTGACCTCGTGAGTAAGCAGGCTGTAGTGGCGACAGAGGTGGAAGTTGTGGCCAAGAAACTTGCGGCTGACTAGCCAAAGCAACAGAAGTTGCAGGATGATTACCCACATATTCTGGTATGTAGGGCGAATGACACGAAGCAATATGCAGGACCTGCTTCGGTTGACTTTGTCGGGCTTCGGCTTCTGCAATCTCCTTTTGCTTTTCGATGGTGACTTGACACGTTCTTGTATTGTGGCCCTTGTCTTCACCACAAAATAAGCAGTAGATCTTCCTGGGCTGGTCCCCATATCTTCCTCTGAAGCCCCTAGCGCCTCTGCCTCTTGGAGCTAGCAGCCGGAAAGAGCTTTGTTGCTGCCCCGAAGCTTGCGAAGAATACTGCGACCTCTGTTGTTGACTTCCTCTGTCATCACTCTGGGTTGAGTTGTGAATTGACCTGACGTGCCTCGGATGGATTCTTCCTCTGAAGCCCCTGGTCATTTCAGAGAACATGTATGCTTCCTCCCCTCTTTGGCGGAAGTCATTGTCAGCCCGGATGTATTCATCCATCTTCTGAAGCAGCTTCTCCAAAGTCTGTGGGGGATTTCTAGCGAAATACTGAGCAGTAGGTCCTGGACGAAGCCCCTTGATCATGGCCTCAATGACAATTTCATTGGGCACTGTAGGCGTTTGTGCTCTAAGTCGCAAGAACCTTCGGACATATGCCTGGAGGTACTCCTCATGATCTTGTGTGCATTGAAACAAGCCCTGAGCTGTGACTGCCTTCGTGTGGAAGCCTTAGAAACTTGTCACCAGCATATCCTTGAGCTTCTGTCACGAAGTAATGGTCCCTGGCCGAAGAGAAGAATACCATGTTTGGGCCACATTCCTAACTGCCATGACGAAGGACTTGGCCATGACAGCTGCATTGCCTCCATATGAAGATATAGTTGCTTCATAACTAATCAAAAACTGCTTCGGGTCTGAATGCCCATCATACATGGGAAGCTGAGGTGGCTTGTATGATGGGGGCCATGGGATAGCCTGTAGTTCTGCTGCCAAGGGAGAAGCATCATCAAAAGTAAAGGTATCATGATTAAAATCATCATACCATCCATCTTCGTTGAACAAGCCTTCTTGACAAAGCTCCCTATGTTGGGGCCTTCAATCTTGTTCTTCTTGAACAAGATGGCGTACTTCTTTAGTGGCTTCGTCGATCTGCCTTTGAAGATTAGCCAATCGGGCCATCTTCTCCTTCTTCATTTGCACTTGCTGATGGATTATCTCCATGTTTCTGATTTCTTGGTCCAACTCCTCCTCCTGGAGTGTTGGACTAGTGGCCTTCCTCTTCTGGCTTCGAGCCTCTCGAAGAGAAAGGGTCTCCTGGTTCGGGTCCAGTGGCAGCAGTGCGGCAGCCCCTGGCGCTGAAGCTTTCTTCGGTGGCATGACGAAGGTTAGTGCTTATCGAAGGTGGTCGAAAAAGGTTCACCGGAGGTGGGCGCCAATGTTGGGGACTTGTTCTCAAATGATATGAATCAAGAACAAGGCAACACAAAGTATTAAATGTTAAAGTTCTTCGTCCTTCGAAGCATTATTTCCCTTAGGATATAACGATCTTCGGACGAAGGTCATGAAGGATGTACCTTCATCATCACGATTATAAGATAATGAAAGATGAAACATATGAAACATGAAAGATGACACGAACAAAGACATAATATCATTCATATGTTATCGTTATACAAACTTGAATATTTAAATATGATATTTAATTACATATGTACCTTCGGCTTGTCAGAAGGCAAAAATCCAAGTGTTGCACATGAGCGATTACAGGATAGCGTGAACAGTACGGGAGTACTGTTCATCTATTTATAGGCACAGGATACAACCTATGAGGAATTACAATTATGCCCTTTACATTTACTATTGACTTATAGAAAAATCTATAAGGACTGAACAGCCTTTTCCCTTTTAAGTCGGTTCCCCTTTCTGCGATTTAGCCGAAGCTCCCTTTCGTACAGCTTCGGAGCGACAGCATCCTTCGTCACGATCAAGCTTCTTCTCGTGTGTGCTTTTAACATGAATCCGAAGATACCCGTCCATAAATCATACTTGGAAGACATTGTTAAATTATGTTTTTGAGGAGCTTCGGAGGACGAAGGCCCCCAACACTATCCAAGAGTTCATCCTTCTCATGAATAGCTCCTATCAGTTTATTTAATTTTTCTTTTTGTTGCATGTTAAGGTTGGCAAAATGAGTAAGTAGATCATCTTCGTCTTCACTAGAACTACCCTCATCACTAGATGTTGTGTACTTGGGGGTGGTTCTAGATTGTACCTTCTTCTTTTTGCCATCCTTGGCCATGAAACATTTGTGGCAGACATTGGGGAAGAGGACGCCCTTGTTGATGGCGATGTTGGCGTCGTCCTCGTCGGAGGAGGAGTCGGTGGAGCTCTCGTCGGAGTCCCATTCCCGATACATGTGGGAATCGCCGCCCTTCTTCTTGTAATATCTCTTTTTCTCCTTCTTCTTTCCCTTCTTGTCGTCGCCCCTGTCACTATCACTTGAAATAGGACATTTAGGAATGAAATGACCGGGCTTACCACATTTGTAGCACACCTTCTTGGAGCAGGGCTTGTAGTCCTTCCCCCTCTGTTGCTTGAGGATTTGGTGAAAGCTCTTGATAATGAGCGCCATTTCCTCATTGTCGAGCTTGGAGGCGTCGATGGGAAGCCTACTTGATGTAGACTCCTCTTTCTTCTCTTCCGTCGCTTTGAATGTGTTTGCTTTTGGATGGTGACCTGACACGTTCTTGTATTGTGGCCCTTGTCTTCACCACAAAATAAGCAGTACATCTTCCTGGGCTGGTCCCTATATCTTCCTCTGAAGCCCCTAGCGCCTCTGCCTCTTGGAGCTAGCAGCCGGAAAGAGCTTTGTTGCTGCCCCAAAGCTTGCGAAGAATACTGCGACCTCTGTTGTTGACTTCCTCTGTCATCACTCTGGGTTGAGTTGTGAATTGACCTGATGTGCCTCGGATGGATTCTTCCTCTGAAGCCCCTGGTCATTTCAGAGAACATGTATGCTTCCTCCCCTCTTTGGCGGAAGTCATTGTCAGCCCGGATGTATTCATCCATCTTCTGAAGCAGCTTCTCCAAAGTCTGTGGGGGATTTCTAGCGAAATACTAAGCAGTAGGTCCTGGACGAAGCCCCTTGATCATGGCCTCAATGACAATTTCATTGGGCACTGTAGGCGTTTGTGCTCTAAGACGCAAGAACCTTCGGACATATGCCTGGAGGTACTCCTCATGATCTTGTGTGCATTGAAACAAGGCCTGAGCTGTGACTGGCTTCGTGTGGAAGCCTTAGAAACTTGTTACCAGCATATCCTTGAGCTTCTGTCACGAAGTAATGGTCCCTGGCCGAAGAGAAGAATACCATGTTTGGGCCACATTCCTAACTGCCATGACGAAGGACTTGGCCATGACAGCTGCATTGCCTCCATATGAAGATATAGTTGCTTCATAACTCATCAAAAACTGCTTCGGGTCTGAATGCCCATCATACATGGGAAGCTGAGGTGGCTTGTATGATGGGGGCCATGGGATAGCCTGTAGTTCTGCTGCCAAGGGAGAAGCATCATCAAAAGTAAAGGTATCATGATTAAAATCATCATACCATCCATCTTCGTTGAACAAGCCTTCTTGATAAAGCTCCCTGTGTTGGGGCCTTCGATCTTGTTCTTCTTGAACAAGATGGCGTACTTCTTCAGTGGCTTCGTCGATCTGCCTTTGAAGATTAGCCAATCGGGCCATCTTCTCCTTCTTCATTTGCACTTGCTGATGGATTATCTCCATGTTTCTGATTTCTTGGTCCAACTCCTCCTCCTGGAGTGTTGGACTAGTGGCCTTCCTCTTCTGGCTTCGGGCCTCTCGAAGAGAAAGGGTCTCCTGGTTTGGGTCCAGTGGCAGCAGTGCGGCAACCCCTGGCGCTGAAGCTTTCTTCGGTGGCATGACGAAGGTTAGTGCTTATCGAAGGTGGTCGAAAAAGGTTCACCGGAGGTGGGCGCCAATGTTGGGGACTTGTTCTCAAATGATATGAATCAAGAACAAGGCAACACAAAGTATTATGTTAAAGTCCTTCGTCCTTCGAAGCATTATTTCCCTTAGGATATAACGATCTTCGGACGAAGGTCATGAAGGACGTACCTTCATCATCACGATTATAAGATAATGAAAGATGAAACATATGAAACATGAAAGATGACACGAACAAAGACATAATATCATTCATATGTTATCGTTATACAAACTTGAATATTTAAATATGATATTTAATTACATATGTACCTTCGGCTTGTCAGAAGGCAAAAATCCAAGTGTTGCACGTGAGCGATTACAGGATAGCGTGAACAATACGGGAGTACTGTTCATCTATTTATAGGCACAGGATACAACCTATGAGGAATTACAATTATGCCCTTTACATTTACTATTGACTTATAGAAAAATCTATAAGGACTGAACAGCCTTTTCCCTTTTAAGTCGGTTCCCCTTTCTGCGATTTAGCCGAAGCTCCCTTTCGTACAGCTTCGGAGCGACAGCATCCTTCGTCACGATCAAGCTTCTTCTCGTGTGTGCTTTTAACATGAATCCGAAGATACCTGTCCATAAATCATACTTGGAAGACATTGTTAAATTATGTTTTTGAGGACCTTCGGAGGACGAAGGCCCCCAACACTATCCAAGAGTTCATCCTTCTCATGAATAGCTCCTATCAGTTTATTTAATTTTTCTTTTTGTTGCATGTTAAGGTTGGCAAAATGAGTAAGTAGATCATCTTCGTCTTCACTAGAACTACCCTCATCACTAGATGTTGTATACTTGGGGGTGGTTCTAGATTGTACCTTCTTCTTTTTGCCATCCTTGGCCATGAAACATTTGTGGCAGACATTGGGGAAGAGGAGGCCCTTGTTGATGGCGATGTTGGCGCCGTCCTCGTCGGAGGAGGAGTCGGTGGAGCTCTCGTCGGAGTCCCATTCCCGACACATGTGGGAATCGCCGCCCTTCTTCTTGTAATATCTCTTTTTCTCCTTCTTCTTTCCCTTCTTGTCGTCGCCCCTGTCACTATCACTTGAAATAGGACTTTTAGGAATGAAATGACCGGGCTTACCACATTTGTAGCACACCTTCTTGGAGCAGGGCTTGTAGTCCTTCCCCCTCTATTGCTTGAGGATTTGGTGAAAGCTCTTGATAATGAGCGCCATTTCCTCATCGTCGAGCTTGGAGGCGTCGATGGGAAGCCTACTTGATGTAGACTCCTCTTTCTTCTCTTCCGTCGCTTTGAATGCGAAGGGTTGCACCTCGTGTGTGGAGGTGGCACCTTGCTCCAAGTTGACGATGTGTTTGGAGTCTTTCATCATTAGCTCAAAGCTCACAACTTACCAATGACTTCCTCGGGAGACATTAATTTGTATCTAGGATCCCCATGAATTAATTGCACTTGAGTAGGATTACGAAAAACAAGGGATCTTAGAATAACCTTGACCATCTCATGGTCATCCCATTTGGTGCTTCTGAGGTTGCGCACTTGCTTGACCAAGGTCTTGAGCCGGTTGTACATCGCTTGTGGCTCCTCTCCTTTGTTGAGGACGAATCAACCGAGTTCTCCCTCGATCATCTCGTGCTTGGTGATCTTGGTCACCTCGTCCCCTTCGTGTGTTGTCTTGAGGACGTCCCAAATTTCTTTGGCACTCTTCAACCCTTGCACTTTATTATACTCCTATCGACACAAGGAGGTGAGGAGTATAGTTGTGGCTTGGGAATTGAAGTTCCTAATTTGGGCGACTTCGTCCGAGTCGTAGCCTTTGTCCCCCACATTAGGTATCTGCGCTCCAAACTCAACAATGTCCCAAATGCTTGCGTGGAGTGAGGTTAGGTGATGCCTCATTTTATCACTCCACATACAATAATCCTCACCATCAAAGTATGGTGGTTTGCCTAAGGGAACAGAAAGTAAAGGAGCGCGCTTTGAAATATGGGGATAACGAAGTGGCATCTTACTATACTTCTTGCGCTCATGGCGCTTAGAAGCGATTGACGAGTCGGAGCTTGATGATGTGGAGGGTGATGAAGAGTCGGTCTCGTAGTAGACCACTTTCTTCATCTTCTTCTTCTTATCGACCTTCCGATGCGTCTTGTTGGAGGAAGATGATTCCTCCTTATGATTGTGGCCGGACTCCCTTGAGAGGGTTGTCCCCGAGCTTGCGGGCTTGTCGCCGGTCACGATCTCCCTCTTGGCATGTCCCCCAACATCACTTCGAGTTGTTAGACTCTAATGAAGCACCAGGCTCTGATACCAATTGAAAGTCGCCTAGAGGGGGGGTGAATAGGCGTAATCTGAAATTTACAACTTAAAACACAAGCTACAAGCCAGGGTTAGCGTTAGCACTTAAATAAAGTCCGGGAGAGAGGGGGGAAACAAATCAAATGGAAAACAAACGAATGAACATGGTGATTTGTTTTACCGAGGTTCGGTTCCAAAGAACCTAATCCCCGTTGAGGTGGTCACAAAGACCGGGTCTCTTTCAACCCTTTCCCTCTCTCAAACGGTCACTTAGACCGAGTGAGCTTTCTCCTTAATCAAATGGGTCACTTAGACCCCACAAGGACCACCACACACTTGGTGTCTCTTGCTTTGATTAGAAGTCTCTTGGGAACAAGAATGAGGAAGGAAGAAAGCGATCCAAGCAACAAGAGCGCAAAGAACACGAACAAACACTCTCTCAAGTCACTAGGTGCAACGCTAGCGGTTAGCCTAGTGGCCATTTTAAAATGTCGGTCTTAATGGCCGACGTACTTAATGCCACGTGGCTCTCCCATGAAGCCCCGATAGGGTGCCACATGGCTCGTAGTTAAGAACGTCGGCCCCTTCGTACCAACGTTCTTATATGTTTAAGTACGTCGAGTTTGGCCCGGCCGATGTTCTTAACTTAAGAACGTTAGCCCCGACATCCTTAGTTTTTTAAGTATGTCAAATATTGTACGTTGGTTAAGAACATTGGCCTATTAGCGTAAGAACATCGGTTCCTGGCCGACGTTTTCTTGTTTTTTCTATAGTGCTTGGGCGAGGATATGATAATGGATCCTATGCACTCGGAACTGTACTGAGAGCAAAACCTTCCTCTTTTAATTGATGCTCGAGACCTTGCATAGAGATCCTGAGGAGGTCCAAGTTTATAAGATCAGCTCTTACCGTGTTGGACCATAGAGGGTGTTAGATACCGGGTTTATATGAGCGACCTCACCGGACTATGAACCGTTTGTGATCAGATCGGGTTTATGAGGACAAACCCCTACCGGGTTGTTCCTTATGTGTACACCTCCAACTATGGTTATCGGATCCTTTTCCTTCTCCCATCTTCCTAGAGCTTTGGTAGCTTTAGAGTTTTGAGGCCTTCACGAGGCCAGGGACCATCCAGGGCGTGATCCGGGATCTGCAACGTTCCTTTAAGGCCTTTCCTTTCATTGTATTCAATCCTTTGAACCATGTAACTTAACTTTGTCGAACCTAGTTTGAAGTCGGCCCCTAGAATCCAAATGTAGTTCAGATCCCCGAGTACTTGACCCAGAAGATACTAAGTCAGCTATTCTTGGGTGGTGGAAGGTATAGGCTTACGACATGGGACCTGACTAAGTGGATACCCAGCTTCGGACCACCTAGGAGAATGTGGACCTTTCCCTTAGACCAAGCCCTTAGCAATCCATTCCACATTCATCATCAAGTGGGACTTCAAACTAAGTGCAAAGAAAACTACATAATTCAGTTCTCATGACTTACAACAAAAGCATGGATCCTCAAGGGCGTAAAGCTTTGTAAAAGTAAAAGAAACCGATGGATGAGAACACACTGTTCTTTCATAACTGGACACCAGAAATCTGTATACAAGAGATTGGGTTTACAACAGGGAGCTCTTACGGTCTGGACCACAGATGGCGCTAGAGGTCAGGTTTACGTGAGCAGATCTTACTGGACCAGATCACAGATAAATGCTATCCTATTACAAAGGAAGAGTTTGTTCTCATGCTACCTTATAGGTGGAAGGTACGAGGATGGCCTAAACCATTTGAGCTCCATTATGCATCTGACTCGAAGGGTGAGCAACATCCCATTCTGCTACTCCATATGCCATGGAGCTTATGGCAGGCGAGTTGGGTCTTGGTGCTAGTGTTGAACCCTTTCAAAACGCATGGAATGTCCATGTAAGGGTCTCCCACGACCGACGAGCTATCTTTGTCACGGTAAGGTTGATGTCGTTGTAGCCGCTGTTAGCCCCACAACCTTTTTGCCTTATCGGGTACTGCTATCCTTTAGACTAGAAGGGTAAGCAACAGCCTGCGTCAGGTCGGGGATGGCCGTAGGCAGAGCATGTTGGGTGCCAATGATAGCTACCCCGAATGCCATGGGTCCCGGGCTGCTAACCTACACAGCATACCCTGAACGCCATGAGCTTGTGTCACGGCCGACGAGCCGGACCTTAGCGACACCGGACCTTACAGGCGGTCGACACAGTGGACTGCACAAGTTCTATCGCTGCCCTGGTGGTGGTCGAGGTCAACACACAGTTGGAGGCGATAATCGCTTTGAAGGTGCTCCGATGGCCAGTGCCTATCCTACCCTGCTCTACCACCCTCCGGACTCGAAGGGTAAGCAATAGCCCTTTCTATACTAGCTTGCTAGTTGGGTTCCACCGGTGCGGTTGGAGCCTGAGCATGCCATGGGGTTCGGTCAGAGACCGACAGCGAGGACCGCTTTGTCCGCCAGGGACTGGGTGTAAGCAGGCGTTGTATGCCATGAGGACTCTGGTGTGCCCCATTGCACCCTACCGATGGAGTCCAGGGAGGAAACCATGTGGACAAAGGCATAGCCCTTGTTGTCATGGCTTCCTAGAACCCATTGGTAGGTAGGAGGAGTCACCCCTTGATGGTGGGGTTGATAGCTCCATGTACCATGGAACATAGTGGCCGACCAGAGGGGGATTCCCCTTTGGTGCTTGGTTGTTGGCCGATGGTGGCCACCTCGAATGCCACTGTGAGTGGTTGGAAGTTGACGGCATCGACCTCAAGCACAGTGGAGCCTGGCGGGGTGTTGACGGGAGAAGCCTCAAATGCCATAGGTGAGGCCTCTATCGCCCCTTGTTTGATGGCACCAGCGCACCTATTAAGGCACTGCATGAGATCAATGGTGAGTCGCTTGTTGCATCACTTTTCCACCTTGCGCGGTTGCGCCAAACATTGACAAGATCGCCCTAGTCGAGCTTGTCGGAAGGCAGGAAGGATGTCATCTCAATCGAGGGGCTAGGCTTTGGAGCATGCGACCCCTACCTTTCGCGCCAAATGTTAGACAGGAGAATCCTTCGGTCGGATGGCGGATTTCACCTGCCCTGATCCTTAGATGAGGAGTAGGCTTAGGTGATTGCCTAGCCTTCTAGATGAACACAAGGGTTTAGAGTGGTTCAGGCTACCGGAGTGTAATACTTTACATCCATTATGAGTTGTATTGCTTGAGAATTCAGGAGTTGAAGGTCTGAGTGTGAATTGACCTCTCTTGCTGCGAAGCAAGTGCTCTCCCTTTTATAGTCCAAGGGAGGCATGTTACAAGGGAGTTCTGGCCCTGACATGTGGGCAACAACTTCTCCCTTTTATAGTTTACATTATGGAACGGGAAACAACTGGATAGAGCTAACAACGCTAGATCTTCCTGAGGTCGTATCCCTTCTTGGGTGCTGCATGATCTTCTAGCGTTCTTATCCTGCCACCTTATCCCATCTAATCGGAACACATGCCCTGATGTAGGTTGTAGCATGTGTAAGGGTGATGTCATGTAGTATTCTTCGTCCATCTCTTCATGCCTCGGTAATGCACAAAGAATAGTATAAGTCATAATGAAAGGTGCCCAAACGGCACCCTGGGTCAATGCCCCTCGCTTCAGTAACTTGCGGGATATAGTAAAAGTCGCACGTTACAGTCCTAGCATGTTGCATGTATTTAGTGTGAGAGATGCGCTACCCGCTGCTAGCGTGGATAAGTATGTGTCCCATCTGTACTCAGTGCTAGTGAGCCCTATGTTAGAGGCTTTCGTCAGGCATTGTTCGGTGGCTTACACTAGGGGCGTCTGGCCACGTGTTAGCACCAGATCCTCCCTGGGTGAGGGGAAGACATGGGGATAAGTGGTGACACTGATTTCCCAAGTCTTTCCTGATCTTGGGCTCGACCCGCACCCGAGGGGGTTCAGGCTTCTACTGCCCCTTCCTGGACACGTGGCAACTCCAGACCTCACCTGATCTGAGGTCCAGATGGTGTTTTCCATACCCAGAGTCATTCTAAAGGCTTGGTGCTATAACCAGAGAGCGCCTTCTCCTTTGAGGATTTATGTTCCTTCCGGATCCCTTTGTGTGGGGATCTGTTGGGTCACAAGGAGGTCTAGGTCCTATTTGTAGGATCCTAGACCTATAGATGAGGTTGTCGATTCCTCCTTTTATGGGGCTTGATGGAGATTAATCTAGCCTAGGAGGCGAGTCTGGCTTGGTCATGACTCCATATTAGGGATGTTCCTAAAACATCCGACTTATATGACAAATATACTACTTTAACATAGATATACATGGAATTTAAAGCTAACTTTTGGCAATGTTATTAAGAATATTATGCTGTTTTTAAATAAAAATTTGTATAATTTTTTATGTGTATTATTTTCTCCTTACAACAAAAAGGTGAAAAACATCCGAATTCGTATTCGGATAGACATCCGAATTTTATATCAATTATTTAAAAGGTATAGAAGGAATTTAATGTTTACTTTTTGTGAAGATTAATAGCCTCAATGCTAAAAACAAGGACATAAATTTACATAACAAACTATATATCTTATTTGTTCACAATTTGTGGCGGAACCGCCCAGATTATTCCAGCTTAAGTGCCCACGTCACGTCTCAGAGGCAGCAACACACTTAAATCAGAATAACCCGTCAGTCCCTCAGATCTAATCTGATAACGCCACTTCCCAAGGATCGAATACCGCTAGCTCACTCGAAGGTGAGTCATAGAGAGAATACAATAACATGAAACCACAAGTTAAGGTACTGGAGTTATTACAACAATCATAGTTTTAACAACAGAAAAGCAAGTTCATAATTAAAGTGCAGCGGATAATCGATAACGTCGAATATGAGGATTAGGGCAAGGCCTAGCCCACTACTCCTTCTGGTCCTCTCCTGCCGGAGTAGCATCCCACTCAACTGTCCAACCCGGTGGCAGGGTGGAAGGCCAAGTCACACCATCAACCATGTCCTATAGCGTACCTGCAAAAATTGTGCCACAAGCAAGGCTGAGTATACTAATACTCAGCTACACTTACCCGGTGTGAGGAGTCTACTCCTCTACCTCTAGACCATGCAGTTGTTTGGCTGAGGGGTTTGGTTTGCCAAAAGCACTAGCTGAGTCTAAAATCAATTTTAGCTTTTCCAATTCTAGCATCATTAATTTAGCTAGGTTTGCTTCTTTCTAAGCATACATGGTAACAATCATTTAGCACAATCAACATGTTATCTCAAGTAAAACCTCATTTTACTTTTTACTCAATGCAGTACAAGGGGTCAAGCAGTCTCGTTAGCTGCGAGAAGCAGACGATTCAAATCGAGTTTTAACCTTGCAAGCTAAACCTAAACACACGACATGTAGGGGCACTCCATCTCCACACACGTCAACTGTTCTCATCGATTCCCCGTTCGCGGCCAGAACTCACCGCCTTGGCATACAATGCTCCACTGACCCCGGCTACCGCCGTGCAGTGACCGCACTTGTACCCACCATAGCTAGCATGGGAGACCCAGTCTTAGGACGAGTGAGGAGTAAAGTTCGCGCCCGGCTTCACTCAGGTACTAGGCTTATCGGTTACCATATTTTCCGACATGTGCTTAGTACATTCAAACGCTTGACTCAGGTATCCACACATTAATCCTTAATTCCATTTTCGTCTCATAGACAAGGCATCCACCCTGGATCCAAGTCCATAGACCATTATAGATCCTGTTATCAAGATGAATACAATCAATGCCTGACCTCACGCGAGTGCTAGAAAAATCACCCGACTTCTACCGAGATCCTGATTAGCAAAGCAGCTACTCGACCTAGTATACTAGTATCCATCTCAAAAAGGAATCCTGAGTTCATGCAACTAAGGGTTTCAAGCAACTCCTACACTTAAGTGCACATTACAAACCTACAAGCATTAAGTGTAGTAAAATAGCATATATAAATTGGTTATGCATAAAACCGGGTTTGCCTTCAAATGTTGGGGCTGAGGGAAGGTCCTCGGTGGTAGGCTCGGGAGCTGGCTCCTGGACTTCCTCTTGGTTAGCTCCTTGCTCGGGAATGAGCACGTACTCTCCATCAGCGAGGTTGCAATCTAATGAATGCAATGAGTGAGATACATGTATGCCATGATATGTGTTGGGGGCCTTCTTCTGCGCCGAAGGTCCTCTAAGCAAAAACACCTTCGGCAGAATGATATGCACGTAGACATAACATGGAGGTACATGCCGAAGCTACAACCCAGAAAGCTTCGGCATAAATGACGCGCCTTGAGACGAAGGGCGGCACCGACTTAAAGAGGAAAAGACTGTTCGGTCCCTGATAATTTGTGTCATGTTTGTAATTTGTTATCAAGGACATAAATGTAATTTTGACCGGGCTGCGCCTCGTGCCTATAAATAGGTGAACAGTAACCCTGTACTGTTCACGCTGACTTGTATTCACTCGCACGTCACTCTTGGATTTTTGCCTTCTGTCAAGTCGAAGGTATAAATGTAATTCAATATTGTTCATGTTCATTCATGATGATATAATAAAAATATATTAATGATGTGATATGATTATTCATGTTATTTCCCATGTTTCATATGCTTCTACTTCCATTATTATACACTGTGATGATGAAGGTATGTCCTTCATAGCCTTCGTCTGAAGATCATTATATCCTAAGGGAGATAATGCTTCGAAGGACGAAGGACTTTAACCACTAATGTTTTGTGTTGCTTTGTTCTTAACTCATAGCATTTGAGAACAAGTCCCCAACATTGGCGCCCACCTCCGGTGAACTCACTTCCACTGTGGAGACGATGGCTTCGTCCAACAACCAAGTTGTACCACCTTCGGTTACGAAGCTGGTGCTCCTAATCATGGGCGGTTCAAGTGCAGAGCCAGCCAACAAGAAGCAGAAGAAGGAAGCACAGAGAAGAGTGCATCATGTTGGGGTGCAATGACCCTTCATCAGGTCCAAGTGGTCCCATATCCCAATCACCTTCTCCCAGAAGGATCTTTAGCTAAAAGACTATCCTCACAATGATGCCATGGCCATATCATGTGTCATCAAGGGATTTCTGGTCTACAATGTTCTGGTTGACACATGTAGTGCAGCGGACATTATATTTGCAAAGGCTTTCAGGCAGATGCAAGAACCAGAGGACAAGATTCATGATGCTACACACCCCCTTTGTGGCTTCGGAGGACGGCAGATTGTGGCACTTGGCAAAATTACAATGTCAGTCACCTTCGGTTATGTCCACAACACAAGAACTGAGCAAGTTGTTTTTGACATTGTCGACATGGAATACCCGCACAACGCAATTATTAGTTGAGGGACACTCAATGCCTTCGAAGCAATACTTCATCCAGCATACTTATGCATGAAGATACCTTCGGAACAAGGGCCCATTGTTGTCCATGGAAGTCAAGAAGCTGCTAGAAGGGCTGAAGGAAGTTGGACAGATTCAAAGGCAGTACACAACATAGATGGAGCTGAAGCTTGTCAACAATATAAACACAAAAGAGAGAAGGCTGCTTCGGCAGACCAGCCGAAGCCTATGCTCCTGTGTGAAGATATAGCAGATCAAAGGTACTGCTGGGGTCTCAGCTATCTGATGAGCAGGAAAAAACTCTTATAAGGTTTTTGTTCAACAACAAAGATGTCTTCGCTTGGACAACCAATGATCTTTGTGGTGTCAATAGAGATGTCATCGAGCATTCACTTAATGTGGATCCATCTTTCAGGCCAAGGAAGCAAAGACTTCAGAAGATGTCTGATGATAAAGCTGAAGGTGCTCGAAACGAAGTAAAGAGACTTCTCAGTGCTGGTGTTATCAGAGAAGTAACATATCCAGAATGGCTAGCAAACACTGTTATGGTGAAGAAGGCTAATGGCAAATGGAGAATGTGGAGCTAACTCAATTGGACCCTAGGCTACCAGAGAGGGGAGGGAGCACTCACCGGAGCGGAGGAAGGGCGCGTCGGCGCGACTCGATTGAGCTCGGAGGAGGGGTGTGGGGAGGGCGAGGCCGGTGTGAGGAGTTGGGGGAGCTCGGGGTGGTCCTTTTATAGGCGGCCAGGGAGGGGGGAGAAAGGAGAGGTGGCAAGCATCGGCGATGCTTGCCGCGGCGGCGATGATGGCGCACAGTGGTGGCGACAGGATGTGATAGTAGACGCGGCCCGATCTTCCGTGAGATACGATAATTTGATTGAGTGGAGATCTCGAGGTTGATGATCCAAGGCTCCGAGCGAATGGTTCCTCGCAATCACTACACCACGACTCCGTTGGTTATCACCCATGACACACGAATGACCTCGCCACGAAGGCTTATCCCTGCAAGCGCAATCAAGAATACAAGCAAGAACAAGAAAGAAACACAATCAAAATTGTATTGATTACGGGATGGGGTCTCACAAGCCGATGATAGCGACACTGTTCGAAGACAGAATTGTTCTAAGCAAAACCCAAACCTAAATGTGGCGGCGGCTGCTGAATAAATAGAGTATTAGGGCGTGCGTGACCCCTGGACTCGCCCCTAATGGGCTCCGACGCGATACACGGCCCAACGGCCCAACAGACGGTGTCGCAGCACCAAAACAGAATCTGAACGCTGCCTTGTTTCGACGATTCCCGTTGACTCCGGGTGAATTTTAGGGTGGAACCAGTTGGATTGGTTAGATAATCTCGTTATCTTTCCAACCATATCCAGTCTGTCGCAATCGGAGTCTGGATGCATCTTGGGCGTCCATTTTAGTGCAGACTGGTCCTGGAACCCGAGATGGAGTCGCAGCCGACTCAGACTTGATCTCCTTCCTGTTGTGGACGCCCTTGCTGCTCCTCCTCAACACCTTGGCCTTTCCCAAGTCCTTGCTGGTCCTCTCCAAGGTACCTAATCATCAAAACATCCATGGCCCCAAGCGTAAGCTCTGAAACACAATTGACTAGGGTAGAACGTACCTGGAGATTTAGCTGTCGTGCACGAGATCGTGTTATCGGTCCATTCATTGTATGTATAGAAGTGATGTCCTCATCATCATCCTCCTCCTCTTGAATTGGAGTCGTTCTCGACTCGATCTCATCTTAGTCACCCATATATGGCTTCAAATCTGAAATGTTAAAGGTGGAACTAACCCGAAAATCTGGAGGCAACTCAGGTGGTAATCCAGGGGGTATCTCAGAGGGAAACACATCCATATACTCTGCAAAAGGTTAGCAATAGCCGGTGGCAAAGCAATAGATGTATCATCAATGGAATATAAAGCATTTTTGCACACTAAGGCATAGCAAAGTCCAACAGAGGCATGTAACTCATCAAGATCAGATTTAGTGGCTAGCAAAGTAGGAGTTTTTAACTTAATAGGTTGCTGATTTTCAGAGTTCAAAACACCTTTTTGCTTAGCATTAATCTTTTTCTCATGTTCTAAGTGGACCATTTCAGTGGGAGTCATAGGAAGCAACACAATTTTATTTCCCTTATGCATAAAAGTATATTTATTAGATCTACCATGGTGAATAGCATCAGTATCAAACTCCCAAGGACGTCCCAGTAAAAGAGAGCAAGCATCCATAGTCACCACATTGAAATCAGCAAAGTCATGGTAAGAGCCAATAGAAAAATGCACCCTTGCTGTTTTTGTTACCTTGAACTTACCGCTGTTGTTAAACCATTGAATGTGATAAGGGTGGGGATGCTCTCGTGTGGTCAAGCCAAGCTTCTTGACCACCTCAACGTTCACCAAGTTGTTGCAGCTACCACCGTCAATGATGGTATGTACACGGCAGTCCTTGACGATGAGGAACATGTTGAAAAGGTTGTGGCGCTGTCTGTTGGCGTCGTCATTAGCCGTGGTACTCAAAGCTCATTGCACAATTAAGGCCTTATAGGTCTCGGTCGCTGTTGTACCAAGAACCTCTTCATCACCATCATAAGTCTCTGCAATGTTAGCTCCAATAGTATCTTCATCTTCAACATCAGAAGCACTAACATACCCACCATCACAAGTAGCAATGTATGCCCGTTTGCTGGGGCAATCTCGCTGAATATGACCAAGTCCCTGGCAGCGGTGGCACTTGATGTCGTAGGAGCGGCCTGTGGAAGAGGTGGTCGTAGCAGGTTTTGCTGCAACACCCGAAGGCACCAAGGACTTGTTGTTGTCGTGTCCCTGTGATGCCGAAGGTGCGGTGCTGCATGTGCCGCTGGTGGAGGAAGATGTGGACGTCCGTACGCCCGAAGAGGATGACACCTTGGCTGGCATCGGTTGCTAGTGTGGCACAAAAGTGCTGCTCCTCCGCTGTTGACGACCCTGCAATTCTTTTTCTGCCAACATAGAAAGATGGAACAAGCGTTGTATAGAATGATATTCTTTATAATCAACAATATCCTGAATCTCCCGCCTCAATCCCCCATAAAACCTAACCATTTGATCCTCCAGATCCTCAACTACCCCACATCGTAGCATACCTTTCTGAAGCTCTTGGTAGTATTCTTGTACCGACATGTCTCTCTGATCTAAGCGTTGCAATTTTTTCGAAGATCACGTCTATAAGAAGGGGGAACAAAGCGAGCTCGCATCTCCTCTTTTAACGCATTCCATGTTTGTGGTGCAGCACGTGTGTTAACTAGTGCATTCCACCAAATGATACCAAAATCTCTAAATTCACTAGTGGCTTGTCTAACCCTATGCTGCTCAGGAACAAGATGGGAATTAAATTTTTGTTCTACCGTCATCTCCCAATCTAAGTAAGCTTCAGCATCATAAGAACCCATGAACGGTGGAATAGAAAACTTAATCTTAGCAAATGGATCATGGTCTAGTTGAGGATTATGATGACGTAGTCTACTATTACCTCCCATACCTTGTCGATTACGTGCGAAGCGTTGTGGCAGCAGTGCATAAACATCATCGTCATTGTCGTCGTCGTCCACAGGAGAGTGAGATGGGGCTGGAGTTGGTGGTGGGGGACGAGCCTCCAGTACGTCCATGCGTGTAACAAGTTCATCAACTCGTCGATCAAGCTGCTCATAGGATGTTGAGGCAGAGTCCTGGTATTTTTTAAAAGCTTCAGTCATCGCGCGCATCATTTCCTTCAATTCCATCCGAGAGACACACTCATCGTCGTTAAGTTTAGGCCCCTTGTCCTTGTCCATTTGATTCTTTGGTCCTGTCATTGTTAGCACAAAACAGAGACAAAAAGGCAACAAACAATGTGAACCCTACAACTATCTCTCAGGGTGGTGGTAGAGGTGGTGGAATACAAATTATGAAGCGTCTTACCCCGCTCTTACAACGTTCTTACCAGCACTGTAGGTGGCAAACGGTGACCGGTATGACTATCCAACGAGCGTGGGTGTGATTGCAAAGGAGTACTTGTTCTGCTCGAGAGAAAACTGGAGTTCTGGAAGGCTGACTATATATATATATATATATATGTGGCACACAAGTCAGTAACAGATAGCAATGCTGAATAAGTGTTCCAAGTACTCGTCCTAGTTGATGGCTTAGAAAATGTAATAGAACAGTTGGACCAAGGCACAAGAAAGGAGGTACAAGTATCTAGGTGCAGCAAGAAACAAGCTTGGGGCAAAATAATCACAGAGGTGCATAGAACATTGTGTTTCTGTTTATGTGCTACTCTTTTCTTTTTTTTGCGATTTTTTTTTCAAATATTTTTTTTATATTTTTCTCATTTGCAGCAGCACATAAGAAGAAAACACACCAAGTTTCAGATTTTTTGTGCAATGACATGTCCTCTGGAATTTCTGCAAGTTTGCCCTAAAATCGGAATAAATGTTTTCAAAATGAAAAGTCCTATTTCCAAGCCGAATTTGAGAATTTTAAAAACAGCGAATCCGACAAAGCCGGAAAGAATTGGATGCGACATTTAATTGTGTGCGATTTGAAAAAAATGGACCCGATTCGAGTTCCGAGGCGAAAGTTACGGCTGATTTAAGTTTGGACTCCGAATCAGGGTTTCTAGCGAGGTGTTGGAAGGGTGGGAGTTCGGTTTTGTGGGTAGGGTCAGTTTTAGAGATAAGATGTATTTTGTGGATAGGGTCAGTTGTAGAGATAGGATCTATTTTTTTTGATAGGGTCGGTTTTAGAGATAGGATTTGTTTTGTGGATATGGTCGGTTTTAGAGAGGGTCGGTTTTAGAGATAAGATCTGTTTTGTGGATAGGGTCGGTTTTAGAGATATGATCTGTTTTGTAGATAGGGTCGGTTTATAGGATGGAAGCGGATGGACAGAATCAAACTGAACCAAAACAAATCTAATCCAGCAACCAAACTCAACTAGAACACGAACTCAGAACCGCAGACTCTAAAACTGAATTGTGCAAAGGCTAAGGCGATGGTTTTAGGTCGGAATAAACTAATCGTAATTAATTTTTTTGGCTTTTTTGTGGACTATGGGACGAAACAAAACTAATCTAAAGGTAGAATTATACCTCACGGGCAACCTGGAAATTTGATACTAATTGATAGTAGACGCGACCCGATCTTCCGTGAGATACGATAATTTGATTGAGTGGAGATCTTGACGTTGATGATCCAAGGCTCCGAGCGAACGGTTCCTCGCAATCACTACACCAAGGCTCCGTTGGTTATCACCCGTGACACACGAATGACCTTGCCACGAAGGCTTATCCCTGCAAGCGCAATCAAGAACACAAGCAAGAACAGGAAAGAAACGCAACCAAAATTGTATTGATTACGGGATGGGGTCTCACAAGCCGATGACGGCGACACTGTTCGATGACAGAATTGATCTAAGCAAAACCCAAACCTAAATGTGGCGGCGGCTGCTGAATAAATAGAGTATTAGGGCATGCGTGACCCCTGGACTCGCCCCTAATGGGCTCCGACGCGATACACGGTCCAACGGCCCAACAGACGGTGTCGCAGCACCAAAACAGAATCTGAACGCTAACTTGTTTCGACGATTCCCGTTGACTCCGGATGAATTTTAGGGTGGAACTAGTTGGGTTGGTTAGATAATCTCGTTATCTTTCCAACCATATCCAGTCTGTCGCAATCGGAGTCTGGATGCATCTTGGACGTCCATTTTAGTGCAGACTGGTCCTGGAACCCGAGATGGAGTCGCAGCCGACTCGGACTTGATCTCCTTCCTGTTGTGGACGCCCTTGCTGCTCCTCCTCAACACCTTGGCCTTTCCCAAGTCCTTGCTGGTCCTCTCCAAGGTACCTAATCATCAAAACATCCATGGCCCCAAGCGTAAGCTCTGAAACACAATTGACTAGGGTAGAACGTACCTGGAGATTTAGCTGTCGTGCACGAGATCGTGTTATCGGTCCATTCACTGTATGTATAGAAGTGATGTCCTCATCAGGATGGCTCGGGTAGGCGAGGTGATGGGATGGCTCGAGGCAGGCGCAAGGGGACAGGAACACAAGGCGCCAAACTTTGCTGGCGAGCGTGTTAATGGCGAGGCGATGGGGCAAGCGGTGGCCGGCGGCGATCGCGCCGATAGCTTGATCACGGGCGCGGGGGAGGGGCTGACAAGTGGGGCCGGGTTGACAGATGGAGAGCGGATGCGGGGAGAGGGCAGGAGCGGCGAACGTGCGGGGTCGGGCTATCAGTGGCGGGTGCGGGAGGTGGGTCGAGCTAGGCCTCGGGCGAGCGCGAGGAAGAGAGAGAGAGAGAGAGGATGGGGGACTTGGTCCGGAATCGGCCCAACCGGGGGAGAGGAATTCCCTTTTTCTTTTTTTCTTTTCCTATTTCCAAATCTATTTTCTTTCTCCTTTTCTATAATCTCCTTTTTCCTTTAAACAAATATTTATCTAAATTTCTTGGGTGTCAAAATATTCTATGTGAGGTGCTACTAACAACCATAGTGTATGCATATGATGAATGAAATGTCTCATGAGGTGGGGTCTTAGGAGATAAATATGGGGGGGTTAGGAGTTTTAGGGTTTCTAACCTTGGGATCAAAATTGGGATGTTACACTCGGGGTGCGGGACAATGTGGCCTTCGTCCTCAGAGATAAGGTAGTGGTCGTTGCGCTGTCCTGGGATGAAGTCTCTTTCGATGTTGCGAGCAGTCTGTTGGTCCCCGTAAATTGTTATTGCGCTGAGGGGTCCTGAGATTTGAATGCAAAGGTAAAGGCCATGAATTGCTGCTTCAAGTTTGTTGATGGACCCTCTCCCCATTATGGCGTTGTATGGGTAGACAATGTCGACTATGTCGAAGGTCACCTGCTCTGACCTTCCATTGGGGTTAGTGCCGACGGAGAGAGGGAGCTCTACTTTCTGAGTGGAAATGACCCCTTTCCTCCAAAACCATAGAGGGGGTTGTCGGTAGGCTGGAGTAGGTTGTGGTTGATGCCCATTTGGTCGAAGGCATGTAGGAAGATGATGTCGTCTTGGCTTTCGTTGTTAACGAGGACCTTGTGCAGCTCCTAGCCTACCACATTGCATCTGATGATGAGTGTGTGCTTGTGGGGCACGCTGCGAAGGTCGACGTCTCTTGCATCGAAGGTTAATGGTACATGAGACCACTTCGTTTGAACGACAGGTTCTTTGACTGCGACATGATTGACCCTTCGGTAGTGATCCCATTTTTGCCGTTTGTTCTCGAAATCGGACCTGGACCCTTTGTTGATCATGTGAATCACTCCCCTGAAGGGCGGGTCTATGAAGTCTTCTTGCTTTGGTGGTGGTGGGGGTGGTAGGTGTTGATTTGGATGTTGTGGTGGTGGAGGTCGTAGAGCTAACCTTTCATGGTGTTGAAGATGTTGTTGTTGTGGAAAGAGATTGGGGTTTTGCTGCTAGGGTAGTATGGGTGTTTGTTTTGATATTGATGTTGGTTGTACTGTTGGGGTTGATAGGTATGAGCGATGACTCTTTGGCTGTCGGCCGGGGCAACCTTAGTCATTCTATTTTTGTTGCTTTGGTCTCGGTGCAGTCTTTGGTTGGGTGTGTTGAGTCTTCGCCATGGAAAAGACAATATAATCTTCTCGGTTGTTGAGGGCCTCTGCCTCTGCCCTTA
This sequence comes from Zea mays, assembly GCF_902167145.1. Lineage (NCBI taxonomy): Eukaryota > Viridiplantae > Streptophyta > Magnoliopsida > Poales > Poaceae > Zea > Zea mays. Next base: position 226,709,701 of record NC_050099.1, on the reverse strand, counting down.
GTCGTGTTGCCACCGCGACCTTGTTGTGGGGGATAGTCTTGACGACGAGGGGTGTTCTCTTCTAGTTGTTTCTAGTTGCGATGTTGTGCACCTGGAGCTGGACACGATTTTGCCGGGCTGAGTCCTACTACGGAAGCCTGATCCATGTCCTACTGGATTGTAGAGTCTCCTTAGGATTTCACTGAGACTCAGATTTTCTTTTTGGAGCTCTTATAATCGGGCATACTTTTCAAAAAGCTGGTACAACTCCTGTAGGTTACTTGATGGAACCCTTATGTAGTGGCTGTACAAGACGCCTGCCGAAGGCCACTGATTGCATAGTGAATGGCTATATGGTCATCAACCGAGGGCAGCTGTGATTTCAACAGGAGAAACTTTTTGTAATATTCACGAAGACTTTCCTTCTCTTATTGTCTACAAAGCGAGAGTTCTGTCAAGGCATCTATTTTAGGTCTGTAACCTTGGAAGTTCAACATGAATTTGTCGTGGAGTGTCTTCCATGAATAAATTGATAATGGCAACAATCTTGAATACCATGTGTGAGCTGGGCCCTCGAGGGCCATCATGAATGACTTGGTCATGGTGGCGTCGTCTCCCCCAAATGATGTGATTGCGACCTGATAACTCATGATGTACTGATTTGGGTCTGCACTACGTTGTACTTTGGGTAAGTGCCCGCCCTGTAATTTTGCGGCTAAGGGGAGGCCTAAAGTTGTGGTGCAAGAGGGCTTCGTCCATCAAGGTAATTTAACCTTTGGAAGGCAGCTGGTGCGAAGGCTGGTATGTGGGGTGACGAGGGTTTAAGTTGAGCATGGGGGCCTGCTGCTGGTGGCAAGGGTCTTCACCCTACATTTCTGCGATTTGTTGCTCCAGTTCTCTGGCTTTCTGCTCTTCTTCCAAGATCATCTACCTTACTTTGGCTTGCATGTTGGTGCGATATCGCTTGGCCGCGAGTATCTCCTTCTGTTTTTGTAGGTGATTGTTTTTAATGCAAAGTGCTCACAACTTTAGCTGGTCTTTAGCTGAAATGCCTAGGACCTCGTCGTCCTCGATGATGTCATCAGCTTCCGGGGGGTGAAACCTGGCGGGGGGGGGGGGGGGTCCGAGGGAGGTCCTTAGAGCTGCACGTCCGAACGGTGGCTTTGGGGTGGGTGGGTTCTCTGTTCGAGGACACATGTTGTTGACTGCTCCGTTGTTGTTTTCGGGTGCATCTTGGGGAACATCGTCGGCGAGGGCCGTCTTCGCCGCGTCGTCCAAAGAGGTGGTGGCCTTGGAAGTAGCATTCTTGGGGGCCATTGTGGGTTGCTTTGTCGAAGCACAAACAGTGGGCACCAAATGTTGGTACCAATTGACATGTGGTCATGCGGGCCCAAGCACTCGAGAGAAAGGGTACTCTCGTGCTCAACAAAACAATAAGCAGGGAACTGTAGCGTCTTGTTAAGTTTGTCCCATCAATTTACAGTCGTGGGAGTATTTATAGGTAACTGGGTAGGTGAGTGTGCCCTCCTAAGTACAGTTATGCCCTCGGTTAACTGTTACAACTTCGAAATATTCCCCCTTACGGGGGTCATTATAGCGATGTTAAGTACAACCTTATCGAATACACTACAACCCCTACCATAAGGAGGGGCTTACAAATGGGCCCGAACGACAGCAGGACGTGTCTGAGCTCGCCGTTGGGCGGCGCGGTCCTCGTCCGCGCGTGGCACCCTTCGCCCTATGGTGCCAGGTCTTTGATCTTGCCGAGGCTGTCGCTCGGAACTGCCCGAGCTGGCGGGGTTGCTTTCGCGAAGCAGCGAGGAGCCCCCTTTTAAATGGTGCAGCCCTTCGCTTTAATGCTATCAACTGTTCTGGACGAATACCTCGATTCCGATACCGGTCGAAGCAGCGAGGAGCCCCCTTTTAAACGGTGCAGCCCTTCGCTTTAATGCTATCAACTACCCCGCCCACGCAAAAAAACAATACAGAGCGAGCACTCGAACTCACGCTCCCCTACTCTAGAAAATTAGGGCTAACCACTAGAGCACACATACATTAGTGTTTGGAAATAAACAATAATTATATTTAAATAAATATCTCAGTACATATTTATATGATATATAAAAATCGTAGCAAAGCACAGACAAGATAACTAGCTTGTATAAGAATGATGAAAACCGTTGCAACATACGATCACCTAACTAGTCTATTTTTTAATGTTTGTATGGACGTGAATACGTGTGGAGTACTAGCTATGGTTTTGTGTGTCCTAGTTGTACCCTCTCAAATTTTCGAGCCACATACGATTGAACAAAAATGAAAAAAAACAAAATACCTATAATGACAGAGAAAACAGAAGAGCATATGTTTTGGCTTCTAATTTTATAAATTCAATATTACACTAGGAACGTGCCCGTGCGATGCCACGGAACACAAATTGCGACCCTCCAAATTAGGGCCCTGGCGACGGGCGGCGTGAGTACAATAGTGACGGCAAAATCTGTGATTAAACATCATCTATTGTTGTGAGTATAAATGTAAACTTAGTCTGTTTACCTATCGAAACAATGTTATGTCAGTCGATACTAAAACTCGCAGAAATCGCATGAAAGAATTTATACAGCACAAGTTTGCTAGATACCAAAATATATTTTCCTATGACTGATGAAAACTGGAGAACGTTGCCTAAAACCTACAATCTAGAACATTCAGAATCTCGAAGACCAACCTAAGATTGTGATGAAGAGAAGGAAGCATCAACTGTCAGGATGAGTTGGAAGAAGCGTGAGCTAGGAGTCCTTCACCGCCCGGCCATGGTCGCCGAGGCCGACGGCCCCCTCCACCGTCGATATGATCTTTGGCACCGAAATCCCGCCTGAGGGGATGCTTTATAAATTTGTCTCGCACTCTAGTTGTTTAGTTTTTTGTTGTGTAATGGTTTTTTAATTAATCTAATTAATATTTAAACACCCGGCGTGACACAAATTTTAGTCAGTAGAACCCAACAACTCAGTAAATCCACTTTCCAAGCGCTGACAGCAACGAACGAGACATCCATGCTTGAACTCACGGCGCCACAGGAATCTGAAACACTTATACTGGAGTAGTACACACAATACTCCATCCATAGGCTGGTTCCACTGATTTCAGGCCGTGCAGAGCTCGCGCGAGAAACCGATGCGGCCATTGGCGACGTCGAACAGCACGCGGTGGTTCTGCTCCTGCATGCTGGCCAACACGTTGAGCACAGCGTCGACGCCGTCCGATGGTCCCGCAGCCATGTCCAGGCACACGATCTTAATAGCCATGATTGATGGTACCTCATTGCATTTGTTAAACAGACCAAGTGATCCATATACCATAAGAGTAAATAGTGTGTGCATTGGGCATATATAATAGAGCATGAGATCATTGTCAAGGACAATGCAACAAAATGCCACAAAGAAATTTAACCTCCACATCATCTGCATGGAAAGTATAGTTATTGGTCTAGTGCTTAAAAGGCGGTAACAAAAAATACAGGAGACTAAACTCATTAGGACATAGCACAAAATAAGACTGATGAGGTAGCATAGACACCTGAGCAAATCTTGCAATACTAAAATCTTTCTTGATATAGTAATAGGAGAAATTCCCAAATCCAGTCATCCAGACATAGCAAGCAATGAACACACAGATTGCATTGTATATCTCAGAAGCAGCAAAATAATGGTACACTCTTGCAAATTGGCCTCCATGTAAGATATCAACTTCAGAAGACGCCTTCCAAAAGGGGTCATTCTCTCCAAGTGTTCCTGATCCTGATCATTAGAACTTCTGAAAGTATCATGATCACTGTTGTATTCAGCCAATAGTGCATCAAGTGTCTCACTGTAAACAACCAGCAACCTCAAATAGTTACATAGCGTGTCATTGGGTGGATTTCTCCAGCTGTCATCGCCCTCCTTGAGGTCTCCTGCTGTAACATCTTCCCAAACTCAAATAGGTTACCCCACATGGCATCCCCAAGCCTATCAAGAATGGCTTGCACGTCACTGATCACGCCATCCCTAGAACATCCTATGCACAAGTCCTTCATTTCAGGGATCACCTCTGCAAGTGCCTCATACATGTCAAGGATCCAAGGGACCTTCTTTGGCGAGCGGGGGCACACCGCAACAACACCCCCAAAGCTAAGAATATGCATAATGCATCCTTTGGTGGACTCAAGGAAGCACGCATACATAAGTTCATCAGACGCATCGAGCACCTGGTCACAGAGGCGACGCTCACCAGCCAGCAGCACGCGCACGACCGTCTTGACCCCATGCACCCACTTCTTCATCTTGTCGTTGAGCAGCTTCCACTCGATGCGTTGCACATCGCCGATGCTGAGGCGCTCGACGCCAAGCACGGAGAGGTACTTGTCGAGCAGGTCGCGGCGGATCCCGCGCGCGCCATCCGGTGGGCGATGGCGCGCAGGTCTTCGACGGCCTCGGGGCGCACGAGATCGGACACCTGGTCCTCAAAGGGATTAGATCCGAGGGAGGCGCCGCGCGCGGTCTCCGGGCCGGCGGGGGTGGCGTCGAGGCTATGCGGCGTGGCGGCGTCGAAGTCGGGGCAGATGTCGAGGTTGTCCATGGACTCGAGCGAGAGGCGGCGGAGCGAGAAGAAGAGGTCCGTGAGGTCGATGGGGACGGCGTGGCGGACCATGAGGTGGCGCAGCTCCTCCTCGAGGCGCACCATGGCGAGCTGGACGACGACGCCAGCCCGCGCGCCGCCGGGGCCGCCGCGCGCGAGGTTTTCGATGGCGACATCCAAAGCGGCGAGGTACTGCGCGATGTCGTCCTCGGGAGCTAAATTCTAGGAACTGCAAGCAGCTGTAACATGAAAGCTGCACACTCTCCAACAAATCATCCAGCCCCGCTCCGCACCAGAGATACCTATTGATGAGCACAAGCATGGCTGCCTCATGGATGGAGCCCCTCCTCTTGTGCCTGCGCTCGGCGAGTCACTGGTGCGGGGTCGGACAACGCCGGGGTATGGCCGGCCGCGACCTGCTTTTGCCCGGTCGCTGATCAAACAGTGGCTCTCCTCTCCTGCTGTCGACCGAGGATTCCTTCTTTCGGCTCTCAGCTAGCAGCTGGCTCGCGCTCCTCGGCAGACATAGAGAAGATGTTATGCCACACTCTCGCGAAGAACAGAGATGGTGGCTGGGCGCTGTTGTTTTTTTCCCAACGGAGGGCATGGCCGCGCGAGATGGAGGCGGACACGGGGGCTGCTGCGCGCAATGGCGGCGGGGGTTGGGGTGGGACGCGGGGGCTGCTGCGCGCAATGGCGGCGGGGGTTGGAGCGGGACGCGGTGGCTGCTGCGCACATGACCGGGTGCCCGTGGCGGCGGGTGCGGCTGCGGGAGCGAGAGGACGCAATCAGACGGTTTCGGATGGGGGCGGGGTTGAAAATCGGACGGTTGAGATGGGGGCGGGGACATGGTTGTGCTAGTCTACACTATTGTCTTAAGGATTATCAATATTACAAATAGTAAATTTGTGAAGAATACACTTTATTATGATAAATAGTCAACTTTATTTTATTTTTTGGACCCTAATATTATTAGTCAAAATTTAGAATAAAGTATAACCATTAACTATATTATAATACAGTTAATATAATGATATAGTTAATATTTTTTTATTTGAAGCAGTGATCGATGAATTACAAAGAAATTTTTTATAGGAATGAGTTTATTTTTACATAAAAACATACAAACAAGAAAAAGAACCACGTTTCAAAAGGATTTTGTATAGCTCGTATTTGGGCTCGGACGCCGCTTTGGTTTTGCATTGGCTGATTGCATCCCGCCTCCGCCTTAAACCCTAAACAATGACCTCTCGCGCCGCCGCGGAGGCCGCCCTCCTCCTTCCGCTCCGCCTCCACTCTGCCCCGCTCCGCCTGCGCTTCTTCTGTACCTCCGCCTCCCGGCTCCGATGGGCGTGTTCCGCGGCGGCGCTGCTTGCCGTCGTTTCGCTCGTCACCGCCATCTGCGCTATGCCCGACGCCGGCGCCGGCACCAACGTTGAAGCCGATGCCGGCGCCTTGCGGTTGGAGATTGAAGCGCTCAGGCTAAAGGTCGCGCGGCTGGGTGAGGCGCCTTCTCCCATTCTATCTGTCCAATTCTGCCTTTTACTTTCCTCGCAAAATGAGTGTCAGTCCGGATTAGCCGGAAGTTGGAAATTTTGTTGCACAAGTACTCGATCAAACGGATTGCGTTGACCTGATCCATCCTCCCAGTGCAATGTGATGTGATCAGACCAACTGGAGCTGGACATACCCCAATCCACCCACATGCACACCATTTTCTTGTGACGAGTGTTTGGCATCATCGTATAATTCATATAATTGACATGCAACTAGAACCCCCTGGCTGCTGAATGATCAAATTTCGATGTGTACGGTTATGATTTTCCTAGTTAAGTTGCTAAATTTATTTTTTGAATAGAATCTCTTCTAGAGGCAAATTCGAAGGCATTAGACATTAAGGCTAGTATCTTGGAGGAGGACAACAAACTCAATGAAGCAATGGAACGTGAAATCCAGCTTTTAACGAATGGACCAGACAGAACTAAGGTATGCAGCTAGATCAGTAAGAAACTAAGAATGTTCATGTATCACATTGCTTTTGAACAAAAGAAAATTTAGTCATAAACCATTTTAGTGTAGGTGGGATAAACATTCATTGTACTGTAGAATGATTGAAAACATCAATAGGCATTTCACCTTTAAAAAGACTTTGAAATCTAAGCTCCAAGAGTCTCTTTGTATCCCTCCATATTAATAGGAATAGAGATTTTGGTTATGAATAGGAATGGAGATTTTGCTGAAAAAAATCCCAGCAGTTCCATCATCTAGACCGAACATTTCCATCCTCTATTGCTAGTTTCTTGCTTGCTAAAGATAGAGAGTGGAGTTGGCTCTCCAAAGTGCTGTAGAAGATATATAGAGGTTGTTGGAGGGTGGAGAAATACAAGGAGCTAGTTTTATGAGAATGGCTCCCTAAGGATTTAGAGTGTGGATTGAAGAAAGATTGTTGGTAATGCTGTAAATGGCGAGTCCTTGGTGATTTCATTATAGGAACTGCATTGCATATATTCCTTTTAAAAGTGGATGCTAGCAAGCTCCATGAATTTCTTTATTCTTAAATCTTAAGGCATACATAATTTTAATGGCAATATCAACTTGAAACATAAGTGGGGACCTAGACCTGACTATATATGTAACATACCAATTTTTCTATTCAATCTTTAACCTAAATTGATTTATTTCATAGAATATGTTAGACTGTGTGTTACTGTATTGTAATTGGCTTTGACCCAGCCCATGCACAACTCGATATATATACAAGTGTCTGCCCTAATTGGGTTAGCGTCTCCAATCTAACATGGTATCAAAGCCACCGTCCTTCCCTAACCTGTTGCTGGCCTTGGAGCCCTAGACGTCGGCCACCATGTAGGTGCCGTGTTGGGGCGAAGGCGAACACGCTACCCTTCGCTCGATGCCTTCGTCTCCTCATCACTCTGACGAATGCTACATCCACAGAATGCGTCCGAACAACCCGAAGGCGTCGACTGGACGGAGACCGGCGCGGTCCACTTCGCCCTTGCTGTTGAAAGACGAAGGCTTTGTCGAAGTCTATGGGTCTCCCACGTCATCACCGCCCCGGGAGGCCCACGCGGGATTCGGTCCATGATAACGGGCCCTGCGAGGATAAGCGCGTTACGGGCCACGTCTGTAATAGCCTTTACCGTAATGACTGTCTGTAACCTCCCCTCGTGGGAATATTCTGGGGATAAACCGGGTACTCGAGGGCATAAACGTCTTTTACAAGGGACAGGCGGCCACTCGAGTGCCTATAAATACCCCCGTACAGTGCCCTCACAGGGGAGATTAACAAAGCTTTTGCCATCCCTCGACAAACTTTTGCAAATACTCTTTCCACTTTCAAGGTCTGGGTGTTTGACGAGACTATGGTGCAGGGTCGGACGCTGGGCAACTGGCTGTTGTCCCGGCGCCGGTGGCGGCTGGGTGCAAATAGTAGTGCAAGAAACAACATAAAGTGAGTGCAACATATTTAAACATTTAACCCTCCTGTTTTTGTGGTTTTGCCCAAGGTTGCACGTTTTGGTCTTTTAATCCAACTCATTTGGACTTTGCATCTTCAATTTGCTTGAATAGAACCTGTGCTCATGGTCATACCAAGATGGTTAGTTCAAAGTAGTGTGTTAGGCAGTTAATCACCAAAACACTTAGAAATGGCTCAATGAACATTTTCGTTTCACCGGCCGCACCACACACCGCCCTGTACTTTTCGGTGCCTATGGCTCGTTTCGTCGATTTTGCCCGCATCTACCAACGACGTGTGTGGCCTAATCCATCGATCTACTCTTTCGACGAGCTGCCCCGTGCCTAGCCTGTTCACACGCCGAGCCGCCGATGCACCATCCGGTTGCCATCCATCATGACACTCGACGTTCTCCTATCCGTCGTCCGGCTGGTGCTCACGGTCACCACCGTTCGACCTCCCTTGCTTGTATCGTCCTTCGTCCATAGCGCGCTCGCTGACCCCCACTGGTGTCACGCTATGGATGAGTATGTAGCCTTGCTGGCCAACCACACATGGGAGCTGGCGCCGTGTCCCCCTAGCACCAACGTGGTCATCGCCAAGTGGATCTTTTGGCACAAGCTCATGGCCGATGGTTTCCTCGAGTGGTACAAGGCTCGTTGGGTCCTTTAGGGCTTCACTCAGCGCCCTAGAGTGGACTACAATGAGACTTCTTGTCTTTTCGTGAAGTTCGACACCGTCGGACCGTTCTCTCTCTTGGCTCTCCTAGGATTGGGCGGTCCACTAGTTGGACGTCAAGAATGCCTTTCTTCATGGCACTATGACCAAGAGGGTAAACTGCACCCAATCCACCGGGTTCGTCGACTTCACTCACCTAGGTATGGTGTGCAAGCTTAACCGCTCCTTTTATGGCCTCAAGTAGGCGCCACAGGCTTGGTATAGTCGCTTACTCGCTTCACCTTCTACTTAGTCTCCCTTGGCTTCATCGAGGTCAAGTCGGACACATTCCTGTTTATCCTTCGGCACGATGACGACACCATCTACCTCTTGCTCTATGTCGACGACATCATGTTCATAGTGTCCAATCTTGTCCTCCTCCAGTGCATGATCACCTCCCTGCAGCCTGAGTTTACGATAAAGGACTTGGGCCCTCTCCACCTCTTCTTGGGGTCACCGTGGAACGTTGCTCTCAGGGCCTCTTCCTTCACCAGCGCCAGTACACAACTGACATTCTAGAGCGGTCTGACATGTACGATTGCAAACCATGCATCACGCCTGTCACACCTGGATGGTCTCCGACGACGACAGTGACCTAGTCGGTGATGTGACTTGGGCCCTCTCCACTAGCAGGACGTCAAGAATGTTTTTTTTCACGGCACTCTGACCGAGACGGTGTACTGCAGCCTGCCAGTCCACCAGGTTTGTCGACTCCACTCACCCATGTATGGTGTGCAAGCTTAACCACTCCTTGTATGCTTCAAGCAGGCACCACAGGCCTGGTACAGTCGCTTTGCCTCCTACTTGGTCTCACTTGGCTTTGTTGAGGCCAAGTTGGACACGTCCTTGTTTTTCTTTCGGCGCGGCGGCGACACCATCTACCTCCTGCTCTACGTCGACGACATCATGCTCATAGTGTCCAGTCTCTCCCTTCTTTAGTGCATGATCACCTCCCTGCAACGCGAGTTTGCGATAAAGGACTTGGGCCTTCTCCATCACTTTCTGAGGGTTGCCATGGAACGCTGCCCTTAGGGCCTCTTCCTTTACCAGTGCCAATACACTATCAACATTCTAGAGCGGGATGGCATGTCCGATTGCAAACCATACTTCATGCATATCGACACCCGGACGAAGGTCCCCAACAACGACAGCGCCCTAGTCGGTGATGTGACGGCCTACCACAACCTCGCCGAGCTAAACAATACCTCACCTTCACCCGACTCAACATCGCCTACGCTGTCCAGCAGGTGTGCCTTCACATGGACACCCCACGGGAGCCGCATCTCACCGCTGCGAAGCGGATTCTTCGCTACCTTTATGACACCCTTGACTACGGCCTTCTTAGACCCTCTTCGCATTCTGAGCTAGTTGTCTACACCGACGCTGATTGGGCCGGTTGCCCCGACACGCGCTGGTCCAGCTTTGGCTACGCCGTGTTCTTGGATGCCAACCTCCTCTTCTGGTCCTCGAAGCGGCAGTCCGTCGTGATCCGCTCCGACGTGAGGCTGAGTACCGCGTTGTGGCCAGCGACATGGCCTCCTGGCTTCGGCAGCTGCTCTAGGAGCTTCATAGCCCTCTTGCGTTCGCAACCCTTGTCTAAGCACGAAGCACGTGGAGATCCATCTTCACTTCTTCTGCGAGCGTGTCACTGTTGGCGATGTCTGCATTCCGACCACCTCCTAGTTCGCCGACATCTTCACCAAGGGCCTCCGGTCTACGGTGTTCTCGGAGTTTCGGTCCAGTCACAACATCTGTAATGGATAGAGTTGCGATTGCGGTGGGATGGTAGACTGTGTTACTCTATTTTAATGGGCTTTAGTCTAGCCTATGTAAAACTCTATCTATATAGAAATGCCCGCCCTGATTGGGTTAGGGTTTCCAATCTAACATAATATGTTGTGTCAGTGACCATGGTGACCGGGTTGGCTTAGCTAATGACCCATTGTCTCCTATGCTCTTTGTCTTGGTTATGGATGTCCTTAATATTATGGTGCAGCGTGCCTCTGCAGAAGGGGTTCTCCAGCCCCTTTCTTCGAGATTCCTTCACCACCGGATTTCTTTATACGCAGATGATGTGGTTGTTTTCCTTCGGCCGGATGTGGTTGATATTGAGGCATTTAAGGGGATTCTACATTTTTTTGGTGAAGCCTCTGGTCTGAAGACCAACATTCAGAAGAGTAATGTTTTCCCAATTCATTGTGATGAGGAAGATCTGGCTTCAGTGCAGACATCTTTACCTTGCCAGCTGTCTAATTTCCCATGCAAATATCTTGGGCTTCCATTATCCTTAAAACGTCTATCTAGGCCGCAATTGCAATCTATCATTGATCGTATTGCGGTCATGCTTCCAGGATGGAAGGCGGAGCTTATGTCCAAGGCTGGCCGGGCTGTTTATATTAAGTCGGTTATGACTTCCAGATTTGTGTATTTGGCTATGGCCCTGGATCTCCCTGCTTGGGCGATCAAGGCAATTGACAGATTAAGGAGAGCTTTCCTTTAGAAAGGTGGGAAAGAAATCAAGGGAGGGCACTGTTCTTTGGCTTGGAGTAAAGTCACTCGTCCTAAAGAATTGGGTGGTCTTGGTCTTTTTGATTTAAAATTGTTTGGTTGGGCTCTTAGAGTCAGGTGGCTTTGGTTGCAGAAATCAGATCCTGGGAGGCCGTGGGCTGTTTTTCCGCTTCATTTCACAAAGGAAGTGGTTTGCCTATTCAATTCTGCTGTGTATACTGAGATTGGAAATGGTTTAAACACACTCTTTTTGACTGATAAATGGCTGCATGGGCACTGCATCCAAGAGCTTGCCCCTGCAGTGTTTGCCTCTATTCCTAGGAAGGTTACCAAAAGTAGATTGGTTAAGGATGCCTTGACTAATTTGAGTTGGGTTCAAGATGTTCAGGGAGCTCTTTCCTATGCTTTCTGGGTGCAGTTTTTGGATTTGGCTGAGATCCTGGAAGGTACCTTGCTGCAGCCCAATGTGCAAGATCATCATGTTTGGAGGTTTTCTAGTTCCGGTGATTATTCTTCAAAATCCGCTTACACTGCTATGTTCCATGGCTCGGTGTTTTTCAAGCAGGCTGATCGAATTTGGAAGACATGGGCCCCTAGCAAATGTCGGTTTTTTCTATGGCTTGTTTGGACAACAGGTAGATTGGCTAAAAGAGGATTGACTCAGTCGCTTCTTTGCCCGCTCTGTGATCAACATGATGAGACTATCAACCATCTGCTGGTGGGCTGCCCCGCTGCTCCTTTGCGCGTCATTTCTGGTTTGAGTTGCTCAGGCCTTTTGGTTTGTAGGACTTCCTTCCAGGACAGGATATAGATGATTTTGATCACTGGTGGTGTTTCAATAGTGCTCGGCTGGGTGGGTTGAGTAAGAAGGGCTTTGACTCCTTGGCCGCTTGGATGTTGTGGAAGCATAAAAATGGTGTTGTCTTCAATGGTTCCCATCCAAACTTGGTGGTAGCCGTTCGGCTGGCTAGGGAGGAAGCTTTCTTGTGGTCTTTGGCTGGGGCTAAGGGTTTTTCTTACCTCCTAGCTCAAAGTCGGGTGGTTTAGTTTTCTGTTTTAGTGTTGGGGTGTCTGTCAGCTGACAAACACTCTGTCCCTGCCCCTGCTCCAAATGTTGTTTCTGGCTAGGTGGGGTTCGGTGTGTGGGTGTGTGTTTGTGTGTGTGTGTGTTGTACTGTCTGTTCGGGGTCTTTTCCCCTTTTCTTCTTAATACATTGACGCACAACTCTCCTGCGTGTTCGAGAAAAAAAAGAGGATGGCAAGCCGGGTGTCCAAGCTGATCAGAGGCCGCATTGCAGTGGGCGTGTGAAGAAGCCCAACGTCAAATACACCGGACCCGAATGGATTTGATAACATCTTTGTGGTGTGCGGCCCACGACCCATGAGTGTAAGGAACTCAGTATAAAAGACGTGAACGGACTTTGTAATAAGGGGCGAACAGAAATCTGAAACACGGCAACAGCCAGCGGCGATTGTGTGGATCACGTCGGGGTTGAGCACCAATAGCATTCCCGTGAGGAAGAGTGAGAGAGTCGCTAACATTGTGGCAGTTTTATGTTCTTAGTTATATACAATTCTTGTGATGCGATACAATTGTGTCTATCTAGAACCTTATTACAACAGATTGTATGTCGCCAAATGCTTTTCTTGTACATAATAACACTTGCATCCTTTATTTGCAGAACTCCCAAAGCAAATCATATTCTGCTGGCAATATTAAATCTATGGAAGATGAGGTACCTCTCCATGCAGCCTGCAGCCATAGTGTTGTGTAGTGCGTGATTGCCTTTGCTAAAGCTGAAACATAACCTTGTCGTTTTCAGTTGTCCATGGATGCACATGATCCCTGAGTCTAAGTGACTAAACCTTACTTGCCTTTCTTTATATATATATTCCTCTCTTTTCCCAGACCATGTGCACAAAACTATCACTCTTTCTGTCTCTCTCTCTATATATGATAATTGTATCCAAGGTAGCTCATGCCCTATCCCCGACTCTTCTTTAATGGAAAACATGTTTACATTATAGTATAACTTTTCTTACAGACTGAACCAAATCATCTAACATATTTAAAAGATAAAAGTACTATGAATACATATTTTTATATATATTCCACTGGTCATCTGGGCATGAAAGTTACTTATATTTGTTTTTAGTCCTGACTCCCGAGCAAGTTGAGGTTCGCTAGACAGGAGACCCAAACTCTATGCTTTGTACTACTATATGAAATATAAAAGGCAATACTCAATCAAATTCATGATTTGAATGCTGTATAGGTGCGGCAACTTCAGCACGAGATCATTAAGATAAACAGCAATTCTTACACCGTTGAATCATTAGCACATGATACTGAGAAAAGGGTGGAAGCTTTGAGCTTGGAGGTAAAAAAGGTATGCTATTGGCCTATTAGTGACTCATTGTGCTGACTAGTTGGTTTGCATTTGCATTTACAACTTAATATGGTGCATACTATATTGGTTAGTGGACTGTGTAGGGCGACGACTAATATACAAGCAGGTACTAGGTGCAAGCGTGCAAGCAGACATTTTACTCCGTTAAATCTAGATCCAACGTTATGTCATATTTAGCACTTTTTTTTCGAAAGCGCAGGAGAGCTGCGCATCATTTAATTAGAGAAAAAAGGTCCAAAATGGACCAAGGTACGGAGCCTAACAGGCAAAATAAAACACCCACACACACATTATCCTTCAACCAAACTGCAGCCTCCACCAGAACAGAGGCCATGGCGGGACTACAGTGGTACTCCAAACCCACAAAAATTATGCCATGTGCATATTAAGCGCAACCTCTAGGCCTAAATTCTCAAGATGTTTAGCTCCAACCTTAATCCAACATTCCAACACACCATCTCATCTACAAAAAACACATCTGATAGTGCCCAGCGAACGGTATGTCATATTTAGCACTTAAACCTTTCCACCACCATCTGGTGTAACTTTATAAAAAAACCCTAACAAACCACAATTGTATCTACTATTGGATTTAGATCTAACGGACAAAAAAGTCTGCTTGCACGCTTGCACATAGTATCTGCTTGCATATTAGTCGTTGCCCTGATGTAGAGTACTGAAGATGCTACAATGTTATGGGGAATATTTAGAAAATAGAACAATCCTCACACTTTGATTATTACTTGAAAAGCAACTAAAGTTTGTGGTTTGTTGGAGGGAGGCAGTTAAACTGCAACGGGTCATGCTATACGAGGAGTGCTCAACCATCAGTCCACAGTAGGCAGTAGCCCTTGGCCAGCCGTTTGTGCATGCTGTTCACATGACAGATATAACTTCTTTTTCCTCCAAAAATGGCTCTATACCTTTTATCTCATCTGGAGATCCTATACTGCTATGTGCGGTTGACCAATGTCATGGAAATGTAAAGCACAACCTAATGATGACAGAAAATTGCGATCTAAAATCCCCACTCACCTCCCCTGGAAAAAACTCTGAATCAATCAGTTGACTCAATCTGACATTGTCAAACTCTTGCAAGTTTCTATAGGGAAAGTAAGGAATGGGACAGCTACATGCATGGATGAATGTAACTCTTGGAATCAGTGGTAGAGGGCAATGCGGATGCTTTTATAGCCTTGCATTGGAGCGGGGGGGGGGGGGGTGGAGAACAGAGTACCATATACTGTATACACCTCCAAGTCAAATATGTGGGATGGCTAATTTATCTATACTAGAGAGGCTAAAGAAGCAGCAAAGGAATGTTTAAGTCAGCTGCTACCGTTTTAAAGAGCAGGGGGGCATGGTATCACTTTGGAGAATTTGGTGGATGGTCCATGGTAAGTTAGAGGTGCATTGGTTGAGGGTAAGAGCAGTGATGGTGCATCTGACAGGAGAGTGGCGACATGTCCTATGGTAGTGAAGAGAGAGAAAGTATAATATAAGTTAATGTGGGTCAACAAAACAAGGGGACAATGTTGATGGCATGAAGTGAGCATTGTTTTGAAAACGTGATGGCATAGACATTGGAGGACAGCAGGAATATGCACTTTTCTAATTGCTGTTTATTCAATGGAAAATGGCACCTTTTGTTTTGGAAAACAGCTGCTTGACATTGTTAGGAAACAGAAATAGACCCTAGTAATTGACATTATGAAGATATTATTTAGGAATCTGTTAACTTTGCAATTTCTATATCAGATAGAGGATATGACTGCAGAACAATGGATCCAAATTCGACAACTTGAACAAGCATTTGTGTTAACCAAGGTAATCCATCATTTATATTATGCTACTATACAATATGCAGAAGCAGTTCTTTCATTTAGCGAAATGAACGCAGATGATGACGTCAAAAGTTCATGAGAGAAGTAGGCCATCAGATACAGTTTATAAGTGGCCTGGAAAAGAAATAATTGTTAAGGTACCCTGACACCTCTAACTTCAATATATGAATATTCTGCATTGCGTTTTCCAAATGTTGTACTTCTGTTGCAATATTTAGTTGAAGCTTGCTATAATCTAGGCCTGAATAGAGTACATTGCACTAACTAAAATAGTTTGGCTAGTAAATCGAGCCAAATTTTGTTCAGGGGGTCAAGTAGACAGTGGATTTCTGGGCTAGCAAAATAAACTTCCTCCTAGAAAGAACACTTCACCCATTTCTTCAGATAGCACAAATGAGACTTGTCCACATGAAAAGGTTGGTGATCAGTGCACATGCTAAATCATCTACACCTAGCACTTTTTATAACCCTGAGAATAATAAAATACGGAAGTCGAGTCTTGGAGTTCATTTGGTTTCAGTCAGTGGCTCCAGTCTGATGATCCATAGATAGATAGGGCTAGGTAGTTGAGTTAATCCTCACAAATGGGTATGCTTTGTATCCTGGTGATCAAGAAAAGAATTTTCCTGTTTTGTTCACAACCTATATTCTGAGTTCTGGTTCCTATTCCGAAGCCCTAGTTTCTTTCACGCCATTATTTTAGCCTTTCCTTGTGTTTTACTTCTTATTTTTTTAGCCTCTCCTTGTGTTTTACTTGCCCTGGTCTCCTGACAACATGTTGCTTTGTTTGATACCAAAGGCAACATTTCAATCAATCTGTTATAAATTGTAGCAAGTTTTCAAGTAATTTTCTTGTTTTTCAGTTTTTGAAAACTGAAAGTGTGGAAGTATATGGTCGTTTATTGAATGCATTCTCTGAATAAAGAAAGTATTCACTGGGAGTTAGTATAATATGTGCAAATCAAACCCATGCTAGCTCATATTATTCTGTCCGCGGCTCCGCACATCGTTAGTCCTTTATTAATGCCATGTATTTGACCTTGATTTTTTCCTTTGCATTTTCAAACTGTCTTTGCTGATGTTTTTGTCTGCAGTATGTCAGGAATATCAAGCTTGATGGTATTTATATTAGAGGGGCGTCATACGTGAGGTCCTGTTTTTCACATACATATAAACAGTCCAGAAGTTTTGTACAAGCAATAAGCAGATGCTACCATGAGGTATCTGCTATTACTCCATGTCTTACATTAATGTGATTCAATATTGCTAATTAAGAAGTGTAAAATACATGTGCCCACCTAGTCGTATCATATAAGAAACACGTACCAGTAATAAGAAGCATATTGAAATGACTAAATTGTTACAATAAAATACTGAACCACTTCATGCAGTCAGAAATATTCTTCTATGGTGTCTCTAGCACTTGTGGTGACCTGTGTCTTGTAGCTGAACTGTTTTGTGCACTGACCCTTTCGTGTTGCCCTCCTTTCTTGTAGACTTCTCGGTTCCGCAAAGCAATTCGTCACAGGTATACATCTGATATTAACAAGCCTGATGTGTTCTTTTTGGGTGGTACCATTTCAAGATCAAACATTTCTCTTCCATATAACCAATTCAAGATTTTCATCTCATTGGCACGGAAGTTTCATTACAAGGTACACTATTTTGTTCTGAGAAATATATGTGCCCTACATTTTCTTGGTGTGTTCAGTTTTCGTTTAGAAAATTATCTAAATGTTCTACAGGTATGTTTTTTTTTTTAAAAAAAACTAAATGTTGTACGTGGAAGGTGTAATAGCATGTTCATCCCATTCAAGCTGTAGAATGATTTTGAAAATGAACATGTCCATCCAATTCAGGCTTTGTTTGGGTACTTTAGTAATCACCTGAATCCACATGTATTGAGGTGGAGTTGGGTGTAAATTAGTTTAATTTATATTACAATCCACCTCAATAATGTTGATTGAGGTGAATACTAGAGTACCAAAGCAAGGCCTCATGGCTTTTTCGCCCCTCTAATCCTCCTCAATGCACCCCTAACCGAACAAGCCCTTAGGCTATGTTTGGATACTCTAGTATTCACCTCAATACACATGGATTGAGGCCTTAAGGGGGATTGGGGTGTAAATTAGTTTATCATGTAGGGTAGCTCACTGTTTATGTACTTATATTTGGTGCCAATGAGCATATAGCTAATGCAAAAAGAACATATTAGATATGTACTTGACGCGCAGCTCTCCTCTGTGTTCGATAAAAAATAAAGTCATGTCGCACAATTCAACAAAATATTGTTTATCATTAGATGACTGCACCTACCAACATGTATCTTCGCCTTCACATATCTCAAATGGATGTGAAACTAACTGGTTGGTGTCTTTCTGCAGGCCCAAGGTTTTATACGTGATGTGATGGAATCCAACAAATATAGTTGTGGTTTGTCGAACGAGCCAGTTACATTTATCTTGGTGAGTATTTCTCGATTAATATGGTTGTTAGTCTTACCTCTGCAGCTGTCGAACTGAAAATCATGAGTTTTCTTGGGTCAAAATGCAGGCATATCTTGTTGTCATTTCTCCATTGTGGATCGCTTGGTTCCTTTATTCAACATGGTTCAGCTCAAGGAAGTGACAACTTGTTGGAAAACAGGAACGTTGCAGTCATGGGTTCTTTTTTCTTCTTTTTTAGGTTCAAAAGGTATACACGTGTGACGGAAGACAAATATGTGGAAAATTTGCAATCACCAGGACTTCTAAGAAATATAACTGTTATATATATAGAACTAACTTATCGTATATAAGTGTATTATGGACTAGGGGTGGGCAAAACACATGTCCAATCGCTGACCCCGAATTATTACGCCAACCTGGACTTAAAATACCTGGATAATTTTGGATATTAACTATAAAAAACTGAATTTAATTTGGTTGTATTCCGTGGTATCTGAACCAGGGATCACTTTACCGGTCGAGAAACGATGAGGTATGAACCGAGAAACGAAATTCGGTGTGGTTTATGATGTATTTCGGTTCTAAATTTGAAAAATATAAAAGTTAAACTTTGGTCAACGAAAAACGGTTTTTGGGAAATCACAAAGCTGAATTATCTGAAATATCTTAGATTTTCACTTTTCTCGAATGCGCAGGAACTGCCTGTCGGCGTTTCGACCCCGGGGTTCCTGGACTGATGAGTAAATTGTCGCTGCGTGTCCCAGCCTAGATGGGTAGACGCGAGATGGAACACAAGGGGGAAAAAAGGGAACCACGACTCGCGTTATCCTGCGCCCAGGGTGGATGCGCTTGCAGTAGGAGGTTACAAGCGTTCGTGAGAGAGGAAGAGAGCATGTCCGTCAGCCCGTCATCCCGCGTGGCCACCTCATTTGTACGAGGGCCCTGGACCTTCCTTTTATAGATGTAAGGAGAGGGTCCAGGTGTACAATGGAGGGTGTAGCAATATGCTAACGTGTCCGGCAGGGAGGAGCTAGAGACCTATGTACATGTCGACGTGGCTGTCGGAGAGGTGCTAGTGCTCTGTGCATATGATGTCGTGGCCGTCGGAGGAGCGCTTGAGCCCTGTAGAAGCACAGCTGTCGGGGCTGTCGTGTCCTTGCTGACGTATCCTTGCTTCCGTAGGGGGCTGAGAACCGACGTCGTCATGGGAGCACGCGGGGTGCCATCATTACTTGTTTACCAGGACGAACCAGATGGGACGCTGGTGTTGTTCCCCGTAGCCTGAGCTAGCTAGGGGTAGGGTAATGATGTACCCCCTGTAACGTGGTCGGTCCGAGCCCAAGGTCGGTCGAGGCGGTGACTCCTCCGAGGTCGAGGTTCAGGCCGAGCCCTAGGATCGGGCGAGGCGGAGACCGTCTTCCGAGGTTGAGGTTGAGTCCGAGCCCTGGGGTCGGGCGAGGTGGAGACCGTCTTCCGAGGTTGAGGTTGAGTCCGAGCCCAAGGTCGGGCGAGGCGGAGACCGTCTTCCGAGGTCGAGGTTGAGTCCGAGCCTTGGGGTCGGGCGAGGCAGAGCTTCCTATGGCGCCTGAGGCTGAACTCGGCTGCTATCAGCCTCACCCTGGCGGGTGGCACAGCAGTCGGAGCGGGGTAGGCGGCGCTGTTTTCCTGTCAGGTCAGTCAGTGGAGGGGCGAAGTGACTGCGGTCACTTCGGCCCTGCCGACTGAGGAACGCGCGTCAGGATAAGGTGTCAGGCGATCCTTGCATTGAATGCTCCTGCGATACAGTCGGTTGGCGAGGCAATCTGGCCAAGGTTGCTTCACTGCGAAGCCTGCCCGAGCTGGGCCTCGAGCGAGTTGAAGGTGCACCTGTTGCTTGAGGAGGCCCTTGGGCGGGGCGTGAATCCGCCTGGGTCTACTGTTCCTGCCCGAGGCTGGGCTCGGGCGAGGCGGGATCGTGTCCCTTGAGTGGACGGAGCCTTGACCTGAATTGCGCCCATCAGGCTTTTGCAGCTTGTGCTGATGGTGATTACCAGCCGAGTTTAGGAGTCTTGGGGGTACCCCTAATTATGGTCCCCGACAGTAGCCCTCGAGCCTCAAAGGGAGTGTTGGTACTCGCTTGAAGGCTTTGTCGCACTTTTTTGCAAGGGGACCGGCCTTTCTCGGTTACATTTTGTTCCGGTGGGTGCGCGCGAGCGCACCCGCCGGGTGTAGCCCCCGAGGCCTCGGAGGGGTGGTTTGACTCCTCCGAGGTCTTATTGCCTTTCGTGACGTCTCGGCCGGTCTGGTTGTTCCCTTATGCGATCTGATCTTAGCCCGGGTGCATGGTCAGGTTCCGAGTTCTCGGGCTGGTATGTTGACGCTGTCAACAGTTTGGCCGGAGCCGGGTTTGCGAGAGCAGCCCCCGAGCCTCTGCACAGAGCGAGGGGACGGTTAAGGACTGACTCGGCTTTTATCATACGCCCCTTCGTCGCCTTTCCGCAAGGAGGAGGGGGGGGGGGGGGGGGGGAAAGCGCCATGTTGCCCTTGGAGGGCGTCGAACATGGTGTCTCCAGTGAGTTGCTAACGGGTGATCCGAGTGGACGCCCGTGCCCCATTCGATAAGGGCCGGCTAGTGGCCCAGAGGCGCGCTCCAAAAGTACATGCAGGTGATTTGCCGGACCCGATCCCGTTTGATAGGGTCCGAGGGCTCGATGCCTCCCTCTGATGGGATTCTGTTACAGAATCGCTCCTGCTGGTCTCGGAAATGTCCTAGGGTACCTCGGGAGCGTAGCCCGAGCCTCGGCCATGTATCGGACGTACCCAGAGTCATCCCTCGCTCTGCGTGTTCTGGGGCGGATGTCGAACCCTTCGGGGGGCCAGCCTTCGAACCCCTGATCAGTAGTGGGCGCGGAGCCCGAGTGCTCTGAGGCGGCTGTCGAACCCTTCCGAGGGGCCAGCCTTCGAACCTCTGATCAGTAGTGGGCGCGGAGCCCGAGTGCTCTGAGGCGGCTGTCGAACCCTTCCGAGGGGCCAGCCTTCGAACCTCTGATCAGTAGTGGGCGCGGAGCCCGAGTGCTCTGGGGCGGCTGTCGAACCCTTCCGAGGGGTCAGCCTTCGAACCCCTGATCAGTAGGAGGGCTCGGGGCCCGCTTCCTTCGCGGAGAAGGTTCCCTTTCGGAGTATCCCCTTTCCCGGTCCCTGTAGCAAGAGAGAGAAAGGGGAAGAGGAAAAGGATATGAAATTAAACGATGTGGCACACCTTTTTTGACGCAGTCATCATGGCGGAGGTGAAGCGTCGCCCGCTTAGCCTGCCAAAGGTGTCGCTTGACCTGCCGTGGAGTTAATGCGACGGGACGGGTGGTTCGCGGGGCAGTCATTGCGCGAGCCGTTCGAGGGACGGAACACGGGCGCGTCGTCTTCACGTCGTGGGAGAGGGCTCCCCTGCTGCTCCAGGAGGGGACGTGAGCCTGCAGACGATTTGACTGCTGCCTCCGCCCGCCTGCTGCCGCCATTACTGTCGGCCCACTTTTGGCCATATCGACCATCGCGCCTTCTCCCGCGGCTGACTGACCTGTGATCGATGTGCTTGGTTGGCACTATTGGGCCATGCGCAGGGTTGCCTCGAGTCGCGGCACCGGTTACGCAGTCGAGTAGGCGCGGCATTGGCGTAAGTGGCGGTGCAGTTTTTCGCGCGTAGTAACCGGCGCGCCGGTTACATGACGTGTGGGCCTGGGCCTCCATGCTGGATGCGTCGAAGTCGAAAGGGTGCATCCCCGTGGTGCAGTTGCATGCCGCCTGCATGGCGGTCCGCCCTTTCACCCGCTGGTTTAGGCGAAGATGGAGGAGTGCTTGTAACCGCTGGGCGGTTACACGCTCCGCGCGCGGTGGTTTGGCTTCTTCTGTCCCGGGCCAGCTTGCATGACGTGTGGGACCCAGCCCCCGTGTCGTAGGGGGAGGACCCTGGAGCGCGTTGGTGAAGACTTGGTCCGCGACGCCTGAGGACGCGAGTGGGGGGAGTCGCCTTTAAAAAGGGATCGACCCCCTGGGTGGTAGCCACGCCTTCGCACTCCCCTCATGCATTGCGCCCTTCCACCTTCCGAGCCCCCGGATGGGGAGCGCCCGCGTTGCTTTCGTCTTGCTGCTGACGGAGTGGGCGGCGGCGAGCCAACTGGAGTTTGTCGTCCCGCAGGCCCTCCGATGTGGAGGTTGTTGATACCCGTGGGAGTGGAACCGGAGTTCCATTTGTAATGGCACCTTGAGTGCCGGTGTATGTCCATTGCGGCTGTCGGGGCCTGCACATCTAGGTATTTGAGTGCAATACCGTGTTTCTTCCTCATTTCGAGCACCAGGACTCGCCTGTCGGCTAGCTGAATCGCTTAACCGAGTGTGAGTTGCCCTGTGCGGAAGGTGACGAGTGAGGTATCCGTATCCCGGAGGCGTAGGAGTCCCTCGGCTCGGTCGGCCTTGCCACCCAAGGCTTCTCTTGCTCAGTTAAAGAAACCCTCGGCCGCTCTGCGATGAGTCGGAGCCAGAGGCAGCGGTGTCAGCATGGACAGAGGCGGAGTTGGCTCGAAAAGGGGCTTCGTCGGCCCAGGAGCAGGTGATTCCCTAGGTCGAGGAGGCGTACCAGCGGCAGCTGGAACCTGGCCAAGTCGTCCCCTGGCGGGACCAACCCCGGAGTCGGGCTGCTGAGGCCATTAGCCGGGCTGATGTCCTTGGGGGACAACTGGCTGAGGCTACGGAGCGGCCGGTCAAGCCGTCTGCTCGGGCGGGGTTCCCGGAGGAGACCCTGGCGGCGATGGCCTAGGCACGATGCTGACATCTTCCTTCGAGGTGGAGATCCTCCGCCCATGTCGCCGTCCGAGGTCGGGTCAGGTTTCGCCGAAGGTGGAGTCGACGCCGAGGGTGCTGCTGCTCCCTCTGTTGATGTCTGAACCTGCAGGAACAGTTTTTCTGTAGTGTGCGTATGTTTTTTGCGGCCGCTGAGGCCCAAACATATCATTGTCGTGTTATAAAGTTGCGTTTCTTTTCCTCTTGTTTCGAGTATCAGGACTTGTTTGTCGGTAGCATAATCACTTATCCGAGCGAGAGTTACTTATCGCGGAAGGTGATGAGTGAGGTATCCGTATCCCGGAGGCGTAGGAGTCCCTCGGCTCGGTCGGCCTTGCCGCTTACATGTACTCTTACTCGTCCGCAGGATTCTGTTATCGATATAGTCGAGAAGGCACGAAAAATCGTTTTGGCAGAAAAGTTTTCGAGCGTTAAGACTTGTTCGGTCAGCAGAAATCGCTTATCCGAGCGTGAGTTACTTATCGCAGAAGGTGATGAGTGAGGTATCCGTATCCCGGAGGCGTAGGAGTCCCTCAGCTCGGTCGGCCTTGCTGCTTACGTGTACTCCGTCGTTTTCAGGATCCCGCTATCGAAGTAGTCGAAAAGCGCGAAAAATGTTCTGGCAGAAAGACTTTTTCCGAGGAAAATTTTGACGCAGAGGGGGTTCCCCCCTTCTAGCCCCCGAGGGAGGGTCGGGCTTTGCCGAGGCAAGGCTGACCCTTCCTTGATAGTTAGACTCTATTTGTGTATGTAAAGGGAACGAGGCATATGAACGACTTGAAAACATCTTAAGGGTAAAAGCGACGTAGCTGTCGGATGTTCCAAGCGTTGCTGTAGACCTCGCCGTGACTGTTGGCCAGCTTGTATGTTCCAGGCTTCAAAATCTTGGTGATGATGAGCGGCCTTTCCCAGGGAGGTGTGAGCTTGTGGCACCCTCGGGCGTCTTGTCGTAGCCGAAGCACCAAGTCCCCCACCTGGAGGTCTCGGGACCGAACCCCTCGGGCGTGGTAGTGTCGCAGAGACTGCTGATATCGTGCCGAGTGTAGTAAGGCCATGTCCCGAGCCTCTTCCAGCTAGTCCAGTGAGTCTTCTCGGCTGGTCTGGTTGCTTCGGTCGTCATACGCCCTTGTCCTCGGGGAACCGTATTCTAAGTCTGTGGGCAAGATAACCTCGGCCCCATAGACTAGAAAAAACGGCGTGAAGCCCGTGGCCCGGCTTGGCGTCGTCCTCAGACTCCAGACCACCGAGGGGAGTTCCTTCATCCATCGCTTGCCGAACTTGTTGAGGTCATTGTAGATCCTCGGCTTAAGTCCCTGCAGAATCATGCCGTTGGCACGCTCTACCTGCCCATTCGTCATGGGGTGAGCTACGGCGGCCCAGTCCACCCGGATGTGGTGGTCCTTGCAGAAGTCCAGGAACTTCCTGCCAGTGAACTGGGTGCCGTTGTCGGTGATGATGGAGTTCGGGACCCCAAAGCGATGTATGATGTTGGTGAAGAACGCCACCGCCTGTTCGGACCTGATGCTGTTTAGGGGTCGGACCTCAATCCACTTGGAGAATTTGTCGATAGCGACCAGCAGGTGCGTGAAGCCCCCGGGTGCCTTCTGCAAGGGACCGACGAGGTCCAGACCCCACACAGCAAACAACCAGGTGATGGGTATTGTTTGCAGGGCCTGAGCTGGCAGGTGTGTCTGCCTTACGTAGAATTGACACCCTTGGCAGGTGCGTACAATCCTAGTGGCGTCGGCCACCGTGGTTGACCAATAGAAACCTTGTTGGAAGGCGTTTCCAACGAGGGCTCGAGGTGCTGCGTGATGACCGCAAGCCCCCGAGTGTATTTCTTGCAATAGCTCCTGACCTTCAGCGATGGATATGCATCGCTAAA
The DNA here is from genome assembly GCF_902167145.1 of Zea mays. Lineage (NCBI taxonomy): Eukaryota > Viridiplantae > Streptophyta > Magnoliopsida > Poales > Poaceae > Zea > Zea mays. The sequence goes on along the minus strand of NC_050099.1, from coordinate 226,685,003 downwards.
GGATGCCTGAGGGGCTACGGTGGTAGAGCTCCCTTTTGTCACCCAACAAGACGAACGACTTGGCGCGCCGCGCCAGTTGCCGAGCTTCGGCTCTGTCGAGGGGTAGCTCTCCTCGGTGGATATATTGCAGGTACGGGGTCTGCTAGTTTCGATTAGGCGTGACCCCATTCCGCTCTTCCTTGACGCGCAGTGCCTCACCCTCGGGGGCCGAGGCCTCCCCGGGCTCGGGCGTGTCGTCGGTCTTGACGGAGGGTTGATGTAGGTTTCGGGAGAAGACGTCCGGGGAAACCATTGTCCGTCCCGAGGCTATCTTAGCCAGCTCGTCCGCAGTCTCGTTGTAGCATCGAGCGATGTGGTTGAGCTCGAGCCCGTAGAACTTGTCTTCCAGGCGCCGAACCTCGTCGCAGTAGGCCTCCATCTTCGGGTCGCGGCAGTGGGAGTTCTTCATGACTTGGTCTATGACAAGCTGCGAGTCGCCACGAGCGTCGAGGCGCCGAACCCCTAGCTCGATGGTGATGTGCAACCCGTTAACCAGAGCCTCGTACTCGGCCACGTTGTTTGACGCCGGGAAATGGAGGCGCATCACGTAGCGGAGGTGCTTCCCGAGGGGTGAGATGAAGAGCAGGCCCGCACCCGCTCCTGTTTTCATCAGCGACCCGTCGGAATACATGGTCCAGAGTTCCGGTTGGATCGGAGCTGCTGGAAACTGGGTGTCGACCCATTCAGCCACAAAGTCCGCCAAGACTTGGGACTTGATGGCCTTCCGAGGAGCGAACGAGATTGTCTCGCCCATGATCTCCACCACCCATTTTGTAATCCTACCCGAGGCCTCTCGGCACTGGATGATCTCCCCCAGGGGGAAGGATGACACCACAGTCACCGGATGAGACTCGAAGTAGTGTCGCAACTTTCGCCGCGTCAGAATTATCGCGTACAGTAGCTTCTGAATTTGCGGGTAGCGGATTTTTGTCTCGGACAGTACTTCACTGATGAAGTAGACCGGCCTCTAGACGAGCAATGCATGCCCTTCTTCTCGTCTCTCGACCACGATCGCGGCGCTGACCACCTGAGTGGTTGCGGCTACGTAGATCAAGAGGGCTTCTCCCGCAGCGGGGGTACCAGGATGGGCGCGCTTGTCAGGAGCGCCTTTAAGTTCCCGAGGGCTTCCTCAGTCTCGGGGGTCCAAGTGAAGTGCTCGGTCTTCCTTAAGAGGCGGTACAGGGATAGGCCTCTTTCACCGAGGCGCGAGATGAAGCGGCTCAGAGCCGTAAGGCATCCCATGACTCTCTGTACTTCTTTCAAGTCCTTGATAGGCCCCATGTTGGTGATGGTCGCGATTTTCTCCGGGTTGGCCTCGATGCCCCGCTCGGAGACGATGAACCCCAGGAGCATGCCTCGTGGGACTCTGAAGACACACTTCTCGGGATTAAGTTTCACGCCCTTTGCTCTCAGACACTTGAATGTCGTTTCAAGGTCAGTGAGGAGGTCGGAGGCTTTCCTCGTCTTGACTACGATGTCATCAACGTAAGCCTCGACTGTTCGGCCAATGTGCTCTCCGAACACGTGGTTAATGCAACTTTGGTATGTCGCGCCTGCATTCCTTAAACCAAATGGCATAGTAATATAGCAGTACATGCCAAAGGGTGTGATGAAAGAGGTCACGAGCTGGTCGGACTCTTTCATCCTGATTTGGTGATACCCTGAGTAGGCATCGAGGAATGACAGGGTTTCACACCCAGCAGTGGAATCCACAATTTGATCGATGCGAGGCAGAGGGTAGGGAACCTTCGGACATGCTTTGTTTAGACCAGTGTAGTCTACACACATCCTCCATTTCCCACCTTTCTTTTTCACAAGCACAAGGTTGGCTAGCCATTCGGGATGGAATACCTCTTTGATGAACCCTGCAGCCATCAGCTTGTGGATCTCCTCGCCTATGACTCTGCGCTTTTCTTCGTCGAATCGGCGCAGAGGCTGCTTCACGGGTCGGGCTCCAGCTCGGATATCCAGCGAGTGCTCGGCGACATCCCTCGGTATGCCAGGCATGTCCGAGGGACTCCACGCAAAAACCTCGGCGTTCGCGCAGAGAAAGTCGACAAGCACTGCTTCCTATTTGGGGTCGAGCTCGGAGCCGATCCAGACTTGCTTGGAGGCGTCGTTGCTGGGGTCGAGAGGGACGGACTTAACCGCCTCTGCTGGCTCGAAGTTGTCGGCGTGGCGCTTCGCATCTGGCACCTCCTTGGAGAGGCTCTCCAGGTCGGCGATGAGGGCCTCAGCGTACAACACGCAATCCACGTCACATTCATACGCGTGTCGGTACGTGGATCCGACGGTGATGACCCCGTTTGTGCCCGACATCTTGAGCTTGAGGTAGGTGTAGTTGGGGACGGCCATAAACTTGGTGTAGCATGGTCTCCCCAGCACTGCGTGGTAGGTTCCTCGGAACCCGACCACCTCGAACGTGAGGGTTTCCTTTCGGAAGTTGGAGGGAGTCCCGAAATAGACGGGCAGATCGAGTTGCCCAAGGGGTTGGACGCGCTTCCCGGGGATGATCCCGTGAAAAGGCGCCGCACCGGCCCGGATCGTGGACAGATCGATCTGCAAGAGCCCGAGGGTCTCGGCATAGATGATGTTGAGGCTGCTGCCTCCATCCATGAGGACCTTGGTAAGCCTGACGTTGCCGATGACGGGATCGACAAGGAGCGGGTACTTCCCTGGGCTCGGCACGCGGTCGGGGTGGTCGCCTTGGTCGAAGGTGATGGGCTTGTTGGACCAGTCTAGGTAGACTGGCGCCGCCACCTTCACCGAGCAGACTTCCCGGCGCTCCTGCTTGCGGTGCCGAGCCGAGGCGTTCGCCACTTGCCCACCGTAGATCATGAAGCAGTCGTGGACCTCAGGGAACTCCTCTGCCTTGTTGCCCTCCTTCTTGTCGTTGTCATGGCCTTTGCCACCTTCCGCCGGGGGCCCGGCCTTATGGAAGTAGCGCCGAAGCATGACACACTCCTCAAGGGTGTGCTTGACGGGACCCTGATGATAGGGGCACAACTCCTTGAGCATCTTGTCGAACAAGTTGGCCCCTCCGGGAGGCTTCCGAGGGTTCCTGTGCTCGGCGGCGGCTACAAGATCTGCGTCGGTGGCGTCGCGTTTCGCTTGCGACTTCTTCTTGCCCTTTTTCTTCGTGCCGCGCTGAGCGGACGCCTCGGGGACATCTTCCTGCTGGCGTCCCTGAGGCGGCCTGTCCTTCCGGAAGATGGCCTCGACCGCCTCCTGACCAGAGGCGAACTTGGTGGCGATATCCATCAGCTCGCTCGCCCTGGTGGGAGTCTTGCGACCCAGCTTGCTCACCAGGTCGCGGCAAGTGGTGCCGGCGAGGAACGCGCCGATGACATCTGAGTCGGTGATGTTGGGCAGCTCGGTGCACTGCTTCGAAAATCGTCGGATGTAGTCCCGCAGGGATTCTCCTGGCTGCTGGCGGCAGCTTCGGAGATCCTAGGAGTTCCCAGGGTGCACGTATGTGCCCTGGAAGTTCCCGGAGAAGGCTTTGACCAGGTCGTCCCAGTTGGAGATCTGTGCAGGAGGCAGATGCTCCAGCCAGGCTCGGGCGGCGTCGGAAAGGAACAGGGGGAGGTTGCGGATGATGAGGTTGTCATCGTCCGTTCCACCCAGCTGGTAGGCCAGCCGGTAGTCCGCGAGCCACAGTTCCGACCTTGTTTCCCCCGAGTACTTGGTGATGGTAGTCGGGGTTCGGAACCGGGTCGGGAACGGCGCCCGTCGTATGGCCCGGCTGAAAGCTTGCGGACCGGGTGGTTCGGGCGAGGGACTCCGATCCTCCCCGCTGTCGTAGCATCCCCCACGCCTGGGGTGGTAGCCTCGGCGCACCTTCTTGTCGAGGTGGGCTCAACGATCGTGGCGGTGGTGCTCGTTGCTGAGGTGACCCGGGGCTGCACGCATTGCGTCCTGCGTGCGCCCGGTGTGGACCGAGGCTTCCCGCATGAATCGGGAAGTCGCGGCGCGATGCTCCGGGGGGTACCCCTGCCTTCGGGAGGCAGAGCTTTCGGCCCATCGGACCACGGCATCCTCCAGGAGATTCTTGAGTTCTCCCTGGATACGCCGCCCCTCGGTGGTGGATGGCTCCGGCATCGCTCGGAGTAGTATTGCTGCTGCAGCCAGGTTCTGGCCAACCCCACTAGAAGCCGGGGGCAGCCTTGCCTTGGCATCGTCAGCGACGCGGTGCTGGACATCCTGGGCCAGATGACGCGCTTCTCTGGCTGGTGTTCGGCCTGCCCACTCCTGCCCGATGTTCTGCCGGAGCTGCACAAGTTGTCCCGCTTCCTCGTCGAGCTTGGCCTGCATCTCGCGGATTTGCTCGAGCTGTGCGTCCTGACCCCCCGCAGGGACTGGGACCACGGCTAGCTCCCGAAGGATGTCAACGCGAGGCGTAGGCCTAGGGGGATCGTCGTCCTCCGGCATACCAAGGTGGTTGCCTTCGTCAAGACCCCCTAGATCGACGTGGAAACATTCGCGACTTGGGCCACAGTCCTCGTCGTCAAGGCTGTGGCCACCATCGGAGTAATCGGAGAGGCAGTAGTCACATGCGGTCATGAAGTCTCGCATGGCACTGGGGTTACCGAGCCCGGAGAAATCCCAACCAGAGTCAGGCTCGCCATCTTCCTCGGAACCTGGGGGCCCATAGGTTGAGACAGCCGTCAGTCGGTCCCAGGTTGACCACATATGGTACCCAGAAGGTTAGGATATGCCTTTATGAAAGCGTCCACCGAAGCGGGGTCGCTTGGTGGGTCGAAGCTGAATCTAAAAGGCACAGGGTGGAAAACGGACGATACCTCTTGATAGACGGATGGTGACGAAGTCGCGTCGGGGGCGGACTGCACCGTTATCTCAGGTACAAGGCTAACGCCCAGCAAGTCCTTCGCGAGTGTGCTGGCGTCATCCGTCCGCTTGGGGTTGGCGTGTTGCGGGGAAACGACGCTCGTCTTCGTCTCAGACGCGAGGTCAACGCCCGACGTGTCCCCCGCTGGGGCGCCGGCGTCGTCGACTCGCTCGACAGCCAACGAGGTGTCGCCTCCTGCTTGGCCATGGTTGCCCCGCCTCCTCCTCCTGCGGTGGGGAAGGTGACGGGACAGGCCCGGATTCTGCTCTTTCGCCATGGGGGGAAGACGTCGTCGATTCTGCCGCCGTCGGGCGGGCTGACGGCCGTCGTTGTCGTTGTCGCGCGGTGGAGGAAGGAGTACCATGTCGTAGCTGCCGTCGAGGGACATGAACTCGAGACTCCCGAAACGGAGCAGCGTCCCGGGCTGGAGAGGTTGCTGGAGACTACCCATCTGGAGCTTGACGGGGAGCTGTTCGTCAACATGCAGCAGGCCCCTACCTGGCGCGCCAACTGTCGGCGTTTCGACCCCGGGGGGTCCCTGGACCGACGAGTAAATTGTCGCTGCGTGTCCCAGCCCAGATGGGTCGGCACGAGATGGAACACAAGGGGGGAAAGAAGGGAACCACGACTCGCGTTATCCTACGCCCAGGGTGGATGCGCTTGCAGTAGGGGGTTACAAGCGTTCGCGAGAGAGGGAGAGAGCCTGTCCGTCAGCCCGTCCTCCCGCGCGGCCACCTCCTTTGTACGAGGGCCCTGGACCTTCCTTTTATAGATGTAAGGAGAGGGTCCAGGTGTACAATGGGGGGTGTAGCAATATGCTAACGTGTCCGGCAGGGAGGAGCCAGAGCCCTATGTACATGCCGACGTGGCTGTCGGAGAGGTGCTAGTGCTCTGTGCATATGATGTCGTGGCCGTCGGAGGAGCGCTTGAGCCCTATAGAAGCAGAGCTGTCGGGGCTGTCGGGTCCTTGCTGACGTATCCTTGCTTCCGTAGGGGGCTGAGAACCGCCGTCGTCATGGGAGCACGCAGGGTGCCATCATTACTTGTTTACCGGGGCGAGCCAGATGAGACGCCGGTCTTGTTCCCCGTAGCCTGAGCTAGCTAGGGGTAGGGTAATGATGTACCCCCCTGTAACGTGGTCGGTCCGAGCCCAAGGTCGGGCGAGGCGGTGACTCCTCCGAGGTCGAGGTTGAGGCCGAGCCCTGGGGTCGGGCGAGGCGGAGACCGTCTTCCGAGGTTGAGGTTGAGTCCGAGCCCTGGGGTCGTGCGAGGCGGAGACCGTCTTCCGAGGTTGAGGTTGAGTCCGAGCCCAAGGTCGGGCGAGGCGGAGACTGTCTTCCGAGGTCGGGGTTGAGTCCGAGCCTTAGGGTCGGGCGAGGCGGAGCTTCCTATGGCGCCTGAGGCTGGACTCGGCTGCTATCACCCTCACCCTGGCGTGTAGCACAGCAGTCGGAGCGGGGTAGACAGCGCTGTTTTCCTGTCAGGTTAGTCAGTGGAGGTGCGAAGTGACTGCGGTCACTTCGGCCCTGCCGACTGAGGAACACGCGTCACGATAAGGTGTCAGGCGATCCTTGCATTGAATGCTCCTGCGATACGGTCGGTTGGCGAGGCGATCTGGCCAAGGTTGCTTCACTGCGAAGCCTGCCCGAGCTGGGCCTCGGGCGAGTTGAAGGTGCGCCTGTTGCTTGAGGAGGCCCTCGGGCGAGGTGTGAATCCACCTGGGTCTACTGTTCCTGCCCGAGTCTAGGATCGGGCGAGGCGGGATCGTGTCCCTTGAGTGGACGGAGCCTTGACCTGAATTGCGCCCATCAGGCTTTTGCAGCTTGTGCTGATGGTGATTACCAGCCGAGTTTAGGAGTCTTGGGGGTACCCCTAATTATGGTCCCCGACACTGCCTATCTTTGTATTAAGAGAATAGAGGGTAGGTCATGTACAAACTTTGCCCCAAACCCAAACTTTGCCCCCAAACCATGGACTAAGTCCCTGGCGGATCTACGGAGTATGATCTAGGGGTAACCCTGGCATACCCCAGGTAACTACATAGTATATATAGAAAAAATAAAAAAATATTTAACATAAAAAGAAGGTTGTGTTAATAGTCTTGTAGATTGTGCTTACGTTTTGTTCAGGCTCATGCCTTAGGATCTATCTAATAAAATCTTGAGGTGGTCTGTTAGATGCACAATACAACCGTATACAACGCTCGATCGCTTAGTTTCTTCAACGGACTTGACTCGCGAGATGACGTTGGAGGCTAGACTACTATGTGTAGGCAGTAGGCTAGCGAAAACGATGAAACACCCAAACAACTATATATTGGGTCTTAAGCTTTCGATAATCGAGATATAGATAAAAAATCAAGGCTGATTAACAACTCGGTATGTATTATATGATTGTTTGTATAATCACACGTGAGTGCTTAGAATTTAATCCATGCAAGTATAATTTACTTAATCGTTTGGTATTACCAAAAAGCCATATAAATTATCAATATGACTTTTCATCTATTTATATTATAATTTATGAATATTTTTAACTTATTTTTTCAAATTTAAGACTTATTTTTTTATGTTTTTAACTTAACATTAAAATTTAAAATTTACTATGTAAAATTGTTTTGACTTGTTAAATAGTTTAATCAAATATATATGAAGATTATAGACGACATGCCGTATAATAAAATTCTAGATCCGCCATTGGACCAATTAAGGGATAACAGGTACCATCGTTTTATATTTTAATATATAAACATGAAGTGGTTCATTTACAGTGTAAATCTATTATTTAATTGATTTGTTGTTCGTTTGACAAGAAGATATAAATGGTTATTATTTATTTCTTTAAAATGTTTTTGGTTAATATTGATTTTGTTAATTTGGTTATATCAAGTAAAACCCGAACTTGAATTATCAGTTGCTTGAAATTTTGAGTAATGTTTTTAAGCTGATATTTGATAGCAATTTTTAACACTTGAATTTTAATGAACTTAATTTTTTGGGTTACCTAAATCCCCACCCCTTAGATCAGTGAGGGTTTTGCTTTCTCGCTCATGTGCAGATCAGTTTGGGTTTCCTTCCTTGCTCAGGCTACCTCCAAGGACTCTCAATCCCACTTGCTTCCTTACTCCCTTTTCAATCTCCAACCTATAAATAGCATAGTCTACCGTGCAAAACAATGTTTTGCATGTTCATATACACATTTTGTTGAGCACGATCTCATGATAACCATCACCCACGTACTATAGAGCTCTTTCTTGCTTCCGCGAGTAGTTACCCTAATCATCACGTTGTGGAAACGCTTGTAGCTACTTCCCCTCATCCAAAATACTACCCCCGTTCTTGAATATCTGTGGTCTGTTAGTTCATTTTAAACTAAAATACGACAAATAAAAAGAACGGAGGGAGTATATGTCACACACGGATTTAAGGACAAATCCATATGTATATCAAATGTGTGTTAAGATCAAGTCTCACACATATGATGACTTAGTGTACAGAAAACAATGTCAAATTTTTATTACTTAATACAAGTTCTATACAAAATAACTAAATAAATTACACCATATGGCAACAACGATCCTCCGCCATCAAAGTTGATTGGGAGACGATGACCTAGACCTCTCCGGACTCATTGCATCATCCTTCATGCTCCTCCAGCCGTACTTGTTCTTGACCTGGTGTGATTATAGTAAGGGTGAGCTTCCATATGGTCATCGCTCAGCATGTGTGGGGAAAGTGCATTGTAAGGCTTACCAAAGAAAAATGATTAAGGCTGAGCATCACTTTTAATTAAGTTGGTCCAAATTTTATTAGCAATTACTAAGTATAAGTGAATACCCAACCAATTAAATAAGAGATCATAATGAATAATAAATACACAAAATGCATTGCAATGCATGTTCAGTTAAGTTTTAGTTCCATCATTTAATCATGCGAGAGTCTTGAGTCACTCATGACCGTGAGCATGACTGATATACCAGTTTTACACTCTGCAGATGTTGTGCATCTTTATCCACAAGTCGTGTTCACTTTTGGCCCGGGGTTGTACGAACCCTTAAACACTCCTAAGGTGAGTAGGCGATGGTACACTACGAGGCCTATACAAATGTCTACTAGTATGAGAAAACCCGCTATGAATTCAGGTAGTGGGATATATGAATCCCTTGTCCAAATAGCTATCACACACAGATCGACCTGAGAACCTCCCTATACTTGCGCAACTCCTCCCTGCTTGCTCCTTTCGGGTAAGGCTCTCACATACCATATTTCCTAATTAATTGGCCAAGGACGTCCCATACCACTCTTGTGGTAGCACTGTTATCTCAGGTTAAGCTCCATGTTCCAGTTAACAAAATGATCTAATCATGTATCATAAATAACTCATAAACAGGTAACAATAGTAATAAGCATGATCATGATTCACATATAGTATGGCACCCAAAACAAGATAGAGCAATAGCAGAACTACCCAAAAATTCATTTGTATGCAAAGTGTAGGGTGAACAAAACTAGGTAACCTATTAGATCCCATCAGATTTAGCCTAACAGTGCCATAGTGATTATCGGAATCATGAACATTATTAGGTCAAAGAATGTGATCAAGGACATAACTTGCCATTACTTGCAATTACAGGTACTCCTCAAAGTTGGTCTTCAAATTCCCGTCACCTCACTTTTATTTGTAGCAATACATACAAATAAGCAAATAATGGATACAAATAACATTACACCAAACATGCAAACAAACAACATAATAATATTTTACGGGTCGAGACGTAATCGTAGGTTCGAGAACCACTAAAATCGGAGTTAAAACGATCAAGATTTACAAGTTTTTGGACTTTTTTAATATCAAAAATGGATTTTCAGATTTTAATTTGACAAAAATCAAGCGTTGGTGGAGGGCTGGTATAAAAATTGAGGAACTTAGGGTGCTCGGTGTAAATTCGAGTACCTACTTTGATTGATTCTTAGGGCCTGTTTGTTTACCCCAATGGATTATATAATCTGGATTATTTTTGGAGGATTATATAATCTGGATTATATAATTTGGATTATATAATCTGAGTAGTCCTGTTTGTTTACCCAGATTATTTGGCGTGTTTCTGTTGGGCGGCGGGCTTCTCCGATCCGATAGGCGCAAAAACGATTCGGTAGATTATAATGGCAATGGTGGGTAATTTCTAGGAAACTTGAAAGGGTAGTGGGGAAGTGGGAAAAAATAATCTGAAATAAGCACCTCCTCACTTGCTTATGGATTATCATAATCCAAGGGGTTAGATTATATAATCTGGGCAAATAAGCTAGACTGTTTGTTTGCCTCTTAGGATTATTTAATCCAGATTATATAATCTGGGGGGTAAACAAACATGCCCTTAAACTGTCTAGATGGCGGGTAATTCTCATTTTCCCCAAGGGCTCTTTATGAAAAGCGCCATGGTAGCTATTTATGGGTACGCCTGAACCGATCGACGACCTAAATTAGACGCTCGATACCATGAACCGACACGCCATCACGATCCTTGGATCAATGACCTACGACCGAGATTTAAAATGTCGCGATCTGCTCTACACCGTTCATCGCTCGATCGACGGCTCAGATCGGGTCTAACCAATCGATGTCTAGGGATCTTGAGGTTGGCCGGAGTTTGGCCAAACCAACATACTGGTGACCCAAATCTAACCCCGACATGCACTACAAGACGAAGAAGGCAAATAAGATAAATGTGTTCTTACCGGCGACGGTGGAGACATGCTTCAGTCCATGTGACATGGTGGCTTCATGGCGCCCCTGGTTCGCCGACGAGCAATCACGGTGGATTTAGATCGAGTTGGGTTGCACGAGTTGGTTGTGATTACAGCTGGATGAAGGTGTTGGCAGGGCTGTCCCATTTGCTAGTGACCTCATGCATGGCTGAGGTGCGGGACCACGCGCCAGCGTCAAAAAGGAGAGATGCGGGCCGTGGTGTAGTGAAATGTTGGTTTGGGCCACGCGTGATGGCTAATGATCTGGTCGGCTATGCAGCGAGGTCGCTTGGGCTGGGAAAGGGATCCAGCCCAAGAATAGTTCGTATTTTACTTTTTTCTATTTTGTTTTCTGATTTCTTTCTTTTCAAGGTTTTCCAAATTTAGTTTTGGATTCAAATATAATTCAACTTCAAATCTAATTTTAGATGCAACAACTAAAAACTCAGCATGGATGCAAATCATATTTTTTATACTAATTAGTTATTAGATAAACACTTCTAAATATAAATAATTCATGAAAGGAGTAATCACCACAAACAATTTATAGTTTAAAAAACCTTTCTTATTGATTTAACTTTGAGTACCTTTGACAAAGGTCCTCAAGTGACCTTTGTTTCGAAGTGAACAATTAAATTCCAGGTATACAGCTAATATCAGACAAAGCTAAGCCTTGTCTGAAGAGCTATCGACAATAGACGAAGCAGTGTAAGAGAAAAGCTTTGCTCAACATACACGGTTAGAAAGGACAAAACTCGAAGCTATAAGCCTCGGCACAAAGATGCTTCCACACGACGAAGGTCAAGACTTGCGCAACAAAGAAAGGAGAAAATACAATATTACCCTGATGTCATTTGTAAATAATGTGTGTAAACCTTGAGGGACATGATTGTAATTTTGTACGAAGGCGGTTCGTCTTCCCTTTAAATAGATGAACAATGCCATGTATAAGGTACCTTTTTTGAGGGCTATAGCTTCGTGTTGCTTAGCCTTCAACGAACCTTTGTGCCATCTTGTGTTAAGAAGCCGATGGTATACTTGTAAACTCATTAGATATAAAGGATGATGGAATAAAAATGCTATGAGTTCCATACAACACTTTACATTGTGTTTCCATATCATTTCATTCACACTTCCTTTTGAAAACCTTCGTTCTACACGCTAATGCTTTGTAGAAGTGTTAAACCAAAGGACGAAGGTTCAAATATTTAACTTGTGTTGCCTTGATTTTCAATACCTTTAGGGAATTGAAATCAAGTACCAACATTGACGCCCACCTTCGTTGATCTCACGACCACAACAACAACTTACATCATGCCGTAGAAGAAGGCAACAACAACTGGCTCCATCATTAGGACCTTGGACACCAACCAAGGGGACGAAGCTCTCCTTAGGGAGGCAAGAAACCAAAAAAGGAAGGCTATCAACCTAGAATCACAAGGCAAGGAGCTTGATCAAGAGATCAACAACCTCGAAGCATACCCTAACATGTTTACGACTAAAAGGCTTTGTTATTGTTGTTCACTAAGTAATTGATGGAGCATTCAATTATCATGCAAAGAAATGGACCTCCGCCACCTTTCTGAACCTATAATCTTGCTATTACATTGTTAAAATAACATAATGTAGGAAGCCAAATTCAGTGTGAATGTGTACGGTGTACAGGCTAGCGCAATTTCCTAAACCTAATTTAAATACAAAGATGTCATGCATCAAATGTAGAGATGGAGATTAGAATACGAACAAATATTACTCGTTTCATATCTGTTTTCATATTTTCTCTTCAGATTAGGATATTATCGAGTGGTGTCAGATAATGTTTAAATGTATATCGACATCTTAAATAGCCAACTTTGAGTATACAGATGCGGATATAAATTAGATACAGACATGACTAAATAATCAGACTCAAATACAGATCAAATTTAAGCTCTCTTAAAGAAAATCTGAATACTGATGGATAATATAACATACCATTTACATCCCTAATGGAGATATTAGTAACCAATTGCAAAACAAACAAACAAACATATTAATTCATTTAAGGGATTACAACTTGAGGATGGGATGCAAATGCTTGAAAGAGACAACAAGAGGATTGGAGGGCTTCGTCATGATGACACCAAATCATCAGTCACTGACTAGTGGGGCCAACTGAGCCATTGACAAGGTATTTAGTCTGTCTTTCTCTTTGTAAATATGACAAAAGATTTTTTTTCTTAGGATTGGGCATTAACCCCTGGTGTGCAGAGTACAAAACCAACATTACATTTAGAGATCAGTAACAAGTTGGTCCAAGATATCATAAAATCACTTTGGACTATCACTGCTGGTCAAATAAGGTTGTGTGCAGAATCTTCCATATGTTGTGTTTCTCACATTACATTTCGTTGTGTTTCTCACATTGCGTCTGATGAGATATCAAATAAGTTGGTCCAACATTACATTTCGTTGTGTTTCTCACATTGCGTCTGATGAGATAAAATTCATCTCACAATGCGTCTATTCCTAAGCACTGCTTTTTAGTTGTATCACCACTTTGCTGCCTCTGAAAGGGACGAAATCGAGTTCTGCAGAATCTACCATTGAAGGGCTTGGACAGCTTGATATGATACTGGCATACTGCTGCTGCTCCATATTAGACCTCCTCGTCACCAAATTAAAGCCACGGGGAATGTACCAAGCAGAAAGAATGCCAAAGGCCTAGGGCAAATTAAGGGCGGCAATCACTAGCCCCGGCCAGGACGTGTCTCTGTTCTTCGAAAGCCCGAAGAACGCCCTCTCAACGGCCTGAGTCCCGTTCTGGTGTTGCATCGATTGACATCCACAGCACGGGATGCAACGGCACCATGGGATGGGATCGGAGCAAAGCATGTAACCAAGGCCGAGACAACTAATCTCAGTAGAACATGGACGACGATCGACGAAAGGTAGACCCTACCCTGCCCGTCCCTGTGCCTATATGAACTAACTAGCTCTTGCTTCCATCGGCAGCTGCTTGATCTCTCGCCTCTCGCTCTCGTCCAACGCGCTCACACTGCACTACTGTTGGTTGATCGCCTCGCCCGTTGTGTTGGAGAGGTCTTCTCCACATTCAGTGCATCTCTGCAGGTGAGCACCATATGTATCTATGGATCTAGCTAGCTGCTAGCAGTATGTAGCTGTGGGGAGGCCGGAGGCGGGAGCCAGTCACAGTAAGGCGCGTACGTGGGCGGGGACGATGAAGAGGCGCTCCTCAGGGCGCCGATGCCCCAATCGCCTGCTCCGGCGGGCGGCATGCAGCGCAGCGGCGGTGACAGTTTTATGCCGGCCGGCTCCGCCACTGTCTAGCATGCAGTAGCTAATTTGATTATATATACGTACGCCAATCCTATTTCTCTAAAATATAGCAATACTGTGAATAATGAAATATATATATCCGCTGCAGGCAGACAGCCAAGCAAAGCACGGATGACGATGAACTGTGGCTTCTTCTACCAGGGCCTCAGCCCTATGAACGTCAGATACCTCTATGCGGCTCTCTTCCTCGTAGCGAACGTGGTTGCGTGGTTCTCAAGAGAGAACCACAGCTCCTACTTCCTGAATCAGCGAGTTGGCGGCTGTCAGGGTGATCGGGACTGTTACGCAGCTGAGAGCGTGCTCGCCACGAGCCATGCCTTCTTCGTATCCTATTCCTAGCTACTACTAAATTTCTTATCTTCAAATTTGAATTGGTTTCCATTATTTATTAGCTAAAGTGCGCGTCGTCAGACCTTAACAAAACGTCCAGCTCTTCTTTATGGTCATGTTCATCTCCACTGTCCGCACGGTCAAGGTGAATGACCGTAGGAATTCATGGCACTGCGGATGGTGGGCCGTGAAGATTGCAATCTTCATAGCCTGTTCTACCATCTCTACCCTGGTTCCATCCGGCTGGATCCAACTTTATGGTCAGTCCCCTTGTTTCTGTACGACCTATCTTTCCTACTACATCTACATGCTCTAGCTTGTGTCATTGATGCATGGTGCTTGTCTGAATTGTATTTTCAGGAAAAATTGCGCACCTTGGAGCAGGGTAACTACCTACGTACCTCAAATAATCCAGCAAATTAATTAGCTATAGTAATATGTGATGTTGATATGTGTTGTGTTATATTTGGGACTTTTGAACAGGATATTTCTTCTAGTTCAGCTCGTAAGCTTTATGAGATTTATCACAAGGCTGAACTACAAATTCTGCCAAACCAATTATGAAGAAAGGTTTGTTTTTAATCTAATAATTTCGACCTTATGAATACATAATTGACATATGCGTCCAATATGTATCGAAAATTTATTAGCTCCCAGTGGCGGAGGACGGATAAAACTTTTGGTATGGCTATACTTCGTATAATATTTAGCACACAAATCAATTAAATTGCAAAATAAAAATGCACAAACATATATAAAAGTAGAACATTGTCTAAAATGAGAATAAATTGTTAAGAAACATGTGCACGGTAAAAAAATAGATAATACAATGTTATACTTATAATTTTGCTAGATAAGTCTTTGAGACCTAGACAATTGCATTTGTCTATCATTATACTTAAATGACTTCTTAATACTTAAAGTGCAAGTGCGAGTTGTGAATTATATAATTTATGATCATTATTACCTTTCTCAATTAGGTATGGCTTAAGCTACACTTAGCCACAATGGGCCCTCCGCCCCTGTTAGCTCCTATTCACCATCTTAGCATGAATTGCCTTCCAGGTACCTGGTGGTGTATGGGATCTCTATCTTTGCCAACATTGGCTCTACGGGGTTGATATCATTCATGATTGTCAAGCTCAGACACTGTTGGCTCGACATCGAGCTCCTTGGCACCACGCTGCTGCTACTGTACATTATGTGTGTGCTCTCATTAATGTCTAAGATAATTAAGTAAATACTCCTAGAATATATATATACACACTTAGAGCTATTAGATAAATTAAGCCATGTTCGAGCAAAATACTGATGAATTTTAAATGATTAGGCGAATAAATTATTTATGGAGCCTGGGCTAATTGGTGGGTATATTTTGTTCCTGTGCCTGTTAGCGATTACAAGGTAAAATACTTCTCTCTCTCCTTATATATATAACTTTATTTTGTTGGTTTAATTTCCCTCTTTGTTGTGACATATATTTCACCCTAGCAGTGAGCCCGAGTCGAGCTGCTACCAGAAACACAAAGCAGGTCCACATGCTATTTAGATAACAATTTCCGTAAGTATATATTTTGATCTAGGATCAATGGTTCTTATCTAGTACCGTCACTGATATTTAAAAAAACATTGGCAGTGTTTTGTTTTTGGACTGCTCGGCACCGTTTATTCTACTTTTTCCACAGGCAGCGACTACAAATGCATGCAGGTATGTTAATTATTCACACGAAGAGATTAGTCATAACTATCAACAAAACTGAGGAACGTACGTGTGTGTTTTATTAACTGAAAATGCCTCAAACATTTCATGCAGTTGTGGAACATTGTAGAGTCAGAAGACGACGTACCATATGGGTATGGCTTTTTCCATTTCGTCTTCGCGGTGGGCTCCATGTATGTCGGGATGGTGTTTGTCGGCTGGGACACACATCATACCATGAAACAGTAAGTTCACGTTTCTAAAAATTTACCTGATTCCATCATTCATCAATGGATAAGATATAAATAAATTGTGTTCTTTTATGCATGGCCTCTACATACATGCGTGTTTGATACAGTATTTTGCATGCTTTCACCCCAGATGGAACGTGGATATTGGGTGGATGAGCACGTGGGTTCATATCGTCAACGAGGCTCTCGTAGTAGTATTCTATAGTAAGTGACCTACTGTGCCAAAGACCCTAAATATAACCCCACTTAGCTCATCACACATCCAAGAGTCAAATAATTGGACACATACACGACATGTATACACCAAATTTAAAATTTTTCCCTACAAACAAAACTAACTATATGCATTACATATATTGTGTGTAGTATGCTGACATATAAAAATGTTTGCATTTGCAGTAGCAATACTGCTTGCTAGAATTTTCGGAATTGGCTGGCTCCGACATCTCCTTGCCAAGGTCTTTGGGACAGGTGACCAGTTGCATAGTGGTGAATCCCAGACGACGACCACATCTGATGAGATGTACACAACGTCGTCGTCTTTATCACCATTCTACCAGACAACTGAAGAGACGATGACCACATCTGATGGGATGTACACAGCGTCGTCGTCTTTGTCATCATTGTACCTGACACCCGAGGAGACGCCGGACAATAATGCCATTTCGATAAGCAACTACAACACTGATGAACCACCTTCGCCGCCACCTATATCGTTGGTATCTGATGAGATAGATATTTCTGAAGCATCACCTCCGCCATCTCCACCGCCACATACAGTGGATGAGATGGACAACTCTGAGGCGTCACCTCCACCTTTATCTCACACCATAGAGCTCAAAATGTTTGAGGTACCAACCACCTCAGGCAATAATGAGGAGGACGAGGAGGATGACGATTCTATTAAAGAATGGCAGAGTGATTAAATGTTTTCATCAGTTACCAACATCCCAATTGTAGATAAGCATTAGCGATATGCTATAATATAGATGGATATATGTTTATTGTATGGATAAGTTGGAAATAGGAAGACATATTTGCTGCGTATACTTCTAGCCATACTTCTCTTGATTAGTAAGGTATGCTGATGGATGAATGGAATTTGAACAAGCTCATTTATTTGGCGGTTCATGATGTCACTTAGGATTGTTGAAGTGCCCTGATTCTTCAAAGATCACAATATAATACAAACCCTTGTCACAGGAGGCTGCAAAATTAAATTTATTTATCAGATGATAAGGAGTATTGAATCATATTAAATAAAGATTATTTATAAGCACCATTCTTAGGGCCTTATTTAAACGGAAGCAAAACAAATTATCCAATGTTATAGGGAAGTTGGGTGCATGAGGAACTACTAATAGAACATGAATGTCGGAAAAGCGATGCCTACCACTAAAAATCATCAACAAAAGTAAGGTCGGTACTCTGGTACTCTGCAAGCCCATCTTTACACACTATAAGCATTGAGATGGTGGAGCTTTGGAGGTTTTTTAATAAAAACTGAAAGGGAGAAGACCTCAACATTTCCTATAATCGATTTTGGTGTTTGACGACCATCACAAACCTTATGGACTAACTAGTTTGCTTGGTTGATCATTTCTCAGGTGCATAAGTTCATCTACAACTATTCTAAGTCAACTGTCCGGAATACCGTAGATTATTCCGAACAGGAGAAGCTTTTTGGAAAACACCTAGGCACGGACCGTCCGCGACACCAGAGTGAGCCTCGGACAGGAACACTGCAAAAACATCGTTTACACTATGGACTTCCAAAGGAGAAGCGAGCACCGTCCGGTCGTTGAAAAACCAAAAAAACCCGAAGGTGACGGGTTTGGTAAAACGCATTTTTAGTGTCCTCGCGGACCGTCCGTCACTGCTTTATCTGACATCTAACGACACATTAAATGCACTATAGCGTTGATATAGCCGTTACTGCCGACCATTGCGATTTCAGGCGTTGATGTGTAGGGGCGGACTGTCCGAACTAGCGGCGCGGACCGTCCACGGTCGGCAGAATTGGAGCAATGGCTAGAAGTAGTTGGTGGCTATAAAGACAACCCCAACCACCTCCATTCACTTCATCTAAGCCTCTCATTCACTCTCATTCAATACAAGAGCATTCACTTCAACCAAAGACACATTCAAGCTTCCAAATCTCTCCAAGTTCCATAATTGTGACTAGTGATCATTAGTGATTAGTGACTTGAGAGAGTGTGATTTTATGTCTTTTCTTATTGCTTGGCTTTTAATCATGCTATTTTCATCTCTCTCTAAACTTTCTAAGTGATTTGTAAAGCAAGCAAGAGACACCTAATTGTGTGGTGATCCTTATGGGGTCTTAGTGTCCCATGTGATTAAGAAGAAGCACTCGACCGGTCTGAGTGACCGATTGAGAGAGGGAAAGGGTTGAAATAGACCCGGCCTTTGTGGCCTCCTCAACGGGAGTAGGTTCTTTGGAACCGAACCTTATGAAACAAATCATCGTGTTCACTCGTGTTGATCATTCACCATTCGATTTGTTTCTCCCCTCTCCTCTCTCTCTAAAGTTCTCTTGCTCACATTGGTTTGAGTTTGCTCCCAAAGTTATCCGCATTGATTGAGCAACTCATAGCAAGAAGAACTATCTTCCGCACTCTGAATTCACTATTATTTATTTCTAACCCTAACCCTAGGTGAAGTGTGTGTTCAAATTTATAATTTTCAGGTTTCGCCTATTCAGCCCCCTCTAGGCGACTTTCAATTGTTATCAAAGCCTGGTGTTTCATTTGAGTTTAACAACTCGAAGTGATGTCGGGAGAACACGCCAAAAGAGAGATGGTGACCGAGGAAAAGCCTGGATCTTTGGGAAAGAAGAGCAAAGAAAGGACTCCGTCGAAGGAGGCCGACGACAAGCATAAAGAGCACAAGGAAGAATCTGCCGGATCCATCAAGTCACATAGGAAGGGTGACAAGAAGAAGAAGAAAATGAAGAAGGTGGTCTACTACGAGACTGATTCTTCCACCTTCCACCTACGGCGCCGAGTCCACATCTTCGAAGTGCCAAGAGCGTAAGAAATATAGTAAGATGCCTCTTTGCTATCCTCGCATTCCTAAACGCGCTCCTCTACTTTCCTTACCCCTAGGTAAACCACCATATTTTGATGGTGAATACTATTGTATGTGGAATGATAAAATTAGGCACCATCTAACCTCACTCCATGAAAGTATATGGGATATTGTTGAGTTTGGAGCGCAGGCACCACAGGTTGGCGACAAGGATTACGACTCCGATGAGGCCACCCAAATAAGCCACCTCTATACTCCTCGCTTCCTTGTGTTGAGAGGAGTACAACAAGGTGCACGGGTTGAAGAGTGCCAAAGAAATTTGGGACGTCCTCAAGACGGCGCATGAAGGGGACGAGGTGACCAAAATCACCAAGCGCGAAACGATCGAGGGAGAACTTGATCGATTCGTCCTCAACAAAGCAGAGGAGCCACAAGCAATGTACCACCGACTCAAGACGATGGTCAACCAAGTCCACGACCTTGGGAGCACCAAGTAGGATGACCATGAAATGGTCAAGGTTATTATAAGATCTCTTGTCTTTCATAATCCCACTCAAGTTCAATTAATTCATGGAGATCCTAGATATAAATAGATGTCTCCCGAGGAGGTTATTGGAAATTTTGTGAGCTTTGAACTTATGATCAAAGACTCCAAACATATTGTCAACTTGGAGCAAGGCGCCACCTCCACGCCCGAGATGCAACCCGTTGCGTTCAAAGCAACGAAAGAAAAGAAGGAAGAGTCTACACCAACAAGTAGACTACCAATCGACGCCTCCAAGCTTGACAATGAGGAGATGGCTCTTATCATCAAGAGCTTCCGACAAATCCTCAAACAAAAGAAGGGGAAGGACTACAAACCCCGCACCAAGAGGGTTTGCTACAGGTGTGGTAAGTTCGATCATTTTATTGCTAAATGTCCATATACAAGTGATAGTGATAGGGACGACGACAAGAAAGGGAAGAAGAAGATGGACAAGAAAAGATATTACAACAAGAAGAAGGGTGGCAAGGCGCACATGGGGCGGGAATGAGACTCTGAAGAGAGCTCCACCGACTCCTCCTCCGACGAGGACGCCACCAACATCGCCGTCAACAAAGGCCTTCTCATCCCCAATGTAGGCCACAAATGCCTCATGGCTAAGGATAGCAAAAAGAAGAAGGTACTTTCTAGAGATACCCCCAAATACACTACTTCCGATGATGAGGGTAGCTCTAGTGATAATGATGATTTGACCTCTCTTTTTGCAAACCTTACCAAAGATCAAAAGAAGAAAATTAATGAATTGATAGAAACTATTAACGAGAAGGATGATATATTGGAATGCCAAGAGGACTTGCTCGTTAAGGAAAATAAGAAATTTGTTAAGCTCAAAGATGCCTATGGTCTTGAAGTAGAAAAACGTGAAAACTTGTCTAAAGAGCTTATTATTTGCAATGATTCAATTTTTTGTCTTAGAACTGAAAATGCTAGTTTAATTGCTAAGATTGAAGAATTGAATGCTTGCAATGTTTCTACATCCACTGTTGAGCATTTCACTATTTGCACTAGATGTAGAGATGTTAATATTGATGCTATGAATGATCACCTTGCTATGATTAAAGAACAAAATAATCACATAGCTAAATTAAATGCTAAAATTGCCGAGCATGAACTGGAGAATGAAAAAAAATAAATTTGCTCATAGTATGCTCTATAATGGGAGACGCCCAGACATTAAGGATGGCATTGGCTTCCAACAAGGGAGCCAAAGCAACATCAAGCTTAATGCACCTAAAAACATGCTTTCTAACTTTGTTAAGAGCAAGGCTCCCATGTGATAGTAGACACGGCCCGATCTTCTGTGAGATACGATAACTTGATTGAGTGGAGATCTCGACGTTGATGATCCAAGGCTCCGAGCGAACGGTTCCTCACAATCACTACACCACGGCTCCTTTGGTTATCACCCGTGACACACGAATGACCTCGCCACGAAGGCTTATCCCTGCAAGCGCAATCAAGAACACAAGCAAGAACAGGAAAGAAACGCAACCAAAATTGTATTGATTACGGGATGGTGTCTCACAAACCGATGACGGTGATACTGTTCGATGACAGAATTGATCTAAGCGAAACCCAAAACCTAATGTGGCGGCGGCTGTTGAATAAATAGAGTATTAGGGCGTGCGTGACCCCTGGACTCGCCCCTAATGGGCTTCGACGTGATACACGGCCCAACGGCCCAATAGACGGTGTCGCAACACCAAAACAGAATCTGAACGCTGAATTGTTTCGACGATTCCCGTTGACTCCTGATGAATTTTAAGGTGGAACTAGTTGGGTTGGTTAGATAATCTCCTTATCTTTCCAACCATATCAAGTTCGTCACAATCGGAGTCCGAATGCATCCTGGGCATCCATTTTAGTGCAGACTAGTCCTAGAACCCGAGATGGAGTCGCAGCCGAGTCGGACTTGATCTCCTTCCTGTTGTGGCCGCCCTTGCTGCTCCTCCTCAACACCTTAGCCTTTCCCAAGTCCTTGCTGGTCCTCTCCAAGGTACCTAATCATCAAAACATCCATGGCCCCAAGCGTAAGCTCTGAAACACAATTGACTAGGGTAGAACGTACCTGGAGATTTAGCTGTCGTGCACGAGATCGTGTTATCGGTCCATTCATTGTATGTATAGAAGTGATGTCCTCATCATCCTCCTCCTCTTGAATTGGAGTCGTCCTCGACTCGATCTCATCTTCGTCACCCATATATGGCTTCAAATCTGAAATGTTAAAGGTGGAACTAACCCGAAAATCTGGAGGCAACTCAGGTGGTAATCCAGGGGGTATCTCAGAGGGAAACACATCTATATACTCTTGCAAAAGGTTAGCAATAGCCGGTGGCAAAGCAATAGACGTATCATCAATGGAATAGAAAACATTTTTGCACACTAAGGCATAGCAAAGTCCAACAGAGGCATGTAACTCATCAAGATCAGATTTAGTGGCTAGTAAAGTAGGAGTTTTTAACTTAATAGGTTGCTGATTTTCAGAGTTCAAAACACCTTTTTGCTTAGCATTAGTCTTTTTCTCATGTTCAAAGTGGACCATTTCAGTGGGAGTCATAGGAAGCAACATAATTTTCTTTCCCTTATGCATGAAAGTATATTTATTAGATCTACCATGGTGAATAGCATCAGTATCAAACTCCCAGGGACGTCCCAGTAAAAGAGAGAAAGTATCCATACTCACCACATCGAAATCAACAAAGTCATGGTAAGAGCCAATAGAAAAATGCACCCTTACTGTTTTTGTTACCTTGAACTTACCGCTGTTGTTAAACCATTGAATGTGATAAGGGTGGGGATGCTGTCGTGTGGTCAAGCCAAGCTTCTTGACCACCTCAACGTTCACCAAGTTGTTGCAGCTACCACCGTCAATGATGGTATGTACACGGTAGTCCTTGACAATGAGGAACATGTTGAAGAGGTTGTGGCGCTGTCTGTTGTCGTTGTCACTAGCCGTGGCACTCATAGCTCGTTGCACAATCAAGGCCTTATAGGTCTCGGTCGCTGTTGTACCAAGAACCTCTTCATCACCATCATAAGTCTCTGCAATGTTAGCTCCAACAGAATCTTCATCTTCAACATCAGAAGCACTAACATACCCACCATCACCAGTAGCAATGTATGCCCGTTTGCTGGGGCAATCTCGCTGATTATGGCCAAGTCCCTGGCAGCGGTGGCACTTGATGTCGGAGGAGCGGCCTGTGGAAGAGGTGGTCGTAGCAGGTTTTGCTGCAACACCCGAAGGCACCAAGGACTTGTTGTTGTCGTGTCCATGTGATGCCGAAGGTGCGGTGCTGCGTGTGTCGCTGGTGGAGGAAGATGTGGACGTCCGTACGCCCGAAGAGGATGACGCCTTGGCTGGCGCCGGTGGCTGGTGTGGCGCGAAAGTGCTACTCCTCCGCTGTTGACGACCCTACAATTCTTTTTCTGCCAACATAGAAAGATGGAATAAGCGTTGTATAGAATGATATTCTTTATAATCAACAATATCCTGAATCTCCTGCCTCAATCCCCCATAAAACCTAACCATTTGATCATCTAGATCCTCAACTACCCCACATCGTAGCATACCTTTTTGAAGCTCTTGGTAGTATTCCTGTACCGACATGTCTCCCTGATCTAAGCGTTGCAATTTTTTTTCGAAGATCACATCTATAAGAAGGGGAACAAAGCAAGCTCACATCTCCTCTTTTAACGCATTCCATGTTTGTGGTGCAACACGTGTGTTAACAAGTTCATTCCACCAAATGATAGCAAAATCTCTAAATTCACTAGTGGCTTGTCTAACCCTATGCTGCTCAGGAACAAGATGGGAATTAAATTTTTGTTCTACCGTCATCTCCCAGTCTAAGTAAGCTTCAGCATCATAAGAACCCATGAACGGTGGAATAGAGAACTTAATCTTAGCAAATGGATCATGGTCTAGTTCAGGATTATGATGACAACGTCTACCATTACCTCCCATACCTTGTCGATTACGTGCGAGGCGTTGTCGCAGCGGTGCATAAACATCATCGTCATCGTCGTCGTCGTCCACAGGAGAGTGAGCTGGGGCTGGAGTTGGTGGTGGGGGACGAGCCTCCAGTACGTCCATGCGTGTAACAAGTTCAGCAACTTGTCGATCAAGCTGCTCATAGGATGTCGCCGCAGAGTCCTGGTATTTTTTAAAAGCTTCAGTCATCGCGCGCATCATCTCCTTCAATTCCAGCTGAGAGACACACTCATCGTCGTTAAGCTTAAGCCCCTTGTCCTTGTCCATTTGATTCTTTAGTCCTATCATTGTTAGCACAAAACAGAGACAAAAAGGCAACAAACAATGTGAACCCTACAACTATTCTCTAGGGTGGTGGTGGTGGAATACAAATTATGAAGCGTCTTATCCCGCTCTTCCAACGTTCTTACCAGCACTGCAGGTGGCAAACGATGACCGGTGTGACTGTCCAACGAGCGTGAGTGTGATTGCAAAGGAGTACCTGTTCTGCTCGAGAGAAAGCTAGAGTTCTGGGAAGGCTGACTAAATATATATATGTGGCACACAAGTCAGTAACAGATAGCAATGCTGAATAAGTGTTCCAAGTACTCGTCCTAGTTGCTAGCCTAGAAAATGTAATAGAATAGTTGGACCAAGGCACAAGAAAGGAGGTACAAGTATCTAGGTGCAGCAAGAAACAAGCTTGGGGCAAAATAATCACAGAGGTGCACAAAACACTAGCGTTTCTGTTTATGTGCTACTCTTTTCTTTTCTTTTCTTTTTCTTTTTTTGTGATTTTTTTCAAATATTTTTTTTATATTTTTCTCTTTTGCAGCAGCACATAAGAAGAAAACACACCAAGTTTCAGTTTTTTTTGTGCAATGACGCGTCCTCTGGAATTTCTACAAGTTTGCCCTAAAATCGGAATAAATGTTTGGAAAATGAGAAGTCCTATTTCCAAGCCGAATTTGGGAATTTTAAAAACAGCGAATCCGGCGAAGCGGGAAAGAATCGGATGCGAAATTTAATTCTGTGCGATTTTTTTAAAAAATGGGCCCGATTCGAGTTCCGAGGCGAAAGTTACGACTGTTTTAAGTTTGGACTCCGAATCAGGGTTTCTGGCGAGGTGTTGGAAGGGTGGGGGGTTCGGTTTTGTGGATAGGGTCGGTTTTAGAGATAGGATCTATTTTGTAGATAGGGTCGGTTGTAGAGATAGGATCTATTTTGTGGATAGGGTCGGTTTTAGAGATAGGATTTGTTTTGTGGATATGGTCGGTTTTAGAGATAGGATCTGTTTTGTGGATAGCGTCGGTTTGAGAGATAGGATCTATTTTGTGGATAGGGTCGGTTTTAGAGATAGGATCTGTTTTGTAGATAGGGTCGGTTTTGTATGATGGAAGCGGATGGAAAGAATCAAACTGAACCAAAACAAATCTAAACCAGCAACCAAACTCAACCTAGAACACGAACTCAGAACTGTGGACTCTAAAACTAAATTGTGCAAAGGCTAAGGCGATGGTTTTAGGTCGGAATAAACTGATCGTAATTATATTTTTTTTGGCTTTTTGTGGACTATGGGATGAAACAAAACTAATCTAAAGGTAGGATTATACCTCACGGGCAACCTGGAAATCTGATACCAATTGATATTAGACCGGCCCGATCTTCCGTGAGATACGATAACTTGATTGAGTGGATATCTCGACGTTGATGATCTAAGGCTCCGAGCGAACAGTTCCTCGCAATCACTACACCACGGCTCTGTTGGTTATCACCTGTGACACACGAATGACCTTGCCACGAAGGCTTATCCCTGCAAGCGCAATCAAGAACACAAGCAATAATGGGAAAGAAACACAACCAAAATTGTATTGATTACGGGATGGGGTCTCACAAACCGATTACGGCGATACTGTTTGATGACAGAATTGATCTAAGCAAAATCCAAAACCTAATGTGGCGGCGGCTGCTGAATAAATAGAGTATTAGGGCATGCGTGACCCCTGGACTCGCCCCTAATGGGCTTCGACGCGATACACGGCCCAACGGCCCAACAGACGGTGTCGCAGCACCAAAACAGAATCTGAACGCTGAATTGTTTCGACGATTCCCGTTGACTCCGGATGAATTTTGTGACACCCTAGGTGTCATTTTCGTGTTATGTCAGGAGATTTATCCTAATCTCGGATGCTCTGTAAAAATTTCTATTTCTCGATCGTGTCTATCTCTGATTATCCAGATTATTCATTCATGATTCACCGAATTCGGAGTTATTCAGTCTCATAGAAGGCCGAATTTGGAGCCTGTTAAAACTTTTATTTCTCGGCACGAATGCGAACTCGATAATCAATCTCGATTTATAAATCTCGTCTAAAGCTCATTTAATCAAACTCTCGACGACTGTTATTAGATCTGAGCCCGAGTCCAATTCCTCGAACTTCGATCGATGTCCGAATATTTTAATTTGAGTCCGTACTCTCAAACGGAATACTCAATATGTCGTCCTCTAATCAATTCCTATCCGACTCGGCTTACTACCTCTGTGTCTGATCCAAATTCAAAAATCAACATCGGTGACAATTTTTAAATGTCGCGGGTTCTCTCTTTCAATCATAAATTCGAAAGCCGGTCATATCCCGAGACAATTTAATTTCGAATCATGCGTAGGGAATTATTTTCGAGCGAAATCAAATCAGACTCTCGGCCGAATTAATCGCTCAATCTTCTGTTTGTCCGAACTCTATTTCGCTCTGTTATCTGTTGAGATGAATTCCGCAGGAGCATTTTTATTCTGGAAAATATTTAGCATAGCCCAACTGAGTGTTTTGGGCCAAGCCCGACCCAGCCCACTAAGAAACCCTAACCCTAGCATATTTCTATAAATAGAGGTGCTCCTTCCTTGCTTGGCTTTTATTCACCTACCCCCTAGCCGCCACTCTCTCTTCTTCTTTCAGCCAGCACGTTTCTTCCTCCTCTCTCACGCACAGCTCTCCCACCCTCGGTTCAGCACGCAGGAGCTGCTCCATGGGCGCGAGCCCCTTCTTCTACCTCTGGCCGGTGCCGAGCAGCAGCCCCACCTCCCTGCGCCCTTCTTCCCCATGGGCTGCTTATCCAGCTCGTCCCTCTCCTCCCCTCTGTTTTTCTGTGCGTGCGCAGAGCCTCCATGCCGACGCCCCTACTCCTCTTCGCTCTACTGCGCAGCGCCCTTCCCTGCTCCTTGCTGGCGAGCAGCAGCTCACCCCATGGATGGCGCCCAGAATTTTTCCAGCTCCCTCCCATGGCGCCCTTTCCCCTGCTCCACGGCCAGCAGTAGCCCTGCGCTCACCTCCCATGGAAAACCGACCGGCTTCCTGCCTCCGGCAAGCCGCATTTGTTCCCTGCGCGCGAGCTCGCTGCGGGACGCCCTAGCCGCTGCTCGCCCCGACCACATCTCCAAGGCCGAGCTCACCCCCTTCACTGTTGCACAGCCCTTCTTCCTCCTCTCCCATGGTGCTACTCGTCGAGCCCTCCCTTTTTGGATGCCGGCAAGAAAAACCGGCGCAGCAGCCCGCCCGTTCGTTCTCCACTCCCCTCGTCGCGTGTCATCGCTCTCGTGCTCGTTGCGCAGCCCCATCCGCGACACCGTCGAAACCCGTGCTAGCCGTCGATGTCGCGCTTCACGCCTTGCCCGTTCGACGAAATGCCGAGCCATGTGGACAGCCCATGCGTCTAGTCCCGACTCGTTCAGGTTGATTGATTTATAGTTTACAATACATATGCTTTGGTTGATGTCAGGCAGTGCATGTATATATGTGGATGTATGTAAAATGTTTAGGCTATATACGTTGGTAGGATCACATTTGCGGTTGGAGAACAAGAGGTTGTTTGATGTGTGCGATTTGTAGTTTGTCTAATTATGTTTCGGTCGATGTGGTGTACATTGGTGTTCGAATATGTGTTGGTATAAAATGTTTTGGTTATATGTCGTGGCAAGGTCGCATTCACATTTTGGTAAGCAAACGCGTTGTGTTGTTTAAGGTGATGAGTAAGTTTGGAAATACATGTGATGTGAGGATGGAATTAGTGGACGTAGGTGTGTGGGTGAGCCGAGGTGTTATTTTGTTGTTGGATTGGATAGATATGTGGCTGCGATAGTTCTTTGGTGCATCGTAGGGATTGGTCGTGGATGTGTTAATTGTTGGTAACATGCTTTGTCGTGAATTAATGTGTTAGTGCGGCGAAAATTTGGTAAAACCTAAAGCATGCTTGGTGGCTTCTGCACTCGGCTAATGAGTTGGTCTAGGATAATTATATTTATGTATTCATCGTTGGTGTAGGTTAAATTAGGTGAAAAATGTAAATTACGTGACATATAATTGATGTTTGGAAGATGAGATAGGCTAATTTAGAAAGGTGTGTTATCAAACATGTGTGCCGAAGTGCGTTGTAGTAGTGATGGCGTAAGTTGAACCGAAGTGTCCCAAGTACATGCCGTGATATGGTTGTATTTGAGATAGTAAATTATAAGTGTTGCGTGATATGAGGTCCGATCGATGTAGTTAATATTGATTTGGTCGGTAGAGAGGTGGTGACAGGCCGAAGTAGTCATCGCTTCCTTTGCGGTTAAGTCGAGGTCATGTGTGATGATGCTATGTACGTAGTGAATGCATTTGTTAAATGTATGTGGTAATTTTAGTGCACTAAATGACTTGAGTAAAATTTGTAAGTCTACTTGTTAGTCCTCATTTGATTAATTTAACTCTAACAAATGGTAACGTGTTAGAGTAATTCAAGTCTCTAAAACATGGCAATTCTTGAATTATATAGGAGCTGAAATTTAGTAATTGCTGTTTTGGGTTGCACACATTGATTTCCTCGTGTTGTATGTTTGATGAACTAAATCATGTTTTCTGTAGAAAAGTCATATAAAAGAGTTGTATATAACCCTATTATCTTGCTTGCACTAAAATTTGACAGCCATAAACCTGACCGTTTAGGAGTTGTGCTTTTCGCAAGCCCAGCACCTGAATCTGTCGAATTTCTGAACATATTTCAGAAATTGCAATGGTTGCTTAAGTTAATATTGAAATCAGTTATTGGTGGTCACAAAAAAATTGTAGATAACTTTATTATCTTACTTTTGTTAAAATTTGACAGACCCAAGTCTGACCTTTTAGGAGTTATGCGTTTTACAAATTCAGTAACTGAATCTGTCCAATTTCTGTACAGATTTCAGAAACTACATTGTTTGCTTAAGTTGATGTTACAATCTATTCATGGTCGTTATAAGAAAGTTGTAGATGCTTTTCTTATCTTGCTTGTGTTAAGATTTTACAACCATAGGCCTGATAGTGTAAGATTTATGAATTTTACAAACTGGTTGCTGTGTTCTGTCCACCGTCAAAACAGATTTTGAAACTTGTGTTGTTTGGGATGATTTTGTATGATCACTAGAAGAACTATTGAAAAGCCGCATCCAAATAAATAAAATGCACGTACTTGTGATGTTGTAGTTGTGTTGCGTAAATAAATAAAATGGTGTTGTCTTTTCAATAGTGTTAATGTTGAACGCCAATAAGGTGTAGATAACTAATGCTAGCGTGTGGTTGTTTATGGTGTCTTGCTAATTAGTGTTTAGTTCACTACCATGTAATTATATATCTTGTGATATTTTTCATTGTATTCATATATATGCATCTTGCATCTCATTTAGGACCGAGATATGATGATCGTGCAAGTGACGTGGTGCCAACCACAAGATGCAGATGATGGACATGACCAGTGGGTGCTCGCCAAGCGAGTATCCCCCCAGCAAACACTATCTAAGTGTTAAATTAAAGGCAAGCCCCGGTTTTATGCATAACCTACTCTATATGCTATTTTACTGCACTAATTGTTTGTAGGCTTGTATTGTGCACTTAAGTGTAGGAGTTACCTGAAACCCTAGATGCATTAACTCAGGATTCCTTTTGAGATGGATACTAGTATGCTAGGTCGAGTAGCTTCTTTACTAATTAGGGATCTCGGTAGAAGTCAAGTGATTTTTCTAGCACTCGCGCGAGGTCAGGAAATTGATTGTATCCATTTTGATATCGTAATGATGGTGGTCTGTGGACAATGGTCCATGGGGATGCGTTGTCTACGAGACGAAAACTGGAATAAGGATTAAGGTGTGGTACCGTGTGTCAAGCGTTTGAACGTACTAAGCACATGCCGAGAAATATGGTAAATCGGTAAGCCTAGTACCTGAGTGAACCTGCCCGCAGACTTTGCCCCTCACGCGACCTGAGACGTGGTCTCCTATTTTGGTTATGGTGGGTACAAGTGCGGTTACTGCACGACGGCAGTCGGGGTCAGTGAGGCATTGTACGCCAAGGTGGTGAGCCCTGATCTGTTGATGGGGAATCGATGGGGATGGTTGATGTGTGTGGGGACGAAGTGCCTCGCCACGTCGTGTGTTTAGGTTTACCTTGCAATATTTAAAAACTCGATTCGAATCGTCTGCTTCTCGCAGCTAATGAGACTGCTTGATCCATGCTGCTACATTAAGTAATAAGTGGAAATGAGTTGATTGACAAAAGATGTTGATTGCTAAAAATGTCTGATACCATGTATAAGTAGCTAGGTACTCACTTAGTTTAAAAGGATCATACTAAAACTTGAAAAGCTAAAACTTGATTTTAGACTCAGTTAGTGCTTTTGGCAAACCAAACCCCTCAGCCAAACAACTGCATGTCTAGAGGTAGAGGAGTAGACTCCTCACACCGGGTAAGTCTAGCTGAGTATTAGTATACTCAGCCTTGCTTGTGGCATAATTTTTGCAGGTACCTCCTTGATTGGTTGCTGGTGTGACTTGACCTTCATCCCTGCCACCAGGACTGATGGTCGAGAGGGTTACTGCTTCCGCAGGAGAGGACCAGGAGGAGTAGCGTGGCCAGGCTTCGCCATGTTACTCGATTTTCTCCGTTAGTTATTTCCGCTGCATTAAAATTTATGGTTATTATTTCTGAAACTCCGATAATTTAATAACTAATGATACTTATTAAATTTGTGGTATTATGTTTTATTGTATTTCTCTGTGCCTCACCTTCGTGTGAGCTAGTGGTATTCGATCCTGGTAAGTGGCTTTATCGGACTAGAACCGAGGGACTGACAGGTTATTCCGATTTAAGTGTGTTGTTGCCCCTAAGGGTGCGACTTGGGCACTTAAACTGGAATAATTCGGGCGGTTCCGCCACAGCTGGTATCAGAGCGAATACCATTATAGAGAAGTCAATAAGTCATAATTACCAAACGTTTCTAAAGTAAATCTTGCTTAGAAACCAATGTTGGATAGATTGTCAGGACGATAAGTTAGACCTAGGACGTGAAGCCTTAGGAAATAGATGGGTAGCTAGGTGGCTATTTCTATAAGCCATAAAGGCTACTACTACTATTAATAAGGATGCTGTAGAAGCACCCAAAAAATTAGTTAGGTTTGAGAAGACGACTAGAATGAGCATGCATCATGATTGTTGCATTATAATTGTCTCTTGTGCATCAACATGCTTCTCTCACCTTTATTCCAATAATAAGAAATTGGGAGTAATGTGTTGTATTGCTATTTTTCGAACCACAAAAAAGGGTGTTGTCTGTTCTGCTCATGAAAAGACCCCCCCGGTCCAAACAACCTTGTGGTTAGCAAGTCAAACCTTTAAAAAATTATTATCATGTGCTTGTTTTGGTGTTTCTAGCCCTTGTGTGTTTTACACTTGAATTTACACCTACACAAATTGTAGATTCCCATAGTTCGACCCCTAAATTGACTAAAGCTTCCTTGTGCACTTGTTTATGTCAAAAAAGGGTTTATTGTCTGTTCACGCAAACCATATCTAGCCTCAATTTATTTTTGGAAACCTTATCCAAGATACTCACTAAATTCTCTTCTGCTCAACCTAGAAGCCATCTAGGTTGATGACCTCTCTTTTCACCTAGATCTAGTAATCTTTTCCTTTGTGAATCATGTTGTGACCTTATCATCCAAATCTCCGGACCCTTTAAATGATTCTGCCCTATTATCTGGTTATCTGCTATAACTCGTTCTCAAGTATCAGATGTGGATCAGCCTAATATCTTATTTCTGGTCAATCTCATGCTCTTCCTCCAAAATCATGACGTCGTTTTATCGATTCTTATCTATAAATGGTGTATCCATTAGGATCAATGGATTTCATTGTTGTCCTTGGTTCTCTCATGTCTCTAAAAGCTCATCAATCTTGATCTCATGGTTGCCTCCTTCTCATATCAAATCTCGTGTAAATCTCTGACTTGATAATCTTTGTGGTGATCATGACAAGTTCGCGGAGTCGAAGAGTTCTCATGTGATGCTCTTTTTGTCAGCAATCTCTGCTTCAACTCCGGTCACATTCTTATTTTCTGAGCCATACTCTCATCGGCTCCATCTATTTATGCCATGTGAATTTCTTATTGGTTGCGTTTGGTAATGATGTCATGACTAACGACCGATGGTGCTGCGACGAGATCGAGAGCCTACTATGCTGCACACATGGTTGAGCTGCTTGGCACGCGCTGGTATCGTGGTTAATAGTCATGCTCCATTACGATACTTTACTGATGTGCTATCTTTTGTGAACATTCTCTCAAAGTGATCGCTGCATTTTGTCTCAACATGCCGCGATAGTCTATCCAAATCTATCGACAGTATCTTGTCAGATCCCATCTCATGAAATTGCATCTATCTTCAGTCTGGGAGTTACATGTTTCTCCACCCTTAAAGATCCTCATTCGAATCTCGAGATGAGATTCTTTTAAGGGGGGAAGGCTATGACACCCCAGGTGTCAGTTTCGTGTTATGTCGGGAGATTTATCCTAATCTCGGATGTTCAGTAAAAATTTATATTTCTCGATCGTGTCTATCTCTGATTATCGAGATTATTCATTCACGATTCACCGAATTCGGAGTTATTCAGTCTCACAGAAGGCCGAATTTGGAGCCTGTTAAAACTTTTATTTCTCGGCACGAATGCGAACTCGATAATCAATCTCGATTTATAAATCTCGTCTAAAGCTCATTTAATCAAACTCTCGACGGCTGTTATTAGATTTGAGCCCGAGTCCAATTCCTCGAACTTCGATCGATGTCCGACTATTTTAATTTGAGTCCGTACTCTCAAACGGAATACTCAATATGTCGTCCTGTAATCAATTCCTATCCGACTCGGCTTACTACCTCTGTGTCTGATCCGAATTCAAAAATCAACATCGGTGATGATTTTTAAATGTCGCGGTTTCTCTCTTTCAATCATAAATTCGAAAGCCGGTCGTATCCCAAGACAATTTAATTTCGAATCATGCGTATGGAATTATTTTCGAGCGAAATCAAATCAGAATCTCGGTCGAATTAATCGCTCAATCTTCTGTTTGTCTGAACTCTATTTCGCTCTGTTATCTGTTGAGACGAATTCCGCAGGAGCATTTTATTCCGGAAAATATTTAGCGTAGCCCGACTGAGTGTTTTGGGCCAAGCCCGGCCCAGCCCACTAAGAAACCCTAACCCTAGCATATTTCTATAAATAGAGGTTCTCCTTCCTTGCTTGACTTTTATTCACCTACCCCCTAGCCGTCACTCTCTCTTCTTCTTTCAGCCAGCATGTTTCTTCCTCCTCTCTCACGCACAGCTCTCCCACCCTCGGTTCAGCGCGCAGGAGCTGTTCCATGGGCGCGAGCCCCTTCTTCTACCTCTGGCCGGCGCCGAGCAGCAGCCCCACCTCCCTGCGCCCTTCTTCCCCATGGGCTGCTTATCCAGCTCGTCCCTCTCCTCCCCTCTGTTTTTCTGTGCGTGCGCAGAGCATCCATGCCGATGCCCCTGCTCCTCTTCGCTCTACTGCGCAGCACCCTTCCCTGCTCCTTGCTGGCGAGCAGCAGCTCACACCATGGATGGCGTCCATAATTTTTCCAGCTCCCTCCCATGGCACCCTTTCCCCTGCTCCACGGCCAGCAGCAGCCCTACGCTCACCTTGGAAAACCGACCGGCTTCCTGCCTCCGGCAAGCCGCATTCGCGCGAGCTCGCTGCGGGACGCCCTAGCCGCTGCTCGCCCCGACCACATCTCCATGGCTGAGCTCACCCCCTTCACTGCTGCACAACCCTTCTTCCTCCTCTCCCATGGTGCTGCTTGTCGAGCCCTCCCTTTTTGGATGCCGACAAGAAAAATCGGCGCAGCAGCCCGCCCGTTCGTTCTCCACTCCCCTCGTCGCATGTCATCGCTCTCGTGCTCGTTGCGCAGCCCCATCCGTGACACCGTCGAAACCCGTGCTAGCCGTCGATGTCGCGCTTCGCGCCTTGCCCGTTCGACGAAATGCTGAGCCATGTGGACAACCCATGCGTCTAGTCCCGACTCGTTCAGGTTGATTGATTTGTAGTTTACAATACATATGCTTTGGTTGATGTCAGGCAGTGCATGTATATATGTGGATGTATGTAAAATGTTTCGGCTATATACATTGGTAGGATCGCATTTGCGGTTGGAGAACAAGAGGTTGTTTGATGTGTGCGATTTGTAGTTTGTCTAATTATGTTTTGATCGATGTGGTGTACATTGGTGTTCGAATATGTGTTGGTATAAAATGTTTTGGTTATATGCCGTGGCAAGGTCGCATTCACATTTTGGTAAGAAAACGCGTTGTGTTGTTTAAGGTGATGAGTAAGTTTGGAAATACATGTGATGTGAGGATGGAATTAGTGCACGTAGGTGCGTGGGTGAGCCGAGGTGTTATTTTGTTGTTGGATTGGATAGATATGTGGCTGCGATAGTTCTTTGGTGCATCGTAGGGATTGGTCGCGGATGTGTTAATTGTTGCTAACATGCTTCGTCGTGAATTAATGTGTTAGTGCGGCGAAAATTTGGTAAAACCTAAAGCATGCTTGGTGACTTCCGCACTCGGCTAATGAGTTGGTCTAGGATAATTATATTTATGTATTCATCGTTGGTGTAGGTTAAATTAGGTGAAAAATGTAAATTACGTGACATATAATTGGTGTTTGGAAGATGAGAAAGGTTAATTTAGAAAGGTGTGTTATCAAACATGTGTGCCGAAGTGCGTTGTGTAGTGATGGCGTAAGTTGAACCGAAGTGTCCCAAGTACATGCCGTGATATGATTGTATTTGAGATAGTAAATTATAAGTGTTGCATGATATGAGGTCCGATCGATGTAGTTAATATTGGTTTGGTCGGTAGAGAGGTGGTGATAGGCCGAAGTAGTCATCGCTTCCTTTGCGGTTAAGTCGAGGTCATGTGTGATGATGCTATGTACGTAGTGAATGCATTTGTTAAATGTATGTGGTAATTTTAGTGCACTAAATGACTTGAGTAAAATTTGTAAGTCTACTTGTTAGTCCTTATTTGATTAATTTAATTCTAACAAATTGTAAAGTGTTAGAGTAATTCAAGTCTCTAAAACATGGCAATTCTTGAATTATATAGGAGCTGAAATTTAGTAATTGCTGTTTTGGACTACACGCAGTGATTTCCTCGTGTTGTATGTTTGATGAACTAAATCATGTTTTCTGTAGAAAAGTCATATAAAAGAGTTGTAGATAACCCTATTATCTTGCTTGCACTAAAATTTGACAGCCATAAACCTGATCGTTTAGGAGTTGTGCTTTTCGTAAGCCCAACACCTGAATCTGTCGAATTTCTGAATAGATTTCAGAAATTGCAATGGTTGCTTAAGTTAATGTTGAAATCAGTTATTGGTGGTCAGAAAAAAAGTTGTAGATAACTTTATTATCTTACTTTTGTTAAAATTTGACAACCCCAAGTCTGACCGTTTAGGGGTTATGCTTTTTACAAATTCAGTAACTGAATCTGTCCAATTTCTGTACAGATTTCAGAAACTGCATTATTTGCTTAAGTTGATTTTACAATCTGTTCATGGTCGTTATAAGAAAGTTGTAGATGCTTTTCTTATCTTGCTTGTGTTAAAATTTCATAACCATAGGCATGATAGTGTAAGAGTTATGAATTTTACAAACTGGTTGCTGTGTTCTGTCCACCGTCAGAACAGATTTTGAAACTTGTGTTGTTTGGGTGATTTTGCATCCAAATAAATAAAATGCACGTACTTGTGATATTGTAGTTGTGTTGCGTAAATAAATAAAATGTTGTTGTCTTTTCAATAGTGTTAATGTTGAACGCCAATAAGGTGTAGATAACTAATGCTAGCGTGTGGTTGTTTATGGTGTCTTGCTAATTAGTGTTTAGTTCACTACCATGTAATTATATATCGTGTGATATTTTTCATTGTATTCATACATATGCATCTTGCATCTCATTTAGGACCGAGAGATGATGATCGTGCAAGTGACGTGGTGCCAACCACAAGATGCAGATGATGGACAACCTAAGGAATGATGGACATGACCAGTGGGTGCTTGCCAAGCGAGTATCCCCCAGCAAACACTATCTAAGTGTTAAATTAAAGGCAAGCCCCAGTTTTATGCATAACCTACTCTATATGCTATTTTACTGCACTTAATGTTTGTAGGCTTGTATTGTGCACTTAAGTGTAGGAGTTACCTGAAATCCTAGATGCATTAACTCAGGATTCCTTTTGAGATGGATACTGGTATGCTAGGTCGAGTAGCTGCTTTACTAATTAGGGATCTCAGTAGAAGTCGAGTGGTTTTTCTAGCACTCGTGCGAGGTCAGGAAATTGATTGTATCCATTTTGATATCGTAATGATGGTGGTCTGTGGACAATGGTCCATGGGGATGCGTTGTCTACGAGACGAAAACTAGAATAAGGATTAAGGTGTGGTACCGTGTGTCAAGCGTTTGAACGTACTAAGCACATGCCGAGAAATATGGTAAATCGTTAAGCCTAGTACCTGAGTTAACCTGCCCGCAGACTTTGCCCCTCACGCGACCTGAGACGTGGTCTCCCATTCCGGTTATGGTGGGTACAAGTGCGGTCACTGCACGACGGTAGTCAGGGTCAGTGAGGCATTGTACGCCAAGGCGGTGAGCCCTGATCTGTTGACGGGGAATCGATGGGGACGGTTGATGTGTGTGGGGACGAAGTGCCTCGCCACGTCGTGTGTTTAGGTTTACCTTGCAAGGTTTTAAAACTCGATTCGAATCGTCTGCTTCTCGCAGCTAATGAGACTACTTGATCCATGCTGCTACCTTGAGTAATAAGTGGAAATGAGTTGATTGGCAAAAGATGTTGATTGCTAAAAATGTCTGATACCATGTATGAGTAGCTAGGTACTCACTTAGTTTAAAAGGATCATACTAAAACTTGAAAAGCTTGAAAGGGAATTAGGCTTACACCTTTTTCCTAATTGATTTTGGTGGTTGAATTGCCCAACACAAATAATTGTACTAACTAGTTTGCTCTAGTCTATAAGTTTTTACAGGTGCCAAAGGTTCACAATAAGCCAATAAAAAGACAACCCAAAGACACCCTGGTCTGGCGCACCGGACTGTCCGGTGTGCCACTGGACAGTGTCCGGTGCACCAGGGCACTCGACGCTGAACTCGCTACCTTTGGGAAAATCAGAGGGCGCTCCGCTATAATTCACCGGACTGTCCGGTATGCCAGCGGAGCAACAGCTACTTCGCGCGCAACGGTCGACTACAACGCATTAAATACGCGCCTGCGTGCGCAGAGGACAGAGGACGCGCAGTTGGCGCACCGGATAGTCCACAGGACCTGTCCGGTGCACCACCGGACAGCCAAGAGGCCCCACCAGTCAGAGCTCCAACGGTCGAACCCCAACAGCCTGCTGACGTGGCTGGCGCACCGGACAGTGTCCGGTGGCGCACCGGACTGTCCGGTGCGCCATGCGACAACAGTCTTCCAATGGCCACATTTTGGTGGTTGGGTTTATAAATACCCCAACCAGCCCACATTCAATTACATCCAAGTTTCCAACCTTCAACACATTACAAGAGCTATAGCATTCAATTCTAGACACTCCAAAGAGATCAAATCCTCTCCCAAGTCCGGAATCACTCCAAATCAAATAGTGACTAGAGAGAGCGACATTTGTGTTCTTTTGAGCTCTTGCGCTTGGATTGCTTCTTTTCTTTCTCATTCTTTCTTGTGATCAAAACTCAATTGCAATCGAGGCAAGAGACACCAATTGTGTGGTGGTCCTCGCAGGAACGTTGTGTTCCGTTTGATTGAGAAGAGAAGCTCACTCGGTCTAAGTGACCGTTTGAAAGAGACCCGGTCTTTGTGACCACCTCAACGGGGAGTAGGTTTGCAAGACCGAACCTCGGTAAAACAAATCATCATGTCTCGCTCTTTATTTGCTCATGATTTGTTTTGCGCCCTCTCTCTCGAACTCGTTTATATTTCTAACGCTAACCCAGCATGTAGTTGTGCTTAAGTTTATAAATTGCAGATTCGCCTATTCACCCCCCTCTAGGCGACTTACAATTGGTATCAGAGCCGGTGCTTCATTAGAGCTTAACCGCTTGAAGTGATGTCGGGAGATCACGCCAAGAAGATGGGGATGGACGGTGAGAAGTCCGCTACAAGCCACGGGAAGGCTCCATCCGGGGAGTCCGCCAACAAAGTGAAGGGATCCCCTTCACACAACAAGTCGGGTCGGAGCGGTGACAAGAAGAAGAAGATGAGGAAGGTGGTCTACTACGAGACCGACTCTTCGTCGCCATCCACCTCTGGCTCCGACGCACCGTCCGTAACTTCTAAGCGCCATGAGCGCAAGAAGTTTAGTAAGATTCCCCTACGCTACCCTTGCATTTCCAAACGTACTCCTTTACTTTCCATCCCATTAGGAAAACCACCTATGTTTGATGGTGAAGATTATAATATGCAGAGTGATAAAATGAGGCATCATCTAACCTCACTCCACACTAGCATTTGGGATGTTGTTGAGATTGGAGTACAGGTACCATCACCGGGGGATGAAGACTATGATTCGGATGAGGTTGCCCAAATCTGACACTTCAACTCTCAAGCCACCACTATACTCCTCGCCTCTCTAAGTCGAGAGGAGTATAACAAGGTGCAAGGTCTAAAGAGCGCCAAGGAGATTTGGGACGTACTCAAGACCGCGCACGAAGGAGATGAGGTGACCAAAATCACCAAGCGGGAGACGATCGAGGGGGAGCTCGGTCGGTTCCGACTCAACCAAGGCGAGGACCCTCAAGCCATGTACAACCGCTTGAAGACCTTGGTAAACCAAGTGCGCAACCTCGGGAGCACAAAATGGGATGACCATGAAATGGTCAAGGTTATTCTAAGATCCCTCGTTTTTCTTAATCCCACGCAAGTTCAATTAATTCGTGGTAATCCTAGATACACACTAATGTCTCCCAAGGAAGTGATAGGTAATTTTGTGAGCTTTGAGTTGATGATCAAAGGCTCAAAGAAAATCATCGAGCTAGAAGGCCCCTCCACGCCCGAAGCACAACCGGTCGCATTCAAGGCAACGGAGGAGAAGAAGGAGGAGTCTACATCAAGTAGACAACCCATCGACGCCTCTAAACTCGACAATGAGGAAATGGCGCTCATCATCAAGAGCTTCCGCCAAATCCTCAAGCAAAGGAGGGGGAAAGATTACAAGCCCCGCTCCAAGAAAGTTTGCTACAAGTGTGGTAAGCCCGGTCACTTTATTGCAAAATGTCCACTATCTAGTGACAGTGACAGGGATAACGATAAGAAGGGCAAGAGGAGAGAAAAGAAGAGGTACTACAAGAAGAAGGGCGGCGATGCTCATGTGTGCCGCGAGTGGGACTCCGACGAGGACGCTGCCAACATCGCCGTCACCAAGGGCCTCCTCTTCCCCAACGTCGGCCACAAATGCCTCATGGCAAAGGACGGCAAAAAGAAGAAGGTGAAATCAAAATCCTCCACTAAATATGCATCCTCTAGTGATGAAGATAATGCTAGTGATGAGGAGGATAATTTGCGTACCCTTTTTGCCAACCTAAACATGCAACAAAAGAAAAAACTAAATGAATTAATTAGTGCTATTCATGAGAAGGATGATCTCTTGGACTCTCAAGAGGACTTCCTAATTAAGGAAAATAAGAAGCATGTTAAGGTTAAGAATGCTTATGCTCTAGAAGTAGGAAAATGTGAAAAATTATCTAGTGAGCTAAGCACATGCCATGATATTATTACCAACCTTAGAAATGAGAATGCTAGTTTAATTACTAAGGTTGATTCAAATGTTTGTAATGCTTCAATTCCCAATCTTAGAGATAATAATGTTGAATTGCTTGCTAAGATTGAAGAATTAAATGTTTCTCTTGCTAGCCTTAGAAATGATAATGAAAAATTAATTGCTAAGCCTAAAGATTTAGATGTTTGCAATGTTACAATTTCCAATCTTAGAAGTGAGAATGACATTTTACATGCTAAGATTGTTGAACTAAAATCTTGCAAACCCTCTACATCTACCGTTGAGCATGTTTCCATTTGCACTAGATGTAGAGACATTAATGTTGATGCTATCCATGACCACTTAGCTTTAATTAAGAAACAAAATGATCACATAGCTCAACTTAATGCTAAGTTTAATGAGCATGACTTAGAAAATGAAAAATTTAAATTTGCTAGAAGCATGCTCTATAGTGGGAGACGCCCTGGCATCAAGGATGGCATTGGCTTCCAAAAGGGGGACAATGTCAAACTTAATGCCCCTCCTAAAAGATTGTCCAACTTTGTTAAGGGAAAGGCTCCCATGCCTCAGGATAACGAGGGTTACATTTTGTACCCTGCCGGTTACCCCGAGAGCATAATTAGAAGAATTCATTCTAGGAAGTCTCACTCTGGCCCTAATCATGCTTTTATGTATAAGGGTGAGACATCTAGCTCTAGGCAATCAACCCGTGCTAAATTGCCTAAGAAGAAAACTCCAATTGCATCAAATGATTCTAAAATTTCATTTAAAACTTTTGATGCATCTTATGTTTTAACTAACAAATCCGGCAAGGTAGTTGCCAAGTATGTTGGGGACAAGCACAAGGGGTCAAAGACTTGTGTTTGGGTACCCAAAGTTCTTCTATCTAATGTCAAAGGACCCAAAACCATTTGGGTACCTAAAATCAAGAACTAAACTTGTTTTGTAGGTTTATGCATCCGGGGGCTCAAGTTGGATCATCGATAGCGGGTGCACAAACTATATGACACGGGAGAAGAAGATGTTCTCCTCCTATGAGAAAAACCAAGATCCCCAAAGAGCGATCACATTCGGGGATGGAAATCAAGGTTTGGTCAAAGGATTGGGTAAAATTGCTATATCACCTGACCATTCCATTTCCAATGTCTTTCTTGTAGATTCCTTAGATTACAACTTGCTTTCAGTTTCGCAATTATGTAAAATGGGCTACAACTGTCTTTTTACAGATGTAGGTGTTACTGTCTTTAGAAGAAGTGATGATTCAATAGCATTTAAGGGAGTGTTAGAGGGTCAGCTATACTTAGTAGATTTTGATAGAGCTGAACTCGACACTTGCTTAATTGCTAAGACTAACATGGGCTGGCTCTAACATCGCCGACTAGCACATGTTGGAATGAAGAATCTTCACAAACTTCTAAAGGGAGAACACATTTTGGGACTAACAGATGTTCATTTTGAGAAAGACAGGGTTTGTAGCGCATGTCAGGCAGGGAAGCAAGTTGGTGTTCATCATCCACACAAGAACATCATGACGACTGACATGCCTCTCGAGCTCCTACACATGGATCTATTCGGCCCGATTGCTTACATAAGCATCGGCGGGAGTAAGTACTGTCTAGTTATTGTGGATGATTATTCTCGCTTCACTTGGGTGTTCTTTTTGCAGGAAAAATCTCATACCCAAGAGACCTTAAAGGGATTCTTGAGACGGGCTCAAAATGAGTTCGACTTAAGGATCAAGAAAATAAGAAGCGACAACGGAAAGGAGTTCAAGAACTCACAAATTGAAGGCTTCCTTGAGGAGGAGGGCATCAAGCATGAGTTCTCTTCTCCCTACACCCATAACAAAATGGTGTAGTGGAGAGGAAGAATCGAACTCTATTAGACATGGCAAGGACCATGCTCGATGAGTACAAGACTTCGGATCAGTTTTGGGCCGAGGCGGTCAACACCGCTTGCTACGCCATCAACCGATTATATCTACACCGAATCCTCAAGAAGACATCATACGAACTCCTAACCGGTAAAAAGCCCAATGTTTCATATTTTAGAGTCTTTGGTAGCAAATGCTTTATTCTTGTTAAAAGAGGTCGAAAATCCAAATTTGCTCCTAAGGCTGTAGAAGGCTTTTTACTAGGATATGATTCAAACACAAGGGCATATAGAGTCTTTAACAAGTCCTCTGGACAAGTTGAAGTTTCTTGTGACATTGTGTTTGATGAGACTAACGGCTCTCAAGTAGAGCAAGTTGATCTTGATGAGATAGGTGATGAAGAGGCTCCGTGCATCGCGCTAAGGAACATGTCCATTGGGGATGTGTGTCCTAAGGAATCCAAAGAGCCACCACATGCACAAGATCAACCATCTTCCTCCACACAAGCATCTCCATCAACTCAATATGAGGATAAGGCTCAAAATGATGAAGGAGAAGATCAAGGAGTTGAGCCACCTCAAGAGGAGAGCAATGATCAAGGGGGAGATGCCCATGATCAAGATGAGGAAGAAGAACAAGTTCCAAGACCGCCACACCCAAGAGTCCACCAAGCAATCCAACGAGATCACCCCGTGAACACCATCCTCGGCGATATTCAAAAGGAGGTAACTACTCGATCTCGGGTTGCTCATTTTTGTGAACATTACTCTTTTGTTTCCTCTATTGAGCCACACAGGGTAGAGGAAGCACTTCAAGATTCGGATTGGGTGGTGGCGATGCAAGAGGAGCTCAACAATTTCACTAGGAATGAGGTATGGCATTTAGTTCCATGTCCTAATCAAAATGTTGTAGGAACCAAGTGGGTCTTCCACAATAAGCAAGATGAGCATGGTGTGGTGACAAGGAACAAAGACCGACTTGTGGCCAAGGGGTATTTACAAGTTGAAGGTTTGGATTTCGGTGAAACCTATGCACCCGTAGCTAGGCTTGAATCAATTCGCATATTACTTGCCTATGCTACTTACCATGGCTTTAAGCTTTATCAAATGGACGTGAAAAGTGCCTTCCTCAATGGACCTATCAAGGAAGAGGTCTATGTTGAGCAACCTCCCGGCTTTGAAGATAGTGAGTACCCTAACCATGTTTACAAGCTCTCTAAGGCGCTTTATGGGCTCAAGCAAGCCCCAAGAGCATGGTATGAATGCCTAAGAGATTTTCTTATCACTAATGGCTTCAAAGTCGGAAAATCCGATCCTACTTTATTTACTAAAACTCTTGACAAGGATTTGTTTGTATGCCAAATTTATGTTGATGATATTATATTTGGGTCTACTAATGAATCTACATGTGAGGAATTTAGTAGGATCATGACACAGAAATTCGAGATGTCGATGATGGAGGAGTTGAAGTACTTCTTGGGATTTCAGGTGAAGCAACTCCAAGAGGGCACCTTCATTAGCCAAACGAAGTATACTCAAGACATTCTAACCAAGTTTGGGATGAAGGATGCCAAGCCCATCAAGACACCCATGGGAACCAATGGGCATCTCGACCTCAACATGGGAGGTAAATCTGTCGATCAAAAGGTATACCGATCGATGATAGGCTCTTTACTCTATTTATGTGCATCTGGACCGGACATAATGCTTTCCGTATGCATGTGTGCAAGATTCCAAGCCGACCCTAAGGAAGCTCACCTTACGACCGTAAAACGAATCTTGAGATATTTAGTTCATACTCCTAAGTTTGGGCTTTGGTACCCTCGGGGATCCACATTTGATTTAATTGGTTATTCGGATGCCGATTGGACGGGGTGTAAAATTAATAGAAAGAGCACATCGGGGACTTGCTAGTTCTTGGGAAGGTCTCTGGTGTCTTGGGCTTCAAAGAAGCAAAATTCCGTAGCTCTTTCTACCGCCGAAGCCGAGTATATTGCCACAGGACATTGTTGCGCGCAATTGCTTTGGATGAGGCAAACCCTTAGGGACTATGGTTACAAATTAACCAAAGTTCCTCTTCTATGTGATAATGAGAGTGCAATCCGCATGGCGGATAATCCCGTTGAGCATAGCCGCACTAAACACATAGCCATCTGGTATCATTTTCTTAGGGATCACCAACAAAAGGGGGATATCGAGATTGCATATATTAACACCAAAGAACAATTAGCCGATATCTTTACCAAGCCACTAGATGAACAAACTTTTAACGAACTTAGGCATGAGCTAAACATTCTTGATTCTAGGAACTTCTTTTGATATTTTGCGCACATAGCTCATTAATATACCTTTGATCATGTCTCTTTTATATGCTATGACTAATGTGTTTTCAAGTGAATTTCAAACCAAGTCATAGATTGAAAGGGATTTGGAGTCTTCGGCGAAGAAAAAGGCTTCCACTCCACTCCATCGAAACACTCACCCTTCGCCGTCACTCCGAGCAACTCTCTAACGTTGGTATAATATTCACTCATATTTTATTTGCCAAAGGAGGAGAAAGTAGTAAGAGGGCTTATATTTCACTCAAGTATCCGTTTTTGGCGATTCATGCCAAAGGGGGAGAAAATATTAGCCCAAAGCAAAAGGACCGCACCACCACCAATTTTCAAAATTGAAGTTAAGAAAAGGTTTTAAAATGATGATTTTTTCAATTGATATCTTTTTGTATTCAAAAGGGGGAGAAACTAGTATTTTCAAAATTGGTATCTTAAAACCCTCTTGAACACTAAGAGGAGGATTTTATTAAGGGGGAGTTTTGTTTAGTCAAAAGAAAAGCATTTGAAACAGGGGGAGAAAATTCCAAATCTTGAAAATGCTTCTCAAAATCTTATTCATTTACCTTTGACTATTTGCAAAAGAACTTTGAAAAGAATTTACAAAAGAATTTGCAAAAACAAAACATGTGGTGCAAGCGTGGTCCAAAATGTTAAAAATATAAAGAAACAATCCATGCGTATCTTATGAGAACATATTGGTTTCATTCCAAGCAACCTTTGCACTTACAATTATGCAAACTAGTTCAATTATGCACTTCTATATTTGCTTTGGTTTG
Source organism: Zea mays (assembly GCF_902167145.1). Lineage (NCBI taxonomy): Eukaryota > Viridiplantae > Streptophyta > Magnoliopsida > Poales > Poaceae > Zea > Zea mays. Next base: position 226,640,066 of record NC_050099.1, on the reverse strand, counting down.
TGTTGGCATCAATCACCAAAAGGGGGAGATTGAAAGGGAATTAGGCTTACACCTTTTTCCTAATTGATTTTGGTGGTTGAATTGCCCAACACAAATAATTGTACTAACTAGTTTTCTCTAGTCTATAAGTTTTTACAGGTGCCAAAGGTTCACAATAAGCCAATAAAAAGACAACCCAAAGGAACCCTGGTCTGGCGCACCGGACTGTCCGGTGCACCACCGGACAGTGTCCGGTGCACCAGGGCACTCGACGCTGAACTCGCTACCTTCGAGAAAATCAGAGGGCGCTCCGCTATAATTCAGCGGACTGTCCGGTGCAACACCGGACTGTCCGGTGTGCCAGCGGAGCAACGGCTACTTCGCGCGCAACGGTCGACTGCAACGCATTAAATACGCGCCTGCGTGCGCAGAGGACAGAGGACGCGCAGTTGGCGCACCGGACAGCCCAGAGGCCCCACCAGTCAGAGCTCCAACGGTCGAATCCCAACGGCCTGCTGACGTGGCTGGCGCACCGGACTGTCCGGTGCGCCATGCGACAGTAGTCTTCCAATGGCCACATTTTGGTGGTTGGGGCTATAAATACCCCAACCACCCCACATTCAATTGCATCCAAGTTTCCAACCTTCAACACATTACAAGAGCTATAGCATTCAATTCTAGACACTCCAAAGAGATAAAATCCTCTCCCAAGTCCGGAATCACTCCAAATCAAATAGTGACTAGAGAGAGCGATATTTGTGTTCTTTTGAGCTCTTGTGCTTGGATTGCTTCTTTTCTTTCTCATTCTTTCTTGTGATCAAAACTCAATTGTAACCGAGGCAAGAGACACCAATTGTGTGGTGGTCCTTGCAGGAACGTTGTGTTCCGTTTGATTGAGAAGAGAAGCTCACTCGGTCTAAGTGACCGTTTGAGAGAGGGAAAGGGTTGAAAGAGACCTGGTCTTTGTGACCACTTCAACGGGGAGTAGGTTTGCAAGAACCGAACCTCGGTAAAACAAATCATCGTGTCTCGCTCTTTATTTGCTCATGATTTGTTTTGTGCTTAAGTTTATAAATTGCAGATTCACCTATTCACCCCCCTCTAGGCGACTTACAAAGCTAAAACTTGATTTTAGACTCAGCTAGTGCTTTTGGCAAACCAAACCCCTCAGCCAAACAACTGCATGTCTAGAGGTAGAGGAGTATACTCCTCACACCGGGTAAGTCTAGCTGAGTATTAGTATACTCAGCCTTGCTTGTGGCATTATTTTTGCAGGTACCTCCTTGATTGGTTGCTGGTGTGACTTGACCTTCATCTCTGCCACCGGGACAGATGGTCGAGAGGGTTACTGCTTCCGCAGGAGAGGACCAGGAGGAGTAGCGTGGCCAGGCTTCGCCATGTTACTCGGTTTTCTTCGTTAGTTATTTCCGCTGCATTAAAATTTATGGTTATTATTTCTGAAACTCCGATAATGTAATCACTAATGATACTTATTAAATTTGTGGTATTATGTTTTATTGTATTTCTCTGTGCCTCACCTTCGTGTGAGCTGGTGGTATTCGATCCTGGTAAGTGGCTTTATCGGACTAGATCCGAGGGACTGACGGGTTATTCCGATTTAATTGTGTTGCTGCCCCTAAGGGTGCGACTTGGGCACTTAAACTGGAATAATCCGGGCGGTTCCGCCACAAATTTTAAGGTGGAACCAGTTGGGTTGGTTAGATAATCTCCTTATCTTTCCAACCATATCAAGTCCGTCGCAATCGGAGTCCGGATGCATCCTGGGCGTCTATTTTAGTGCAGACTAGTCCTGGAACCCGAGATGGAGTCGCGATCGAGTCGGACTTGATCTCCTTCCTATTGTGGCCGCCCTTGCTGCTCCTCCTCAACACCTTGGCCTTTCCCAAGTCCTTGCTGGTCCTCTCCAATGTACCTAATCATTAAAACATTCATGGCCCCAAGCGTAAGCTCTAAAACACAATTGACTAGGGTAGAACGTACCTGAAGATTTAGCTGTCGTGCACGAGATCGTGTTATCGGTTCATTCATTGTATTTATAGAAGTGATGTCCTTATCACCATGGTTCATGATAGGGAAGGTTACATTTTATACCCTGAGAACTATCTTGAGCACAAAATTAGAAGAATTCATGCTAGGAAATCTCATTCTGTTTCTCATCATGCTTTTATGTATAGTAATGAGGCTTCTAGCTCTACGCATTCAACTCATATCAAAATGCCTAAAAAGAAGATTGCTAATGCATCAAATGAACATAGCATCTCATTTAAGACTTTTGGTGCACCTTTTGTGCTTACTAACAAATCAGGCAATATAGTTGCCAAATATGTTGGGGGCAAACACAAGAGTCCTAAGACTTGTGTTTGGGTACCCAAGGTGCTTGTTTCTAATGTGAAAGGACCCAAGACCATTTGGGTACCTAAGAAGAAGGCCTAAATTTGTTTTGTAGGTTTATGCATCCGGCGGGACAAGTTGGATAATCGATAGCGGGTGCACAAACCACATGACTCGGGAGAAAAGGATGTTCTCCTCATATGAGAAAATGATGATCCCTAAAGAGCAATCACATTCGGGGATGGAAATCAAGTTTTGGTCAATTGTTTGGGTAAAATTGCTATATCTCCCGACCATTCCATTTCTAATATTTTTCTTGTAGATTCTTTAGATTACAACTTGCTTTCTATTTCTCAACTATGAAAAATGGGTTACAAGTGTCTTTTTACTGATGTTGGTGTTACCATCTTTAGAAGAAGTGATGATTCAATAGCTTTTAAGGGAGTGTTAGATGGTCAGCTATATTTAGTTGATTTCAATGATAACAATGTTGAACTAGACACTTGCTTAATTGCTAAGACCAATATGGGCTGGCTCTAACATCACCGACTTGCCCATGTTGGGATGAAGAATCTTCACAAGCTTCTAAAGGGAGAGCACAGTTTAGGACTAACAAATGTTCATTTGAGAAAGACATGATTTGTAGCGCATGTCAAGCATGGAAGCAAGTTGGATTTCATCATCCACACAAGAACATCATGTCGACTGAGAGGCTGCTTGAGCTACTCCACATGGATCTATTCGGCCTGATTGCTTACATAAGCATCGACGGGAGTAAGTATTGTCTTGTAATTGTGGATTATATTCTCGCTTCACTTGGTTATTCTTTTTACAAGAAAAATCTCAAACCCAAGAGACCTTAAAGATATTCTTGAGACCTGCTCAAAACGAGTTTGGATTGAGAATCAAGAAGATTAGAAGCGATAATGTAACGGAGTTCAAGAACTCTCAAATTGAAGGATTTCTTGAGGAGGAGGGCATCAAGCATGAGTTCTCCTCTCCCTACACACCTCAACAAAACAATGTTGTGGAGAGGAAGAATAAAACTCTTTTGGACATGGCGAGGACCATGCTTGATGAGTAAAAGACACCGGGTCAGTTTTGGGCAGAGGCGATTAACACCGCCTGCTACTCCATCAACCGTCTCTACCTTCACCGAATCCTCAAGAAAACATCATATGAACTCCTCATTGGTAAAAATCCCATTGTGTCTTATTTTAGAGTTTTTGGGAGCAAATGCTTTATTCTTATTAAAAGAGGTAGAAATTCTAAATTTGCTCCTAAAGTAGTAGAAGGCTTTTTAATTGGTTATGACTCAAACACAAGGGCATATAGAGTCTTCAACAAGTCCACTGGATTAGTTGAGGTTTCTTGTGACATTGTGTTTTTGAGACTAATGGCTCTCAAGTACAGCAAGTTGATCTTGATGAATTAGATGATGAAGAGGCTCCGTGCGCCGCGCTAAGGAACATGTCCATTGAAGATGTGTGTCCAAAAGAACCCGAAGAGCCTTCACAAGCACAAGATCAACCATCATCTTCCATAGAAGCATCTCCACCAACTCAAGATGAGGACATGGCTCAAGAAGAAGAGGATGAAGATAAAAAAGATGAGCCACCTCAAGAGGATAACGTTGATCAAGGGGGAGATGATCAAGAAAAGGAAGATGAACATGAAGTTCAAGATCAAAGACCACCACACCCAAGAGTCCACCAAGCAATTCAAAGAGATCACCCCATCAACTCCATTCTTGGTGACATCCAAAAGGGGATAACCACTCAATCTCGATTTGCTCATTTTTGTGAACATTACTCTTTTGTGTCTTCTATTGAGCCATACATGATAGAGCATGCACTTAGAGATCCGGACTGGGTGGTGGCAATGCAAGAGGAGCTCAACAACTTCACAAGGAATAAGGTATTATATTTAGTTCCACGTCCTAACCAAAATGTTGTAGGTACCAAGTGGGTATTCTGCAACAAACAAGATAAGCATGGTGTGGTGACTAGGAACAAAGCCTGACTTGTTGCCAAAGAATATTCACAAGTCGAAGGTTTGGACTTTGATGAAATCTATGCACCCGTAGCTAGGCTTGAGTCAATTCGTATATTACTTGTCTATGCTACTTACCATGGCTTTAAGTTATATCAAATGGACGTGAAGAGTGCCTTCCTCAATGGCTCTATCAAGGAAGAGGTGTATGTTGAGCAACCTCCCGGCTTTGAAGATAGTGAGTATCCTACACATGTTTCTAAGCTCTCAAAGGCGCTTTATGGGCTCAAACAAGCCCCAAGAGCATGGTATGAATGCCTAAGAGACTTTCTTCTCACTAATGGATTTAAAGTCGGTAAAGCTGACCCTACCCTCTTCACTAAAACAATTGATAAAGACTTGTTTATATGCCAAATTTATGTTGATGATATCATCTTTGGGTCTACTAACAAGTCATCTTGTAAAGAGTTTAGTAGGATTATGATACAGAAGTTCGAGATGTATATGATGAGGGAGTTGAAGTATTTCCTTGGATTTCAAATCAAGAAACTCCAAGAGGGCACCTTCATCTGCCAAACTAAGTACATTCAAGACATACTCAAGAAGTTTGCAATGAAGAATGCTAAACCCGTCAAGCCACCCATGGGAACAAAATGGGCATCTCGACCTCGACACAGGAAGTAAATCTGTAGATCAAAAGGTATACTGGTCGATGTTAGGATCTTTACTCTATTTATGTGCTTCACGACCGGATATTATGCTTTTCAGTATGCATGTGTGAAAGATTCCAGGCAAATCCTAAGGAAGTTCTAAAAGAGAAATGTGCCTTTGGGCCATTTCTATAAATGTTTTGGTGATTAGATGTCCAACACATGTTATTGTGATTAATATGTACTAAGTGGTTGAGAGATGCAAATCAAAGAATCAAGGTATGACTCTAGCCTTAGTGAATTGTTTTGGTACTAACATAATTCTCTAAGTGCTAGGAACCTTGTAAAATCAAATGAAATTGGATTGGAGAAGTTTGGCTAAGTCCAGCCAAACTTGCACAGCCTTCGGTGCACCAGACAGTCAGCGAACTCGCTGCTCTCGGGATTCGGCGAAGGCGCCGTGGCTAAAAATCACCGGACTGTCCGGTGAGCCAACAACACACGCACCTACGGTCGGCAGCACGATCAGCAGTCGATGCGTGGTCCGAGCCAACGGTCACCAGGCCGCACTGGACTGTCCAGTGTGCACCGGACAATGTCCGGTGCGCTAAGGGGAACTAAGGCTCAACGGTCGGCTTCGCCAGAAAAGGAAAGAAATCGAGCACTGTTCATGTCCGGTGGTGCACTGGACTGTCTGGTGCGCCAACCGACAGAAGGCAAGAATTGCTACCAAATGGAGATCCAACGGCTCCTAGCTGCCTTGGGGCTAAAAAAGGGACCCTAGGCGCATGGAGCACCACACCAAGCCTCCATTGAACATCCTAAGACTCCTAGACTCCACAAACACGCATTCGGATCATCGTGACTGAGATTTGTGCACTTTGATGTGTTGTGAACTTGTTGCACTGTTTTTGTGTGCTCTCTTCTTGACTTGTGTGCGTGTCATTGCTGCGACTCTAGCTCTTGCATGTGGTTCTTTCCCTCCCTTACTCTTGTGGTTTTTCTTGTGATCAACATTGTAAGGGTGAGAGGCTCCAACTTGTGGAGCTCCTCACAAAAGGGAAACATCTACTAAGGAAGAAAACCTTGGGACTCAAGTTTGATCATTGGATCACTTGAGAGGGATCGAGTGCAATCCTTGACTGAAGGAGGTCACCACAACGTGGAATAGGCATTGGCCGAACCATGAGATAAAATCACCGCGTCTCTTGTGTCACTTTTTATTTTGATTGGCTTCTCTTCTTGAGTTCTCGCTCAATCACTTGTGCTATTGTTCCTAAGTTCAATACTCATTCTAAAGGAACAATCAAGTGAAGAGTTCTTGCTATAGCATCTTGGTTTAACATTACTAACATTTCATAACCAAGTTTGGGCTATTTAGTGTTGTTATTTACAGGATCACCTATTCACCCTCTCTAGGTGCTTTCAATTGGTATGAAAGCCGTACTTGTCATTAAGGGACTAACCGGCCGAAGAGATGGATCCTAAGGGTAAGGGGATGGTGATCAACGACAGGAGAAGGAGACCCTCTACGTCAATGAGCCAAAAGATGACAAGCCCACTGACTCAGGCTCGGGTCACAAGAAGAAGAATGGAAAGAAGAAGAGGCGCATAAAGAAGATCATCTACTACGACAGCGACGCCTCCTCTTCTTCACCAAGGGATGACGACGACGAAGACTCTTTGTCGAAAAAGAAAACGGTTAATCAAAACTATTCTTTTGATTATTCTCGCATCCCTTATAATTCGAATGCCCATTTACTATCTACTCCGCTTGGAAAACCCCCCACACTTTGATGGAGAGGACTATTCATTCTGGAGTCATAAAATGCATAGTCATTTATTTTCCCTCCATCCTAGTATTTGGGGGAATTGTTGAAAATGGAATGCATTTCGATAGCACTGATAATCCTGTATTCATAAATGAGCAAATACATAAAATGCCCAAGCCACTACTATTTTGCTAGCATCTCTATGTAGGGATGAATACAACAAAGTGAGCGGCTTGGACAATGCCAAGCAAATATGGGATACCCTCAAGATCTCTCATGAGGGTAATGATGTCACCATGATCACAAAGATGGAACTGGTGGAAGGCGAGCTTGGGAGGTTTGCCATGATAAGGGGAGAGGAGCCAACTCAAACATACAATAGGCTCAAGACCCTTGTCAACAAGATCCAAAGCTATGAGAGTACAAGATGGACGGATCATGACGTCGTCCGACTCATGCTAAGGTCATTTACCGTTATTGATCCTCATCTTGTAAATCTTATTCGTGAGAACCTTAGGTACACCAAAATGACACCTGAAGAAATTCTTGGAAAATTCGTGAGCGGACGCATGATGGTGAAGGAAGTGAGGTATGTGGACGATGCCTTAAATGGACCGCTTCCCCTCCACGAGCCGCATCCCGTTGCTCTTAAAGCAACCAACAACAAGGAAGCGCTACCTAGCAAGGTAGCACAAGTGGAGGCTGCGAAGCTCAACGAGGACGAAATGGCGCTTATAATCAAATGCTTCAAGACCGCCTTGAAGGGACGCAAGGAGTACCCCAACAAGAACAAATGGAGGGGAAAGCGCTCCTGCTTCAAATGCGGTAAGTCTAGTCATTTCGTAGCACAATGTGCCGATAACAACAATGACCAGGCACAAGAAAATTATGGGAAGAAGGAAAGGAAGAAGAACTACATGAAGGCGAAGGGCGAGGCGCACATTGGAAAAGAATGGGACTCCGACTGTTCTTCACTCGATTCCGATGATGAAGGACTAGCTGCCTCGGCCTTCAACAAGTCCTCCCTCTTCCCCAATGAACGACACACGTGCCTCATGGCTAAGGAGAAGAAGGTACGTACACGAGATACACCTAAGTACACTTCTTCTAGCGATGAGGAATCTTCTGACGATGAAATAGATTATAGTGATTTATTTAAAGGATTAGATAGATCCAAGGTAGATAAAATAAATAAATTGATTGATGCTCTTAATGAAAAGAATAGGTTGCTAGAAAAGCAAGAAGATATTTTGTATGACGAACATGATAAATTCACTAATGTTCAAAAATCTCTTGCTCTAGAAATTAAGAAAAATGAAATATTATCCTCTGAGTTGTCTACCAGTCATGATTCTATTTCTAGTCTCAAAACTTTGAATGATGATCTAAATACAAAGCTAGAAGAATTCAATGTAACTAGTTCATCTGTAGAGCATGTTGTTATTTGCAATAGATGCAAAGATTTTAATATTGATGCTTGCAATGAACATGCTTCTATCATTCTTAAGTTAAACAATGATGTTGCAAGTCTTAATGCTCAACTTAAGACTTGCAAGGATAATTATGAGAAACTAAAATTTGCTAGGGATGCCTACACCATTGGTAGACATCCCTCTATTAAGGATGGACTTGGTTTCCAAAAGGAGACCAAGAACTTAACAAGCCAAAGGACTTCCAGCCTCAATAAAGGGAAAGGGAAGGCTCCCATGGCTAGTAGCTCTAAAAAGAACCATGCCTATCTTTATAAGAAAGTTACTAATGTTGCTCATCATGATAAGTATCATAATCATGCTGTTTTTCCTGTATGTCATAATGATGTATTTAATTCTCATGCCATGTTTGCATCTAGCTCTTCATGTGCTCATGGTAGGAATAGGCCTATACGCCATCATGTTGCTTCTCATGCGCCTAGGAAAACATTGACTAGACCAACTACGCTCTATCAAACATGTAATGCTTCATTTGTATTGATATGTAAAAATGATAAAGTAATTGCTAGAAGTTTAAGACCTAAATGCAAGAGAGACAAAACTTGCATCTGGGTTCCAAAGTCTGTTGTAACTAACCTTGTAGGACCCAACAAGAGTTGGGTACCTAAAACCCAAGCTTAATTACCTTGCAGGTTTATGCATCTGAGGGCTCAAGCTAGATCATTGATAGCGGATGCACAAACCACATGACAGGGGAAAAGAAAATGTTCACCTCCTACGTCAAAAACAAGGATTCCCAAGACACTATCATCTTTGGAGATGGGAATCAAGGCAAGGTCAAAGACTTAGGCAAAATAGCCATCACAACCGAGCATTCAATCTCTAATGTGTTTCTAGTAGAATCGCTCGGGTACAATTTGTTGTCTGTAAGCCAATTATGTCATATGGGTTATAATTGCTTATTTACAAATATTGATGTATCTGTCTTTAGAAGAAGTGATGGTTCATTAGCTTTTAAGGGTTTATTAGACAACAAGCTCTACTTAGTTGATTTCTCTTCAAAAGGGAATGCCGATCTAGATGCATGCTTAATAGCTAAGACTAATATGGGCTGGCTCTGGCACCACCGTCTAGCACATGTTGGAATGAAGAACCTTCATAAGCTTCTAAAGGGAGAACATGTGTTAGGACTAACCGATGTCTGTTTTGAGAAAGACAGACCTTATGCAGCGTGCCAAGCAGGGAAGCAGGTGGGAAGTACTCATCAAATCAAGAATGTGATGACAACATCAAGACCACTGGAACTCCTACACATGGATCTCTTCGGGCCCGTTGCCTATCTCAACATCAGGGGAAGTAAGTATGGTCTTGTTATAGTTGATGATTTTTCCCGCTTCACTTGGGTGTTATTTTTGTAGGATAAATCTGAAACCCAAAGAACTCTAAAGCGCTTCTTAAGGAGAGCTCAAAATGAATTTGAGCTAAAAGTGAAAAAGATAAGAAACAATAATGGATTTGAGTTCAAAAATCTTCAAGTCGAAGAATATCTTGAGGAGGAAGGCATCAAGCACGAGTTCTCCGCTCCCTACACACCACAACAAAATGGTGTAGTAGAGAGGAAGAATAGGACACTAATTGACATGGCGAGGACTATGCTTGGAGAATACAAGACGCCTAAGCGGTTTTGGTCGGAAGCTGTGAATACAACTTGTCATGCCATAAACTGGCTCTATCGGCATCGCCTCCTCAAGAAGACCTCGTACGAACTACTAACCGGTAACAAACCCAATGTTTCCTATTTTTGTGTATTTGGGAGCAAATGCTACATCTTGGTAAAGAAAGGTAGGCATTCAAAGTTTGCTCCCAAAGCTGTAGAAGGGTTTTTACTAGGTTATGACTCAAATACAAAGGCGTATAGGGTCTTCAACAAATCATCAGGATTAGTTGAAGTCTCTAGCGACGTTGTATTTGATGAAACTAATAGATCTCCAAAGGAGCAAGTTGATCTTGATGATATAGATGAGGATGAGGTTCCAATGGCCGCAATGCGAACAATGGCGATAGGTGATGTGCGACCATAGGAACCACAAGAGCAAGATCAACCTTCTTCCTCTGGATTGGTGATTCCCCCCAACTCAAGATGAGGAACATGTACCTCACAATGAAGGGCTGGATCAAGGGGGAGCACATGAAGAGCATGATAAGGAGGAAGAAGCTTCACAAATTCCTCCAACTCAAGTCTGGTCAATGATTCAAAGAAATCATCCAGTAGATCAGATTCTAGGTGATATAAGCAAGGGAGTAACCACTCGCTCACATCTAGCTAATTTTTGTGAGCATTACTCATTTTTTCTTCTATTGAGCCTTTCAGGGTAGAAGAAGCCTTGCAGGATACAGACTGGGTGTTGGCCATGCAGGAAGAGCTCAACAACTTCAAGAGAAATGAATTTTGGAGCCTAGTGCCACGTCCAATGCAAAATGTTGTGGGAACCAAGTGGGTGTTCCACAACAAGTAAGATGAACACGGTGTGGTGACAAGAAACAAGGCTTGACTTGTGGCAAATTGTTATGCCCAAGTCGCGGGTTTGGATTTTGAGGAGACTTTTGCTCATGTGGCTAGGCTAGAATCAATTCGGATTTTATTGGCCTATGCTACTCACCACTCTTTTAAGCTTTTTCAAATGGACGTGAACAACTCCTTCCTCAATGGACCAATCAAGGAGGAGGTATACGTAGGACAACCCCCTGGCTTTGAAGATGACAGGTATCCCGACCACGTCTACAAGCTCTCTAAGGCGCTCTATGGACTTAAGCAAGCCCCAAGAGCATGGTATGAATGCCTTAGAAATTTCCTTATTACTAATGCTTTCAAGGTTGGGAAAGCTGATCCTACTCTCTTTACTAAGACTTGCAATGGTGATATTTTTGTATGCCAAATATATGTCAATGACATTATATTTGGTTCTACTAATCAAAAGTCTTGTGAGGAGTTTAGCAGGGTGATGATGCAAAAGTTCGAGATGTCAATGATGGGCGAGTTGAACTACTTCCTTGGATTTCAAGTGAAGCAACTCAAGGAAGGAACATTCATCTCCCAAATGAAATACACTCAAGATTTGCTTAAGAGGTTTGGGATGAAGGATGCAAAGCCCGCGAAGACACCGATGGGAATGGACAGACATCTGGACCTCAATAAACGAGGTAAGTCAGTTGATCAAAAGGCATACCGGTCTATGATAGGATCTTTGCTTTATCTTTGCACTAGTAGACCAGACATCATGCTAAGTGTATGCATGTGTGCTAGATTTCAATCTGACCCCAAGGAGTGTCATCTTGTGGCCATTAAGCAAATTCTTAGATATTTGGTCTCTATGCCTTGCTTCGGGATCTGGTATCCAAAGGGGTCTACCTTTGACTTAATCGGATACTCAGATTCTGACTGTGCCTGGTGTAAGGTTGATAGGAAGAGCACATCAGGGACTTGTTAGTTTTTGGGAAGATCCCTGGTGTCCTAGAGCTCTAAGAAACAAACTTCCGTTGCCCTATCCACTGCTGAGGCCGAGTATGTTGCCGCAGGACAGTGTTGTGCGCAACTACTTTGGATGAGGCAAACCCTCCGGGACTTTGGCTATAATCTGAGCAAAGTCCCACTCCTATGTGACAATGAGATTGCAATCCGCTTGGCGGATAATCCTATTGAACACAGCCACACTAAACACATAGACATCCGACATCACTTCTTGAGAGACCACCAGCAAAGGGGAGATATCGATATTTATCATATTAGCACCGAGAACCAGCTAGCTGATATCTTCACCAAGCCTTTAGATGAGAAAAGGTTTTGCAGGTTGCGTAGTGAGCTAAATGTCTTAGATTCACGTAACTTGGATTGATCTATAGCATACATGTGTTCTATGCCTTTGATCATGTTACTTTAAGCAATCATGTCTTTAATTGCTTTTTTTGGTGCTCAAGTTGTACAAGTCATCCCTGGACCTCATAAGTCCCTATGCAAATGATGCACATGTTTAGGGGGAGGATGTGCTACAACTTGACTCTCTTGAGACTAAATTGTTTGTTGAAGTACTCCTAAAATAGTCTCAAAGGTGTATTGAAAGGGAAAAGTGAACTTGGACAAAGAAAGGGCTTCCACTGCACTCCGGTATAAGTGTATCTTGTCCCAAGTTCGTACTAGTGTTCTCATTGCCTTTTGCTCGTATTTGACACTTTGGTGAGGCAATGGGGTTAAAGGGCCAAAAGTTATCCTGTTTTGGTGCTTAATGCCAAAGGGGGGCAATTAAGGCCAAAGCAAATGGATCAACCAACCACTTGCGAATTTCAAAAATTCTAGAGTTAGAATCTTAGTGTTTGATCAAAACCCTCTTATTGCAAAAATTGTTCTCTTATGGGGGAGAATTTTGATTATGGGAAAAAGGGGGAGTTTGTGACATTTGATCAAATTTACTCTTGAGATATCTCTTCATTTGCCAAAACAAGTAATTTTGATATAGAGATAGGAAAAAGAATTTGTTTTGTGAAAATAAACCAAGTGGTGGCAAAAGTGATCCAAATATGCCAAATCCTATGTGAGTTAAACTAGTCTTCAATTTGCACTCTTTAGCTTCTCTTTAAAAATGTTGTTGCATTTTGAGTTGCTTTTAATGTGTTGGCATAAATCACCAAAAAGGGGGAGATTGAAAGGGAAATGTGCCTTTGGGTCGTTTCTATAAATGTTTTGGTGATTAGATGTCCAACACATGTTATTGTGATTAATATGTACTAAGTGGTTGAGAGATGCAAATCAAAGAATCAAGATATGACTCTGGCCTTAGTGAATTATTTTTGGTACTAACATAATTCTCTAAGTGCTAGGAACCTTGTCAAATCAAATGAAATTGGATTGGAGAAGTTTGGCTAAGTCCAGCCAAACTTGCACCATCCTTCGGTGCACCGGACTGTCTGGTGTGCACCGGACAGTGTCCGGTGCACAGGCTGGTTCAGCAGCGAACTCGCTGCACTCGGGAATCGGCGAGGGCATCGTGGCTAAAAATCATCGGACTGTCCGATGACGCACCGGACTGTCCGGAGAGCCAACAACGCCCGCGCCAACGGTCGTCAGCGCGATCAGCTGGCGGCGTGTGGCCCGAGCCAACGGTCACCAGGCCGCACCGGATCGTCCGGTGTGCACCGGACAGTGTCCGGTGTGCCAAGGGGACCTAAGGCTCAACGGTTGGCTTCACCAGAAAAGGAAAGAAATTGGGCACCGTTCATGTCCGGTGGTGCACCGGACTGTCCGGTGCGCCAACCGACAGAAGGCAAGAATTGCCTACCAAATGGAGATCCAACGACTCCTAGTTGCCTTGGGGTAAAAAAGGAACCCCTAGGTGCATGGAGCACCACACCAAGCCTCCATTGAACATCCTAAGACTTCTAAACTCCGCAAACACGCATTCAGATCATCGTGAATGAGATTTGAGCACTTGTTGTTTTGTGAACTTGTTGCGTTGTTTTTGTGTGCTCTCTTCTTGACTTGTGTGCGTGTCATTGCTGCGACTCTAGCTCTTGCATGTGGTTCTTTCCCTCCCTTACTCTTTTGGTTTTTCTTGTGATCAACATTGTAAGGGTGAGAGGCTCCAACTTGTGGAGATTCCTCACAAAAGGGAAACATCTACTAAGGAAGAAAACCGTGGTACTCAAGTTTGATCATCGGATCACTTGAGGGATCGAATGCAATCCTTGACCGAAGGAGGTCACCGCAATGTGGAGTAGGCATTGGTCGAACCACGGGATAAAATCACCGTGTCTCTTGTGTCACTTTTTATTTTGATTGGCTTCTCTTCTTGAGTTCTCGTTCAATCACTTGTGCTATTGTTCCTAAGTTCAATACTCATCCTAAAGGAACAATCAAGTGAAGAGTTCTCGCTATAGCATCTTGGTTTAACATTAATAACATTTCATAACCAAGTTTGGGCTATTTAGTGTTGTTATTTACAGGATCACCTATTCACCCCCCTCTAGGTGCTCTCAAGTTCACCTTAGGGTCGTGAAAAGAATAATGAGATATTTAGTTTATACTCCTAAGTTTGGGCTATGGTACCCCAAGGGATCTACCTTTGATCTAATTGGGTATTTCGATGCTGATTATGCCGGATGTAAAATTGATAGGAAGAGCACATTAGGGACTTGTCAGTTTCTAGGGAGATCCCTGGTGTCTTGGGCTTCAAAGAAACAAAATTCAGTAGCTCTATCCACCGCCGAAGCCGAGTATATTGCTATAGGACATTGTTGTGCACAATTACTTTGGATGAGGCAAACCCTCAGGGACTATGGCTACAAGATAAGCAAAGTCCCTCTTCTATGTGACAATGAGAGTGCAATCCGCATGGCGCATAATCCCGATGAATACAGCCGCACTAAGCACATAGACATCCGGTATCATTTTCTAAGAGATCACCAACAAAAGGGGGATATCGAAATTGCTTATGTTAGCACCCACAACCAATTAGCCGATATATTCATCAAGCCCCTAGATGAAAAGACTTTTAGCAAGCTTAGAAATGAACTAAACATCTTAGATTCTCGGAACTTTGATTGAAATCTTGCACATATTGCTCTTTTATATATCTTTGATCATATCATATCTCTTTCATTTGGTACAAATGCATATCTCTTATTCTTCTTGTGCCAAAGCTAAGACTAATATGTTTCCAAGAGTATTTCTATGCTTAGTCTTAGATTGAAAGGGAAATTAGAGTAATCGGCAAAGGCGAGGCTTCCACTATGACTATGTCGGTATCATTTATCCTTTGTCCTATTCATGAACTTACTTTCATATCCTTCTTATAAGTGAGGCCTCTAGTTTTCTTCGTTTTTGGCGCTTAATGCCAAAGGGGGAGAAATTATTGAGCCAAAGCAAAAGGACAGCACCATCACCCTATTTTCTAAAAACTTTTTAAAACAAAAAGGGAGAGAAATTTAATAAAAAGGGGGAAATTAATAGGCATTTGCAAAAACCCTCTTGATAGCTAAGGGGAGGATTTCTTCAGGGGGAGCTTTTATTTAGCCAAAGGAAAATCATTTGAAACAGGGGGAGAATTTTCAAAAACTTGAAAATGTTTTTTCAAATCATATTGTTCTAGCATTGGCTAAATTGCAAAAGACTTTCAAAAGACTTTTTCAAAAAGATTTACAAAAACTAGCTGAGTGGTGCAAATGTAGTAAAAAATGTTAAATATATCAAATCAAACATATATGCTTAGAAATGCTTTCATTTCAAAGTAACTTATGCACTTTTGTCAAAATGCAAACTAGTTACATTTCTACACTTTGTATTTTCTTTGGTTTGTGTTGGCATCAATCACCAAAAAGGGGGAGATTGAAAGGGAAATGACCTCAACATTTCCTATAATCGATTTTGGTGTTTGATGACCATCACAAACCTTATGGATAGTTTGCCTAGTTCATCATTTCTCAGGTGCATAAGTTCATCTACAATTATTCTATGTCGACTGTCCAGAATACCGTAGATTATTCCGAACACGAGAAGCTTTTTAGAAAAACACCTAGGCGTAGACCGTCCGTGACACCAGGGTGAGCCTCGGACAGGAACACTGCAAAAACATCGTTTACACTGCGAACTGTCCGAAGGAGAAGCGAGCACCATCCGAGACCAAGCGCAGACCGTCTGGTCATTGAAAAACCAGAAAAACCTAGAGGTCACGGGTTCGGTAAAATGCATTTTTAGAGTCCTCGCGGACCGTCCGGGGTGCACGATCGAATCGTCCGCGACTGCTTTATCTGACATCTAACGACGCATTAAATGCACTATAGCCGTTGATATAGTCATTACTACTGACCGTTGCGATTTCAGCCGTTGATGTGCAGGGGCGGACCGTTCGGACCAGGGGCGCGGACTGTCCGCGGTCGACAGAATTGGATCAACGGCTATGAAGTGGTTGGTGGCTATAAATACAACCCCAACCACCTCCATTCACTTCATCCAAGCCTCTCATTCAATACAAGGGCATTCACTTCAACCGAAGACACATTCCAGCTTCCAAATCTCTCAAGTTCCATAATTGTGAGTAGTGATCATTAGTAATTAGTGACTTGAGAGAATGTGATCTTGTGTCTTTTCTTATTGCTCTTGTTGCTTGGCTTTTAATCGTGCGTTCTTCATCTCTTTCTAAACTTTCTAAGTGATTTGTAAAGCAAGCAAGACACACCTAATTGTGTGGTGATCCTTGCGGAGTCTTAGTGACCCGTGTGATTAAGAAGAATCACTCGACCAGTTTAAGTGACTGTTTGAGGGAGGGAAAGGGTTGAAATAGACCCGGCCTTTGTGGCCTCCTCAACGGGGAGTAGGTTCTTTGGAACCAAACCTCGGGAAACAAATCATCGTGTTCACTTATGTTAACCATTCACCATTTGATTTGTTTCTCCCCTCTCCTCTCTCTAAAGTTCTCTTGCTCACATTGGTTTGAGTTTGCTCCCAAAGTTATCCGCATTGATTGAGCAACTCATAGCAAGAATAACTATCTTTCGCACTTCGAGTTCATTATTATTTATTTCTAACCCTAACCCCGAGTGAAGTGTGTGTTCAAAGTTTATAATTTTCAGGTTTCGCCTATTCACCCCCTCTAGGCGACTTTCAAAAACTACTTTTGTATACAAGGTTATATTGCAAAGTTTTCTTTTGTCAAACATCACTATGATTTGAGAGATTTTGAAGAAATTGTCTTTTCTTGCTTTTGAAACCCTCCATGAGACTTCCATATGCCATGGCTTATGACATCTTCTGATAAGGCTGAAGTGCCCGATCTTTCGGTGAATAGAGATAATTTCGATCTGGCGGAAGATGACCCTCACGATCCGACGACCCTGCTAGTGCAAGATCAGCCTGATCACGAAGATTGTTTCCTACACGCAACCGAAGAACGAATAAGAAAAAGATGCAAGCAATCTAATCTATTACTCGAGGGTGGAGTTCTAAATACACGAATACAACACTAATCTATGCGTGTTTGGAAATAGCTAAGGCTAATGTAAAACAAAACTCAAGGAACAAAAGGAGGCGCAGCTCCTGTATAAATAGAGAGAGGGGCGCAGCCCCTGGTGACGGCCAAGGTGGAAAAACGCAACCCTAGGGGCGGCCTATCCTAGGTCCTCCACCTTGGGCCGCAGTTGGGTAGATCATCTATTCCTCTGGTCCCTCATTATAGAGTAGCATGACGAAGTTAAGATCTCTTGCACGGGCTCGAGTGATTGGCCCAACTAATGAAGGAAGTGGCGCCTGAGATGGAGTTAGCCCAGCTGAGGAGGAAAGTGGCGCCTGAGGTGGAAGTGCTGCTGGTGTAGTCGTACTCGTGTTGCAGTTGATGTCCTCATCATCCTTCCCTTCTTGAAGTGAAGTCATCCTCGATGGTAACTCGTCGTCCTCGCCCATGTATGGTTTTGAATCTGCAACATTAAAACTAGTGGAAACACCAAATTCCGCAGGCAGGTCAAGGATATAAGCACTATCATTAATCTTTGTTAGCATCTTAAAAGGACTAGTAGCACGAGGCATTAATTTAGAACGACGCTAAGTAGCAAACCGATCCTTTCTCAAGTGCAACCAAACCTTATCAGTTGGCTCAAAAGTAACAAGTTTTCTTCCTTTACTACCAGCAACTTGATTTTTTGCATTAGTAGCAGCAATGTTCTATTTTATTTGTTCATGTATGGTAATCATTTGTTCAACATGTGCAACAACATCTACATGTGGGGCTCTTGCAACATTAAGTGAAATCAAATCAATAGGTGCCCTAGGATTGTAACCATAACCAATCTGAAAAGGGCACATCTTTGTAGAAGAATGTGTGGCATGATGTTGGGGACTTGTTCTCAAATGCTATGAATCAAGAACAAGGCAACATAAAATGTTAAATATTGATGCCCTTCGTCCGCTGAAGCATTATCTCCCCAAGGATTTAATGAGCTTCGGACGAAGGCCATAAACAAAATACCACGAAGGTCACACCTTCGTGATCAGATTTGTAAGACAATATAAAATAAAAATATCAAACATAAAACATTCTAAAAAGATATACTAAAAATAGATAACATTATTCATATATTTTATTATGTGAACACAAATGTTAAAAACATAATATTTAGGTACATTTATACCTTCGTCTTGGCAGAAAACATTAATTCCAGCGTAATGTGCCAGCAGTTACAAGATTGCGTGAACAGTACAGGGTTACTGTTCATCTATTTATAGGCACAGGACGCAGCTTGTGTAAAATTACATTTATGTCCCTTACAATCGACTACAATAATGACACGAAACATCGCAGGTCTTTAAGTCATTTCATCTTTAAGTCGGTTCACCCCTTCGTCTTGAGATCTGTCACTGTGCCGAAGCTTTATAGGTGATAGCTTCAGCGCCGCTTCTGATAGGATCTGCCGAAGGTGTTCTCTTTCTTTAGGATCTTCGGCTACGAAGCATACCCCCAACAGTAGCCCCTTCGCGATGCTAGATCGTTTTTCATAACGAGCTTGATCCGTGAAAAAGTCTTCTAGGCTTCGGGATGCCGAAGATCTGAAAACACCTTCCCTGAGCTCGTTGGCGAGAAACGATTAAAATAATCCGCGCTCGAGGTGGCTCCACCTTGCAACAGTTACGCGCGCCCTGGCGATTCACCCTCTCGGACCCCGTGGCCCACCGTTCAGCGAGTGCGGGTGACTGTTTGTTCGTTGCGAGAGACCTTGACGATTCACCTTCCCACCTGCAATACTATATAAACAGACGGGTACGTGTGAAGTTACCACATCATTCATTGCTATTGTACTGTTTTGCTGCCAAAATTTTAACCATAGCCGAAGCTTGATCATCATGCTCAAACGAAGCGCCGCTTTTGGTTTTGCTTCGTCGCAAGAGGAAGAGCTTCGAAAAAACCAAAAAAGTCAACAACAAAATTTCAAGAAATTCTTATCAAATGGCAAGAGTTCGTTCCACTGCTAGGGTTGGTAGTGAGGGAGATGAGACCGAAGCTACTGAGACTATTCCGATTTCAGAAGCGATGAAGCGGTCTGGGCTCGTAACATCGGAGGAAGCACCTATCACCGAAACAGAGCAAGCTGAAGTTGAGGAGACTGAGTCTGAAGATGATTATAGCGCAACGCCAAGTAAACCCAGCCATCTGGATTTCAGGAAATCCACTATCTCCAAAGATGATCTGCCTAAGATGTTGAAATTGGGCTATTTCAGTGAAGCGAAAAAAGAGCTGGTTCGTTTCGGTGGGGAAGAGACTACTCCGAAGCCAGGAAAGGATGAAGTAGTGGTCTTCAAAAGTTTTTGCAAGGCTGGTTTGAGATTTCCTTTGAACAAGATGATCGCTGATGTACTCAATAAGTTTGGGATTTACCTTCATCAGTTAACTCCTAACGCTATCGTTAGGCTTAGTGTTTATATCTGGGCTCTCCGAAGCCAAGGAGTGGAGCCATTCGGTGTGGGCTTCTGCTGGATACATGAGCTGCATTATCAGACGAAGGCTAGAGGAGATGGGCTACATGAAAATTTTGGTTGTTACAACTTTGCCTACCGCAAGAATACAAAATTTCCAGTAATTAGCTACCGAAGCAAGTGACCAGCTGGCTGGAAATCTGAGTGGTTCTATGTCAAAGTTGACGAAGAGAAGGAGAAGCTAGTCCAGAGTCCGTTAGAATTAACCTTCGGAGAAACCAGGCCCCAGTGCAATATGACACCTGGGAGTCCGAGCCAAATTGCCTTGGCTGAATTTCGAGTTATTGCAGATCATATTGGCACTAGGGACCTAGTGCAAGAATTTTTGGCCTTCAAAGTGTTCCCGACTTTGAAGGAGTGGGAAATGCCGAAGCTGAAAGAGGAAAAGAAGGGAGAGTTTGTTCGGTTGCCTTACTATTACAAATTCAAGAAACATTTCAAAGTGCCTTGCCAAGAGTGGCTGGACATGGTGACTTCTGTGCCCTGGTAGCTTCTCGGGGCACAGCCGTTGCCTTCCTGAAGTCTGGCTGTGAACACGGAAAGGTTATCAATAGACCCAATTTCAGCTTATCACCAGCAGATCTGGATGACATTCCGAACCATGCACGAAGCATAGCCAATAGATTTATAAAATTGGTATGGACAAAGGGTGGACGAAGCAAAGCTGGTGATGAAGCTCAAAGTCAACTTAAGCCGGTAACAAAATCATACCTTGTACTTATCTCTTCCTTCAAAATTGAATTTTGCTTACAGTACTTTAATACGTACAGGACAACGAAGCCGAGGCCGAAGCTGAAGAGTAAAAAGACGAAGCTCCATGGAAACTGATGAAGCTTGAATAGTCTGTAGAAAGAGCTCAAAAAACTCTTGAAATAGCTTATGTAAAGAATGATGTAATTAAATTTTACTTTGTGGACCTCGTCCATACCTTGTAATATATTCTTACCTTTCCATCAATGTATAAAATGCTTTGGTGTGAACGAAATTAACATTTTTGAGCCGAAGGCGAAAAACACCTTCCCTTCTTTTCGTACACAGCGAAGCATAAAACTGCTTCTTTTCCTTTGTTCCGAAGCCTTCTCTTTAGAGCCGAAGCAACTGCCTATGTTATGATGATGATGATCCTATGTATGCCTAAATGAATGTTTATGAATGCAAGTGTATGATGTAATGTATCGTGCAAGTAAATGTCCAGACCCACACATTCAAAGCTTCATTTACAACTTTCATTCCCTAAGAAATGGCTGGAATCTCTTATCAGCGTTGACTTTTCGCTGTAAGCCTCCCTTAGGAGCTTCTTCGCCTTCTATTTCGGCGGTATCAGCGTTGACTTTTCGCTGTAAGCCTCCCTTAGGAGCTTCTTCGCCTTCTATTTCGGCGGTATCAGCGTTGACTTTTCGCTGTAAGCCTCCCTTAGGAGCTTCTTCGCCTTCTATTTCGGCGGTATTAGTGTTGACTTTTCGCTGTAAGCTCTGCATTCCCTTAGGAACGACTTTTGAGCAGAAAACTTACTCTGCGCTCCCTTAGGAACGGCTTTTTGTAGCTTCGTCATGCTCTGCATCCTTTTAGGGACGTCTTTCGAGCTTCTACCTGTTTTTTTCTTTTTTCTTTTGCACTCGAAGGTGCATGCTCAGCTTTTACATTTACATCTTTTTTGGGGGATATTGCTCTTTTTGAGCTAAAATAAGAAAAAGAGAAATTACATGCTATGGCCCCGTTAAAAACCTTTCTCCCCCTTTGGAAAGGAAAAGGGTGCCATAGGAAAAAATAGAAAAAATAAAAAAGATTACATCAAGCTACACATAATATCGTCGAAGCTCATCCGCATTCCAAGATCTAGGAATGTCGTTGCCGTCCATATCCTTCAATCTGTAAGAACCGGGTCTTGACGAAGATACTACCAGAAAAGGTCCTTCCCACTTTAACTGTAGCTTGCCTACTGTATCTGGGTTGGCAACTCTCCGAAGTACCAAGTGCCCTGGCTTGATATTTTTTAACCGAACTTTTCTATCACGCCATTTTATTGTTTCAGCTTAGTATTTATTGATATTCTCCATAGCCTGAAGCCTGATCCCTTCTATAGCATCTTTTGCCACAGAATAATCAGCTTCGTCCTCCGCTGAAGCCACTGTTCTTATTGATCCCGCTTTAGCTTCTTCTGGGTTATTGCTTCATCACCAAACAACAATTTGGATGGTGTGAAGCCTATTGACCTTGACATTGTTGTGTTGTGGCTCCACACCACTTTGATTAATTCATCTGGCCACTTTCCCCTGGGCTGATTGAAGATTAACTTCATTATTCCTGTCATTATAATGCCATTAGCTCTTTCGACAAGTCCATTTGACTCTGGATGCCTAACCGATGCAAAATGAATCTTCATGCCAATTTGTTCACAAAACTCTTTGAAAGCTTCGGCATCAAACTGTGTTCTGTTGTCCACAGTAATAGCCTTCGGCACTCCGAAGCGATAGGCGATATTTTGCCAGAAATTTTTTTGAACAGTGACCGAAGTTATTGTGGCTAAAGATTTCGCCTCAATCCATTTAGAAAAATATTCTACTGCCACCACAACATATTTTAGATTTCCTTGTGCTGGTGGAAGTGGGCCTAGCAAATCAAGGCCCCACCTTTGCAATGGCCAAGTGGGCTGTATTAATTGAGTCAAAGACGAAGGCTGTTTTTGATCTCTTGAACATTTTTGACAGCCTTCGCATTTTTGGACTAATTCTGCTGCATCCGAAGCTGGCTTCGGCCAATAAAATCCTTGACGAAAAACTTTTCCCAGCAAAGGCCTAGATCCGATGTGAGAACCACACAGGCCTGCGTGTATTTCCTTCATGAATTCTATACCTTCAGCTCTGTATAAACATTTGAGCAATGGAGAACAGACTCCATGCTTGTATAACTCTCCTTCTATTATTACATATGGTCGGGCTCTTGCCTCTATTCTCTTATTACAAGCTTCGTCATCTGAAAGGAAATTGCCCTGGAGAAAAGACATAATCACGGTTCTCCAATCTTCACTATAAACAGGAGATATGTTGAGCACTGCTCTTTCAAGAAGTTCCACCGAAGGTGCTTTTATTGTTCCAAAGAATACGTCTGAAGGTAAAGGCAGCCCCTGTGCCGCTGACTTGGCTAGCAGATCAGCGTGCTCATTTTCTCCTCGTGGGATATTTTTGACAGAAAATCTTTCGAAGGAAGCTTCAAGCCTTCGAACTGTATCCAAATATTTCTCAAGCTTCGGATCTCTTGCTTTACAACTCTTGTCAACATGACCAGAAATGACTTGGGAATCGGTTTTGAGGACCGCTCTTCTTATCCCCATTGCTTTCAACTTCCGAAGCCCCAAAAGCAAAGCTTCGTATTCAGCAATATTATTTGTGCAGCTGAAATCAAGTTTCACTGCATAGCATGTTCTAACTCTGGAAGGTGCAACTAAAACAGCAGCCACACCTGCCCCGAAGGTTCCCCAGGATACGTCGCAGAACACTGTCCAAGCTTCGGCATCTTTACTTGCTTCTTCCTCCTGAGCCCCTGGCGTCCAGTCAGCGATGAAGTCTGCTAACGCCTGTGACTGAATCGAAGATCTATGCACATAATCAATGCTGAATTCGTTGAGTTCCGCAGCCCACTTTCCAATCCTTCCAGTAGCTTCTCTGTTCCTCATAATATCCTTCAAAGGCTGTGATGAAGGAACAATTATATGGCATGCTTGAAAGTAGTGTCGAAGCTTCCTGGAAGCCATTAAGACAACATATAGCACCTTCTCCAATTCTGTATAGTTTTTCTTTGATAAACTGAGAACTTCGGAGACAAAGTACACTGGGGCTTGCTTTTTTGTTTGTCCATCAAGCTTCTCCTGGACAAGCACCACGAAAGGGAATTAGGCTTACACCTATTTCCTAAATGATTTTGGTGGTTGAATTGCCCAACACAAATAATTGGACTAACTAGTTTGCTCAAGTGTATAAGTTATACAGGTGCCAAAGGTTCACACTTAGCCAATAAAAAGACCAAGTATTGGGTTCAATAAAAGAGCAAAGGGACAACCGAAGGCACCTCTGGTCTGGCGCACCGGACAGTGTCCGGTGCACCAGAGGACTCCAAGTCGAACTCGTCACCTTCGGGAAAATCCAGAGGCGCTTCACTATAATTCACCGGACTGTCCGGTGTACACCGGACAGTGTCCGGTGCTCCAAGGAAGAGCGGCTCTGGAACTCGCCAGCTTCGGGAATCCACAACGGCTAGTCCGCTATAATTCACCGGACATGTCCGGTGTACACCGGACTGTCCGGTGTGACATCGAAGCAACGGATACTTCGGCGCCAACGGCTACCTGCAGCGCATTCAATGCGCGCCAACGCGCGCAGAAGTCAGGCACGCCCATGCTGGCGCACCGGACACTCTACAGTACATGTCCGGTGCGCCACCGGACATCCAGGCGGGCCCAGAAGACAGAGCTCAAACATTTGGAACCCAACAGCTTTGGTGACGTGGCTGGCGCACCGGACTGTCCGGTGCACCATGCGACAGACAGCCCCACCAAACGGCTAGTTTGGTGGTTGGGGCTATAAATACCCCCAACCACCCCACATTCAAGACATCCAAGTTTTCACACTTCCAACCACTTACAAGAGCTAGGCATTCAATTCTAGACACACTCAAGAGATCAAATCCTCTCCCAAATTCCACACAAAGCTTTAGTGACTAGTGAGAGAGATTTGCTTGTGTTCTTTCGAGCTCTTGCGCTTGGATTGCTTTCTTCTTTCTTGATTCTTTATTTCGATCAAACTCACTTGTAATTGAGGCAAGAGACACCAATCTTGTGGTGGTCCTTGTAGGAACTTTGTGTTCCAAGTGATTGAGAAGAGAAAGCTCACTCGGTCCGAGAGACCGTTTAAGAGAGGGAAAGGGTTGAAAAAGACCCGGTCTTTGTGACCACCTCAACGGGGAGTAGGTTTGCAAGAACCGAACCTCGGTAAAACAAATCCACGTGTCACACCTCTTATTTGCTTGCGATTTGTTTTACACCCTCTCTCGCGGACTTAATTACATTTCTAACGCTAACCCGGCTTGTAGTTGTGATTATTTTTCAGAATTTCAGTTTCGCCCTATTCACCCCCCTCTAGGCGACTATCAATTGGTATCAGAGCCCGGTGCTTCATTAGAGCCTAACCGCTCGAAGTGATGTCGGGAGAACTCGCCAAGAGAGAGATGGAGACCGGCGACAAGCCCGCTACAAGCCACGAGTCGACTTCATCGGAAGAGTCCCGCAACAAGAGGAAGGAGAAGAAAAACTCCTCCAACAAAGGGAAGGGGAAGGAGAAGAAATCCTCTTCCCACAAGTCGGATCGAAGAGGCGACAAACACAAGAGGATGAGGAAAGTGGTCTACTACGAGACCGACTCTTCATCACCGTCGACCTCCGACTCTGATGCACCGTCTGTTACTTCTAAGCGCCAAGAGCGCAAGAAGTATAGTAAGATTCCTCTACGCTATCCCCATGTTTCAAAACGTACTCCTTTGCTCTCCGTTCCATTAGGCAAACCACCGGTTTTTGACGGTGAAGATTATAATATGTGGAGTGACAAAATGAGGCATCATCTAACCTCACTCCACACAAGCATATGGAATGTTGTTGAGCTTGGTGTACAGGTACCATCCGTAGGGGATGAAGACTACGACTCGGACGAGGCGGCCCAAATTCACCACTTTAACTCCCAAGCCACTACTATACTCCTCGCCTCTCTAAGTCGAGAGGAGTATAATAAGGTGCAAGGGTTAAAAAGTGCGAAGGAAATTTAGGACGTACTCAAGACCACGCACGAAGGAGACGAGGTGACAATGATCACCAAGCGGGAAACGATCGAGGGGGAGCTCGGTCGCTTCATGCTTCACCAAGGGGAGGATCCACAAGCTATGTACAACCGCTTGAAGACCTTGGTGAACCAAGTGCGCAACCTCGGGAGCGAAAAATGGGATGACCATGAGATGGTCAAGGTTATTCTTAGATCCCTCGTATTTCTTAACCCTACACAAGTTCAATTAATTCGAGGTGATCCTAGATATAAGCTAATGTCTCCTGAGGAAGTTATAGGAAAATTTGTGAGCTTTGAGCTAATGATTAAAGGCTCAAAGAAAATCATCGAGCAAGGCACCTCCTCCACACCCGAAGCACAACCGGTCGCGTTCAAGGCGACGGAGGAGAAGAAGGAAGAGTCTACATCAAGTAGACAACCCATCGATGCCTCCAAGCTCGACAACGAGGAGATGGCGCTCATCATCAAGAGCTTCCGTCAAATCCTCAAGCAAAGGAGGGGGAAAGATTACAAGCCCCGCTCCAAGAAAGTGTGCTACAAATGTGGTAAGCCCGGTCATTTTATTGCAAAATGTCCAATATCTAGTGACAGTGACAGGGGCGACGACAAGAAGGGCAAGAGGAGAGAAAAGAAGAGGTACTACAAGAAGAAGGGCGGTGATGCCCATGTTTGCCGGGAGTGGGACTCCGACGAGAGCTCCACCGACTCCTCCTCCGATGAGGACGCCGCCAACATCGCCGTCACCAAAGGCCTTCTCTTCCCCAACGTCGGCCACAAGTGCCTCATGGCAAAGGACAGCAAAAAGAAGAAGGTTAAATCAAAATCCTCCACTAAATATGAATCTTCTAGTGATGATAATGCTAGTGATGAGGAAGATAATTTGCGTACCCTTTTTGCCAACCTTAACATGGAACAAAAGGAAAAGTTAAATGAATTAATTAGTGCCATTCATGAGAAGGATGACCTTTTGGATTCTCAAGAGGACTTCCTAATTGAAGAAAATAAGAAGCATGTTAAGGTTAAAAATGCTTATGCTCTTGAAGTAAAAAAATGTGAAAAACTATCTAGTGAGCTAAGCACTTGCCATGAAACTATTAACAACCTTAGAAATAAAAATGCTAAATTAATTGCTAAGGTTGATTCAAATGCTTGTGATGTTTCAATTCCAATTATAGAAATGACAATGATGACTTGCTTGCTAAAATTGAAGAATTGAACATTTCCCTTGCTAGCCTTAAAGTTGAAAATAAAAATTTGCTTGCTAAGGCTAAAGATTTTGATGTTTGCAACGTTACTATTTCTAACCTTAGAAGTGAAAACGATATATTACATGCTAAGGTTGTAGAATTAAAATCTTGCAAACCCTCTACATCTATCGTTGAGCATGTATCTATTTGTACTAGATGTAGAGATGTTGATGTTAATGCTATTCATGATCACATGGCTTTAATTAAACAACAAAATGATCATATAGCAAAATTAGATGCTAAAATTGCCGAGCATAACTTAGAGAATGAAAAGTTTAAATTTGCTCATAGTATGCTTTATAATGGGAGACGCCCTGGCATCAAGGATGGCATTGGCTTCCAAAGGGGAGACAATGTCAAAATTAGTGCCCCTCCTAAAAGATTGTCTAATTTTGTTAAGGGCAAGGCTCCCATGCCTCAGGATAACGAGGGTTACATTTTGTACCCTGCCGGTTATCCCGAGAGCAAGATTAGGAGAATTCACTTTAGGAAGTCTCACTCTGGCCCAAATCATGCTTTTATGTATAAGGGTGAGACATCTAGTTCAAGGCAATCAACCCATGCTAAGTTGCCTAAGAAGAGAACTCCTAATGCATCAAATGATCATGACATTTCATTCAAAACTTTTGATGCATCATATGTTTTAACTAACAAATCCGGCAAGGTAGTTGCCAAGTTTGTTGGGGCAAACACAAGGGCTCCAAGACTTGTGTTTGGGTACCCAAAGTTCTTGTTTCTAATGCCAAAGGACCCAAAACCGTTTGGGTACCTAAAGTCAAGAACTAAACTTGTTTTGTAGGTTTATGCATCCGGGGGCTCAAGTTGGATACTCGACAGCGGGTGGACAAACCACATGACAGGGGAGAAGAAGATGTTCTCCTCCTACGAGAAAAACCAAGATCCCCAACGAGCGATCACATTCGGGGATGGAAACCAAGGTTTGGTCAAAGGATTGGGTAAAATTGCTATATCTCCTGACCATTCTATTTCCAATGTTTTTCTTGTAGATTCATTAGATTACAATTTGCTTTCTGTATCTCAATTATGCAAAATGGGTTACAACTGTCTTTTCACTGATGTAGGTGTCACTGTCTTTAGAAGAAGTGATGATTCAATAGCATTTAAGGGAGTGTTGGAGGGTCAGCTATACTTGGTAGATTTTGATAGAGCTAAACTCGACACTTGCTTAATTGCTAAGACTAACATGGGTTGGCTCTGGCACCGCCGACTAGCCCATGTTGGGATGAAGAACCTTCATAAGCTTCTAAAGGGAGAACACATTTTAGGACTAACCAATGTTCATTTTGAGAAAGACAGGGTTTGTAGCGCATGCCAAGCAGGAAAGCAAGTTGGTGCCCATCATCCACACAAGAACATCATGACGACCGACAGGCCGCTTGAGCTACTCCACATGGATCTATTCGGCCCAATTGCTTACATAAGCATCGGCGGGAGTAAGTATTGTCTTGTAATAGTGGATGATTATTCTCGCTTCACTTGGGTATTCTTTTTGCAGGAAAAATCTCAAACCCAAGAGACCTTAAAGGGATTCTTGAGACGGTCTCAAAATGAGTTCGGCTTAAGGATCAAGAAAATTAGAAGCGACAACGGGACGGAGTTCAAGAACTCACAAATTGAAGGCTTCCTTGAGGAGGAGGGCATCAAGCATGAGTTCTCTTCTCCCTACACCCCGCAACAAAATGGTGTAGTGGAGAGGAAGAATAGAACTCTATTGGACATGGCAAGAACCATGCTTTATGAGTACAATACTTCGGATCGGTTTTGGGCCGAGGCGGTCAACACCGCCTGCTACGCCATCAACCGGTTATATCTACACCGAATCCTCAAGAAGACATCCTATGAACTCCTAACCGGTAAAAAGCCTAACATTTCATATTTTAGAGTCTTTGGTAGCAAATGCTTTAATCTTGTTAAAAGAGGTAGAAAATCTAAATTTGCCCCTAAGACTGTAGAAGGCTTTTTACTAGGATATGATTCAAACACAAGGGCATATAGAGTCTTTAACAAGTCCTCCGGACAAGTTGAAGTTTCTTGTGACGTTGTGTTTGATGAGACAAACGGCTCTCAAGTAGAGCAAGTCGATCTTGATGAGATAGGTGATGAAGAAGCTCCATGCACCGCGCTAAGGAACATGTCCATTGGGGATGTGTGTCCCAAGGAACCCGAAGAGCCTCCAAATGCATAAGATCAACCATCCTCCTCCACGCAAGCATCCCCACCGACTCAAAATGAGGATGAAGCTCAAGTTGATGATGTAGAAGATCAAGCAAATGAGCCACCTCAAGATGACGACAATGATCAAGGGGGAGATGCAAATGATCAAGACAGGGAGGATGAAGAACAAAGGCCGCCACACCCAAGAGTCCACCAAGCAATCCAACGAGATCACCCCGTCGACACCATCCTCGGCGACATTCATAAGGGGGTAACCACTAGATCTCGTGTTGCACATTTTTGTGAGCATTACTCTTTTGTTTCCTCTATTGAGCCACACAGGGTAGAGGAAGCACTTCAAGATTCGGATTGGGTGGTGGTGATGCAAGAGGAGCTCAACAACTTCACTAGGAATGAGGTATGACATTTAGTTCCACGTCCTAATCAAAATGTTGTAGGAACCAAATGGGTCTTCCGCAACAAGCAAGATGAGCATGGTGTGGTGACAAGAAACAAAGCTCGACTTGTGGCCAAGGGATACTCCCAAGTCGAAGGTTTGGATTTCGGTGAAACCTATGCACCCGTAGCTAGGCTTGAGTCAATTCGCATATTATTGCCCTATGCTACTTACCATGGCTTTAAGCTTTATCAAATGGACGTGAAAAGTGCCTTCCTTAATGGACCAATCAAGGAAGAGGTCTATGTTGAGCAACCTCCCGGCTTTGAAGATAGTGAGTACCCTAACCATGTTTATAAACTCTCTAAGGCGCTTTATGGGCTCAAGCAAGCCCCAAGAGCATGGTATGAATGCCTTAGGGATTTCCTTATCACTAATGGATTCAAAGTCGAAAAGGCCGATCCTACTTCATTCACTAAAACTCTTGAAAATGACTTTTTTGTATGCCAAATTTATGTTGATGATATTATATTTGGGTCTACTAACGAGTCTACATGTGAAGAATTTAGTAGGATCATGACACAAAAATTCGCCACTGGGGTTCTTAAGACCAGACCGGGTTCACGCCAACCGAGAGCATAGATACACCACCGTCCAACCTCTTGCCACGGAGGGTACACGCTACTCTCGCCATCTCTCCACTCCCAATGTGTGTTGGCCTTTCTGGTATTAGTCTGCCCGAGGCAAAGCTTACCCATGACGAGGCATGTGACCAATTAAAAGGTCCTCGATCATCAGGCCTACATCAACAAGGTCCTTAATCGACTAAGACGGAGACACTACACCGAGACTCTCTTCTCGGCTTTATCATTAAAACCCAAAGTTTGGTACCTAATAGAGGTACATCTTTTCCAATGTTGAACTCATCATGGCCATGATGGATCCACCGTCAAGTTTTATTTTTGAAAACACCCCATCCACTGTGAAGCATCACCTTTTGTTTTAAAACAAAACATTTGTTTTCCCAAAGTGGGACTAAGCATCAGAAAACCTTTTAATAAAACAGGTAATCAAGGAATGGTAAATAGATCCAAGGGAGGAAATGCAGCAATTGATTTAACGCCCAACTCCTATCACCTAATGCATCATTCAAGTGATAAAGAGTTTAAAACATCAAGGAGGTGGCAAATGCACCGAGGCTTGCCTTGTGTTGTAGGAGAGTCGGGCTCTGTTCCACAGATGTCAAAGTAAAAACAGTTCCCGACAGGTGGATTTTCTGCTGATGGAGTAGGCTCTTCCTCTTCAACAGTCACTTCTTCTTCGTTTTCTATATATAACCATATATAACAATGAATGCTCATGTAATGCTTATGAAAATGCAATAATAGAAAATATACACCAAGTTGTATCTTGAATACAACTTTCCTTCATGGTGTACGAGGGAAACTAGGGTCTTCTAGGTGAATACCCTAGTAGGGTTAGACAGTTTTACCCTAAGGAGATAGGGTTTTTGGTTTAGGCATCAAACAATGTCCAAAGCAAGACAAACTTCACCCATGGAACCTAAATATCATATTCAGCTTATCCAAAAAGTTTAGTGATTTTTGGAGTTATTAAATAATTTCTAAAATTCCAGGAGACTAGGTTTTGGCCCTTTTAAATACTAAATAATTCCTGGTTTGGAGTAAAAATCTTGGAACTATTTTTATTAAATACTAGAGAAATTTAGGAGTCCAACAAAATTGGTCTCATATTTTTACCATTTTTCTATATTTTCTATGGATTTCCTAAGTCTGGTAGAAAAAGAAAAAGAGAAAGCATAAACAGTAATGGGCTGAAATTAGCCTAAGTCGGCCCACGCACAGGCGAAAGCGCGCCCGCAGCGTTAGATTTGCACAGAAGACCGTGGCAATTTGAAAAACCCTTAAAGAGTCCGCATCACTATTTCTCTGTGTCACTGACAATCGCAAACAGACCCTCCCCTTTTCTATTTCTTCACAAGTCGAGACCCCCGACCATGGATGGCGGAGCAGGGACTCCGGCGAGCCCATACCGACTGGAAAACGCAACGGCTAAGCTTCTCCGTTGCACAACACCTGATTCTACCCCTAACGACCATTTCCCCTCACTCAATTGCAAGGTTCTGGCTCACAATCACTCTGTCCATGGTGATGGCGCAAACCGAGGACAATCCGAGATGTTCCTGGTGATCTAGCGTGATCTAGTTCAATTGGCCGGGCTGCTAAGCATCTACAGCACACAGGGATGTTGAAACGAGAGCGACGAAGACAAGAACGGACCTGTAAAGAGCTAGCCACGGTGAGCTCACTCACGGCGGAGTTTTGACTGAATTAGGGGAACTTTGAAATTGGATCGCTCTGTTGGACGATCTAAGGCACGGGCTGCTGCGTTGGGTGCTTGACTACCTAGCGGAGCTGATGCCACACTCAATTTATAGGGCCCGAGGGCGGTGGCTCTTGAATTTGGCATGGCGCGCTGGCGGACAGAGAGAGGGGAGAGCACTGGCGCAAAGGATTGGTGGCTTTCACCGTGGCAAGGTCACCGGCGACAAACGAATACGCTTAAGACGAGTTACTGCGACGTGGTAGAGCACCAAGGCACATGGCGCACGGTCGATAGGCGGCCAACTCCGGCAAGGACCACTTTGCCCGACCGCAGCCCAAGTGGGTACGATGAGCACACCGTCGACCGGGTCTGAGCCTATCCGGTGCCAAGATTTTTACCCTGCCGTGATAATCTCCTCGCCAGAGAACACAAATCGTGGCGACAGCACGGATCACGGCGCGAGGGTCACCAGCAGCGAGGGGAGCTGAATCTGTGATTTTTGTCAGGTATTGTACCATTGGCATCCTATTCAGAGCGCCTGACACACCAATTTGTAGGGCCCCGATCTCAGATTTTTACATGACATCTTGTTAATCCGCCTGTAACAAAGTTTTTGCCCTATGACCCGGCTACAATCTTGCTATAGCAATCACCCTTAAATACTTACTCGATCATGCTCAAAATAGCCCTCAAAGTTCATCCCAAGTCACTATTAGTAAAAATTCAGACTTGGAGTTAACTGACAGCCAGACTTTAGGACTATTTATCTCCAATTTTTGTATGACACCAAGGTTTAATCACTTAAACAAAGTTATGCGCCTATAGTAGCTCTATAATCCTGATGTGTTGACCTATGGCAAATTCTTTATAAATTGAGAGATATAGGGTTCCAAAGTTGACCCTATGCACTGAATTTCAGACTTAGTCTTATTGAATTCATGGGGTACCCTTTTGCAAATAAGTCCAAATCCCATAATTTGACTTGCAAATCCTCAAATGTGAGAAACACATGAGTTGTGGTTTTCTATTACTTTGGTATTTGCACATGGGTCCAAAAGTGCACAAAATTTACACTTAGCCCCCTAGGGTTCCAACTTAGGGTTTTCTAGGGGTCTTTTCAGGGTTTTGAGTACTTCAGGGTTTTGGTGTCACTAAAGTCCATCACATGTGATATCTTATGACCATTTCTCATGTCCTTTGAGGTTTTAGCTTATTTGGGCTTCACTTATATCCATAAGCCCTAATTTAGGGTTAAGCACTCTACCCTAGGATTAATCACACATCAAGTCACATCATTACAACTTATTTGAAATTTTTACCTAGTGAATGCACTCTAGGTGTATCAAACACATGACATGCCAATGCTCATGACGTTATGCTCAAGTTTTAGGGACAGTAACACCAGAGGTGTTACATCCTTTCCCCCATAAATGAATCTTGTCCCGAGATTTAAAGTCCTAGGGCAAGTAGTGGAAAAGGAAACACGTCACATCTTTATTTCCTTATTTTTCTTACAAGGCAGGGGGTGGTATGGGGTCTATTTCATCTTTACAACTAACTGTACATATCTTATAAAATACATGAAGCTAAAAAGCTAGGGAAATTCTTTTCAAAGAAGTCTTGGGTTTCACATGTAGCTTCATCTTCAGCATGTTGGTTCCATTGTATCTTATAAAATTTGAGAACTCTTCTTCGGTGACCCTGTCCTTTTGATCCAAGACTTGAATGGGATGTTCTGAATATGTTAAGTTTGGTTCCAAGGTAACGTCCTCCACATCAATGGTTCGATCTGGAACCCGAAGACACTTCTTCAATTGGGATACATGGAACACATTGTGCACTGCAGACAATGTTTTGGGTAATTAGAGTCGGTATGCCACTGGCCCACATTGCTCAAGAATTGGAAACGGACCAATGTATCGAGGTGCAAGCTTTCCTTTTACACCGAAATGAGTGACACCCTTCATTGGTGATACTTTCAGGTATACATAATCTTTAACTTGAAAGTACAAGGGTTGGCGGCGTTTGTCTGCATAACTCTTTTGTCGAGCTTGTGCCTCTTTTAAGTTATGTATGATTCGTTGAACCTTTTCTTCCACCTCTTTCACCATATCAGGCCTGAAAAACCACCTTTCTCCTGGTTCAGACCAATTCAATGAAGTACGACACCGTCATCCATACAAAGCTTCGAATGGTGCCATCTTAATACTTTCTTGATAACTATTGTTATACGAAAATTCTGCCAGTGGTAAACAATCATCCCATTTTTGTGGGAATTCCAGAACGCATGCCTGCAACATGTCTTCAAGTATTTGATTTACCCTCTCAGTCTGTCCACTTGTTTGAGGATGCTAGGCTGCACTGTGGAGCAACTTAGTACCCAGAGATTTGTGGAGTTCTTCCTAGAATTTGGATACAAATTGTGGTCCATGGTCCGACACAATTGTTTTTGGCACCCCATGCAGACTGAGAATACGAGCAATATATACCTGGGCATAGGTAAGGACAGGATATGATGTCTTGACTGGTAGAAAATGGGCTATTTTTGTAAGTCGATCAACTATAACCCTGATAGAGTCAAAACCTTTAGCTGTCTTGGGTAATCCCACAATGAAGTCCATGCTAATATCCTCCCATTTCCAAGTTGGGATGGGCAAAGATTGCAGTGGACCAGCAGTCTTCATATGTATTGCTTTGACACGCCTACAGGTGTCACATCTCGCCACATAGCGTGCAATTTCGATCTTCATTTTTCTCCACCAATAATGTTTCTTTAGATCTTGATACATCTTAGTGCTTCCGGGATGAATGGAATATCGACTAAGATGAGCTTCGTCCAATATTTGCTGGCGGACATCAGTATCTTTAGGCACAACTATGTGATTATTAAACCATACTATGCCTTGATCATCTTTTCTGAAACAATTTGCTTTGCCGGTTTCTATTTTCTCATGAATATGTTTTATACCCTTATCAGTTCTTTTGGCATCAATAATCTTTTGTAGAAGAATCGATTCAAGCTTCAATTGGGTCAAAGTCCCATGTTGAATCATTCCCAGGTTTAACTTCTCCATTTCTTGACATAATGTGGTGTCTGGAGTCCTTACTGTAAGACAATGGCAGGAAGCCTTGCGACTTAGTGCATCTGCCACCACGTTGGCCTTTCATGGGTGATAGTGGATTTCTAATTCATAATCCTTAATCAGCTCAAGCCATCTTCTCTGCCTCATGTTTAGTTCTGACTGGGTAAAAATGTACTTCAAACTTTTATGATCCGTATATATATGCACTACAACCATTTAGGCCTTCTGTGACAAATGCTTAATGACAATAGTAAAATTTGTCACTAGATGACTATGTTTATGACGATTTCTTGGAACCTAAACAATTTAGTGACAAAAAGTTAAGCCACATCATAAAAAACGTCATAACTTGGTGTGTCATCATGTTTATGACGATATGTTATGACAATATGAATGTGTCACATGAGGGAATCGTCATAAATTGATGTACATCATACGTGATGACATCGCATGACAATACATGTTCATCATAAATATTTGATATATTTTTTAAAAGAAATGATATATGTTTCTTGTTGAAACCATGTTTGACCTTTCTTTGTTGGAGATCACAAAAAACTTATGTCCTTCGTTGTAGTAAAATTGGGTTGTCGGTTAAACCATAGAGATAAATATTATTTGATAAAAAATGTCATCTTTTCAAAATGCAAAAAACTAAATATTATTTAGTACTCCCTTCGTTCTTTTTTATTTGTCGCGGTTTAGTTTAAAAATAAACTAGAGAACAATAAGTATTTTGAAGAACAAAGTTGGAACTTGAACCCATGACGTGTAGACAAGAGCAAAGGCTTCGATCGCTACACTGTAAACAAGTTCATGCTTTATATGTTAAATTTGTGAATCTATTTCATTGGACCACGAAACTTAAAGGCATCTGTATCATTACAAGTCCAAGCTGTTTAGCCGTCCAAATATCAGAATCCCCAGATAAAGCGATCCGATCTTATCTTTCGTGAACAACCTAACCGTAAAGGGCACGTGGATTCAATCTCCGGGTGTGTGAAACTTCAATCTACCTTCGCCTAGCTCTCGAGCTCGCAAGAGCCGGTAATCCTTCACATGCAATCGGGACACACCGTGCTGCCCACTCGCCGGTGCTCCTCGGCACCATAGGACATCAACATAGTTGATGAGCTTCTTATTTTTAGCTTCGTGCAATTTCAACTTTTTGGCCAGGGTCGAAGTAGTCCCACTGCACTTTCTTTTGTTGCTGTTGGTGCCCAACTGAGGCTTTGTTTGGTTACTCTAGTATTTATCTCAATACACATGCTCAATCCATGCGTATTGAGATAAATACTAGAGCACCCAAACATAGTCTGAAGGTGAAGACAGTGTTATATGTCATTATTTACAATAAACAACTATAAATAAACACGTGGTGTTGACATCTTCCATATGAAATGATAAATCAAGCATCTCACAAGCAGACCACAATTTAAAAGCTAAATTTGGAAGACTCCACTGCATACCAGCCGTAGTAACTAATTATCATATTGTTATTACTGGTCGTAGACTAATTCATTAGAAATGGTCACTAAAACATATATGTAACTAATTAGTTACTACTGGTCATAAGGTAAAGATAGATAACATATTACTAGAACGAAGTCTGTTCTGTTCTTCTGAAATCTTTGTTTGTTCTTCTTCTCTCTGCTCTGATTCTCTGAAATCTGAATCGCTCAACTGCCAAAGCCTGAAGGAGTGTTGTTGTTTCCTGTTGGGCATAGGTTGTCGCTGGGTCTGGGGAATTACCGTGTTGAAGTCATAGTGGCCAGTGGGGGTGGACCGGACGCCTGGACCACAGATGGCGTATCAAAAATAAAAATTCGATGCCGCCAAAAAACTATAATATGAGAGGGATATGTATTTGCTTCTCCGATATGTTAGGACGGCAGTTCCCACATCTTCCCCAACCTCGTACGAGCCGGCTGCGAGATCCAACGACCTCCGCACGGCAGTTCCATTAGAGATGCCTCTAGGGAAGAGATCCACACGACTATCCTAGAAATCCGAAGGTAATTTTGTTTAACTGTTCATCTTTGTTCGTCACTCACTGGATCTAGGCTTGAAAGGCAGCACGCAATCTTGCTGGGCCAATCCTCAATCCTTGACACCCCCGCCACACCTCCGGAGGCCGCAAGCCATAGCCGACGACAGCCCACTGCATCGCCGGTTCGGTAGCCATCACGCCTTGTCCGCTTCTCCATGCCTCACCTCCTCCTCTTCTCTGTTGCCTGCCTCGTCCTCACCATCACGGCGCCGCGCGTATGACTCGCGCTTGCTTCTCTCAATCGCTTCCGATCCTGGAGCTGGCGGCTGGCCACCCACCCGGTGCGCCCGTGCGAGCTTTCACTGCTCCCTCCCCCTACGGCCTCATAGGAACGCTCGTTATGGTTGTGTCCTGATGCTGCTCAGGCTTGCCGACTCGAGACCGGGGTACGATTGATTTTATTACTGCCTCTGGCCCCCTTGCTGCTATAGCTATATACTTCAATAGTCATTTACTCCTGCTAGTATGAGCTAGTAGCATTCAACACTACTGGAATTCACAATTATTGTGTTCATTAGGGACATAATTAGATACAACTAGCGTAGCTTTGAAAGCTGCCTAAGGGGCCAGTACTATTGGTTAATCCATTCAGTAACATTTCTAGCTGTGGTATGATCAGTTAATATGTTGCTTGTGTGGCTAGTGTTCCCTACATTTTCTGCTAATAAGGTTACTTGTATGATATTTTCTATGATTAGTAACATTTCTAGCTGCTAGCCTGCTACCATGGTATGATCAGTAACATTTTCTGGTGCCTTCCACTGTGGCTGCGCGAATGACTCGCTCCGAGCCTTCAGCGGCCTCCTCGCTCGGCAAATTCTCCGTCGACGACAGGGAGAAGGTGCCCACCGCCATTGGAGTACACACGGCGATATCTATTGCACAACCTACTTCCCAGATACAAGAGGAGGGTGATAACCACACTGGGAATCATGGCAAGTAGGCATCTTAACTTTTTGGACTGCGATATCTGTCATTACTAGGATAATATCATGAATGATTTTGGCGAGTCACAAATATATATTGAGAACCTATACTTACCCCATTTGTGTACAACTTCATTTTGAACTCAATTATTCATATGTTGTATTATGTTTTATCACAACTAATGTTTAGTTATATGCAACATTACTCTTATAAAAACAGTCTGTGTCTATACAATTATAATTATTTATATTTGACACTAATTGTGTAAGATAATGTACATTTTTTTGGCATGACCACAAACAACAGAAATCATACCAAGGTCAAATAGAATGGGCAGGCAACTTGAATCGTTAAGCAGAGGACTGGGAATCAAGATTCCAACCCAAATCACTGAAGGGAACAAAAGCCAGAGCCACCTATTCAAGCTACTAAGTTTGCATTAGAGGGATGGTCGCCAAGGCCAGGGATTTACTGTCGAGGTGTACAAGTCCATGGCAGTGGCTGTTTGTGGAGATTAGAAGCTGATGAGGGAGTCTCGTAGCAGAACTTCAATGTTGAGATGTACTGACTTAACTATGTTCATGTAGTATATCATGTTACTTTTTTTATTAAACTAGCAAAAGGTTGTGTTAATAATTCATGGTGTACTAAATGTGATACCATCTTCATTTTGTCTAATTGGATGATCATGCCATGCACATTAAAGATGGAAAAGCTACCTATGTATCAAGATATGTGAAGACTGCCCGCCTCAAACAACAGGAGTATTTTGGTGGAGCGAAGTTTATGAAGGTATAAATACTTGTTTCACTCATAACCTAAGCATTTTATTAGCAAATGACCATTTAACGTTGTAACATCTATTTATCTCCATCTCCAAAATCTGCTCTTTTTAGCTAACCATAGTGTGACTTTTCTCTCTCGATTCACTAAGATTCTGAAATCTGAATACATACTAGGGTTTTGTTTTGGTTCACCATTTTGCTATGGAAATATATGTTTCTGAAACCAGCTTAGATTTCAATGCTATATCAAAAGCTCCAAATCGAAGACCATCATCTTGTAGTATGGATATTCCTTTTGGTTAATTTTCTTTGCTTATAAGTTGTCATATATTCATGTTCATAATGACTTATTTTGTGATGTCATCTTTGTTTCCTTGCTACTATATTGATAGCATGTTTGGATTGAGAGCCTAGTTTATTCTTGGTTATGGCATCAATAAGTAGACAATAGTATCATAGAAATCATCTTGAGATCTTACCATCTGACAGTTCAATGATCCTAATGTACCAATTCAAACCCATGAAGAGTCAGTTTAACTATTTAAGCCTTTTAGTATAATTCCTATCTAAGCGAGCTCACCTTGCTGTCCTCCTTCAGTCTTTACCCGTTACAATCAACTTCCTGCAGAATCATATTGTTACGTTGAATTGCTAGACTATGTTCCTGCTTGTACACTTCAATGCTTTGCTTGGTGAGTGATATGCAAACCTGTGGACTTGTAGAGTAATAGCATTATGAAAACATAAGCCTACTTTGAATTAGTACAATTATTTTTTCTTCCTGAGATATCTAGAAAGGGATCTTTAAAGTCTCATGCGCCATATCTGTCATAATACTGCTTATTAAATTATTGGTTTTGTGAATGAATTAAGATTTGGAGTATTGTACAAGCATCAGTTCACAAAAGACATCCCACTGTATTTGTTTTTGGATTGGAATGAATTAACAGAACTTAATTGACCTACCTTTGAACAGTGCATGCTACCAAGTGCATTACTGTAAATTTCAAATTATAAAACAGTGCATGCTACCAAGTGCATTACTGTAGGCACATGACCCAAATTGAAATGCCCCCTTATATGTTATCTGTGTTCCATTTTTTGTTTGCTATCATTATGCTTCCCACCATTACAAGAGAAAGTGCTGCGATAGTTACTGTTTTGGTTAAACTACAGTTTTTAGGACGATCACAAACGGTTGAAACTGCAGGGCGCGCAAAGCACGCCTAATGGTCTAGTGTTTAGTTATATGAAATGATGCTATTTATTAGATGATTGGTGGTAACTACATTTAGTCAATATTGTTGTTAAATGTTTACCTACTACCAATCCTCCCCAGTGTTCTGTTTCATGTATAAAGAGTTAATCGAATTGTCACATGATGTTTTCCTCTTTCATGTGTAAAGAGCTAACCTAGTTGATCTTAAGTGAAGAGCAGCGTGTCACATTTCTCGGTCTAGGCGTTTCTGTATTTTGTCATTTACTCCTACTTAGGCTCTCTTTAAACAAACTTTGGCAATGTGTACAATTTATTTCACATCAATGTGCTTTAAATGTTGCTTGTTATCTATAGTTTACACTTCATAATGATGTATTAGACTTTTGTGTGTGTGTTTTGAACCGCAGGGCATGGAGGTACTGCTGGTAACAAGTTCTGGATGTCATTAGGTCTACCATTGATAGCTACTATGAACTGTGCTGGTAACACTGGAGCCAAGAACCTCTACATCATTTCTGTGAAGGGAATCAAGGGCGCCTTAACAGGCGTCCTTCTGCCTGTGTTGGTGACCATGGAGAATGGAAAGCCTAACCTTAGGAAGAAGGTGATGCCAGCTGTCATTGTGAGGTAGCGCAAGCCATGGTGCTGAAAGGATGACGTCTACATGTACTTTGAAGGTACATTTCTTATCATGATTGTATGCATTGATTCTGTGTGCTTACAGAATTATCAAGAATTTAGTTCTCTCGTATAGTCTTCTTTTGATTTTTTTTATTCTTTAGAGTGTAGTATGTGTGTTTAACTAATGTTCTACTTTTGATATTACTTCTGAATTTTAATAAACATGATGATCAACACACATAGTTGTTTTCTGCAAAATGGTGCTCTAGAATACTTTGTTCTGAGAAGTTATGATTAGATTTTAGGAAACTTGATGTTCTCTATAAACATCGTTGTTTCTTTTCTTTACATAATAAAGAGTGACCATACTAGTGTTACTTGAAGGATGCTTTCATACTATTTCATTGAAATGCTTTGGCACTATTCATATCTAAAATGTTTTTTAAATTGTTATTTCGAAATCCAACATGTACCTTATTTCAAGATCTCCATTCTCACTGGACTCATTTTATATCATTTCAGAAGCAAGACAAATATAAGGATGCTGAACCTAGTGCAATAGATCTTTTTAAG
The DNA here is from genome assembly GCF_902167145.1 of Zea mays. NCBI lineage: Eukaryota > Viridiplantae > Streptophyta > Magnoliopsida > Poales > Poaceae > Zea > Zea mays. Next base: position 226,599,134 of record NC_050099.1, on the reverse strand, counting down.
GAGATGCATTGCAGCAAAAAGAAAGGTTTTAGCAAAAATGTTCAGAAAGCTATTGTAAGTGCTTATTTCCTTGCATGTTCGTACTCACAACTTGCAACTTGCGGTATACTATCCTGATGAATAACCTTTAACCTTTATATTAGGTTGATATGGAAGAAACGGTGGCAACATCAGTTCAAGATGGACAACAACCGAAATATCCTACAGAAGTTGTTTATAGTGTGCAACTGGGCTCCAGTGTGTTCTTATGCAATCTTGGTCTTTAGTCCGTCTCCAAGAAAAGCTCAACATCAATAGTTTCTATAAAGGTTCAACAACTTCAGGATCGACTGGAGGCCAAGAAGCAAGAAAAAGATGGACTTCGGGAAGAAGTGTAAACCTTAAATGCTCAGTCAGTCATCTCAGGAGACCATTGATAGTATGAAGAGGTCGACCGAAGAAAATAACAATCTCCTTAGTCAACTATTAAGCTTCAATAGAGGCCAAGTGCCTCCATCTCAAGTCTACTTGACCACTATAGGATCTGCAGCCTTATGGTTGCTATAGTAGCTAGTTACAATAGCTCTGGATTTGAAGAGTAGCTCTGGATTTGAATTTATAGGATTATTTTCAATTAAGCTTAATGTTTAATTCCTTGAGTTGAAGTTATAGGATTTTCTTTGCATCTTATGTAAAAGGATTTGTAGATATTTTTTTTGAAGTTATATGACGATATGAATTTATATGACATGTTCCTTCTGATGACGATTGTATCTATCATAAATGCTTCGCCACATCACTTGCCATTTCATCATATTTTATGATGAAATTTTTCGTCACAAATGCATTGCCACGTCATCTGCCACGTGGCTTTCCACGTGATCAAATCTATGACAAATGTTTTCGTCATAAATGTTTTGCCATGTCACATGCCACGTCATTCCCATTAGCCATGTGGCAATGCATGGCAGTACGAATTGTGACGTTTTTAGAGGCACTTATGACGAAATAGAATGTCATAGATTTAGTGACGAATATGGTATGCGTCATAAAATCTATGACAATTTTTTGTTGGTCGTCATTGTAGGCTATTTAACACGCACCTTCTGTGACGATGTCCTTTTCGTCACAATGGTGTCACCAAAATACAACTTGTGACAAATAAACACTAGTTAGTGACATAATCATAATGTCACAGAAACCCTAAAAGGTTGTAGTGATGGCAGATATTCCCTAGTAGATAATGACGCCATATTTTAAGGGCGTGAACCACAGCAGCTAATTCCAAGTCATGAGTTGGATAATGTTCCTCATGCCGGCGCAACTGTCTCGAAGCATATGCTATAACTAGGCCCTCTTGCATTAAGACACATCCGAGGCCACTGCCTGATGCGTCGCAGTACACATCAAAAGGCTTTTCAATGTCCGGTTGAGCCAATACCGGAGCAGTGGTCAACAATACCTTCAGCTGCTCGAAGGCTTCGTTGCATCTTGAGGACTAGTTAAATTTTGTATCATTCTTCAATAAACTTGTGATTGGCTTTACAATTTTGGAGAAATCTGGAATAAATCTGTGGTAATAGCCAACCAGTCCAAGGAAATTTCGAACTTGATGTACAGTGGTTGGTGGTTTCCACTCTAGAATATCCTTGACCTTGCTGGGATCAACCGCAATCCCATTTGCAGACAATACATGTCCCAAGAATTGGATTTCCTCCAACCAAAACGCGCATTTGCTAAATTTAGCATATAATTGATGTTCTCTTAAGCGCGTTAGCACGATCCATAAATGTTTAGCATGCTCCTCTTCATTCTTAGAATAAATCAAAATATCATCAATGAAGACCACCATGAATTTATCTAACTCGGGCATAAACACCGAGTTCATTAGATATGTGAAGTGGGCAGGAGCATTTGTCAATCTGAAGGACATAACCAGATATTCAAACAATCCATACCGCGTAGTAAATGCGGTCTTGGGTATATCTTCGGGTCGAATACGGATCTGATGATAGCCCTACTTGAGGTCAATCTTAGAGAATACCCGTGCTCCAGTAAGTTGATCGAACAAGATATCGATCCAGAGAAGAGGGTACTTGTTCTTGATAGTGACATCATTAAGGGGTCTGTAGTCCACGCACATTCAAGGGTTTGATCCTTCTTCTTGATAAAGATTGTGGGACATCCCCAAGGTGATGAACTGGGCCGAATGAATCCCTTCTCAAGCAAGTCTTGTAATTGAGTTTTGAGCTCTGCCAATTCATTTGGCGGCATCCGGTATGACCTTCTAGAAATAGGAGCTATATCGGGCTTTAGTTCGATCACAAACTCTACATCCCTCTCTGGAGGTAATCCAGGCAAATCTTCTGGAAAAACATCCGGAAATTCACATACTACCGGAATATCCTGGATTTCTGGAATGATAGCTTCATAGACCCGTCTAAATGGTTTAGCTGGAATAGCTACAGGGATGGATAGAAGAACCTCTTCATGGCCATGGCTCAACTTGATAGTCCTTAAGTCAGTGTTGAGGATAGCTTTATGCTGGGCTAACCAATTCATGCCCAGGATTACATCTATATCTTGGCCTTTCAAAACAATCATGTTGGTGGGAAAATCCCGTTTAGCCAATGTTACTGGCACATGGAAGACTACTTCCTTAGTGAATATTTGTCCCCCGGGCGAATGAATAACAAACCCTTCCCTTGATTCAGTGCAAGGAATGCAATGTTTTTCCACGAATTTCTTGCTTATGAATGTATGTGAAGCACCAGAATCAAAGAGAATTACTGTTGGGTGATTGGCCACAAGGAACGTACCCATCATTACCGGCTCTCCTTCCGGTGTAGTGGCCATTTGAGTGTAATAATTCGCCCAGTCTTCTTGACATTTTTGCCCGCTGAATTATTGGCCATGTTCCCTTTGCCTTGATTTGAGGTCCCAGAGTTCTGCTGATTGTTGGACTTATTCTGCCTTGGATATGGACAGTCTTTGATAAAATGACCAGACTTTTCACAGTTGAAGCATCCAGTTGAGGAACTAGGGAGGGCGGGGAAACGAGCACTAGGGGCACTCGGCTAATTTGTAGAAGTGGGGGCAATGGTAGGACGAATAAAAACATGCTGTTTAAACGGATAGGAGGGTGGACGAGGCGAAGAACGCTTCTGATTGAAAGGTTGAATTTCTAACCTGGTTCGCTTCTGAGGTCCCTGATTGGACCTGTCACCTCCAAATCCCTTGGATTTTCCTTGGCCTGTATTCTTGGCTTCCACTGCTAGCGTCGTGCTGACATCTCTGTTGTATGTAAGATCTAGACATGTGGCCATTTTCCGTTGGAGCCGGTCGTTGAGTCCTCTCATGAAGCAGTTCTTCTTCTTCAGGTCAGTGTTTACTTGGTCAATCGCATATTGGGATAAATGATTAAATTTGTTGAGATACTACATCACAGTATCCCCTCCTTATTTTAGCCGAATAAATTCATCTTGTTTCATGTGAAGCACTCCTTCTGGAATATAGTGTTCACGGAATACCAGCTTAAATTCATCCCAAGTCACCTGATGTCCGGCTAGTTGAATTGCCACAAAATTTCCCCACCAGGTACTGGCAGGGCCTCTCAGTTGTTGAGCAGTAAACAACGGCTTCTGTGTTTCTGTGCAACGGAGTAATCCGAACTTCTGCTCCATTACCCTGATCCACTCATCAGCTTCAAGAGGGTCTTCAGCTTTAGCAAAGAGTGGGGGACGCATTTCAGAGAAGTCCATATATGAGGTTTCACGCGGTCCCTGTGGAGGAGCCCTTCCGCCGTGCTACTGGAATTGATTACCCACCATCTCACATAAGAAGCGGGTATTATTGGCAGTAGCATTGACCAAGGCAGCGATAGCCTCAGCCAGCGTTGGTGGTACAAGTGGGGGATTAGGAGTATCTTCCCGACCACGGGAAGTACACGCACCGTCATGCGCACAAGTCCTTGATGGCATCTAAGGCAAAGAAACATTTGGGAAAAATATAATATGCCGATACACACCATCATTTTACATTACCAAGATGTAATGATACAGACTCAAGTGTACAACATGACTTCATTACTTATTTTACATAGGTATAGTTCCTAAACTATACTAGTCTAGTCTTCATCGTCCTAGTTTCTTTATTTCCTGCCATGGGAGACCGATCATCAGCCAGGTTCATGGAAGGAGGAGGCCTAAAAAGGTCCAACTCCCCATCAGTTCCTTCACCTATTGCCCCTGATGGACCGACTCCCATTGCAGCAGGGTTGGCAGGCACGTCCGGGTGCAGTCGCGAATACAGTACATGCACTTCCTCATGTAAAGTATTGCAGTATACCTGCAAGTTGTCAAGGGCCACACTAAGCTCTGTCACACGAGCATGAGCTTTGGCTTCTCGGTCCCAAGCAACCGAACGTGAGTTGACGGCCCAAACAACCGCCAAATCCCGTTCAGCAAGCTCGTCTTGCAGGCGTCTGAAGTCAGCTACCAACTCATTTATACGCTGACCATCTTCTGCCCACACCCTGTTTCCGTGTCGTAGCTCCATCCGAAGTTGTTCCACTTGGGCTTCCAAGTCTCTGATTGGATCGTTGTTGCCGCTGCTGCTCCCTTCATGTCTTGGAGCCAACTTATGATGAGGCACACCAATAGATCCAGTGGACTTGCGCGCGGTTTTCCTCGTACGCAACATATCTCCATAAAGGGGAAAATTTATTAGTATAGTTTTTAAACATGATGCATGCATAATTACGAAATCAACCTTTGTTGATCCCACTTCCTCTATTTTGCACTCTATTACCTGGTCTTGTAAGATGAGAACTTCCAGAAAGTGGTAAGGGAAGAATGAAAGAAATTTTCTTGGATAAGTATTTGAAAATTCTTTTTGAAATGCTTCATAATATCTAAAGAGATGGGTTTCGCTCCGATACCAGCTGTGACGGAACCTCCCAAGTCATTAGGCCCACCTATAGTTGTCCTTGTCCAACGGACCTTGGACAACCCTGTAGATGCACATAATCACTCGACAAGTTCGGTATCTGTATCCTTTTCCTCGCCCAAGAGCGTTTCACCCGTCACGCAGATATTACAACACATTGGAGGAATGAATAAGCGGAAGCAATTACAATAACTTAATTTACATTCATAAAAATATAGAAAGAGTATTATTATTACATCACCAGGTCATAAGAGTGCATAAGTATTATTATTACAAACTTAGGAGGCAAAAACCCCTCCCGCATAAAAGTATATTGTTTTTCAAAAGGGAGGCCAACATCCTCCCGCAACCACTTCACTGTTGAGGTTCGTCCTTAGGCACCGCCTTAGTGCAAAAACAGCAAAAGTCTGTTGTTTCATCACCTACAACAACATGGGTTCGAAAACCCTGAGTACGAAGTGTACTTTCACAAGTCTTAACCGTCAAAATAAAAGACTCTCAAGGATATGCTGGCTTAAGGTAGTCAAGGTAAGGCTTAACCAAGAATCAAGACTCTGTTTGCTAAAATGCTTACTAATAGTGGATCCTTAAAAATCCAGTTTTATTAGCAAGTTAAGTAATTACCTGTCACTAGAGTTCTTTCTACCCTAGTTCAAGCACTTAGCCTATACTAGCCATTCTTTTATCAACCCCTTTTTGTTCACTGGAATGCTACGTGTAAGTCAGTGTCCAAGTTTTCATGTCCGAGAAGTAACGGCGATCTGAATCGATTAATACTCAGCTGAGGATCTCCAATCACACGACATATGTAGCACTTAACCCTTGCATATGTCAACTCGTCATCGAGGTTCTTAAGACCAGACCGGGTTCACGCCAACCGAGAGCACAGATACACCACCGTCTAGCCTCTTGCCATGGAGGGTACACGCTACTCTCGCCATCTCTCCACTCCCATTGCGTGTTGGCCTTTCTGGTATTAGTCTTCCCGAGGCAAAGCTTACCCATGACGAGGCATGTGACCAGTTAAAAGGTCCTCGATCATCAGGCCTAGATCGACAATGTTCTTAATCGACTCAGATGGAGACACTACACCGAGACTCTCTTCTCTTGCAAATCACCTGCCCGGTCTCAGCTTTATCATTAAAACCCAAAGTTTGGTACCTGACAGAGGTACATCTTTTCCGATGTTGAACCCATCATGGCCATGATGGATCCACCATCAAGTTTTATTTTTGAAAACATAGCATCCATTGTGAAGCATCACCTTTTGTTTTAAAACAAAACATTTGTTTTCCTAAAGCAGGACTAAGCTTAAGAAAACCTTTTAATAAAACATGTAATCAAGGAATGGTAAATAGATCCAAGGGAGGAAATGCAGCAATTGATTTAACACCCAACTCCTATCACCTAATGCATCATTCAAATGATAAAGAGTTTAAAACATCAAAGAGGTGGCAAATGCACCGGGGCTTGCCTTGTGTTGTAGGAGAGTCGGGCTCTGTTCCACAGATGTCAAAGTAAAAACAGTTCCCGACAGGTGGATTTTCTGGTGATGGAGTAGGCTCTTCCTCTTCAACAGTCACTTCTTCTTCGTTTTCTATATATAACCATGAATGTTCATGTAATGCTTATGAAAATGCAATAATAGAAAAGATACACCAAGTTGTATCTTGAATACAACTTTCCTTCACGGTGCATGAGGGAAACTAGGGTCTTCTAGGTCAATACCCTAGTAGGGTTAGACAGTTTTACCCTAAGGAGCTAGGGTTTTTGGTTTAGGAATCAAACAATGTCCAAAGCAAGGAAAACTTCACTCATGGAACCTAAATATCATATTCAGCTTATCCAAAAAGTTTAGTCATTTTTGGAGTTATTAAATAATTTCTAAAATTCCAAGATACTAGGTTTTGGCCATTTTAAATACTAAATAATTCCTGGTTTGGACTAAAAATCTTGGAACTATTTTTATTAAATACTAGAAAAATTTAGGAGTCCAACAAAATTGGTCTCATATTTTTATCATTTTTCTATAATTTTCTATGGATTTCCTAAGTCTGGTAGAAAAAGAAAAAGAGAAAGCATAAACAGTAATGGGCTGAAATTTACCTAAGTCGACCATGTCAACATATGTGTGGAAAATGGATCTTGGCCCACATATGCTATGCATTCGGTTTTGCCCCTAGAAACGGGTGTGACCATAGAGAGCCACGGGCCTTCTCCACGCTCAAGTGGTGCTCCACTTCCAACCCCTCTCGGACACTCCCCACCGTCTCCACTATCGAGCTTCCGGCCGAAACGTCGTGGGCCCCGTTCTCTTCAGTACACGGTGGCGGCCGTTGTAACACCCCAGGTTCCACAAACAACCCAGAATGCTACTGAACTACACTTCTGACGTCCATATATAAAATTTCGGCAGCATCCCCTTTGCAAGATTGCATAAATAAGGGGGCAACAGGTTATAAACATATATCATGACCAAAAACATACTAAGTATTATTAATCGGCTAGCAAGGCAAGATAAACGTACGACCTGAACTGAATTAATCAGTGTGCACGTCTATATAAAAAACAAACTTCCTTTGACAATAAGTTTCTAATTAAATCATGGCTGCGCCTGGGCAGCGTTATTGTGAGAGTGTAAGTGGACGTGCTGCTACTCCCCTCATTCCCAACATGTATCAAGTACCTGCATTGAGTAATGCAAGAGTGAGATGACATATCTCAGCAAGTAAAATATTATCAAACTATTCAACCACATAAGAACAGTGTTTTACCACCACCTGATTCCACCACCTTCTTATTACCAAGATGCAGCACGTATACAACGTACAACACACCTAGTTACCACACCTCGCAGGTAGAAACCACAATAGTAACATAGTAATGTCACACTTCATATATTCCTCATGAATGCAAATGTCTGCAAATGCAAGGATGACTTCTGCCTTCATACCTCTAAGGATATGAAGCCGCATCGTACCCCTCCTCGGGCAACATACGATGCTAAAAAATGTACCGGTACGGTCGGACCATAAGATCACGATATAACTTCAAAATGCAAGATGGATGATGCGATGTGCATGTCATGCCTACAACACTTCATATAACGTGATTCAAAAAGACACTTCAACTTCATCCAAGATGGGAATCAACCACATATATCATAACCAAATTATGATCATCCACAATATTAGACAATTGAGAATTAATACTTCCAAACAAATAAACTTCATCATAGAATTCAATGATTAACATAATTAAAAACTTATGCATACTCAATGACAGGAAATAGGATGCAAACCAAACGGTAGCAACCACCACTATATTTACTTGCCTTTACCGGAAGTTCGGGCAAATCCCTAAGTACGATCCGGAAGTCCACCACCTGTTTTTGACACACAACTTAGTGCACCAATTTCACATAACCAGGCTCATAAACGACGCCGCACCTACGCACAAACTCAAACCCCGCCACGGGTTACATCTCTCCCCACACCCACCAAACTGTAGCGGCGCTGCTTAATAATTTCATAACTTCAAAATTATGACAGCATTGGTAACAAACAAAAACTCCAGAGGCATCTACATAAAATTCCCCACAAGTTTTGTATACAATTTATAATTAAATTCCAACATCTAATTAGCCCAAAACAGTTCACAAGTTGAACCCTGTAATCTGTTTTTTTCTCTTTTGGACAGCGACATACCCGGATTCAAACAGCGATATCTTTTAAAATATAATTCCAATTCAAGCGCATAAGTACTCATTGGAAAGATAGGACAAAGCCATACATGATTATCATACTGGTTAGCACTAATTAACCACGAAAAATTCCCAGAAACTGCTAATACTACTGCTGTTCACCCACCTGAAAAATCTGTTTTTTTGGACAGCAACATACCCGGATTCAAACGACGATATCTCCTAAATTATAACTCCGAATCGAGCGCATAAGTACTCGTTGGAAAGGTATGACAAAGCTCTACATGATTATCCCACGGATTCCCACTAATTACCCCACGAAAATTCCCAGAAACTGCTAATACTACTGCTGTTCACCCACCTGAAAAATCTGTTTTTTTGGACAGCAACATACCCGGATTCAAACGACGATATCTCCTAAATTATAACTCCGAATCGAGCGCATAAGTACTCGTTGGAAAGGTATGACAAAGCTCTACATGATTATCCCACTGATTCCCACTAATTACCCCACGAAAATTCCCAGAAACTGCTAATACTACTGCTGTTCACCCACCTGAAAAATCTGTTTTTTTGGACAGCAACATACCCGGATTCAAACGACGATATCTCCTAAATTATAACTCCGAATCGAGCGCATAAGTACTCGTTGGAAAGGTATGACAAAGCTCTACATGATTATCCCACTGATTCCCACTAATTACCCCACGAAAATTCCCAGAAATCCCTAGAACTACTGCTGTTCACCCACTCACAAAATTCCTGGACAGCACCTCTACCGATTCGCAAAGATAAACACATAATCCAATTGATTGCAGCACAAAAACAACAAAAGTTAATCACAAATTCACCTTAGGTTCTTCCCTTACTCCTTCCTTCTTCCTCCCTCCAAACTCCAATTGAGATCGCAGCCACACGACGGAGAACCACACGGGAGGGCTGCACCTTGGGAGGAGGGGAAGAAATGGGGGGGGGGGGGGCAGCTAGGGTTTTGGGTGGTGAGGGCTGCAAATGTTTGAGGAGGAAGAAGATGGGAGAGGGGGGGGGGCGTCCAAGAGAAAGGGGAGGGGAAGCGGCGGCTGCAACAACACAAGGGGGAAAAAGGGGGGGGGGGCGGCTAGGGTTAGGGGAGGGTTAGTGGGCCGAATTGCGATTCGCGGCCCAACTCGCTTGCACGACAGCTCCCGACCAACCACTCTACTGCTATACTGGTGAATGTTTTCCACAAATTCTAAATCCCCAAAGCGCGACACCCGAATAAGAGAAAAAACAAACAAAAAGAATAACCTTCAACTTCTCTTCTTTGCAAACCGGGTATCACACTCTACCCCCCTTAAAAAGAATTCGACCTCGAATTCCGACGCTCCTATCGGAACGACAAGGAAAGATCAGCGACAACAAAAACTCACCCCATAACGAAAAGTTCGGGGTACTTCTGCCGCATCAGCTCCTCGAGCTTCAAGGATTCTAGGATACGCAGCAGACGACACTCTAGAGTCAGGTCTTGCTACATGGGAATCGACTCTAGCTCGATTATTGATATGGATTCCGCAAATACTTTCTCAACATAGAGACATGGAATACATGGCGTACTCTGATCATAGACTCCGACAATTGCATGTGCTAAGCCAAGCTGCCAACTCGGGCTAAGATAATAGACAGTCCTATATAACCCGGACAAAGTTTTCCTGACACCAAATCAACATTGACACATGCAAGTACTTCAATGAATATATATAATGAAAGCAATACATACTGTGCTCCAATAGCCTAAACCAAACCTATCCAAACAAGAGTAACTTCAAAAGATCAATTTAATGCTTGCATATTTCTAGACATCAGCACAACGGTTAATTGTTTTGCTCATAAACTCACAAAATATGCATCCAACAGTAGTAAACTAGGACTTTATGGAAAGCTTACAAAGTCCACTATACCCTTGGTATTATCATCACCACAAGATTTGACACTTAGAAAGGACAAACAATGCGAAACGTAAATTTTGTCCAGACTTGGACAGAATTCAACTACTCACTTAAAAAAAATTCATAATTGGAGTCTCAGTCATCCAATTTAGGCGCTCCTAGACTTTTTTGAAAGCCAGTAAAATTGTCTATATTTCATTTATAAACATATCAGGTTAATTCAATGCATATCAAGGTCAAAAGACATAAGAAAGGCTTTGCTGTCCACATTTGGACAGATTCAAAGATTCCACTTAAAACAGTTGTAGCTTAACTTATAGGTCACCAAAAAGGGTGATCCAATATTTGTTGGAAATCTTAAGGAAAGTACTCCACTTCTTTATAATTTATAAGAACTGATTCAAAGTTTAACTTGGGCAAACAAGGTCAGTTTCAAAATCTGTACAGAATCTGAATAGATTCCAAGACTAGACTTGAGAAAATCATAACTCCCAAACTACTAGACCTATGGTCATGAAATTTTTACACAAGTAAGATAAAGAAGTTGGCTACAACTTTTATATATAACATCTCTACAGAAAAGTTGGTTTACTTCACTGAACTAGCTGCATAACTAAAACTGGTCATGCAGTCCCAATAGCAAGCAATAGATTTTATCAGATTCATTACTCTTCTAAGATTAAGCGTTCATTGAAAGGCTAATAACTTTAGGTTCTTCATTACGAGACACCTAGAACAAATATAAGTATAGAAGCAATATGATAACCTTTTAAATCATTTAAGCCTAATCTCACATCATGCAAACAAGAATCAATTTAAGCATGTTATGTCTGCCCACATATTCATCCAAGCACATTCTATACATGATAGCATAACTCCCTGCAGCTAACAAAATTTTGCAAATATAAACTCACTGAAAAGATTATAACATTCCCTAGAACTTTTATTATAATGAGTGTCTCGGAATTGGTTTCCAAACCGATAAAACAATGCAACTCTTTTGTTTCAAAACTGATAAGATTGAAACAATGGACAACTAAAATTCAAAAACCTATAACTCCTGCTATACTCAACTTAAACTACAACGAACACGCGTTGGAAAAGTTTTGAAAATTGTCCACGACTTTTGCAATAAAGTTGCACCCAAATTTATCCTTATAGCCCACAACTCTGCATGACCTACAGCTAAACTCAGCCTGAGATACTGCACATTAGAGATTCGACTTATATCCGGGCAACCACCTCTCCAAATCTATTTAACAGACAGTTACAAGTAAATACCCATTAAAAAGGTACTGAAAATACCTACAAGTTTTGCTTAAAGAGAATTCGCAAATTTGTGCTCTGCAACTATCAAAACGCGGTCGATTTATTGGTGACTATAACGACGCCTAAAGTTCAGACACAACAGTGCAACAACTTCAGAGCAACCTAACTCCAATTATATGCAATGAGAATTAGAAACCCATACTCTTTGAAAAGATCATGAAATTACTAAAACTTTCATAATCCACAAAGACCAAATTATACCGTCTTCAATGTCTACTCTTCCGTACAAAATTAAAGACTCACTCTGCTAGAGACACCAACAAAGATGTTTTAAGAAACCCATATCTCTCAAATGTTTAGACCAAACATGGTGATTAAGCATCCTATGGAAAGATGCAGAAACATACTACAAAACATTCTAGATAAGTGAAGCCTGATTCAGCCTCCAACTAATTTAAAATGCCTCCCAAAACCAAACAACACATTATCAACAATAATAAAAAAAAACAATATAAAATGAAACCCAAGTCATTGGCAGGTGCCATCAACACTAGGATTTTCCACTACCAAACTGGGATGCAACTCCACAAAGTCTTTAAATAACACTCTACCAAATAGGTTAGAACACTAAGCACAACAATCAATGAATTCAACAACCTCGTTTGTTAATGCCACTAAGGCCAAACATACATGTACCGACAATGTATGAAACACCTGACATACCCGTCTCTAGCTCTATAAAACATGGTTGTTATTACACTAGAATCCAACTACTAGAAATCTCCAAAACTATTCTGTTGACGTGAAGCAAATGGTGCTCATGTCATATAACATCTTTTCCCCATCTCAAAAGAGATAAAATTTGCAATACTCATAAAGCAATGGAGGGATAACAACAAGAAAAAAAACTAATGTACTTCTTGACACAGACTCATGCAAAAGCTTCATAAATATTACTTTCAACACTTAATAATAACACGATACTATGCTCAACAGGAGTAATTGGACTTCAATAAGATAATCCACCTAACCCAACTACTTTGATTAACCTCACATACAACAATACCTCCTATTATTGCACTTGAACAATTTGTACCTAGTGATGTCATAGGATGAATTCAAAGTAGTAGACATACATGATCTATCAAACCATCATTCATATAATAAAAATCTCCATCTAATGCAACAACCACATCATTATAGAGATAGATGACTAACAAACATAAGCAACTTCCAGTTAAACATTGACTTTGTTTAAGATAAAGCGGTCCAAATAATAATTCCACAAGCATGCATAGAGAACTGATCATATAAAAAAACTACCATGTATCATCGGCGATTAAAAACAATATAAAACGGGTTGTCCATATCGTCCGCATGACTAGCCTCCAACAAACAAAAATTATGCATAACCTTTTTGGCTATAGAAACAAACCATAGAAGGAAAATATGCATGCCTCTTCAACTATAATATAGACATAAAATCCACCTGAAATCACCCTATTTATTATTAAAGATAAGGTTGCACACAATAAGAAAACCTATCATGTAAACATGGTTGGACTTATCTACCCACGTCATCTTGCAAAATTCACTTGAGTTCTTCTAGTTTCAAGATTTCATAGACAGTACAACATTGCCTTTGCTCTATGGAGACAAACCTATTGTACTCTAAGATCAAGTTGGCAAGTAGCCACACTAGCCAAAAAAAGGTGAGGTGTAAAGCACTGCACCCATGGAAATATTACATTGATAAGTTGGGTTGTAACCCAACAGTCAATCAAACTCAACAACACCATAAAACTCCATTGTATAGTGTTTTCACGCTACACCAAGTCGGATTAGATCCTCTATACACAAGCTCAATAAACAATCGGTCCTACAAGTACTAGAACCCAAGAATCCTTTTGGGAAAAAAAACATCCACAGTCAAGCATATAGAAATATATGATGGTAATAGCTCAGAGATTAGTAAACATTGCATCCCAAAAAACATCATGACGATATGTATATAAAACAAGTACATTAGTAGCTTCACTCGCATAATAATTTCAATAACAACCACATCAAGAAATCAATATTAAATAGAAGTAACATTTCATATCAAGCATTACATCGTTAACGACATACCTCATCAAACCATAAAGGGGTTTGGAGTAAGGAAATTCTAGTCATCTATACAATAAAATACTAATATGGAAGATATATGAACCCATACCCTTCCTATATGTGCAAGTGTGTCAAATTTATCTTCAAATTGCGTAGAATCTAAAGCCTATGCTCTGATACCAACTGTAACACCCCAGGTTCCACAAACAACCCAGAATGCTACTGAACTACACTTCTGACGTCCATATATAAAATTTCGGCAGCATCCCCTTTGCAAGATTGCATAAATAAGGGGGCAACAGGTTATAAACATATATCATGACCAAAAACATACTAAGTATTATTAATCGGCTAGCAAGGCAAGATAAACGTACGACCTGAACTGAATTAATCAGTGTGCACGTCTATATAAAAAACAAACTTCCTTTGACAATAAGTTTCTAATTAAATCATGGCTGCGCCTGGGCAGCGTTATTGTGAGAGTGTAAGTGGACGTGCTGCTACTCCCCTCATTCCCAACATGTATCAAGTACCTGCATTGAGTAATGCAAGAGTGAGATGACATATCTCAGCAAGTAAAATATTATCAAACTATTCAACCACATAAGAACATTGTTTTACCACCACCTGATTCCACCACCTTCTTATTACCAAGATGCAGCACGTATACAACGTACAACACACCTAGTTACCACACCTCGCAGGTAGAAACCACAATAGTAACATAGTAATGTCACACTTCATATATTCCTCATGAATGCAAATGTCTGCAAATGCAAGGATGACTTCTGCCTTCATACCTCTAAGGATATGAAGCCGCATCGTACCCCTCCTCGGGCAACATACGATGCTAAAAAATGTACCGGTACGGTCGGACCATAAGATCACGACATAACTTCAAAATGCAAGATGGATGATGCGATGTGCATGTCATGCCTACAACACTTCATATAACGTGATTCAAAAAGACACTTCAACTTCATCCAAGATGGGAATCAACCACATATATCATAACCAAATTATGATCATCCACAATATTAGACAATTGAGAATTAATACTTCCAAACAAATAAACTTCATCATAGAATTCAATGATTAACATAATTAAAAACTTATGCATACTCAATGACAGGAAATAGGATGCAAACCAAACGGTAGCAACCACCACTATATTTACTTGCCTTTACCGGAAGTTCGGGCAAATCCCTAAGTACGATCCGGAAGTCCACCACCTGTTTTTGACACACAACTTAGTGCACCAATTTCACATAACCAGGCTCATAAACGACGCCGCACCTACGCACAAACTCAAACCCCGCCACGGGTTACATCTCTCCCCACACCCACCAAACTGTAGCGGCGCTGCTTAATAATTTCATAACTTCAAAATTATGACAGCATTGGTAACAAACAAAAACTCCAGAGGCATCTACATAAAATTCCCCACAAGTTTTGTATACAATTTATAATTAAATTCCAACATCTAATTAGCCCAAAACAGTTCACAAGTTGAACCCTGTAATCTGTTTTTTTCTCTTTTGGACAGCGACATACCCGGATTCAAACAGCGATATCTTTTAAAATATAATTCCAATTCAAGCGCATAAGTACTCATTGGAAAGATAGGACAAAGCCATACATGATTATCATACTGGTTAGCACTAATTAACCACGAAAAATTCCCAGAAACTGCTAATACTACTGCTGTTCACCCACCTGAAAAATCTGTTTTTTTGGACAGCAACATACCCGGATTCAAACGACGATATCTCCTAAATTATAACTCCGAATCGAGCGCATAAGTACTCGTTGGAAAGGTATGACAAAGCTCTACATGATTATCCCACGGATTCCCACTAATTACCCCACGAAAATTCCCAGAAACTGCTAATACTACTGCTGTTCACCCACCTGAAAAATCTGTTTTTTTGGACAGCAACATACCCGGATTCAAACGACGATATCTCCTAAATTATAACTCCGAATCGAGCGCATAAGTACTCGTTGGAAAGGTATGACAAAGCTCTACATGATTATCCCACTGATTCCCACTAATTACCCCACGAAAATTCCCAGAAACTGCTAATACTACTGCTGTTCACCCACCTGAAAAATCTGTTTTTTTGGACAGCAACATACCCGGATTCAAACGACGATATCTCCTAAATTATAACTCCGAATCGAGCGCATAAGTACTCGTTGGAAAGGTATGACAAAGCTCTACATGATTATCCCACTGATTCCCACTAATTACCCCACGAAAATTCCCAGAAATCCCTAGAACTACTGCTGTTCACCCACTCACAAAATTCCTGGACAGCACCTCTACCGATTCGCAAAGATAAACACATAATCCAATTGATTGCAGCACAAAAACAACAAAAGTTAATCACAAATTCACCTTAGGTTCTTCCCTTACTCCTTCCTTCTTCCTCCCTCCAAACTCCAATTGAGATCGCAGCCACACGACGGAGAACCACACGGGAGGGCTGCACCTTGGGAGGAGGGGAAGAAATGGGGGGGGGGGCAGCTAGGGTTTTGGGTGGTGAGGGCTGCAAATGTTTGAGGAGGAAGAAGATGGGAGAGGGGGGGGGGGCGTCCAAGAGAAAGGGGAGGGGAAGCGGCGGCTGCAACAACACAAGGGGGAAAGGGGGGGGGGCGGCTAGGGTTAGGGGAGGGTTAGTGGGCCGAATTGCGATTCGCGGCCCAACTCGCTTGCACGACAGCTCCCGACCAACCACTCTACTGCTATACTGGTGAATGTTTTCCACAAATTCTAAATCCCCAAAGCGCGACACCCGAATAAGAGAAAAAACAAACAAAAAGAATAACCTTCAACTTCTCTTCTTTGCAAACCGGGTATCACAGCCGTGACACAAACTCGGTTGTCACGGTCTCGCAAGACTCTCATCCCACTCGGTACAATTACAACGACTCGCGCTAGAGTCGAGGGGTTTTGTGGTTTTTCTAAACTTACTCAACTAACTAGCATTCACCTAGAGCAAGCGCATAAGCGGTCTAACTAACCTAAGGACTTCGCAAAGCACCTACACTAATCATCGAGTGATTCTATTAAGAACTTGGGTGTATGAGCACTTGGAAATGTCTACAATATGTCTTGGTATGTTGTTTGAGCTCTCAAAACTCCAAATGGTCGGTTGGGTGAAGTATGTATGGGCCCCAACTCAAATATAACCGTTGGAAAGCAGTTCTGTAGCTTTCCGTGGTGCACCGGACAGGTGCATCAGACTGTCCGGTGGTGCACCGGACATGCCACGTGTACTAGTCGTTAAAGGTAGCTGTTAGAGCTTCCGAAGATGGCGCACCAGACAGTCCGGTGTGCACTGGACAACCCATGTTTCCTTGTCGTATTTTGACCATAACTTTTAGCCCTGAACTCCGATTTTGATGATCTTGTAGTTTTTTGAAAGATTATGAAATTCTCTACATCCTAGAGTTGAAGTCATACGGTTTTGAGCAAATTGGCACACCGGACAGTCCGGTGAACCAGCTCCTATCCTGCTGCAGTTTTTTCAGCAATTCCAACTTTGTATTGTGGGCATAACTTTTAGCTCCAAACTCCGATTATCATGATCTTGGACTTTTTGGAAATCTTATAAAATTCTCTAGTTGAATCCATGTTAGTTTGAGTAGATTTGATTTTGTGAAACACTTCCAATTCAGTCAGCCCTTCCTCTCAACTTTGTCAACCCCACTTTTGTTTTGTGGCTTTGCATCCCACTTCTACTTCTTGATATGTTAGACTCTTAGCATGTATAAAGTGTCTTCAATATGACTTTTTAATGTCTTCTATGGGTCTTATAATGTCTTCTTTGAGGTGTTGCATCCTCAGAGCCTCAGTCCAATCCACTTCGCATCCTGTGAACTACAACACATAAACACTTGGGACGGTGGTTGATGGCTGAGGTGAAGGTCACGCGGGCTCCTGCTGATGGACCAGGAGTGGTGAAGGACGAGTGCTTGGTCTTGGCTGACAAACCGGTGCAGTCGAGTGACCAGCCATGGTGGCTGCCACCTAGGACACGAACTCGCGCGAGGACATGGTGGAGTGTATCGTGTTGCCGGCATGGTCTAAGAATAGTGGGACACATGTCTGGTCGTGGAGGCCGTGCACTCATTGCGATACTCACAGTGGTTTGGTGGTTGAGCCTCAAGACCACCTTGCGCTACGGATGGCGGGTTTTTGTTGAGTTTGAGCATCTAACTTGGCGGCAGCGGTTCTGGAGGGAACCGGTGGAGGCACGTGGTATCATACCGAAGGGTGCATCAAGGCGAAAAAATTTCATGTGGAATGCCACGTGGTCATCGGATCAAAAACTTAGGATTTGCTAAAATTTCGCCCCCGGTGGGATGGATAGGCTCTATATAAATAGGGCTAGTTTAGGAAATGTAAATAATCATCTATAAATAGAAGGGAGGGCTGGTTAGTCTGATATCACTTGGCTGCCATTAGTTTTGTCTTAGGGTTTTAGCACACATATTTCCCATCTCTAGACGGCTCTAGTTTTAGCCAAGGATCCACAGTGATTTTGTACTTTGACTGTGTTTGTGTTCTTCAAGTTTAATCCGAGGAAGGGTCATCGGTACGGCCCACAGGTTTGGTCACTTCTCAATATTAGTTTTGCATTCTTGCTGAAATTTTGAAGTTTTGTGTTCTTGGTTTCTCCCTTCCCCTTATCTTGTGGATTTGTGGAGAACCCTTGAGTTCTTGCGACATGGGTACTGTTGGGGATTGATTTGGGTGGAGATAGACTCTTTGGATCACTGCGTACGCCCTCACGGTGCAGTTCTTTGAGATTTAAGTTAATTCTCATTTGAGTTCGTTTTGAGAAAACCCCAATCATACCGCATCTCTCTTGTGTTTTCTGATCTGCGCTTCGATTTTAGGTTTGTTAGGGTTCATACTTCACCATTAGACATCTTCTACCACGCGTAAACTTTCTGTGAAGTTCAATAATATTCTGGATATTTTTCCCTGCCCGGCACTGTCGCCCATGTGCCCTACACTGTCGCTTGGACTTCCTTGCGTTTCTTGCTCTGATTTTTTACAGGAAGTTAGGTCTGCTATTTTGAAGGATTTTTGTTTAGTCAAACTACCCTAGTTTGTATTGTACTATGATCTACTGCTTTGAGTCCCTAGAGGGGTTCTAAGTTGAACTTTGGGTTCAAAAGTCACGTGCTCACAAGTCGAGAATTTTAAGTGGCTCTCATTCACCCCGGTCTAGTCACCTCACCAGTTCTACAATTGCTATCAGAACCGGTTAAGGATTTCCCTTCCCTAACCGGTTCAAAATCCACGTAGGCGACATGGAATGTGGTGTTGGCAAGCTACTATTCTTTGATGGGACCAACTACCCATACTAGAAGATTCGTATGTCTATGTTTCTTAAAAGTATTGGATATCAAGTTTGGGAGATTTTCCTCAATGTTGCATTCATTGTTGTAAGTGAACAAAACACTCCAATTCAAGTGGTGATCCGTGATTCAGACAACAAAGCTCGCAATGCTTTATTCTCGTGCCTCACTCTGAGTGAGTTTGAATGAGTTGGATATTTGTCTATGGCTCACGAGATATGATCCACCCTCAAAAATTCCATGAGGGCAATGATAATGTGAAAACCAGACTCTTTGAGACGTACCAAGGAGAGTATGAGAACTTTGTTCAGTTTACTAGAGAGACCATAGACACTATGTTTACTCGGCGTGAACAAGATGCGTGCCAACAAGGCACAGTAACCTTATGATAATCACGAGAGAGCACTCAAGCTACTTCATGATCTGGATCGAAGGGTTTGGGAAGTGAAGGTCTCGGCGATCATCGAGTCACTCAACTACGAGGCTCTCACTATGGATGAGTTGTTCAGCAAGCTCACGTCCACCATGATTGACCACCAGACTCAGCCAAGATTGAGAACCCTGGTGCACCCAACATGGCCCTAGTCTCTGGAGGTGGTTCCTCCTCTAACCCTCACCTGCTATGTTTGATTTTGCTTCTTTGCTGTCTATCATAGAGGAGCAGGTGGAAAGCCTTGGGGATAAGAAGCTGGCGCTTATGGCCAGTCAGTTCACGCAGTTTCACAACAACTGCCTGAACCAGCGACGTGGGGGTCAAAAGATGGATACTTCAACTACGGCGACCCGACCACTTTGTTTCCAATTGCCCCCATGAAGGGCAAGCAGAAGGCTGGCCCACACGACCACCACTCTGGTCGACGCAAGGGCAAGCGGGAGTACACCTCTGGCAAGCACAAGTCCAAGGGAGGATTCGACAAGTAGGCGACGAAGAAGAAGTTGTTAGAAATATGCCCTAGAGATAATCATAGAGATGAGCATATTTCTTTGTATCCATGATATATATATTGCTTAATTGAATATCCATGGAAGGCACCTTGTTTTGATTAGCAATTATGTGAATTGTTTGTGAGATTCTTTACTTATATGGTTATTCTAAATGATGTCCCTAGTCAGAGTCGATGACTAGCACATGTATTAGTTGATGACTATATTTCACAAGTCATGAACATGGAGATGTTAAACTAATAATGTGGGCGCATGTATGACATGAGGCTGGACCGACCCAACGTGAGATATTGTAATATAGTTCTCTTTTTGCAACATGAATACTGTATCCTTAGACCTGAGATTGTCGCATGTTCTCAATATGTGAATTGACTTACTTAGGGACTATCAAACGCTATTCCGTAACTGGGTAGTTATAAAGGTAGTTTTGGGTTTGTCAGGAAGCATGCTATGAGGCATGGTCAGTCAAGATGGAATTTGTCCCTCTCTTTGTGAGAGAGATATCTCTGGGCCCCTCGAGTGATTGGATCAAGAAATGCATGGCCGTGCTAGGGTTAAGAGTTAACCATTGAAAGGATTCCAATTCACAGTATCGAGAAAGAGAGGTCAGCTTAGAGCCATACCAAATATTGTGAGACAAAGGGAACAGTATGTACGTAATGTTGCAATGATTCGTCTGATATGATCTTTACGTGCGCATAGGAGTTGACATGTCTTGCTAGAGGCCAGTGTCAATTATTGGGCCAAGTAAGAGTACTCGGGCTATGTCTATTTGTACGTGAACCTATAGGGTCACACACTTAAGGGGAAGGAAGCCTAACTCGGATTAGATCCAAAATTAGACTGGGCTTTAGGGTTAATGATGGGCCTCGGTGTCAGAAGCCCACCATAACGCCTATATAATGAGGGGCGGGGGCGCGGTTAGGTTTACCCTAATTGGCCACCAGAAAACGAGTAGCCGCTCGCCTCTCGCCCTCGCCAAGCCGCCGTCGCGAACCTAGCAGTTTGGTACGTGGCGCTTCCTCCCTGTACGTGTGGATACCTCGGAGGTGCTGCATCTGGAGCACTAGGACGAACCGTGCGAGGACGTGAAGGACGCCGACGACTGCACGACACTGATCGATGCGTTCGTCTACATCGAGACGTCTTCCGCTGCTCTGCGCGTCTAGTGGTAATTCCATGACCTATAACCACAGTAGTTCTTGGTATTATGGGGTTGAAAATTTTGTTTTGCGCTAGCGTAGCCTCCCTGTAATCCTTCAGTGGTATCAGAGGCAGGTTCTGCGTAGTTTTAGGTCTGGATCTAGGTTCATGAGATGGATCTACTTGATGCACGGTTTGATTAGATCAATTGGTTATAAAGGGTTGAAGTAGATTACATCGGATATGACTGAAGAGATTAGTTCGTCCTTCTCTGTTATGTGCGCGACTTGCCCCTACCGACTGGAATCACCATCGGGGCTAACTGCGCACACAACCAGCAGATTGACGTAACTGATCGACGTCATGAGTGTAATCTTCTTCGGGTCGAAAGTCTCGGATTTGGGTTGATTAGATCAACCGCATGAGATTTTCAGTGGAATTTCCATACATACGATGCATGGAATCCTGTGAGGTTTTCAGGGACCGCCGTGGCTATCTGCTGTAGTGGCGAACATATAGAAACATGTTTGTCTAACCTGTTTTTGCAGGACATCTTGTGATCGGTATGGCTATTGTGTGTATATGATGCATATTAATGAATTATTCATGACCTGCGTGTCGTGACCAGGGCAATACGGCTGGAGCCACATGTATTGTCCAAATTTAATGTAATGACCTGCGTGTCAACATGTGATGATCCAAAGCGTATATGTAATTTGTTTGTCAGCATACGTTAGATAGGTCTTGAAGGACTCATCACCTGAAGGATGGCATACCTATATCATGGAGATGGAGATCATCGTGATGGACAGATTATTGGAGATGGGGATCACCATGTGACAGCAAGCCATACCGAATCACAACTGTTGTGTGAATACCATTCTTAATGTTCTACTTGTTCATATTGCATATATGTCCTTGCGTGCGATAATAAAAGTAGGACGATCCCTCATAAATGTTTAAGCTTAAATGCCTCTCCAAACCTTGCACTATCATAAGTCTTGTACAATTGGTGGTGGGTCTATGAAATTAAGGTGCCACCAGTTTTCCTTGACTAGATAGGTTTGTATCGGATACGAACTGCAGAAAGGGTTGGTTAACTTAAACAAAGTCAGCTTAATGGTTAAGGACTTTGGGGCATAAGGTTGGGAGCCGAGACATAGAGATGTCACCCAACAACAGGAGTCATATATATGATATGATTAGCAAGGAGTTGCTTACCGATCTACCTTGTCTTCTAGCGGTGATGCTAAAGCTCACTAGTAGACTTGTTAGTTGTGGGTTCTAAATCACTAAGTATCAATCGAGGGATATTGATTTTAGTGGGAGTATACTATTAAATGTTTTATATGATTTACTCTGTCATGGATATTTTTGTCTTAGTATTTTACATTATTTTGTTGTAGATAAATGGCACCTAGCACACCAACATTTACTTTGCGATCAATTCTTGAAAAGGATAAGTTAAATGGAACAAACTATACAGATTGGATCTGTAACCTGAGAATTGTTCTCAGGGCTGAAAAAAAGGAAGACGTTCTAGACACCCCACTGCTAGACGATCCTGGTGAAAATGCAACTGCTGCAGCTAAAACCGCTTACAAGAAAGCAATGGATGTTAATCTTGAAGTGAGTTGCCTAATGCTTGCTTGCATGGAGCCTGAGCTACAGATGCAGTTTGAGACAAACCATGAGGTGCATGATATGATCGTGGCGCTCAAGGATATGTTCCAGACTCAGGCTAGGACTGAAAGGTTCAATGTGTCCAAAGCCTTTCTGGAATGCAAGCTAGCAGAAGGCGCAGCAGTTGGGCCACACGTAATCAAAATGGTTGGTTACAGTCAGAGGTTGGAGAAGCTAGGCTTCCCAATAAGCCAAGAGTTGGCCACTAACTTCATTTTGGCATCTCTTCCGCCCAGCTATGGAAACTTCATTACGAACTACCATATGCATGGGGCGGAGAAGGGCCTCAATGAACTATGTGGCATGCTGAAAACAATAGAGGGGGACATAAAGAAAAGCGCTGACAGCAGCGGCCATGTGATGGCGGTCCAAAACAAACCCAACTTTAAGAAGAAGGGTAAATCTCAAAAGAAGAAGGGCAAGGCAAAGGATACAGTATCCAAGCCAAATCAAAAGCCCAAGGCTGGACCAGCTGCAGATGCAGAGTGCTTTTATTGCAAAGAACTTGGTCACTGGAAAAGGAATTGCAAGCAGTACTTGGCCTCTATTAAGGATCGCGGCGGTAAGGGTACAACCGCAGTAGGTACACTTGCTATTCACATTACAAAAATTTTTCTTGCTGATTCTTATATTAATTCTTGGGTATTTGATACCGGATCGGTTGCCCATATTTGCAATTCGATGCAGGGAATGATAAGAAGTAGAAGCGTGAAAAGAGGAGAAGTTGATTTCCGGGTAGGCAATAATGCAAGAGTTGCTGCGTTGACCGTCGGGACGATGCAACTCCACCTCCCATCAGGATTTATTTTGGAGTTAAATAATTGTTATCTAGTTCCTAGTATGAGTCGAAACATTGTCTCCTTCATGTTTGATGAAGGATGGTTATTCATTTGCGAGTGAAAACAATGGTTGTGTGATCTCTAAGAATGGCATGTTTGTGGCTTTTGCATCCATTATGAATGGGTTATTCATTTTAAATCTTGATGATGCACCTATCTGTAATATTAGTGCTAAAAGGCCTCAGCCTAATGATTTAAGTCCTACCTACATGTGGCACTGTTGTTTGGGTCATATAAGTGAGAATCGCATGAAGAAGCTTCATTCTGATGGGCTTTTAACTTCGTTTGATTTTGAATCATACGAGACATGTGAAGCTTGCTTACTTGGTAAGATGACCAAGGCGCCCTTCACGGGTTTACCGGAGAGGACATCAGATTTATTGGAACTCATACATACTGATGTGTGCGGACCAATGAGTACGACAGCCAGGGGAGGATTCCAATACTTCATAACCTTCACTGATGATTTTAGTAGATATGGGTATGTCTACTTAATGAAACACAAGTCTGAATCCTTAGAAAAGTTCAAAGAGTTTCAGAATGAAGTAGAAAATCAGCGTGGCAAGAAAATTAAAGCACTGCGATCGGATCGTGGAGGTGAATATTTGAGTCATGAGTTTAGCAATCATCTAAGGAGTTGTTGAATTGTTCCACAGCTTACGCCGCCTGGAACGCCTCAGAGGAATGGCGTGTCTGAGCGACGTAATCGGACTTTATTGGATATGGTTCGATCAATGATGAGCCAGTCGGACCTACCTTTGTCGTTTTGGGGATACGCTCTAGAAACAGCAGCTTTCACACTAAATAGGGTACCGTCTAAGTCCGTAGTTAAGACATCATATGAGATGTGGACTAGGAAGACTCCCAGTTTGTCTTTTCTGAAGATTTGGGGTTGTGAGGTTTACGTCAAGCGACTTCAGTCGGATAAACTCACTCCAAAATCGGACAAGTGCATGTTCGTGGGATATCCAAAGGAAACTTTAGGATATTACTTTTACCACCGGTCAGAAGGCAAAGTGTTTGTCGCCCGGAACGGTGTGTTCTTAGAGAAAGAGTTTCTCAAAAGAGAGAAAAGTAAACAAAAGGTGTATCTTGAAGAAGTTCAGGATGAGCCAGTGGGACAAGATTCAACAAGTGATGCTAATGTAGCAGAACAAGTTGAGACGTCTATGGCAAGAGAATCACCACCACAACCACGAAGGTCAGCAAGGCTTCGCGAGGCACGAGGAGAAGTGCTATTGTTGGGCAATGGGGAAGTGTTGTTGTTAGACAACGACGAACCTGCAACATATGCAGAAGCGATGATGGACCCAGATTCCGAGAAATGGCAAGTCGCCATGAGATTCGAGATAGATTCCATGGGAGAAAATCAAGTTTGGAACTTGGTTGACCCGCCTGATGGTGTTAGACCCATAGAATGCAAATGGATCTATAAGAAGAAGAAAGACATGGATGGAAATGTTCACATCTATAAGGCTCGACTTGTTGCAAAGGGTTTTCGACAAGTTCAAGGAGTTGACTATGACGAGACATTCTCGCCAGTAGCGATGCTTAAATCTATTCGGATCATTCTAGCTATTGCCGCATATTTCGATTATGAGATTTGGCAGATGGATGTCAAAACAGCTTTCCTTAATGGAAACCTAGATGAGGACGTGTATATGATATAGCCCGAGGGTTTTGTCGATCCGATCAATGCTGGAAAGATATGCAAACTTCAGAAATCCATTTATGGGTTGAAGCAAGCATCTCCGAGTTGGAACATTCGTTTTGATGAAGTGATCAAAGGGCTTGGTTTTCATCAGAATGAAGAAGAAGCTTGTGTTTACAAGAAGGAAAGTGGGAGCGCTGTTGTATTTCTGATCTTGTATGTGGATGACATATTATTGATTGGGAATGACATTCCTATGCTGGAGTCCGTCAAGGCTTCACTGAAAAAGTGTTTTTCTATGAAGGACTTAGGGGAAGCAGCATATATTTTGGGCATAAGGATCTATAGAGATAGGTCGAAGAGGCTTATAGGATTAAGTCAAGATACGTACATTGACAAGGTTTTGAAACGGTTCAACATGGAACAGTCCAAGAAAGGGTTCTTACCTATGTCACATGGTATACACCTTAGCCAGATGCAATGTCCTGCGACGGCTAATGAGCGGGAGCGCATGAGTAAGGTACCATACGCCTTAGCAATTGGATCAATCATGTATGCCATGATAAGTACACGCCCAGATGTTTCATATGCTATAAGTGCTACGAGTAGGTACCAGGCTGATCCAGGTGAGGGTCACTGGACAGCGGTAAAAGGCATTCTTAAGTACTTAAGAAGGACTAAAGATATGTTCCTGGTATATGGGGGTAAGGAGGAGCTCGTTGTAACTGGTTACACCGATGCTAGCTTCCAAACTGACCCAGACGAGTTAAAATCGCAATCAGGTTTTGTGTTCACAATAAATGGTGGTGCTGTTAGTTGGAAGAGTTCCAAACAGGAGACTGTGACTGATTCTACAACAGAAGCCGAGTACATTGCAGCTTCTGAATCTGCGAACGAAGGTGTTTGGATAAGAAAGTTCCTCATCGAGCTTGGTGTGTTTCCTAATGCATCTAGCCCATTGAACCTCTACTGTGACAACAATGGGGCTATTACGCAAGCTAAGGAGCCAAGGAACCACTAGAAAAACAAACACGTACTGCGGAAGTTTCACCTCATACGGGAATTCGTTAGGAGGGGTGAGATAAAGATATGCAAAATACATACGGATTTGAATGTTGCTGATCCTTTGACAAAACCTCTTCCACAACGTAAGCATGAGGCACACATGAGATCT
Source organism: Zea mays (assembly GCF_902167145.1). Taxonomy (NCBI): domain Eukaryota; kingdom Viridiplantae; phylum Streptophyta; class Magnoliopsida; order Poales; family Poaceae; genus Zea; species Zea mays. The sequence goes on along the minus strand of NC_050099.1, from coordinate 226,572,391 downwards.
ATGGGTATTAGATATCTTCTAGATTAACTCTAGTGCAAGTGGGAGACTGTTAGAAATATGCCCTAGAGATAATCATAGAGATGAGCATATTTCTTTGTATCCATGATATATATATTGCTTAATTGAATATCCATGGAAGGCACCTTGTATTGATTAGCAATTATGTGAATTGTTTGTGAGATTCTTTACTTATATGGTTATTCTAAATGATGTCCCTAGTCAGAGTCGATGACTAGCACATGTATTAGTTGATGACTATATTTCACAAGTCATGAACATGGAGATGTTAAACTAATAATGTGGGCGCATGTATGACATGAGGCTGGACCGACCCAACGTGAGATATTGTAATATAGTTCTCTTTTTGCAACATGAATATTGTATCCTTAGACCTGAGATTGTCGCATGTTCTCAAGATGTGAATTGACTTACTTAGGGACTATCAAACGCTATTCCGTAACTGGGTAGTTATAAAGGTAGTTTTGGGTTTGTCAGGAAGCATGCTGTGAGGCATGGTCAGTCAAGATGGAATTTGTCCCTCTCTTTGTGAGAGAGATATCTCTGGGCCCCTCGAGTGATTGGATCAAGAAATGCATGGCCGTGCTAGGGTTAAGAGTTAACCATTGAAAGGATTCCAATTCACAGTATCGAGAAAGAGAGGTCAGCTTAGAGCCAGACCAAATATCGTGAGACAAAGGGAACAACATGTACGTAATGTTGCAATGGTTCGTCTGATATGATCTTTACGTGCGCATAGGAGTTGACATGTCTTGCTAGAGGCCGTTGTCAATTATTGGGCCAAGTAAGAGTACTCGGGCTATGTCTATTTGTACGTGAACCTATAGGGTCACACACTTAAGGGGAAGGAAGCCTAACTCGGATTAGATCCGAAATTAGACTAGGCTTTAGGGTTAATGATGGGCCTCGGTGTCAAAAGCCCACCATAACGCCTATATAATGAGGGGCAGGGGCGCGGTTAGGTTTAACCTAATTGGCCACCAGAAAACGAGTAGCCGCTTGCCTCTCGCCCTCGCCAAGCCGCCGTCGCGAACCTAGCAGTTCGGTACGTGGCGCTTCCTCCTTGTACGTGTGGATACCTCGGAGGTGCTGCATCTGGAGCACTAGGACGAACCGTGCGAGGACGTGAAGGACGCCGACGACTGCACGGCACTGCTCGACGCGTTCGTCTACATCGAGACGTCTTCCGCTGCTCTGCGCGTCTAGTGGTAATTCCATGACCTATAACCGTAGTAGTTCTTGGTATTATGGGGTTGAAAATTTTGTTTTGCGCTAGCGTAGCCTCCCCGTAATCCTTCAGAAGTACCACCAGAAGGCCAAGATCAAGGAGCGTGCCTTCCTCGCCTTCCTCAGCGACCTCGACCATGACTCCGACGACACATCATCTTCCTCGAGCGAGGAGGAGACTAATAGGCAAGTTGAGGCAACCTGAACGGACTCTGCTTCCTCGCACACTGCAAGTGGTCTTTGCACCATGGCGATTGGTGATGATGAAGTGGGCGACGACGACCAAGACATCGGCGATGGCTCTACTTCTGAGGTATCACATTCCACCGATGATCTTGCCACTTAGGTAGAGGAGCTGATGGCTGCTTTGGCTAGTCAGGAAAAGCTGCTTATGCTTGCTGCTCGTGAGAGGAAATATTTTAAATTCAAGTATGAGAACACGCATAACGAGCTTGAGTCTGCTAGAGGCTTAGTTATGATGTCTGATGAGACTGAATGTGATGAGTGTGCTCTACACATGTCGAACATCACAACTTTTAGACCAAGTATGTCACCTTGTTAGATGAGCGCGACGAGGTGAGATCTAGGTCTAGCTTGTTAGGTGCGTGTACTATTTGTCCTAGCTTGCAGACTAAGCTAGGAGAGTGAGACGCTAGGATAACCTTACTTGAGAAGGCTAGCTCAGTGAGTGCCCCTATACCTGCATAGTGTGCACTTTGTGAGGGTTTGCAGTCTGCTCTTGAGTCCTACAGACACGACAAGACTTGTACCGAGAAAGAAAACACATACTTCGGTCGGTCTTGAGCTGGGACCCTTTTTATCCAAAATTTGCAAGAGACCCTAGAAGTGTTTGTCTTGGTTTGTTGACGAACAAATTCACTCCTAACAACAAAACTCCCCCTATGTACTCATGTTGGTCGGTTTTCATGATGCCCTACAATCTCGCTCCAAGCAAGTGCATGAAATAAAGGGTCATGTTTCTTACTATGATTGTTCTAGGTATTAAGAATCCAATAACAAAAATCAATGATTTATGCAACCATTGATCGAAGAGCGGAAAGTGTTGTGGGTGGGGGTAGAGGCTTATGGTAGCAATATGAAATGTAGATTTAAACTACACACAACATATCTATGGTCAATTCATGATCTATGTTGTCATATGACATTTAGTCCAACTGGTGTGTGCATGGTTGGCTACATTATCCTATATGTATGGGTGACTCACAAGCATAAAGGTTAAAGCATGGTAAAAAGGAAATGTTTTTTATGTTCACTGATGTTTCCTTTCTCTCAATCATCCTTTAGAAGTTATACAAGGTCATTTTGGAAGGGCAAGAGTGTTAGAGATGGGCCTTAGAATTGACAAAAAGGTGAAGATATCATGAGACAACATTGTGACATAAAACCGTCCGAAGGAGGTGGGTTCAAAGGGCACGATAAAGAACACAACAAGACACACATATCCTTTCTATGGGAGCTACCCTACACGAAGTCATTGATCTTACCACAAAATATAGAGTTGATGCATCAAGAATGTAATGGTGTAGAAAGCATCATAAGCATGTGCTTTGACTTCACCAGTCAAACCAAAGATAACATCAAAGCAAGAAAAGACTTTGCCCTTCTTTGTGGTAGCCCACCTTGAACTCGGCCTAAATTCAAGTGGAAAGGAGAGAAGGACACAAGCTCCCTATTGTCTAATGCCAAAAGAACAAGAAGAGATACTTTGATGGTTGAGAACATTAAAGTTCCCTTATCGTTATGCGACTAATATAAAATGGGCAATTAGCCTTGATAACGGTAAACTAATTGTGTTAAAGAGTCATTATTACCATATTTTGATTGAAAGAATCATGTTGGTAATGTTTTGTGGATTTTGTAGTCCCAAATTATGGAAGATACTAGCTGAAATTAGTTACTTTTATGGGCAGATATGTCCTAAGGAAATCTCAAAGAAACTAATGCAAAAACTTGATAAAGAAATTATTATCATTGTATGCAAGATTAAAAGAGAGTTTCCACCAAGATTTATGAATTATATGCAACATTTTTGGTGCATCTCCTTTGGGAAGCCTTGGTAGCAGGACCTACACAATTTAGGTGGATGTATAGTTAGGAAAGAGAGTTGAGAAAACTGAAAGCAGTAGTGCGGAACAAGGCAAGGGTAGAGGGGTGTATTGCAGAGGCATTTGCGAAGAAAGAGATTACAATCTTTCAAGTAGGTATTTCTCATGCAAAACAACAATTATGCTCACAAGAAATGGTGCCATATCGCAGAACAAGTGTCGTTAACCGAAATTAGTGTTTTTCAGTGGGACGTTAAAGTGGTTATAGCTTTTGCCTTATATCTTGTAGATATAAAGGAGCGCAACAACACCTTGATTTTGTTGTGCAATAATATGGAGGAACTTCTTTGATATTTTAAAATCTTTGATAACACATATCAATTAACTCCTCAATAACTTACATTGATGGAATATGATAACCTACACTTGAACAGGGTACCCAGTGGCCCTTCCTTTGTTTAGTGGTTCCATGAACATGTAATTATCTTTATGTCCCTTTCCTTCAACTTCTATTTTACATATTTCGTAGAATTTAACTATACATTTTCATGAAGTGTAAGAAACCTAAAGTTCAAGTCTCTGATGACTTGCTACAAATCTTGCATGAACAATTAATTGCAAAAAATCGATCGTTATGATATTAATAGGTACTATTTTCAAACAGAAAAACTTGAATCAAACCATTCGCTTGCAGCCACAAAAAACAGCGGAGTAGCAATAAGTGCATGTAATGCTAATAATGAGCTTCTTGACGACTACAGATGAGGCGATAGCTTTGGCACCTAGCAACATTATGTATTTTATAATTAAATAGCAACTTTCAATTTTACATTAAGATTATTTTTATTGTCAAATGACAACTTTCAATTTTGCAGGTTTCATCAGTCCCTGACGCTTAAGCCTAGGAAGGAAATCGACCAATGCAAAATTATTTGGCCATTGGGGACCAGGTCGTGGGTGGAGGTGGATTGGGATGGGCAAGGCACTAGTCAGCACCGTGATTGGGATCTAATATCCCGACATCTGCCTAGATGGTCAAAGAGGGTAGTGAGGCCATAGTGTCTCGTGTCTAGAGTCACTAGAGTCAAAAGCCATATGGCCCCAGCAAAATCCACGTAGATGCCGTGTGGGATGGCTTTTGGGTTAGTTTGTTGCTCCTCTTCAATTTTATCATATTTTGCTTTGATGGTATAATATAATATTTTGTCTTCATTTTAGGAACATTATCACTTTCCTGATGATATGAGCCTTGACGATTCATACGTGCGAGAGGTTTTTAATATCACAGTCCAAAGAGTTGTCAAAGGCCTGGTGTATAATGGATGGGTCAAAGCAGTGGCCGTGTGGCACAAGCACCAAAAGAGTAACATTACTAGAGAGACGGCTAAGGTTCCGTTCGGTTGTACACGAATAAACCATGATTCGTTCCAGCTCATCAAAATCTATATAAATTAGAGAAGTAATCCGGCTAGGAATCAATCCGGGGCTCCAACCCCTAAAAACCGAACAGGGCCTAAGAAAATACACCTCGTAGCTAGCCATGTAGCACAGGGAGAGAGAGGTGGATTGGCCGGGTACACACTAGGATGTTGGGTTGTGGTTGTGCGAGTACTGGGCTTCGAATGAGTTCATAGCAAGATCTAGTAGAAACTGTAACAACCTGTTAAGTACGCCTAGTCTCCACCACTTCGAGGTTGATGGTCATGCTAGCAAGGCTAAACGCATGGCATATTCTTAGAGCTTATGTCAGTTTTATTTCTTAAACAAATATGTGGACGTGTAATTTTGTATTGCAAGCTTCGCGACATGGTGTTGACCCTTCAGTTGTTAAAGTTTTTGTCGAGGTGCATAAGGGATCAGGTCGAGCCGTATTCGAGTTTGGGTATTCGGTTCCGATATGTATCCGAATTATATCTGTATCTGTATACTCAAAATGGGATATCTAAGATGTTGATATCCTTCAAACCTTATCCGACACAACTCGATAATATTCGTATCTGATCTGAATTCAAATAGAAAACATGAAAACAAATATAGCACAAGAAATATCTGTCCATATTCAATCCGATTACAACCCTATATACTATTAATGAATACATTGATATATATATATATATATATATATATATACCTCTCAAGTAAACAAGACTATGAATGAGAAGCTCACAACAAGTATTGAGGTTTATAATAAAGGAGAAGAAACATATATTACTAAAGTGGTTGGCAACTAAAAACATGTTTCTAGCTATAGAGCTAAGAAATTAAAGAAATAAGGATTATTTAAGTAGTATTACATATATCTAGAAGTAAACAAACTAGTTAATTATTATCCCATAAAATTATTTGAACAACACCCTAAATGACGGATATGAACATAGAATATATCCCCGCTTGTCTTAAGATAACTAACTTTTACACAAAAGGCAAATACACATAGAATGAAATCCATGTGAATCACATCTATATCCCTTTGCATAGGAACCATCGGAGCTTTTTCCTTCTATAAAACAATTTGCCTTGCACATTGCACTAAAGCAGAATGGATGCCATTTAGCAAACTCCCTGCAAGTTTCTACAATAAATATATCTACACATTAGTAGAAAATAACAGTGGAGTTTTATGATAATAAAGCAAACATCAAACTTGTAGCAATAACAACTTAATAGAGTTATATAAACAAAATAAATTAATGAACCTATATAGAATTTAAGAGAGGGAAACACACCTGCCAAAGTAGTATCTCCATGCAATACAAGTAATACGAAGATGCATAGGCTAACATATTTTGGATCCATTATCAAACCTAAACTATCTAATGTATACTTTGTCGAATATGAGTTGATTAATAATGGTTCCATTTACAAGTTCTATGTATAAATAGAGAATCAAAGTACTAATAATAGAATTGGAACATGGCAAAATGAGGAAAATGCATGTTGATAGTTTCAAACTAAACTAAGACTTAGTTACTAGTAGACTAAATCTCGGTAGAGAATGGTCTTCGATTAGCAAAACTACATGCACCAATGTATTTGGTGAAAGATCCCTATTTTTAGAATGTTTAGATATATATAGATCCAAACAAGCGTTTTCTATGTCACCATTGCAATTGACATGCAAACTTATTTTTGCACACAGAGCATGATATTTTATATATTTTTATTTTGTGTATGACGCGTGTTTGGGTTGTTTGCATTCGTGCAGATGTACACCTAACAAAAAACTATGTTTTTTTCAAAAATTTTATTTCAATTTTTGAATGTGCATATAGTCCATATAGGCAACATATTTTAGAAACCATCAGCAAAATATCTGAGACAAACAGATCAAACATGTTGGATGTAACATATAATACGACGATAACATTACAAATTGTACAAAATTTATTTTTAGTAATAAACTTGTTACAACCATAAAAATATAATTTGTATAGTTGTCATATATTTATGTTTTTATTTATTTGAATACATCAGTGCTTTGATTGTGCCAAATCCTATAGATTTATTTTAAATTTGTTATATTTATTTAAGCCTTGATGGCCCATTCATTTGAAATTATTCATTTTTCTATTAATAAACATTTAATGAATCATCCATTAGATTAGAATTATTATATTACATTGAATATATTTGATTTATGATAACATACTTGACTAGCCGCTTATTAGTCTAGCATCATGATTGGCTCCGTATAGTTTTTGGGGTATGCCAATCAATCACACCATAGTTGTCATTCTCTCAATATATAGTTTCTTTTATTTACTTAACTACATATTGAAATTTAAAATCATGCCTACTTCAACAAGTTTTTTTTATCTCTCCATAAGGGTAAGAAAAGCTTTTAAACATTCCTGTGGGCTGCATTATCATTGTATATACGTTAGGATCTATCAACAATAAAAAATATTTTTTGTAAACCATGTGTTGATGAAGCATGATTTCATTAGGAAGTCTTATTGCTTGAGTGATGTTTAAGTTCAACTACAAATACAAATCTAAACTAAATCCATTTTGTTGTAATCTAGTGCCCCTTTATTTAGCCTTACACTAACATTCCCTAATTAACTACTTTTGTCCCATTGATTAGAACGTTTAAATTTTTGGAATGGTCTTTAAAGTAAAACTTTAACCATCCATATCTTTAAAAAATATATCATCAATAAATACAAAAACACCATCATCTTAAAAGTACTTTTGCATATGAACCCAAGTATATATATATACTTTTACCTAAATTATTATTCAAAGATTTAAAATGTTGACTTTTCCAATACATACACACCTTAATCAATGAGATGGAGCGAGTATTTTCTTAGGACAATCAGTTTGGTGGTTTTGTTCTATATTTTGTGCTTGTTATCATGTTTGTAAATGATTTGCATTTGGGTTACTGCACTCAAATGCAAATAGATTTTTCAAAATTCTCTTCAAATAAAAACCTTAGTGTGAAATTTGGAGTGAAACTTAATTCAAATCCAAACTAAACCACATAATTTTGATTTCTTTAGTAAATCCTATGGTTATTCTTTGAGATTCTTATGCTTAGGGATTAAATATATTACTCAAGAACATAGAATCATTGTTGTAGCACACTTCTCCTCAAAGTGTTCTAGTGGATCCTAAATTTCCATGAGGAAGCACAAGGCCCAAATGACAGCATTGGGCATAACCTTGACTGAATTTTGGAATGGTAAAGTAACTAGCTAATAACTAGTGGAGGCAAGCGATAGATAACTCATAAACGGGGTAACCGACGACCCTTCCTTTGTTCAATCGTTCCATGAATATGTAATTATTTCCATGTCCCTTTTCTTCAACTTTTATTTCACATATTTCCTAGAATTTAACTATATCCATTTGTTTGCATGTAGTGTAAGAAACCTGATGTTGAAGTCTCTAAGGACTTGCTACAAATATCGCTTGGTCAATTGATCGCAAAAAATGATCGTTATGATATTAATGGGTACCGTTTTCGAATAGAAAAACTTGAAAAGTCATCTGCTTGCCGACACAAAATACAGTAGAGTAGCACTAAGCGCATATAATGCTGGTAATGAACTTCTTGATTATTAAAATATTCTTGAATATATAACCAAGTATAGATTTGGAGGTCGTAAGGCTCTAAGGTTTGTGACCTTTGATTGTATATGGTTTGATCTACGAGCCAGCCTGCGAGATGATAATTTTGGGGTTGTTGAGATAAAACACACACCACGATACAAAGGCAATGAGTACAATAATATTGTGTTTGCCCATCAAGTGAATCAGGTGTACTACTTAAGTTATCCTCACCCAAGCTTGAGGACTTGGTGGGCTGTGGGGGGATAGACATCCCTTGGGTCCGCACGAACATTGAAACGTTTCATGGGCCGCCTGATGGACCTCCCGATGGTTTGCCTTGCTGGATGGGCCAACAAGCTATAACCAGGTTGGGCGAACTTGATCCAAGAAGACAAAGACTAGACGTTCGAGCTATGCACTGACTGAAGCACTGATATCCCAGGTGATGCAGTTGTGCAGACCTGAAGAGCTATGCATTCAATGATGACTCAGCTGAGAAGGTGATCGAACTACGGATAGGTAGGGCTACAGGCCACGATAAAGGAGGAGATAAGTAGAATAGATAGTGATCACAACTTGTACAGGGATAACTCTCTGGCCGTGTATATAAGACTAAGGAGGTCCCCAACAAAATCATCTCACCCTGTATCACCTCACACCCTCCATCATCAACAACGCCTGAGCACCACCATAGCTCGTAATCCTCATACTCCAGAGAAATTCTAGTACACAGCCTCAACAGGAAGTAGGGTGTTACGCATTCTAAGTGGCCCAAACTTGTATAAGCCTCATGCAAGTCTAACATGCCCACACGTACCATCGAGTCGCGGTCAACGACGTCGTCCTACCCAAAAGCATCACATGGGTAACCCCATGGTACACGGTCGGGTCACAAACACCGACAGCTGGCACGCCAAGTAGGGGGTGTGACGTTGATCTACAATGACTCCATGGCTAGCGTCTTCAACATTCTGGTCATCTTCAATGCTGGAGAGATCTTCAGCTTCTCATCCCTCTCCATCATTGCAGATTAGGAAGGCATCCTACACTACATTGAGGACCCATCTAGGAAGAGATCTTTTTCGATGGTACAAAGGCAGTAGCAGACCCGCCTCGCCCAAGTCCAATAAGAACTACGACGGTGAACTCTAAGGTGCGAGGATCTCGGTAGGTTTCTACCCCGCGCAGGGTTGCGCCTACATCGGGTGAGCCCAGGCCATTGTGACGCATGTGGCTTGGTCGGCTGAGGCTGCATCTCTATTGTGATGGACCCCTTTGTCAATGTCCCACTAGGGCAAGGACTCGAATCACTCGGCGAAGAGAAGCAGGTTCCCCTGGCACTGGCGTAGCCACAGGAACATGATCGATAATCACTCTGACCACTCCTCCCTCAAAGGAGTTGGCCGGAGCACAAAGCCCTGCACCAAGCTCTTTCTTCCCGGACATCCTCTTCATCCAGGGAAGGATAGAGGATGTACCTTTCTTTGACGATGAGCCCACTGTACTAGGGGAGGAGCCCCGTAGTGCGATGCACGCCGACGTTGAAACAAGCGTCGTAACATACAACATCACCACGACGTTGAAACACCCAAGAGCTAATGGGCAAGTAGAAAGAGCCAACATGATGATACTCGATGCACTCAGGAAAAAGGTGTTTGACAAGAGCGAAAAGCTTACAGGAAAATGGATCAGGGAATTATCGTATGTGGTCTGGAGCCTGCGAACTCAGCCGAGCCGGGCTTTACATGAAAACACCCCATTCTTCATGGTATATGGGTCGGAGGCAGTGTTACCAGCGGATCTGATCTTTGGAGCACCCAGATTAACATTCAAAAGCATAGATGAAGCGGAAGCAACTAGGCTGGAGGACATTGACATATTAGAGGGAGAACGACTGAATGTGGTCATTCATTTGGCCAGATACCAAAAGACTCTGAGGCGCTACCACGACAAAGCAGTGTGACATCAATCCTTCGTAGTGGTAGATTTGGTCCTCCGCCGAGTATTGACAGGAGAGGGACGGCACAAACTATCACCGCCATGGGAAGGACCATTCCTCGTTGCAGAGGTTACCCGGCTAGAATCCTACCGGCTTACTCAAATGGATGGCACCAAAGTGGGAATTCGTGGAATATTGAGCACCTCAGGAAATTCTATCCATAGCAATACCTCAAACCTCTTGTGGGCGAGTTGTACTTTGTAAGCAAAGGGTTTCATTATCAATAAAGCTTCCATGTTCCAAGGCATACAAGTTCTTGATCAACAACTAACCTAGGATGGACACAACTTTAAATCGGCGCACCATACCTACACGACTTAGGGTGACCACTATACCCTACTAACGGAGTAATCGGCTTAAGTCAAAAAAGCCTTAAGTCGGTGCGCCATGCTCACGCTTACACGACCTAGGGTGATCACTATATCCTACTAACGGAGCAATCGGCTTAAGTCAGAAACGCCTTAAGTCGGTGCCACATGCTTACGCTTACACGACCTATGGTGATCACTATACCGTACTAACAGAGCAATCGGCTTAAGTCGGAAATGCCTTAAGTCAGTGCAACATGCTCACGCTTACACGACCTAGGGTGATCACTATACCCTACTAACGGAGCAATCAGCTTAAGTCGGAAACACCTTAAGTCAGTGCAACATGCTCACGCTTACATGACCTAGGGTGACCACTATACCCTACTAACGGAGCAATCGGCTTAAGTTGGAAATGCCTTAAGTCGGTGCGACATGCTCACGCTTACACGACTTAGGGTGATCACTATACCCTATTAATGGAGCAATAGACTTAAGTTGGGTACACCTTAAGTCGATGTGACATGCTCATGCTTACATGACTAGGGGTGATTACTATACCCTAACAAGACAGTCAGCTCAAGTCAGGAACGCCTCAAAGTAATACAACATGCTCACATATTCGAGGGTGATCTCGACACCCTCCTAATGGAACAATCGGTTCAAGCGTAGTGTGATCACACGCACATAAAATCCATGATACACTGTCTCGCTAAGAATACTAACTCAAGGAAAAGTATTTTCTCATCCGAACAAATCACTATGCAGGAGCATTTTTGCAAGGAACCTCACCAGCAGGATTACCAGAGAAAGAAGGTCTGCTCACACCAGCAGATGCAGCGAGAACGTCAACAACGATGTCCTTAGGCACCACAACACTAGGTCTTCTCATCAGGATTTGCTCGGCGCAGACAGCCTTGTCCATTGCGTTGTCACACATCGCTTTCATAACAACATGGTCATCCTCTAAAGCCTTAATGTTGTGATGAGCAACCTCCAACTCTTGCATGACAAGTTTCTTCGAGGCACGCAACTCCTTGATGACAGAATCCTTCGAAGACAGTAGCTTACTAAGTCGTGACACTTTAGTCTAGGAAGCCCTCAACTCATCGCTATGATGGTCCAGTTCTGACATAGTAAAGCGATGGCTCCTCTCCAGGATAGTGAGGGAATTGCTAGCATCACGATATAATCTATCGAGATTGTCGCGAGAATCAAGAAGCGTACGCCTCTCCTCCTAAAGGCAAGAGAGCACTGAGCATCGAAGCAAAGGGGCAGAACAGAAGCAGTTAGGAAAATCTACCTCGTGAGCCATCTTCTCTGAATCGAGTTGGCATTCAAGGAAGAGTTCAGGGTCCAAGCGCTATCCAAGAATGCAGAAACCTGGTTCATATCAGCTTGACTCTGGGCATACCTTTCCTCAACATCGGAACACCATTGAGTCAGAGCTGGTGAAGCAACAGGAAACAATACAAGATGTAAAACGAGGGAAGCAATAAACAACAAAGGGAAGTCATAGATCTACTAACAAAAGTTTGAGGCCTTCAGATCATCTATTTGCCTCTGAAGCAGGAGAGGATTCCACTACATCAAAGACGAAACTTGATGGGGGACAAGGGCGCCACAAGATTTCAACTAAGCCGACACAAAGTTGAGGACATTCTACAAGCTCAAAAGTTAGCAAGAAAACTCGTTTGTCAACGTAAATAACGCAAGGCAAAGATCGGCTCAACTGGAGATTAGAAAGAAATAAGGGAAATCCTAGAGTCAGAGGCGTCGGTGCACTGTTTGTCGATGGAGTGTTGACAAGGACAATGTTGAGAGCATCACTGAAGGAGACCTCAACTCCGACAGCAAACGTCAGATTCCTAGCATCCGGGTCACTGGCCTCTAAGGTGACCGGACCGACAAGAGTAGTAGGCGAACTCGTCACCATAGGTTCCCCAGATTGAACTGGTGGCGATCCGACGTGAACATCCTGGAGGTAGCCGAAGAGGAACCAAGCTCGGCACCCTTAAGGGCTGGGTCATCCTTACCACCACCCTCGGGGGCTGGGTTATCCTTAGCGACACCTTTAGAAGCTGAAGTACCCTCGGTCATGCCCACAGGAGCTGGGTGACCCTGGCTCGCAGCGTCAAGAGACAGTATGCCCCCGCGATCCAGACCACCCTCCAAGGTCGAAGAAGCGTGATAAACTGCTCAGGTTATTTCTTACCCGATAGGATTACCAGCCAAAGGGACGTCATCCGGGACCTCTATACGGACGACAGAACTTTTAGTCTCAGGAGGCTCCAATAAAAGGTCTTCAGGAATAATTTCCTCTAGCGCATGGTCAATGACCGACATCGTCAACCCCTGAAGACTAACTAGTCCCGATAAAGCCTGCATTGGAATGTTGTTGCTGCTATGGCTGTGGCTGTTCTTGCGAACCAAAGGGCAACTTCCTCTTCTTCCTCTTCATCCTCATCAAGCACGCGACCACCAACTCTGACATGATCACAACCTTCAATGTCATCCTCGAGGTTGGCGCTTGCCAGGCCACCGTCGAGGACTGAAGTAGTAGGATCAGCATCCAGTTCCAAGCCTAATGACCGCCGAAGTCTTTTCTTTCTTTTCTTCCCCTCAGCAGGCGCGGCTGGATGGCTCGTCCGACGCAATCATTTGCGACGAACACTTCCAGGACTCTGAACTCCTTCATCCGCTCCAAGGCCATGTCCAGTTGCAACAGTCACCGACTTAGTACAGGTAGAGTCAGATGATTCACTGGCCAGCATACTGAGGACATCGTTCACCTCAGCTTCATCAGCTATTGTCGGCATCTAAAAATGGGTCTGTCTCTCCTCTTTAGGGAGATGTCGGTATGGAGCAATGAAAGCCTCAATATCCTTTGGGGAGGGTCACACTCTATGGCTCGGACTGCCATCTTGAACAGGAGTGTTGGAAATGGACTCAGAAAAGGGGTTCTGTGGATGAAGATTTGTCACACCCGGATTTAAGGAACAAAGCCGGGTGCATCTCATATATGCGCTAGAGAAGACAACACATATAATAATAGAATGCATAGAGATAAATGTCATAAATATCATAAATGTACTTATTACATAGCGAAAGTCTTACAAAAATAAATGATAAAATAAAGCGCACTAAATTTTATTCACTGGTGCCACAAAGCTGATTGGGAGACGCCACCTAGATCAAGTTGAAAGCCTTAGTGCTAGGCGGCTCCTCTTCGACCACCTATTCTTCGCCTGTGGGGGGTGTGAGGCAGCAAGAGTGAGCTCACACATGTTCATCACTCAACAAGTTGTGGGGAATAATGTGCATGAACTCACCAAAGGTGGGAGTTCATGTGAAGTGTAAGGCTGATCAATAAAATAAAGGTTTCAGCTGAGCATTGCTTTTATAAGATGGTCAACATTTTAATAGCAATTACTAAGAGTAAGTAAATACCAAACCTTAGTAATAATAAATAAAAGTAATAATAAAATAATCTCAATGCGATGCAAATGACAAAATGAATTTAATTCCATACATTAATCATGTGAGTGTCCGAGCTGCTCATGACCGTGAGCACGGCTACTATACCAGTTTTACACTCTGCAGAGGTTGCTCATCTTTACCCACAAATCGTGTTACCTGTTTGCCATGGGGTTGATCGGACCCCATACACCTCTACCAAGGAAGCAAGGCAAGGTACCACTACGAGGCCTTTACAAAGTTCCACTAGCTTCAGAAAACCCGCTACAATTTCTAGGAAGCTCCAGTGCAGGAATTCCTCGCCTAACCGCCATTGCAGCAAAATCAACCCAAGGACCTCCCTACATTAACCACTCCCCTACTGCCCTTGCCCCTTTCGGGTAAGGTAGTCATCTACTAGCTTTCCTAGTTAATCAGCCAAGGGTGTCCCATACCACCCTTGTGGTAGCACTTTTTTCCCGGGTGGTTCTCCATGTTACCATTAACATAATGATCTTATCATGAACAGTAAACAATAACTGATAACAAAAGTGTAACAATGGGTGAAGTATATCTCCATACCCAAAACCACATAAAGCAATAGCATATACTACCCAAAAATATTCAGTGGTAAAACAAGGTATAAAGATAGCCAAAACTAGGGCAACCTATTAGATCCCATCAAAATTAACCTATGCAGATCATTATGATTAATAAGAACATTACTGGGTAAAAAGGAAGTGATCAAGGGCACAACTTGCCTTTAATGAGCTCCTGCTCAGCAACTTCTATCTGCTGGGCACCAGGATCCTCAGCTACTGGCTCTTCTACTCGCCACAATACAAACATGCATAGAATAAGGGAGAAATTAACATCACACCAAACTTATAAACAAAATACACAGTAATAATCTACACATTAAAATAAGATCATAGGAACAGGAATCATTAAATTTGGAGTTATAGATTTTAAGTTATGCATTTCCAAAGATTTTATGTGTTTAATATGGCACAAAACAGAGACAATAGGTGATAAACAATAATATTACAAAATTTTAGAAACTGGAATGGATCAATTTGGTCTAAAAATAGATTTTCTATGATTTAAACAAGTTCTAGCATTTATTTTTTACATTAAAAATCCATTTAAAATTTAATTTCTCTGGTATACTAACTATCTGGACTAGGCGCATGAAAAACAGAGAACCTAGGGGCTTCGGTGCAAACTTCTTAGGACTCAGTGAATAGTGGCGATGGATGGCGGGTTCATTTTCTAATTCGAGAGGGTTTCTTATGCAAGATTCCAGGGCCGAAGCGGTACGGTGAACTAATGTCCGTCAGATCTATTTTCAGCGCCCAGGATTACATCTTCTTATCCCGTGATTCGGTATTCATCCGTGACCCACGGATGGGAATCCATCGGTGTGAAATTAAAGATTTGTAGCTGGTTCTGGTCCGTCCGATCGCATCCTACGACTCACCATCAACCCCAAAGTGGTACGCACCGAGTTTAATCGCAGCCGCATACACCCTATCCGGCGGTGCGCGCTATCCCTTAGTACTATGGACTCGGCGGCGACCGCACGCCTCGGCAGAGCAATCCCGCCCACGGCGGCGCCATGACCGGGAATGGCCCACTCCGTTCCCCGGCAACCTAACTCTCTCCCGAGCCCGGCTTTACATAGAATAGACAACAGAGAAGACGCTCTACGCTCCCATACCAGGTTTCCCGGCGAGTAGCAGACTGCCCCCAGCTCGCAGCGGACTCCGCCGTGCGGCGTACTCCGGTGAGAAATCCCCGTGCAATAAGCCCATGATTTGTCCCGGGTCTAGGCGCTATACAACGTACAGAGGAGGATGAAAACATGGCGGAGGTCTCACCTTGATTGGCGCGGTCAAAGGCCCAGCCCACGGCGGCGTGCGGAAACTGCGGCGGCGGCACCTTCTTCCCTCTGATCCCCCTCTCACACTCTGCTCTGTCTATGCCAATGGAACTTCTAGCAAGAGGCGACTCGGTCACGTGCAAAGGAAGGTGACCGCACTCTTAAACAACCCAGGTATGGAGAGGACCCCGGAGTGTGAGCGATTTAGTCGCGGCGGACGCGACATCGTCGGTCGTTCTATTTTGCCGGCACGCGAAGTCCGCGGGGGACATGGTCTCTGGGCCCCACCGCACAGCGAGCGTGTGTGAGGTTGGTGCGACTGGCAGGTAGGCTCAGCACGCGCGAAGCAAGGGGAAGGTCCGTGCATGGCGATGGGTTTGTTGCTGCGGTGGCGGGGATGACATGCGGGGTCGGCCTGTCGGTCACTAGAGAAATGCAGCCTGAATCACGCGTGTGGCCGCTGGCTGACCGGTGGGCCCCATGCGTCAGCCGACTTCATGCGCGTGGGATGGAGGAAATATTGGGCCGCGCGTGCGTACGAGGGAAGAGGAGAGTGGGTCGAATAGGGTGTCGTATGCCCAATTAGGTTAGGTCTTTTCCCCATTTTCTTTTGCATTTACCTTTCTCTTTTCCCAAATTCAATTTGAATTCAATTTTAAAATTCAAACCTTGTGCCAAATTTATCTTAAAATTATATTGTGACACTAAAGGTACTAATTTTGGAAATATATAAACTTTCTTTATATTTTATATATCTTCTCTTTTTCAAACTCTCAAATTAGGTATTAAATCCTTAATTTTGACATTAATTTATTTCCATTAATGAGATTACTCTTTTCATCTATTGCACAAACAAACAAAAGCGAGCATGATGCACAATTTAGTAGTGTGTCATTTGTTAATTGTTTTCTTTTAGATATGTTTGTTTAACATGTGCCAATAAATGGTAGTCACAAAAATATGGAGATTACTCTATTCTCTTTGTATACATTTTTGGGTATTACAAATCCTACCCCCCTTAACAAGAATCTCGTCCTCAAGATTTAGGAAGGACAAGGGAAAAGATGGGGAAAATCTATGCGAAGCTCTTCTTCTCTCTCCCATGTAGCTTCATCTTCTCCATGGTGACTCCATTGCACTTTACACATTTTGATCACTTTACTCCTTGTGACACGAGTCAGTGTATCAAGATTCTTGGTAGGATATTCTGCATAAGTCAAATCATCTTGAACACTAAGATCCTCCATTGGTAGCTGCTCTTTAGGTACCCTGAGACATTTCTTCAGCTGAGATACATGGAAGACATCATGTACATCCGCAAGATGATCGGGTAGTTCTAGTTGATATGTGTTGGGGACTTGTTCTCAAATGCTATGAATTAAGAACAAGGCAACATAAAATGTTAAATGTTAATGCCCTTCGTCCGCTGAAGCATTACCTCCCTTAGGATATAATGAACTTCGGAGACGAAGGCCATAAGTAAAATATCACGAAGGTCTTACCTTCGTGATTAGTTCTATAAAACAATATAAACAATGCTAAAACATGAAACATTAAGGAAATATATACCAAAGGCAAATATTGTTATTCATATATTTATTATACAAATTTAAGTATTAAAACATAATATCTAAGTACATTTATACATTTGCCTTGGTAAAGAACAATAATTCCAGTGTGATGCGTCGATGATTACAGGATTACGTGAACAGTAAAGGAATACTGTTCATCTATTTATAGGCACAGGACGCAGACTGTGAGAAATTACAATCATGCCCCTTACAAAAGATTACATTTATGACTCAGACCCTTATGAACTAAAAAGGCATTTCATCTTTAAGTCGGTTCGAACCTTCATCTTTAGATATGTTATAGTACTGAAGCTTCATGAGTGGTAGCTTCGGCACTACGCTTAGACGGATTTGCCTAAGGTGTTTCTTCCTGCAGAACCTTCGGCGATGAAGCATGGCCGCAACAGTAGCCCATTCGCGGTGCTAGATCGTTTTTCGTAACGAGCTTGATCCGTGAAAAAGTCTCTTAGGCTTCGGGAAGCCGAAGGTCCGAAAAACATCTTCCCTGAGCTCGTTGCCAGGAAACGATAAAATTTCCGAGCGCGGAGTGGTCCCACCATGCAGATTCACCTTCTCGGGTTTTGTGGCCCACCGTTCAGTGGGTGCGAGCGACTGTTCGTCTGGTGTAGGAGACTTGACGATTTACCTTCTTACCTGCAGCACTATATAAACAGACGAGTAGGTGTGAAGTTACCACAGCATTCATTGCTATTGCACCGTTTTGCTGCCAGGAATTTAACCATAGCCGAAGCTTGACCCTTGCACTCAAACGAAGCACCACCTCAGATTCTGCTTTGTCACAAAAAGAGCTTCGGAAAAAAGGTTATTGATTTCAAAAAACTTCAAGAAATTCATAATCAAATGGCTAGAGTGCGTTCCACTGCCAGGGTTGAACGTGAGGGAGATGAGTCGAAGCCACTGAAACTGTCCCAATTTCCAAAGCAATGAGGCGGTCTGGGTTGGCAACATCAGAGGATACATCTGCCACCGAAGCAAAACAAGCTGATGTTGAAGAAGATGAATTTGAAGATGAGTACGGTGCAATGCCATCAAAACCTAGCCACTTAGAGTTTGGGAAGTCTACTATTACCGAAGGTGATATGGCTAAGTTACTGAAGCTAGGCTATTTTAGTGAAGACAAAAGGGGGCTGATTCGCTTCGGGGGAGAGGAAGTTACCCCGAAGCCAGAAAAAGATGAGGTGGTGGTTTTTAAGAGCTTCTTCAAAGCAGGGTTAAGATTTCCCCTGCATGGGATGATTGCAGATGTTTTAGAGAGATTTGGGATTCACCTTCATCAGTTAACTCCTAACGCCATTGTTAGGCTTAGTGTTTACATCTGGGCACTCCGAAGCCAGGAGGCAGAGCCACTTGCCGAAGGTTTTTGCCGGGCACACGAGCTTCATTACCAGACAAAAGCTAGAGAAGATGGGCTGCATGACAATTTCGGCTGTTACAATTTTGCATATCGGAAAGATGCCAAGTATCCAGTTATCAGCTATCGTACGAAATGGCCAGCTGGTTGGAAGAGCGAATCGTTTTATGTCAAAGTAGATGAGAAGAAGCTAGTTCAGAGCCCTTTGAGTTTAACCTTCGGAGAAACTAGGCCCCAATGTGTCATGTATCCAGAAGTCCATGCCAGATTGCATTGGGCGAATTTCGGGTTGTTGCAGAGCACATTGGCACCAGGGATCTGGTCCAAGAATTCTTAGCCTTCAGAGTATTCCCAACTTTGAAGGAATGGGACATGCCGAAGCTGAAAGGGGAGAAGAAGAAGAAAGATCTTGTTCGGCTACCTTATTATTATAAGTTTAAAAAACATTTTAAAGCACCTTGCCAAGAGTGGTTAGACACAATTGAGGTTATGTGCAACGAGATCCTTGGCAACTATTCTAAGAAAGAAGATCAGTTAATGACTGCGGCTTTCGGTACTCGTTCGAAGCGAAGAATGAATCGGGTGATGGATGCCTTGAATTTTGATTATCCTGACTATGAGCAATTAGGCAGAGGTGCCAAAGGCCAGAAAAGAAAAAGAGTTGCCAGCGCCCTTGACAAAGAAGCTACTAAATTGGCTAAAAGGGACAAAGAAATTTTTGAGAAAAGAAAACTGAGCCCTGAGCCGAAGATATCTACTTCAAAGAAAAGGAAAGCTACGGCCCCGAAACCAAAAACGTCGGGCCATGAGGGAGAAGCTCCTGCGACGCCTTCTGCTGCCGATGTGGAAGAAATTCTAAAGGTAATGACTGAACCTTTGCCTATCAAGCTAAGTCCGCTGGCGCCACAACTGACGAAGCTTTTTTAGAAGGAAAAGGAGCCTTCGGCAACGGAAAGTCCTGCTAAGCTGAAAAAATGGAGAATTATCCAAGTGGCCGATGTTATTCATCAGACACCGCCGCCGGCATCGGCGTCAAAAATACCAATTACTGAAGGCGCTGGCGCTGCCGAAGTTGAAGCCGCCGAAGCCGAAGGTGCCAAAGCCGAAACCGCCGAAGATTCTGATCTAGAAACCACACTTGGTGATATTGATGACATGCTTCTAAAAATGGCTGAGGAAGAAGCTGTTGCGGCCGCGGTGGACACAACAATTGAGAAAGGAAAAAAGCAAATTGAAGATACTTTGGAAGAGGAAAACTTCAATTTTCAAGATATACTAGGGCAAGAGTTATCAGAAACTGAAAAAGAAGAACTGAAGAAATATGCTGTATCCTGCGGGTATAAACCAGGGGCTCTGCTGTTCGGCGGAGTCAATGAAGGGAAATTGAGATGCCTTCGGAATTGAACCGAGGCAAAGGTCGTTAGGACTTTCTCAAAGAGTGTTGGCCTGCCGAAGATTGAGGTGGACCTTTGCAGGTACCGGTGACAGCATGTCGCCGGTAGCCTGTTCTATGCTAATTTTAAGGTAAAACTCTTAACTTTTTTTGAATTAAGATGTTTTCTGACGAAGGTTGTTTTGTCAGAGTATATTACTAAGTAAAGTGATGAGGATGCAACAAGATCTTGAAGACGAGAAAAACGAAGCTACAATTAAAGATCTAGAAAATAAAGTCAAAGATCACGAAGCTGCTTTGGAGAAAAAGGACTTCGTCATCCACTCCATGGAAGGCTCGCTAGCAGAAGCTCAAACCGAAATTGACAGATTAAAAAGCGAATTACTCATGGAATCAGAAAAATCTGAGCAAGAAAAGAAGAATCTTGAAACGAATCTCAAAACCGAAATTGAGAAGAATTCAAATTTGCAAAAATCATTGAAGGAGCTTCAGGATAAATGTTTAGACTTCGGCAACCGTTGCGTGCAGCAGCTGAAGGATGTCTTTTACTCAATTGGAGCCAGCTCTGAGAAGTTTACACCTTCAGCCGAAGACCTGCCAAAAACCTTTGAATATATTGAGAGCGAAGTTGATGCTCTTGACGAAGTTATCGCTGGGCATACCGATTTCTGCGCCCTATTAGCTTCTCGAGGCACAGCTACTGCTTTCCTGAAGACTGGCTGCACGCACGGGAAAATTGTTAATAGGCCAAACTTTAGTTTGTCACCAGCAGATTTGATTGACATCCCCAGCCTAGCTCGAAGTATAGGAAACAGGTTTATGACTCAAATTTGGATAAACGACGGGCGAAAAATGGCTGGTGACGAAGCTCGAAGCCACCTCAAACCAGTAAGAAACTTGTACTTGTTACTTTTACCTTCTACTTGAACTCTACGCTTTTCTCATTTCGTTTTAATATGTACAGGATGATGATGCTAAAGAATGATGAGTTGAAGCCTTAACAGGTGTTCCAAAAGACTTTGCTGCAGAAGATTCTAGAGAAAATTTTGTAATATGATTGTAAAGAAATTTATGTAAATTTGTGCGTACCTTGTAATATATCTTTACCCCTTTGTTCGTGTACGATCTGCTTTGCTGTGGACGAAATTTTCTTTTTGAGCCGAAGGCAAAAAACACCTTCCCTTCTTTTCATACACATCGAAGCATGAAAATTTCTTCTTACTGTTTTTCCCCGAAGCTTTATCCTCATAGCCAAAGCATCTGCCTTCTCTGTATGATATGATGATAATGATCCTATGTATGTCTAAATGAATGTTTATGAATGCAAATGTCATGATGTAATGTATTGTGCAAATGAATGTCCAAATACATATACGAAGCCATAATCATAGCCTTCATCCCCTTAGGAATGACTCAAATCTCTTTGACGCTTATTTTTCGGCTTCACCGTTTATTTTTCGGTGTATCAGCGCTGACTTTTCGCTGTAAGCCTCCCTTAGGAGCTTCTTCACGTTTTACTTCGGCGGAATCAGCGTTTATTTTTCGCTGTAAGCCTCCCTTAGGAGCTTCTTCGCCTTTTACTTCGGCGGAATCAGCGTTTATTTTTCGCTGTAAGCTCTGCATTCCCTTAGGAACGACTTTTGAGCTTCTCCTTGTTTTCTTTTCTTTTTTCTTTGCACTCGATGGTGCGTTCTCAGCTTTTACATTTACATCTTTGGGGGATATTGCTCTTATAGAGCTGAAATAAGAAATAGAGAAATTACATGTTGTGGCCCCATTAAAAACCTTTCTCCCCCTTTGGAAAGGAAAAGGGTGCCAAAAGAATAGAAAAAATTACATTAAGCTAGACATAATATCGCCGAAGCTCATCCGCATTCCATGATCTAGGAATGTCGTTGTCGTCCATATACTTCAACCTGTAGGAACCGGGTCTTGACGAAGATATTACCAGAAAAGGTCCTTCCCACTTCAGCTGTAGTTTGCCTATTGTGTCTGGGTTGGCCACTCTCCGAAGCACCAAATGTCCTGGCTTAATATTCTTTAGCCGAACCTTTCTATCACGCCATTTTATTGTTTCGGCTTGGTATTTGTTGATGTTTTCCACAGCCTAAAGCCTGATCCCTTCTATAACATCTTTGTCCACAGAATAATCAGCTTCGTCTTCTGTCGAAGCCACTATTCTTATTGATCCTGTTTTTGCTTCTTCCGGAGTTATTGCTTCGTCACCAAATAATAACTTGAATGGTGTAAAGCCTGTTGACCTTGATGTCGTTGTATTCTAGCTCCACACCACTTTAATTAATTCATCTGGCCATTTTCATCTGGGCTGATTGAAGATTAATTTCATTATTCCCATCATTATGATGCCATTAGCTCTTTCGACAAGTCCATTTGACTCTGGATGCCTAACCGATGCAAAATGGATCTTCGTGCCAATTTGTCCACAGAACTCTTTAAAAACTTCGGCATCAAACTATGTTCCGTTATCCACAGTAATGGCCTTCAGCACTCCGAAGCGACAAACGATATTCTGCCAGAAAAATTTCTGAATGGTAACCGAAGTTATTGTGGCTAAAGGCTTCACCTCAATCCACTTGGAAAAATATTCTACTGCTACCACAACATATTTTAAATTTCCTCGTGCTGGTGGGAGCGGGCCTAACAAATCAAGGCCCCACCTTTGCAATGGCCAAGTGGGTTGTATTAGCTGAGTCAGAGACGAAGGCTGTTTTTGATCTCTTGCGCATTTCTGACAGCCTTCGCACTTTTGGACTAATTCCGCTGCATCCGAAGCTGCCTTTGGCCAATAAAATCCTTGACGAAAAACTTTTCCCAGCAAAGGCCTAGATCCAATGTGAGATCCACACAGGCCTGCGTGTATTTCTTTCATCAATTCTATACCTTCGGCTCTGGATAAACATTTGAGTAGTGGAGAACAGACTCCATGCTTGTACAACTCCCCTTCTATTATGACATATGGTCGAGCTCTTGCCTCTATTCTCTTGTTATAAGCTTCGTCATCTGAAAGAAAATTACCCTGAAGGAAAGAAATGATCTCAGTTCTCCAATCTTCACTATGAACAGGAGATATATTGAGGACTGCTCTTTCAAGAAGTTCAACCGAAGGTGCTTTTATTGTTTCAAAAAATACTTCCGAAGGTAAGGGCAGCCTCTGTGCTGCTGACTTGGCTAGCAAATCAGCATGTTCATTTTCTCCTCGAGGAATGTTTTTGACAGAAAACCCTTCAAAGGAAGCTTCAATCCTTCGGACTGTGTCTAAATATTTCTCAAGCTTCGGGTCTCTTGCTTTACAACTCTTGTCAATATGGCCAGAAATAACCTGAGAATCGGTTTTAAGAACCGCCCTTCTAATCCCCATTGCCTTTAACTTCCGAAGGCCCAAAAGCAAAGCTTCGTACTCAGCAATATTATTTGTGCATTTAAAATCAAGTCTTGCTGCGTAGCAAGTTCTAACTTTGGAGGGTGCAACTAACACAGCAGCTGCTCCTGCCCCGAAGGTTCACCAAGAACCGTCACAAAATATTGTCCATACTTCGGTAAATTTAGTTGTTTCTTCTCCTTGGGCCCCTGGCGTCCAATCGGCAATGAAGTCTGCTAACGCCTGGGATTGTATTGAGGATCTGTGCACATAATCAATGCTGAACTCATTGAGCTCTGCGGCCCAATTTCCAATTCTTCCAGTAGCTTCTCTGTTCCTCATGACATCCTTCAAAGGTTGTGACGAAGGAACAATTATATGATATGCTTGAAAATAATGTCGAAGTTTCCTGGATGCCATTAAGACGGCATATAAGACCTTCTCCAATTATGTATAATTCTTCTTTGATAGACTAAGAACTTCGGAGACGAAGTAAATTGGGGCTTGCTTTTTGGTTTGTCCCTCAAGTTTTTCTTGAACAAGTGCCGCACTCACTGCTGAGTGCGAAGCTGCTATGTACAGCAATAGAGGAGCCCCTGGCGTTGGTGGAGTTAACGTCGTTAGGTCTATCAAATGCTGCTTCAGCTCTTCGAAGGCTCTCTGATGAGCTGATCCCCATTGAAAGACTTCGGCTGACTTCAGCACTTCGAAGAATGGTAAATTTCTCTCTGCTGATCTAGATATGAATCGATTGAGAGATGCCAGTCTTCCTGTCAGTCGTTGAGCCCCCTTCTTTGTTCTTGGCGGCTCCATCCGAAGAATAGCTTCGATCTTATTTGGATTAGCTTCGATTCCTTTTGTTGAGACCAGACAACCAAGGAATTTCCCCTTCTTTACTCTGAAGACACACTTCTCTAGATTCAGCTTCAGACCAGCTTGTTTGAAATTAGCGAATGTCTCCTGCAGATCAGCAATGTGATTTTCTTGCTTGGTGCTTTTTACTATAATATCATCAACATAAGTTAGCACATTTCTGCCTATCTGAGAATGGAGAACCTTCGCTGTCATTCTGCTGAAGCTTCCTCTAGCATTCTTGAGCCCCTCAAGCATCCGAAGATAACAATATGTTCCACTAGGGGTTATGAAGGTGGTTTTTGGCTCATCCTCCTTCTTCATCCAAATTTGATGATAGCTTGAGTAACAGTCTAGCGGACTCATAAGCTCTGACGAAGCTGGTGCGTCTACTAGAGAATCTATCCTTGGTAATGGAAATTCATCCTTTGGGCAAGCCTTATTGAGATCAGTAAAATCAATACACATTCTCCATTTACCATTGGCTTTCTTCACCATGACAGTGTTGGCTAGCCACTCTGGGTATTTCACTTCTCTGATGACCCCAGCGCTAAGAAGTCTTTTTACTTCATTCCGAGCACCTTCAGCTTTGTCGTCAGACATTTTCCGAAGCCTCTGCTTTCTAGGTCTGAAGAATGAGTCAACATTGAGCGAGTGTTCAATGACATCCCTGTTAACACCACAAAGATAATTAGCTGTCCATGCAAAGTCATCTATGTTGTTGAACAAAAACCTTATCAAGATTTTCTCCTGTTCCTCAGACAATTGAGATCCCAGTAGCACCTTCTGCTCTGCGATATCTTCGCATAAAAGCATGGGTTTTGGCTGATCGGCCGAAGCAGCCTTCTCCCTTCTGTACTTGTACTGCTCACAAGCTTCGGCTTCATCTATATTATGGATTGCCTTTGAATCTGTCCAGTTCCCCTCAGCCTTTCTGGCAGCTTCCTGACTCCCATAAATAGCAATAGGTCCTTGATCCGAAGGTATCTTCATGCAAAGATATGCTGGATGAAGAATTGCTTCGAACGCATTGAGTGTTCCGCGACCAATGATTGCATTGTAAGGGTACTCCATGTCGACAATGTCAAACACAACTTGCTCAGTCCTTGTATTGTTGACAAATCCGAAGGTCACTGGCATGGTAATCTTGCCAAGCGCTACAATTTGTCTTCCTCCGAAGCCACAAAGAGGGTGCGTAGCATCATGAATCTTGTCTTCTGGTTCTTGCATATGTCTGAAGGCTTTAGCAAATATAATGTCAGATGCACTGCCTGTATCAACCAAAACATTGTGGACTAGAAATCCTTTGATGACACAAGATTTGACCATAGCATCATTGTGAGGGTAATCCTTGAGCTGAAGGTCCTCTTGGGAGAAGGTAATTGGGATATGAGACCATTTTGACTTGATGAAGGGTCCCTGCACCCCGACATGTTGTACTCTTCTCTTAGCTTCCTTTTTCTGCTTCTTGTTGGCCGGCTCTGAACATGAACCGCCTGTTATCGGGAGCACCAGCTTCGTAGCCGAAGCAGCTTCAGCTTGGTTGTTGAACGAAGCCATTAGCTCAGAAAGTGGAAGTGAGTTCACCGGAGGTGGGCGCCAATGTTGGGGACTTGTTCTCAAATGCTATGAATTAAGAACAAGGCAACATAAAATGTTAAATGTTAATGCCCTTCGTCCGCTGAAGCATTACCTCCCTTAGGATATAATGAACTTCGGAGACGAAGGCCATAAGTAAAATATCACGAATGTCTTACCTTCGTGATTAGTTCTATAAAACAATATAAACAATGCTAAAACATGAAACATTAAGGAAATATATACCAAAGGCAAATATTGTTATTCATATATTTTTTTATACAAATTTAAGTATTAAAACATAATATCTAAGTACATTTATACCTTTGCCTTGGCAAAGAACAATAATTCCAGTGTGATGCGTCGATGATTACAGGATTACGTGAACAGTAAAGGAATACTGTTCATCTATTTATAGGCACAGGACGCAGCCTGTGAGAAATTACAATCATGCCCCTTACAAAAGATTACAATTATGACTCAGACCCTTATGGACTAAAAATTCATTTCTTTAAGTCAGTTCGAACCTTCGTCTTTAGATACGTTATAGTACTGAAGCTTCATGAGTGGTAGCTTCGGCACTACGCTTAGACGGATTTGCCGAAGGTGTTTCTTCCTGCAGAACCTTCGGCGACGAAGCATGGCCCCAACAATATGCAACTTCTCCCACTCACTTTAAAATCAAGAAAGGTCCAATGAAGCGAGGGGACAACTTTCCTTTAACTTTAAATCTTCTCATACCCCGGATTGGTGACACCTTCAGATACACGTGATCACCCTCCTTAAACTCCAGTAGTCTTCTCCGGGTATCAGCATAGCTCTTCTGCCTTGATTGTGCAATTCTCAAATTCTCTCTTATCATTCACACTTGTTCATCTGACTCTTGTATAAGTTCAGGCCCAAAGAACTGTCTTTCTCCAGTCTGATCCCAATATAGAGGAGTCCTGCACTTCCTGTCGTATAAAGCCTCAAATGGTGACATCTTCACACCGGCCTGGTAGCTATTATTGTAAGAGAACTCCGCATATGGTAAGCTCCTATCCCAACTACCACCATGTTTAAGGGCACAAGCTCTCAACATATCCTACAGCACTTGGTTGGTTCTCTCGGTCTGCCCATCAGTTTGAGGATGGTAGGCCGAACTGAAATTCAACTATGTGTCCAAGCACTCGTGCAACTTCTTCCAAAACCGAGAAGTAAACTGTGATCCTCGGTCTGACACGATCTTCTTAGGCACCCCATGTAGACAAACTATCGGAGTCATATACAATTTTGCTAGCTTGGCTCCCGTGTAATTAGTCCCACAGTTATGAAATGAGCCACTTTTGTCAATCTGTCCACAATCACCCAAATAGAGTCATACCCTGCAGGAGTGCGGGGTAGTCCAACAATGAAATCCATGCCTATTTCTTCCCATTTCCACTCGGGTATCTTAAGCGGGTGCAGTAGTCCAGCTGGTCTTTGATGTTCAGCCTTGAATCTTTGACACACATCACACTTAGCCACGTGTGCAGCAACATCTCTTTTTAGCCCAAACCACTAGTACTTCTACTTCAAATCCTGATACATCTTAGTGCTACCAGGGTGGATAGAGTAATCAGAATCATGGGCTTCTTTCAATATAGTCTCACGAAGGCTATCAATCTCCGGAACACATATCCGATCCTTGAACCATACAGTGCCTTGCAGATCCTCCGTGAATTCTGGACCTCTACCTTCAGTAATCAGATCCTTAATCTCTTGAACATTAGCATCACCAACCTGACCCTTACGAATTTATTACTCCAAGGTAGGTTCCAATTTGATGGTGACTCCTTCAGTGTGCGCAACAATTTCCAGGTTGAGTCTCCTGAAATCCTCAACAATCTCATCGGGTAGCTGGGCAACAATAGCGGAATGAACGTGCTCCTTTCGACTCAAGGCATTCACAACCAGATTCGCCTTACCTAGGTGATAATGAATCTCCAAGTCATAGTCCTTAATGAGTTCCAACCATCGGCGTTGCCTAAGGTTGAGATCCTTCTGATTGAATATGTAATTCAAACTCTTGTGATCGGTGTACACTTGGCACTTGGTTCCCATAATATAATGTCTCCATATCTTAAGTGCATGCACTACGGCTGCCAGTTCTAAGTCATGAGTGGGATAGTTCAACTCATGTTTCCACAACTGACGAGACACGTAGGCGATTACGTGTCCTTCTTGCATAAGCACACATCCCAAGCCTTAGCCACATGCATCATAATAAATGTCAAATCCCTTCTATAGATCTGGCATAACCAACACTGGGGGTGACATCAATTTAAACTTCAGTTGATTAAAGCTATCTTGGCACTTCGAGTCCCACTTAAACTCTCTTCCATTCTCCAGAAGTGAGGTCATAGGCTTAACAATCTTAGAGAACCCTTCAATAAATCGCCGATAATAGCCTGCAAGTCCCAAGAAACTCCGGACTTTAGTAACTGTACTGGGTATACTCCATCCCACTATCTCCTTAACTTTAGCAGGATCCACTGATATCCCACCATTGGAAATGATATGTCCAAGGAATGGCACTTCATCAATCCAGAACTCGCATTTGCTATACTTGGCGTAGAGTTGATTATCCCGTAGCTTTTGTAGCACCAATCTCAGATGTTCCTCATGATCACTATCACTCTTGGAATAAATAAGAATATCGTCGATGAATACCACGACGAATCTGTCAAGATACTCCATAAACACCTTATTCATCAGATTCATAAAATAAGCCGATGCATTAGTTAGTCCAAATGACATAACCATGAACTCATATAAACCATATCGGGT
The DNA here is from genome assembly GCF_902167145.1 of Zea mays. Lineage (NCBI taxonomy): Eukaryota > Viridiplantae > Streptophyta > Magnoliopsida > Poales > Poaceae > Zea > Zea mays. Next base: position 226,543,421 of record NC_050099.1, on the reverse strand, counting down.
CGAGAAAGTCGTCTTGGGAATATCTGATGGCCTAATCTTCATTTGATGGTAGCTCGATCTGAGGTCAATCTTAGAAAACACCCTAGCACCTCTCATCTGGTCAAATAAATCCTCAATGCGGGGTAACGGATACTTGTTCTTCACAGTAGCATCATTAAGTGATCTATAGTCCACACACATCCGTTGCGAACCATCCTTCTTCTGTACAAACAGTACCGGTGCTCCCTAAGGTGAGGAACTCGGACTAATGTACCCTACTTCCTGTAACTCTGTTAACTGTTTCTTAAGTTCTTTTAACTCTTCCACTGACATCCTATATGGCCTTTTTGAAATGGGAGCAGTACCAGGTAAGAGATCAATCACGAATTCAACTTCCCTATCTAGTGGCATTCTGGGTAACTCTTCAAGAAAAACGTCTGAAAAGTCTCTAACAACTCGGATGTTACTACCCACAAATTTTCCATCTACTCGAAATATGGCTAGTCTAGTAGAGGCGGTTACAGTAATCTCAACTTCAAATCTTTCCCCTTTGGAACTGGTAAGTTCTATGGTTCCCTTATCACAGTGTATAACTGCCTTAGCTTTCCTTAACCAGGACATCCCGAGTATCAGATCTATACTGCTTTCTTCTAGTACTATGGGTGTAGACTAGAATTCCCTTCCCATAATTGTCATTGTTAATCTTTGTGTCATATAGTTTGCTTCAACAAGCCCTTTAGGTGTAATTACTACCATAGGTGTTTTCATGTTTTGTAGTGGTAATTCAATGGTGGTGGCAAATCGAGCAGACATAAACGAATGTGTAGCTCCAGAATCAAATAATAATGCTGCTGGAATTGCATTAATGTAAAACATACTGATAGCGATGTCTACACCATAAGCAGTGGCCTCAGCACTGACTTGATTAACCCTGGCAATGCTGAATCCCTTGCCAGGAGTATGTTGCTTGTTTTGAGCTGATGCACTAGAATTCCATGCCGGACAAGCATTAGCATAATGTCCAACCTGACTGCACTTGAAGCATGTAGGGCATGTCTTCTGATGCATCACGATGCCCGATCTTCACGATGTAGGATCAATCTTTAGATAACTAGCTTTGAAGAAGCCAAGATAACTTGCTGCAAGCAGCGATAACTAGTGCAACCTGACAAATAAATCTCGAAGCCAACCACCGTCTTTAACCGGCAACCTGAATCGAGGATTCGCCCAACCACACTCTCAAAGAACCAACCAACATAGCCTACAATCAATCGAGGAGACCTCGAAGGGAGTAGGAGCACCACTTGGGAGCGGACGAAGCTGACGCTTCTGCAATCCCGCGAAGGAATTTACAAGAGCAAAGGGGTAGAGATCACTCTCAATATTTGTTAGCACACAACTGAACAAAAGGGTTCTGTTTTTAGATTATCAAAAGATGCCTTACATCATAGACATAGGGGAGTATTTATACTAGTAACAATCAGCATTAGAGAGGTATAAACACGAAACAAAAGTATTTTCACGTGCTAATGTGAAGGAGCCTCTTCGGGAGATCTGCAGAGTTGAATTTCGTGTGGCTGTTTGACTTCTGCGCAATCTTTAGTATTTTGATAATAACTTCTCCTAGGAATCTCCAAATGATGTGGGGCTGGATGCGTTAGAAAGCTGACTTGATAAGCTTTCTCACCATGTATAGCATGCTTAATGAAACTTCGTAGATTGATGCAGTTTAATATGAAAACTTGGTCATCAAGCAGACTGTTGACCTCCTGACCAGTCAGCACTAAAGTAGGTCGGCTGCCTTTCTGGTAGATTTGATTAAGTCGTCCTTAGAAGCATTGGAAACTAGACTTCAAGAGCTTTCCAAAAAGTACTTATGGGCCTTCATAGCTTTTGGGAATAAAAAGATATGACTGTTTCTTCTAGACGGTTCTGTTGCACTGGACTAACTCGGACATAGCTCTTCTTTCTGACTGGCCCTTGATGTGTTTTGTCCTTCCTCTTTGGTGAACCTAAGTAATATCAACATACATGAATTAGGTAGGATAAAGTTCTCATTAGTGTTTAATTGAAATTCATAAAGTAGCGCGTGCACCTCTTGTTGTAGCTTCTTAGCTCGGCTACGTGTAATTGGTCCATCAAAGACTTGTGTTGGTGATGATGTTGGTTGTACTTGAGTTGATGTAGCTTCATTTGGGGGTTGTAATATGTTGCTTAATGGCGTCGTCCTCAACTATGAAGTATCTTCACTTGTAACTAGTACGAGGTCAGCAACATTGAACGTGTTGCTCAGGCATAGCTTGGTGGAAGATCTATCTTGTATGCATTATCATTGATCTTGGCAAGAATATAAAATGGACCATACCCTCGTGGCATCAATTTGGATTTGCGCTGATCAGGAAAACGCTCTTTGTGCAAGTGAATCTAAACCACGTCCCCCGGTTCAAATAACACTTTCTTCCTATGATTGTTCATGCTTGCAGCCTTGCGCACTGCATTGAGCTCAATTGCTTCATTGGTCTTCTTATGTATCTTTTTTATATAAGCAGCACGCTTGAAGGCTTCCATATTGGTTCTTTCATTCGTTGGAGCTGGCAAATCCTTGATTGCTTTCACCTTCGATTCATCCACTTCTATTCCCTTTCCTGAAACAACAAAGCCAAGAAACACAACATGGTCTGTGCAAAAACTACACTTCTCAAGATTAGCAAATAATTTCTCCTTTCTAAGCTCATCTAAGACTTGCCAAATGTGTTTCACATGTTCATCAAAAGATTTGTTCTAAATTAGAATATCATCAAAGTAGACAACAATAAATTTTCCAATGAAAGTTCTTAAGACATGGTTCATTAATCTCATAAAAGTACTAGGAGCATTTGTCAAACCAAATGGCATCACTAACCATTCATACAATCCAAATTTTTTTCGAAATGCAGTTTTCCATTCATCTCTAGTTTTAATCCTTATTTGATGGTATCCACTTCTCAAATCAATTTTAGTAAAAATTGTGGAACCACTTAATTTATCAATCATACCATCTAGCCATGGAATAGGATGGCGATAGTGAACGGTAATATTATTTATAGCTCTCCAATCAACACACATCCTCCAAGATCCATCTTTTTAGGTACTTAAATCACAGGAATAGCACAAGGGCTTAAAGTTTCACGAACAAAACCTTTATCAAGAAGTTCTTGCACTTGCCTTCGTATCTTCTTAGTTTCTTCAGGATTGGTTCGATATGGTGGACGGTTAGGAAGTGCAGCCCCTGGAATGAGATCAATTTGACGCTCAATCCCACGAATTGGAGGTAGTCCAGCCGGTGTTTCTTGTGGAAACACGTCTTTAAAGTCCTACAAAAGATCAGCCACAACACTAGGAAGAGATGTTATGTCGTTAGGAGAAATCAAAACATCTTTGCTCACAAGTACAAATAGCACTTCATAAGGGTTGTTCCTCACTTCTCTCAGCTCAGATTTTGTGGCTAGCATAACTAGATGTTCTCCCTCTTATTTCTTTTTATCTCTTGAATTTGGCTTGTAGCACTCACTCACCGAATTGTGGATGGCACTCAATATTTGTGTAACCACAAGAGCGGTACCATGCTCAAATTCACATCATGTATGTTCTTCCAATTTATCAGTGTCATCTACATTTCCTGCTTCAGCTTCCTCTTCACTAGCTGATGTATATTCTCCATCATCAATCACAAGGATCACACGAATATTTGGACACTCCTTAATGAAATGACCACGACCTCCACATTTGAAGCACTGAATACCACTACTATTGGCTGTTGAACCCACCGATGTTGAAGTGGATGCTGCTGGTTTATAACTTGTGCTTGGAGCAGCATCGTTCTTTCCACTAGAATTGCCTTGAATATTGGGTCGCAAGCTTCCAGTTGAACCTTTTGTCGCTGAGGATGCAACAGTAAACCTTGAGATTGATTTGCTTCCTCCATTCATGGTTCGTGCACCATATGACAAGGGTTTGCTGCTCTTAGAATCTTGTTGCAGCTGGCGTTCAGCTTTGGTGGCTTGATGTACCAAATCAATAAGACTTTGGTACGGCTGAAACTCAACAATACGCTGAATGTTGTGGTGTAACCCAGCCATGAAACGTGCAATAGTTTGCTCTTCGTCTTCATACACATTGGCTCTAATCATGGCCATCTCCATATCCTTATAATACTCCTCAACAGAGAAACTTCCTTGCCTCAAATTCTGCAATTTATCAAAATGATCACGCCGATAATGCTTCGACACAAAACGAATTCTCATTTCTCGCTTCATCTCTTGCCAAGTAACAATAGGGTCCTCTCCATCTTCTTCACGATCACAAAGTAGTTGCTCCCACCAAATCAGAGCATATCCTTCAAACTCAAGAGATGTCATTGCCAGTTTCTTCTCCTCTGAATTATGTAGGCGGAAGATTTTCTCCACCTTCAATTCCCATGTGAAATAATCTTCAGGATCAGATCTACCATCAAATTTTGGCATGGTAAACTTAAGTTTCCCAAATCTCTCTTCTTAGTTGACTCCTCTATGACGACGACGACCATAGCGATGTTGGGACTGATCATCATCATCCCCAAATTCAGATTCTTCATTGTCATCATTTCTTCGATTTCGGCCTCTTCCTCTACCACATGCAGCACCTTGATTGCTCTTCAAGAATAATTTCCTTCACCTTCTTCCCCATCTTCATCATGGTTTCTTGCACCATCAGGGAGTTGACGACGACCTCTGATTTCAGCCATAAGTGTCTGAAGATTTTGTGCCAACCGATCTTGCTGATCTTCTATGATTTGTTTGAGCTCATTGAATTGTATCATGGTGACAGATTATTCAATCTAAGTGTTGGGATCCATCTTCCTGCGAAATTAGTGGCGACAAGGCAACAAATATAGGTGGAATATGAAGCTATATAGAATCTCACAACCTCACCACTCTTACCAACCAAAGCTCTTGTGAGGTCCCTGCGGGTTGCAAGAAAAATGTGTGGTGGTAACAATAAAGTGATTGTTAAGCGAATACAAGACCAGAGTACCGATTACGATGGCTTATATGTGGAGCTTGGTGGGGAATAGTAAACAAGGAATGCAATCTGTATCCTAATTGTTGTAAAGTTAAATAACCATCCAACTAGAAGTTCACTACCTAGTGCTGACCACAAGATATGAGTGATGTAAGTAGATCAAGCACACGCGCAAAGAAATTTCAGATTTGATGCAAATCAAGGAGTATGATTGGAATGCAAGTGTTGCGATCAGACCCAACCAAAATTTGCACCAAATGACAATAGAAAACTGGTTGAACAACTTGATGAACTTTCAGCACTTGTGCACATAAACAAACTGATCGTTCTACTTTTCTTTCACAATCTTTCTCAACACTTTTTTTTGGTATTTTTCTTTCTTCTCTTTTTTTGATACTCTTTTTTATAGAACTAAACATAGAGATCTGATATGATATTGCACACTTTATAATAATTAACAAAGAACTCAACCAGCAGCTATAACTTAAATAGGATCAAAGTTAACGCGAAGGAAATGATGAGGGTTTTCAGATTTTTCTTTTTGTAGATAATTTCAGATATATATATATAAGAGGCTCAAAGGGAACACAAAGGATAGAGTGACCAGCAACTAAACAAAGACTCTAAGGACTGAAACTTAACAAAACTCACTAGAACAACAGATTGAACAAAGGGCTATGGCAAAAATATTTTATGGCTTTTTGGTGGATAGGACGAACTCAAAAAATAGATGTAGCTAAGGGTAAAGAGTCCTACCATGACAACTGAGGGTTTGATACCAGATGATGCGCCACGATGCCCGATCTTCACGACGTATGATCAATCTTCAGATAACTAGCTTCGAAGAAGCCAAGATAACTTGCTACAAGCAGCGATAACTAGTGCAACCTGACAAATAAAACTCGAAGCCAACCACCGTCTTTAACCGGCAACCTGAATCGAGGATTCGCCCAACCACACTCTCAAAGAACCAACCACACTCTGTTTTTAGATTATCAAAAGCTACCTTACATCATAGACATAGGGGGTATTTATACTAGTAACAACCAGCCTTAGAGAGGTATAAACACGAAACAAAAGTATTTTCATTTGCTAATGTGAAGGAGCCTCTTCGGGAGATCTACAGAGCCGAATTATGTGTGGTTGTTTGACTTCTGCGCAGTCTTCAGTATTTTGATAATAACGTCTTCTAGGAATCTCCAAATAACGTGGGGTTGGATGCGTTGGAAAGCTGACTTGATAAGATTTCTCACCATATATAGCATGCTTAATGAAACTTCATAGAATGATGCAGTTTAATGTGAAAACTTGGTCATCAAGAAGACTGTTGACATTCTGACCAGTCAACACTAAAGTAGGTCGGCTGCCTTTCTGGTAGATTTGATATAAGTCGGCCTTAGAATCATTGGAAACTAGACTTCAAGAGCTTTCCAAAAAGTACTTATGGGCCTTCATAGCTTTTGGGAATCAAATGATATGACTGTTTCTTCTGGACGGTTCTGTTGCGCTGGACTGACTCGGACATAGCTCTTCTTTCTAATTCGCCCTTGATGTGTTTTGTCCTTCCTCTTTGGTGAACCAAAATAATATCAACATACAGGACTTAGGTATCATAAAGTTCTCATTGAAATTCATAAAGTAGCGTGTGCACCTCTTGTTGTAGCTTCTTAGCTCGGCTACGTGTAATTGGTCCATCAAAGACTTGGGTTGGTGACGATGTTGGTTGTACTTTAGTTGATGTAGCTTGATTTGGGGGTTGTAATATGTTGCTTAATGGCGTGGTCGTATCATCTTCTGTCCTGTAGGAGTGGGGGCAACCTGACGAGTGTGAGGTGTCCGTGGAGACCCCTGTGGAGTGTACTGAGCTGGGCGTGGTCCTCCTCCTGGACGAGTTGGTGTACCCTGGGGCGGAACGTAGCGAGGACGAACATTGCTGCTACCCTGCCCCTCGGTAATGACCTTTCTCTTCAAATCTCCTAATTGAACACGCTTGTGTTCAATAGCAAGAGCCTTATCCAGCAGCTTCTAAAATGATGGAAATGTGTGAGAAACCAGTGCATACTGTAGGGGCCCATTGAGTCCTTCTGTGAAGTGATCTTGCTTCCTTTCATCATCTGCCACCTCATCAGGAGCATATCTTGACAGCTGAATGAATTTGTCACGGTACTCGCTGATAGACATGTTGCCTTGCTTCAATGATAGAAACTCTTTCTTGATCTTCATCAATCCAGCAAGAATGTGGTAGTTTCTGAACTAAGGTGTGAATTTTGCCCAAGTAATAGTGTCAGCAGCATCATGGGCAGCAACATAAGAATCCCACCAGTCAGCAGCTGGACCTGTCAGATGACCAGAAGCATAAAGAACCTTCTCCTGGTCAGAGCATTGGGCGATGTTGAGCATCTTCTCAATTGACTTCAGCCAATCATCAGCATCTAGTGGATCTGGCGAACTGGCCAAGGTTGGCGGCTTGTGACTCATAAATTCCCGATGCTTGTCCCAGGGTGGAAGTGGAGGTGGTGGTGGAGGCAGTGGTGTTTGCTGCTGTTGCTGTTGCGCCCTTCTCTCCTAGCTTATATCCTCTCGCTCTTGGTGCATCTCCTAGCGTATATCCTCTCACTCTTGGCGCATCTCCTAGCGTTTCTACCGCATCTGCGCGTGCATATCCTCCATGGTGTCTGCCATCTGTTGCATTATCCGCATCTGGGCAGTAACTGCGGGATCAGCTCTGGCTGTTGGAGGCTATGGAGGATCCATCTCAAGTTGTTGTTGTTGTGGATGTCTAAATATCCTCCGAGTGTGTCGATTGGGAGGTAGATCAATTCCACCACCCTTCCTGGTATTCACCATCTGAGTTAGAAACATATGGTAAGAGAGAAAGGATTGTAGACAAGGCAGGTAATTACGAGGCATGTTACTCTGGGGGATTTGTTAGCTAAGCAGATTAATGTTTTACCTACCAAAGCTAATTCATTACCTTATGGTGGTACATGCTAAGATGTCCATTTATAATATCTCAATCAATCAAAGAAGCAAATCATGCATTTATCATCAGAACAATCAACCAACATTTTTAAATAGAAAAAATACTTTTAATTTCGTCTTAGGTTCCCTATCTCTTAAGAATGTCATAAATGTAGGATTCCAAGGTGTGAAACCCATCTTGTCTTAGAGTTAAAAGATAAGAGTAATCAGAGTATGACAACAAAAGGTGAGATAGGATCAAGATAAGATAAGTATAGAATGAATTAGAGTAAGGTAAGTAGGTAAGGGTTTTGTCCATTTCTATCTAGGTTTCGTCCTACAGTCAACATTTCATCTGATACCACTTCTGTCACACCCGGATTTAAGGAACAAAGCCGGGTGCATCTCATATATGCGCTAGAGAAGACAACACATATAATAACAGAGTGCATAGAGATAAATGTCATAAATATCATAAATGTACTTATTACATAGCGGAAGTCTTACAAAAATAAATGATAAAATAAAGCGAACTAAATTTTATTCCCTGGCGCCACAAAGCTGACTGGGAGATGCCACCTAGATCAAGTCAAAAGCCTCAGTGCTAGGCGGCTCCTCTTCGACCACCTGTTCTTCTCCTGTGGGGGTGTGAGATAGCAAGAGTGAGCTCACACAATTTCATCGCCCAACAAGTTGTGGGGAATAATGTGCATGAACTCACCAAAGGTGGGAGTTCATGTGAAGTGTAAGGCTGATCAATAAAATAAAGGTTTTAGCTGAGCATTGCTTTTATAAGTTGGTCAACGCATTTTAATAGCAATTACTAAGTGTAAGTAAATACCAAACCTTAGTAATAATAAATAAAAATAATAATAAAATAATCCCAATGCGATGCAAATGACAAATTGAATTTAATTCCATACATTAATCATGTGAGTGTCCGAACTACTCATGATCGTGAGCACGGCTAGTATACCAGTTTTACACTCTGCAGAGCTTGCGCATCTTTACCCACAAGTCATGTTACCCATTTTTCACGGGGTTGATCGGACCCCATACACCTCTACCAAGGAAGCGAGGCAGGGTACCACTACGAAGTATTTATAAAGTTCCACTAGCTTCAGAAAACCCGCTATAGTTTCTAGGAAGCTCCAGTGCAGGAATCCCTCACCTGACCGCCATCGCATCAAAATCAACCCGAGGACCTCCCTACACTGACCACTCCCCTACTGCCCTTGCCCCTTTTGGGTAAGATAGTCATCTACTAGCTTTCCTAGTTAATCAGCCAAGGGCGTCCCATACCACCCTTGTGGTAGCACTGTTTTCCCGGGTGGTTCTCCATGTTCCCATTAACATAATGATCTTATCATGAATAGTAAACAATAACTGGTAACAAAAGTGTAACAATGAGTGATGTATATCTCCATACCCAAAACCACATAAAGCAATAGCATATACTACCCAAAAATATTCAGTGGTAAAACAAGGTATAAAGATAGCCAAAACTAGGGTAACCTACTGGATCCCATCAAAATTAACCTATGCAGATCATTATGATTAATAATAACATGACTGGGTAAAAAGGAAGTGATCAAGGGCACAACTTGCCTTCAATGAGCTCCTGCTCAGCGACTTCTATTTGCTGGGCACCAGGATCCTCAACTACTGGCTCTTCTACTTGCCACAATACAAACATGCATAGAATAAGGGAGAAATTAACATCATACCGAACATATAAACAAAATACACAGTAATAATCTACACATTAAAATAAGATCATAGGAACAATAATCATTAAATTTGGAGTTATAGATTTTAAGTTATGCATTTTCAAAGATTTTATGTGTTTGATACAAGATTAATTAGGACACAAATTTTAATGTGGCTTTCATGCCAAAACAGAGACACTAGGTGATAAACAATAATATTACAAAATTTTAGAAACTGGAATGGATCAATTTGGACTAATGGATTTTCTATGATTTAAACAAGTTCTAGCATTGATTTTTACATTAAAAATGCATTTAAAATTTAACTTCTCTGTTATACTAACTATCTGGACTAGGCGCATGAAAACCAGAGAACCCGGGGGCTTCGGTGCAAACTTCTTAGGACTCAGTGAATACTGGCGATGGATGGCGAGTTCATTTTCTAATTCGAGAGGGTTTCTTATGCAAGATTCCAGGGCCGAAGGGGTACGGTGAACTACTGGCCGTTAGATCTATTTTTAGCGCCCAGGATTGGATCTCCTTATCCCACGAATCAGTATTCATCCGCGACCCACGGATCGGAATCCAACGGAGCGAAATTAAAGATTTGTGGCCGATTCTGGTCCGTCCGATCGCATCCTACGACTCACCCTCAACCCCGAAGCGGTACGCACCGGGTTTAATTGCAGCCGCATACACCCTATTCGGCGGTGCGCGCTATCCCTCAGTACTATGGACTCGGCGGCAACCGCACGCCCCAGCGGAGCAATCCCGCCAACGGCGGCGCCATGACCGGGAATGGCCCAATCCGTTCCCCCGCGACCTAACTCTGTCCCGTGCCCGGCTTTACGTAGAATAGACAACATGGAAGACGCTCTGTGCTCCCATACCAGGTTTCCCCGCGAGTAGCGGACTGCCCCCATCTCGTAGCGGACTCCGTCGTGCGGTGTACTCCGGTGAGAAATCCCCGTGCAATAAGCCCACGATTCGTCCCTGGTCTAGGCGCTATACAACGTACAAAGGAGGACGAAAACATGGCAGAGGTCTCACCTTGATTGGCGCGGTCAAAGGCCAAGCCCACGATGGCGTGCGGAAACTGCGGTGGCAGCACCTTCTTCCCTCTGATCCCCCTCTCACACTCTACTCTGTCTATGGCAATGGAACTTCTAGGACGAGGCGACCCGGTCGCGTGCAAAGGAAGGCGACCACACTCTTAAACAACCCAGGTATGGCGAGGACCCTGGAGTGAGCGCGATTTAGTCGCGGTGGACGCGACATCGTCGGCCATTCTGTTTTGCCGGCACACGAAGTCCGCGGGAGAGATGGTCTCTGGGCCCCACCACGCAGCGAGCTTTTGCGAGGTCGGTGCGACTGGCAGGTAGGCCCAGCATGCGCGAAGCAATGGGAAGGTCCGCGCATGGCGCTGGGTTTGTTGCTGCGGCGGCGGGGATGACATGCGAAGTCGGCTTGTAGGTCACTAGATAAATGCAGCTTGATTCATGCGTGTGGCCGCTGGCTGATCGGTAGGCCCCCCGGTGTCAGCCTACTGCATGCGCGCGGGATGGAGGAAATATTGGGCCATGCGTGCATACGAGGGAAGAGGAGAGTGGGCCGAATAGGGTGTCGTAGGCCCAGTTAGGTTAGGTCTTTTTCCCATTTTCTTTTGCATTTACTTTTCTCTTTCCCAAATTCAATTTGAATTCAAATTTTAAATTCAAACCTTGTACCAAATTTTCTTAAAATTATATTGTGACCCTAAAGGTACTAATTTTGGAAATATATAAACTTTCTTTATATTTTATATATCTTCTCTTTTTCAAACTCTCAAATTAGGTATTAAATCCTTAATTTTGACATTAATTTATTTCCATTAATGAGATTACTCTTTTCATCTATTGCACAAACAAACAAAAGCCAGCATGATGCATAATTTAGTAGTGTGTTATTTGTTAATTGTTTTATTTTAGATATGTTTGTTTAACATGTGCCAATAAATGGTAGTCACAAAAATAAGGAGATTACTCTATTCTCTTTGTATACATTTTTGGGTATTACAAGATTCCAGGCATAATACGATAAGGGAGCACCAACATTCGAAATCTTGCCTCTCAACATCAAGTCGATTCGGCTCAACATGTCTTCTTCAAGAATCCGTGTGTCAGTAATTCGGCTAGGGTCATTTGTGGCAGAACCTCCCAAGGTATCGGGCCCACATGCACCTGTCCTTGTCCTAAAGACCTCAGACGGCCATGCATGTGTACCATATAATTTAACAGGATCCGTCCGATTGCCCCAAGGACATCGGATAAACCACTTACAACCAGAACCGCGATATTAAGTAGCACAAATCACACACACCAATATTTTTGCAGCGGAAATATTATTACCAAAATTTTACAAGTTACAAATTTTTTTCATTATATTCATCAGAGTGATTACAAAAGTATAAGTTTGAAATATATGCTAGCTCAAGTGACCATCCTCAGTAAGACGTATAGAAGGGTTACTTAGACTTATAAGAAGGCCGAGCCCACCGGCACTTAACACCATCAGCAACAGCACAAAACTATAACCTGAAAAACAACAGGGAATAAAACCTTGATTATGGAATTACCCAGCAAGACTTATCCGACTAAAGAAAAGACTCTCAAGGGTATGCTGGATTTAGGAATCAAGGAGAGGCTTTTAGCGAGAATCAACTTAAATACTTTTTGCAGAAATAGCTTACTAAAGTGAGTCCTTACTTTCAATATTTTAACACCAGATTAAATATTAATAGACTATGTTTGCATCTGGTCTAATTTCACCATCTCATCAATACAACATCATTTTTATTCATGGGGTTCACATCCTGACTTAGGTTGTAGGGCAGTGACCAAGTCTCCATTATCCGGGATATAACGGCTATCCGAATTGATTTACTCAGCTGAGGATCTCTAACCACACGACATATGTAGCACTTAACCCTTGCATATGTCAACCGTTCCCACAGATCCTCCACAATGTGAACCGGTCCGCACTACCCGGGAGCACAGTACTCCTCCATCCAGCCTCCATCCAGGAGGGTACACGCTACTCCCACCATCTCCCATGCCCAGTGCGCGGTTGTCTTTTCACGTATGGAATAGCCGGGTTCAAGCTTACCCTGTCCCATATCCAGGGCATGTGGCCAGTTAAGATAGTCCTTGATCATACAGGCCTACATACGCATCCAATCCTTAATTAACATGGGCGGAGCATCACCTGTTCCTAGCCCAAGTCCCGATTTAAGTACTTCATCCTTAGGATTGTTTATGTTCCTAAGGAAGAAAAGAGCATTATAGGGAACTTTGCAGTAAGATCCCACCATGCTCCCAATGAAAATATTCTTGCAGGTAGAAGTCGTCCTTCCTCAGGATAACCCCTGAGCTAGGCCTTAATGCAAAAGACAACCTCTATCCACAAGATCTGAGCAGGGCTAAGCATTTTTGTAAATCATATTTTGATACTTCATCTGAAGTATCTATAAAGGTATGGATATCAAGGTAGGCAATGCAGCAAAGGGTTTCCAAGCAACTTCTGTAAACCTAATGCACATTTCGCTAGACTTAAAGTGTGTAAAAATTATTTAAAAACACAAGGAAGGGGTCGCATGCACCGGGGCTTGCCTGGAATAGCACTAGGTTAGTGTTGTTAGACGTCGATCACTTGACGATCAGCCTTTGTTCCGATACTTGATTCGTCCATCCATCTTCAGGTTCGTCCATCAGCTTCACTATGCAGAGTAGTCCACCCGTTACGTCATCTTGGGGTCGTCTCGACTCTTGTCCTCCACATCTCGTGATTAATAAACGTACCTAAATGATTTGCATAATGCACATAAATGCATCAAAACATGAATAGCGCAAATCTAAATAGTGATACACGATAGCGAATTACACACCTATCCGCGAGGCGTTGTACCATTTCATACGGAACCACTAGTTATCGGCATATGACTAAGTGCAATAGCCGTGTCTTTCTAGCTTAACCAAATCTAATTCAAACATCAAGCAGCAATGAATATGAATACACGCTATGTTATCTTTAGATAAAGCATAACATCGAGAGCCTAACAATATTTAGACTCCTATTATTGGACACCCAGAGTTATAATATATGCAGGAACAATTTAACTAACCTTTTAAATCATGTTTCTAGATTAATTTAAATTACATACTAATTAAATAGGACTTTACACTATTCGCTCTAGACAACGCAAAGCACATGCCATGGATTAACTCGAGAGTTGCAATTCATGGACTTCATAAAATTCCAAAACTAGTGCAACAAATTATTTATTTAATTATTTCCATTAAGTGATTTATTCTACTCACGGTAAAAGTATTTATAAGTAAGCAAATATTTGATGACCAAATGAATACGCTTCAGTGAGCGTATCTAAGCCTACGTAATTCCGAAGTTGAGTGAAAGTTCGCCAAGATAGCTAGTGACGAAACCGACTCCGGTAACACACCAAGCATCAGGCGAAAATCGCCAGAAACTTCATTTTTTTTACACAAACTAGTTTCTTTCTTCGCCGATCTACCATACACAAACATAAAATATCGAACGATGGCGCTAACAACAGCCGACCACAATCACACAAGAACCTATTTCTCTTGAAATTTATTCCGCATCCACACATACATCGAATCAAATAACCATACCTGCTCTACCACACGACATGTGAATGAAGCGAGAGGAACGCGTGAGGCCGCATAGAGGAAACCCGCCAAACGTGACGGCTTGCTAGACACGAGGAGCGGCGAGGTAGACGTCGAGGACGGGGATAGTGAATGATGACAAAGTAGCGAGACGAGCAGGGAGTCGACGGCGGGGCTGCAGAACGGTAGCGAGTTCAGGGCGCTCAGCACTTGGGCGATGACGACTCCGCTACAACGACAGCGAAGGGCAAGGCATGTAGCTCCACGGTAACACGGCGATCTGGCGCAGCGGAGCACACAAAAGGCCGATGCTGAAGTCCGAGCTGCAGGTCGCCGGCGAGTCAGGAGTAGCAGAGTTGGGCAAGATGCAGACGTGGACAAAGTCGAGCCGGAGCAGGTCGCCGGACCTGGGCGAGCTCACCGGCGCGGCTGGCAGCGCACAGCATGGCGAGGAGGCGGCACAGAGAAGGCAGCGGGAGAGAGAGCTTGGCCGACGAGGGAAGCAGAGACGAATCGTGCGTCTGGTGCCGCGTGGAGAACAGGCTGATGGAGGAGGCTATGAGATCTGAGCGCTGGGAGGACCTGGAAGCCGAGCACGGAGAAAGCAAGGACGAGCGTGCGCGTATACGTGATTTCCGGTGCTCATCGCTTTTGGACTTGAACAGGGGTTGGCGTGGATATTTCTGCTAGGGAAAAATCAGATAGAGAGCGGTGGAGATTTTTTTTTTTTTAGCAGCCGACGTTCACCAGCTAAGCACGTACGAGATTTTATCTTCTAAAGAAAGGAGAGGATAGGAACGAACGCAGACAAAAAAAGTCAACGCAGCAGATGAGTTACAAAGAGAAGCTAAGCGGTGGCTGGAAAATATCACAGGGAGCCATGTCTTTTAGACATGAGGAGAGAATACGTGAGAATAAAGGATAGAGATGGCTGGAGCGTTGTTCAAAGGAGTGGTACGACACTTGATGGAGAGGATAAGGCCAAGGGAGATGAACGTTCTCATAAATCGTACGTGAGATATTTCTGCTTTTCCAAAACAATTTCAGATTCAATATTTAGATAAGATTTGATTTGGCGGATACTCTAAAGTCAGATGAAATCCGTACCATTAATTCACTTTTGAAGATTTAGATCGAGGCGAGAAATAAATGGACCGAACCAAAATAGTATTGACTTCGGTATTTTAGACTGTATTTAGTTCCGTCTAATTTTTACGATCCTCACCAGCTATCGTTTAGTTGATTTGATGCCAAAGATAACTTGCTGAGAGGAACAATTCACTTAATCAGCTGGCGCATCGTTCTGATCGGACAACACGGGGCTCCAAATTTTACATAAAATCATAAGTTTTCTGATTTTCATTTTCACTTACGCGCGTGATCCGAACGTTTCTAAATTCGCTAGCAAACGAGATTAGGTAATCCAAAAGTTCATGAAACCTTTTTAACTGTTTAGATTATGGAAATGAATACGACACCAAACTCGAGCTATTTTTCCGAAGTCGCAATAATGCTCATAACCAATCTAAACAACACCGGACTCGGCATTTTTGAAGGTCACTAAAGTCCGAGCTTCGTGAAATATTTTGGGCAGTCGTCCATATTCGTCGTTTACGTATAGTAACACCTGGGGTGTTACAGCCCTCCCCCCTTAAAAGAATCTCGTCCCGAGATTCGGAGCGAAAGACTTTTAAGAGTAGAGAAGCATGTAACCCATGTTCATATCAGCGATAATCGTGAGACACTTCCAAATAAAGGCGAGCGTCTCAGGATGTCGTTTCCCTAGTGGGCATAACAGGTATCGCCTTAGGCTAATTTAGAAATGTCCACCAATAGAGACGATGCCTGCCAGAAGAACACATAAGGTTCCATGTGTACAGTTTGCTTTTTCTGATGACATTGTACTATCTGAGTCTGTTGGGCGAGCGGTAGATATGCGACTTTACCCAAACAGAACCAGATGCAACCTCTTGGGTAAAACACACAGAAAGAGGTTTACCAACAAGTGGTCACGATAAGTTCATAGCACACGAGGCCATCACATTTAACTCGTGTTAGCCATAGAATCCAAGTCCCAGAAAAATTATAAAGACTCGGAAAATATCAACGAAGAGATCCGTTGATGTTGACTTCGCAACCAGTCCATTTTATCCAGTACTAATCATGGCTCGACTTGATCACATATGCTGATAAAACACACGTGAGGCGATCGAGGCATGACTAGAGCGATAATTAGGTGGTTATTAGTCGACTTAACTTGATCTGTGTAAGTACTTTCTTAGAATGGTTTGAACCAAAGTGAGTTTAGATAACTCGATAAAACGATCTCTAAACTCAACCTTTGTTTATTAGGCAGTTACAAGTTAGTAAAACCAACTTGTTGAACTACCTTTGACATTGAGCAAGTCCTCTCAGTACCATCGGTAAGCCAAGGGTTGAGAGTTCGCATTTGCTAACAGGAGATCAGGTATTTGGATCATTTGGTCAGGTTGTTCATCCGTTTCTTCATGCGAGATGAACAAACTTGGTTAGGGAATACATGGTTTAAATAAGAGAGCGAATGAACAAACTCCTGCATCTCAGCAGCAGGGGAAAAAATCTCCATTTGAGAACTAATTAGTTGTCTTCCAACAGTAAAAAGCTCCAAAGCTTCACCTTTACACAGAGGACGTAAAGGGAACTTGTATAAGTAGTCACTACCAAGATCCAAAAGAAAAGAGACCACACATGAAAGTGGTATGCCCTTTTGATCCAACAGAGATGATAGATGTTTCTTGATCACTCGACAAACAATATAGAAATTGTTTCAAGGGAGGAGTCCATGGAAGATCACATATTAGGGTAGTTCCACAATGGATCATGACTAGAGACCTTGATACCAGCAACCGATGAGTAGCACAGCCCTGTGTGCGCATTCACAGGAGGTTCTCAGTTTCGCTGCGGCACCATAAGTCCTTAATCGTGACACCACTACCAAACTGGCACCAATAACGAATCTTACGTAGCAAAAACAGATTGTGCCAAGATAACGCATTGACATAGTCTCATAATGGATTACAACTACTAACTGTGATACCAACGCGTGCCGAGCAGCACAACCGTGTGTGCGCACACACAGAAAGCCCTCGGTTTCGTCGCGGTATCATCAATTTTCGTCATAACACCATTACCAGACGTAACCAATAAGAAATCTCACGTGGCACAAATAGACTAAGTCAGGATGATAATATAGAAAAGAGACTCCACCTGTAAGAGGGTTACAAGTAGAGAGCCAAATAGATCATGGCCCGAGGAAATGAACAAGGCATGGCCATAACCCAAACTGGTTGATAAAGGGAGTATGATGGGAGACTGTTAATTCAGCCCCAAGCATATTTCTATGCCCATCGCAAAGATTACAAGGTCAAGGATTAGTATCTGATTAGATATGAAGGGAAGTCAATTTTAAGATTAAGTTGGTATGCCTTTGAGAGACATGAGGAAACCAAAGGCATAACACTTAAGAAAATGATTGGATATGTATTTCCTAGGTTGGGTTGGTAAAGTGACAAGATAATCCGCAAGGAGAGGCCAAATACAATAGAGACCTCAACCTGCATCAATTGATCAAGAGAATGGTTCTAGAAGGAGGCATGACTTGAGATTCTTGTTTTAAGCTTGGGTATACTTTATGTCCAACAAGGAAATTGTCTACGCATTCATTTGTATGGGCTTGGTCATGGAGCGATAATGGAAAATTCAAATTTTGGGTCATGGTTCACCAATTAAGAACATGGTCTAGCTTTGGGTTTAGGCAAACAAGTCACTAACCTTCTATCGACACATCAAGTACCAGAGCAAGCACATATAACACCCTAACAGGTTACCTAAGGAAACGGAGAATAACTATTTCACTGACGTTCACAATACCGCATTACACCACATTAACTACAATCAATGGTTACTGGAATAAGGATGAGAGAAGCATTTTGGGTATTTAGGTGACAAACATGATGCAACAATCAGGATGCATGCTCGTCTTATTCGTCCTCACAATTTTTGCCAACATATAGTGGCTTTCACGTTCTATGGCGGTGGCATACCGACTCACTCCGTCTTGAATACTAGTCACACTTTTCTAGGGTTTATTTATGAGAGCACCTAGAGGGGGGTGAATAGGTGATCCTGTAAAACTTAAAACTTAACACTACAAGCTTGATTAAGAGTTAGAACAATGAAATCAAGTGAGTAGAGAGGAGAGCTCTTGTGAAGCACAATAGACACAATAAGGACAAGCACAGGAGACACGAGGATTTATCCCGTGGTTCGGCCAAGTACAAAACTTGCCTACTCCACGTTGTGGCGTCCCAACGGACGAGAGTTGCACTCAACTCCTCTCAAGTGATCCAATGATCAACTTGAATACCACGGTGTTCTTCTTTACTTTTCTCTTTCCCGTTTGCGAGGAATCTCCACAACTTGGAGTCTCTCGCCCTTACAATAAGAATCACAATAAAGCACTAGAGTAAGGGAGGGAAGCAACACACTCAAATCCACAGCAAATACGCACACACAAGATCAAGACTTGAGCTCAAAAGAGTATCACAAGGTTCTCACTAGAACGGAACTCAAATCACTAAGAATGTCGAACAAGTATGCAAGAATGAAGTGTGAATGATCAACAATGCTCAAAAGTTGCTTGGTGTTCTCCTCCATGCGCCTAGGGGTCCCTTTTATAGCCCCAAGGCAGCTAGGAGCCGTTGAGAGCATTCCAGGAAGGCAATTCTTGCCTTCTGTCGCCTGGCGCACCAAACAGTCCGGTGCACCACCGAACACTGTCCGGTGCGGATCTCTTTCCTTATTTGGCAAAGCCGACCGTTGCAGATTCCGAGCCGTTGGCGCACCGGACAGTCCGGTGCCCCTTCTGACCGTTGGCTCTTGCCACGCGTCGTGCGCGGATTATGCGGCCGACCGTTGGCCCGGTCGACTGTTGGCTCACCGGACAGTCCGGTGCACCACCGGACAGTCCGGTGATTTATAGCCGTACACCGTTAATTGCTTCCCGAGAGCAGCCAGTTGACAGACGCCGGCCTGGCGCACCGGACACTGTCTGGTGCACCACCGGACAGTCCGGTGCACCCAGACCGAGTTGTCTTTGGCTGAACAAAGTCATCTATTTTTCAACTTGATTTCTCCTGTTTCCAGCACTTAGACACAATGAAAGCATCTAGGCCCCTGGTTGGTTTTAGTGATTAATGACAACGTAATATTATATGTGACTAACGTGTGTTTTGCAGAGACAAATGGTAAGTTAGGTCGCATGACAGGTAGAAGTACTACAACGGTGAAAACAATCCCGGAAATAAGAACTCGAAGCGACGGCTAAAATGACGGAACAAAAGGTGAAGGTCTACGGAGTCCGAGTGTCAAGGAGATGTGGACACTCGCGATTTAGTTAGGTCTTTTATTCTCTTTTAGCCGTACTATAAAGAGGGGTTGTCGATGAGTAGTTTGACCAAGAGAGTTCTAGTGTAGTGTTGGTGCACAATCACACTCATATACAGTGCTAGGTGTCACTCTAGAACTCACACACAAGTTAGAGCGAAAACCGATTTGAAAATCAGCTGAAAAACAAGACTTAGTGTTGCTGGCTTAGGGGCACCGGACTGTCCGGTGTGCACCGGACTGTCCGGTGCACCCTCTGCCAGGTGGGGCCAGGCTGGTCCACAGCAGAGTCTTCCCAGTCGCAGAAACCCGAGAGCGCAGCCTTCGGAGATGAATTTTAGTGGCACACCGGACACCGCACCGGACTGTCCGGTGTGCACCGGACAGTGGACTGTTCACTGTCCGGTGCGCCATGAGTCCAACGGCTAGCTGTCAGAACTAGCTGTTGGAAGTGACCGTTGGCGCACCGGTGGCGCACCGGTGGCGCACCGGACTGTCCGGTGCGCCATCGCGCAGTAAATGCCTGTAACGGCTAGTTGGTGGGTGAGGGCTATTTATACCCCCTCCACCCACCATATTCAATGTCTTGCACTCCACATTTATTCCAGCACATTGGTAGAGCATTGCAAGCACCAAAAGCCTAGTGAGGAGATTAGAGAATCATAATCCGCGCTTGTTCCTCATTAGCGCTAGTGAGAGCCACCTAGAGCACACACCACTTGCATTAGGCTTCTCTTGGTCAAGCGAAAGTCTACGGCTTGTTACTCTTGGTGATCGGCATCACCTAGACGGCTTGGTGGCGTTGGAAGCTCGATGATCACCGTGAAGATCTTGTTGGTGACCCGACTCAAGTTTGTAAGCGGTCTTGAGGGATCCACCGCGCCGGAGTGGCAAAGGATCATCTCGTAGTGAGCACTTGGTTCTTGCGAGGACCAAGGGGGAGCGATACCCTTGCGCGGGTGCTCCAACGAGGACTAGTGGAGAGTGCCGACTCTTCGATACCTCGGGAAAAATTGGAGGAGTCTTCTAAACTTTGCTTTACATTCCGCACTTAATTCAAGCACTTTACATTGTGTATTTGTTTAGCAAGTATTTGAAGTATTGTCTTACCCTTGTTACATTTCTAGTATTATATTCTTAGTGCTAGTTGTTGGGGTGAAGTTGGGCTCTTGTTTAGCTCTTGCTTAGGTTTTAATTAGTGTTGATTTTTAGAAAATCCCAATTCACCCCCCCTCTTGGGCATCGTGATCCTTTCAATTGGTATCAGAACCTTGTTGCTCATAGATTAGCTTAACCGCTAGAGTTACGATGTCCGGTGGGGATGGACCTCCTCCCGTTTTTGATGGTGACGATTTTCCTTATTGGAAAATTCGTATGGAAGCATACTTAGAGGCTATAGACATTGGTGTCTATAAAGCCGCCACACAAGGGTTTCCCCAACCTAGAGATCCCACAAATCTTGTAGGTGATGAGTTCAATTATGATAAATGGAATGCGAAGGCCAAAAACACCCTTTTTAGAGGCCTTTGCAAAGATGTGTTCAATAGAGTTCGGAATCATAAAAATGCTCATGATTTGTGGGTGGACATTTGTGCTCTACACGAAGGAACTAGAAGTGAACGTGAGGAAAGATATCACATAGCTATGCAAAAGTTAAATTCTTTTGAAATGCTTACTAATGAAAATGCAAACGCTATGTACTCACGACTTAATATTCTTGTAGAGGAAGTCAATGGATTGGGGCTTACTCAAATCTCATAACCGGATGTTGTGAGGAAGATTCTCAGTGTCCTCCCAATAGACAAATATGGACACATTGTCACTGTGCTACATCAAATGGATCTTTCAGTTACCACACCTACACAAATTTTGGGAAAGATCAATGCCCATGAAATGTACATGCACATCAACAAAGAAGAATCATCTTCCAAAAGAAAGGATTTGGCTCTCAAAGCAAATCATGAAAGAAAAGGGAAAGCAAAAATACAAGTTGAGGAAGAGTCCTCAAGTGATGATGACCTTGATGCAAACATTGCCTTGATGGTAAGGAAGACCACCAAGATGTTGAAGAAGCTAAATAGAGAAGGCATCAAATTTGATTCAAGAAAGAAGAAGTTCTTTTCCAACAAAAGAAAGCCCATTTCTGAGATGGACTGCTACAACTGTGGTGAGCTTGGTCATCTTGCTCATCAATGCAACAAGCCCAAGAAGAACAAGTTCAAGGGCAAGAAAGAAGATGACAGCGATGATGAAAAGAAGGAAAAGAAATTCTTCAAGAGGAAGGATGGGAAGCAAAAGAGGTTCCACAAGAAGAAAAATGGAAAGGCCTATATTGTTGGCGACTGGCTCACCGACATCGAATCATCAAGTGGATCTTCTTCAAGTGAAGAAGAGGATGATGAAAAAGTTGCGGCCATCGCCGGGGACTTCTCTTCACCACCACCATCGCCATCATCCACTTCTCACCTATGCCTCATGGCTAGGGGTGAACGAAAGGTACAAAATGATATTAATATTGATGATGATAGTGATAGTGATAGTGATGAAGAATTTGCTTCACCTTCATATGATGAGTTAGCTGACTTACTTAAAGAATATACTCAAATCATTAGAAAGTCAAAAGCTAAATGTGATAGGTTGAAAAATGAAAATGAATCTTTGAATGCCAAGTATGACA
Source organism: Zea mays (assembly GCF_902167145.1). Lineage (NCBI taxonomy): Eukaryota > Viridiplantae > Streptophyta > Magnoliopsida > Poales > Poaceae > Zea > Zea mays. The sequence goes on along the minus strand of NC_050099.1, from coordinate 226,520,946 downwards.
TAGTTATAAAGGCTAGTGATGAAATAAAAGAAGAAAATAAAACTATGTCATCAACTGTAAATGAGCTCACAAACTCCCTAAAAGATGCTAAGGAAAAATATGACAAATTAAATGAAGCTAATAGGGAGTTGCAAAATAGACTAGTAAAGATCAAGGAAGACTATACTCAAATTAAATTTGATCATGACAATCTTCTTGTTGAAAATGAACTTTTATCTTGCAAAACACATGAGGCTATTAACCCTGTTGTTAAGCTTGATGTAGCAACCTCATGTGATGATTTGATTCAAGAAGAGCAAACTAGTCTACATGCTGAATTGACTGAAAAAGTTGAAGTCCTGACTTTAGACAACCAAAAATTGAAGAATTATTTGACTGATGCAACTACTAGAGGAAAAGTTGCTATTGAGAACAATGATTTCAACAATGAGTTGGCAGTGGATAATCAAAGGCTTAAGAATGAGGTCAAGAAACTAAAAAGTGAAAATGAACATCTTGCAACAAGTGTGCAAAAGTTCAACAAGGGTCAATACCTCCAAAATGAGCTGCTTATGAACACTGTTATGAAAAATAACAAGAGTGGTATTGGATACAATGCTTTTGTGCAAAAGAAAGCTATCACTCAATACAAGCCAAAGCAGACTCACAAGCCTATCAAATGCTTTGAGTGTGGAAATGAAGGTCATTTTGCCCACAACTGCAAAGCTAAACCACCAACTCCCTTGCCTAAGCACTCAAGACCATTTGCTTTCAATGCTCACTATGTTCTAAGAAAGGTTGCAAATGGAAAGATTAAGGTTACATTCCTAGGTCCACCAAATAAGAGTAGACCTAGACAAATCTGGGTGGCAAAGTCCTTAATTGAGAGAGTCACTGGTCCTATGCAATATAGGGCTCTCAAAACTCAAGCTTGAATTGTCTGTGAATGTAGGTGAACTACAAGACCGGTGGGAGCCATTGGGTTATTGACAGTGGATGCACACAACATATGACAGGCAACCCACGGATGTTCACCTCACTAGATGAGAATGTTGATGGTCAAGATAAAATCACATTTGGAGACAACTCAAAAGGAAAAGTGCAAGGACTTGGCAAGGTGGCAATCTCAAATGATTTATCAATATCAAATGTTCTCTTAGTTGCTCCTTTGAGCTTCAATTTATTATCAGTGGGACAACTCTGTGATCTTGGACTTCAATGCTTATTCACTCCATCAGAGGTTATTGTAACAAAAATGGATGATGAATCAATGGTATTCAAGGGATTTAGATACAACAACCTCTACTTAGTGGATTTCACTTCAGAAGATGCAGACTTAAGAACTTGCCTCTTCACCAAAGCTTCTCTTGGATGGCTTTGGCATAGGAGGCTTGCACATGTTGGAATGAGCACACTCAAGAAGGTATTAAAGAAAGATATGGTTAGAGGATTAAAGGATGTGGTATTTGAAAAAGACAAGCCATGCAGTGCATGTCAAGCTGGAAAGCAGGTTGCTAATACACATCCCACTAAAGCTTTCATGTCAACATCAAGGCCACTGGAACTACTTCACATGGATTTATTTGGACCTACAAATTATGTCAGTGCCGGTGGCAACCTCTACTGTCTAGTGATTGTTGATGACTTCTCAAGATACACTTGGGTGTTCTTTCTCCATGACAAATCTGAAGTTGCATCTATATTCAAGAAATTTGCCAAGAAAGCACAAAATGAATTTGATTGCAAGATTAAGAAGATTAGAAGTGACAATGGCAAAGAATTTGACAACACCAACATTCATGAGTACTGTGATGAAATTGGGATCAAGCATGAAGTATCTGCCACATATACACCTCAACAAAATGGAGTTGTTGAAAGGAAAAACAGGACCTTGATCACCCTTGCAAGAACCATGATTGATGAGTATAACACACCGGAGAGGTTTTGGGCTGAAGCTGTCAACACTGCTTGTTATGCATCAAACAGGCTATTTCCTCACCGGCTACTTGCGAAGACTCCTTATGAACTGCTAAATGGGAAAAAGCCAGACGTCTCATTCTTCCGGGTATTTGGGTGCAAATGCTACATCTACAAGAAACGCCATCACCTAGGGAAGTTTCAAAGACGTTGTGATATTGGTTTTCTTTTGGGTTATTCATTAAAGTCCAAAGCATATCGAGTATTCAACCATGCCACTGGCGTGGTAGAAGAAACATATGATGTGGAATTTGATGAGACTAATGGCTCCCAAGGAGCACTTGAAAATCTTGATGATGTAGGTGATGAGCCACTTAGGGAAGCAATGAAGAACATGCCTATTGGAGCTATCAAACCAAAAGAAGATGAAGAAGAGGTGCAAATCATTGACAAGCCTTCTTCATCAAATGTACCACAAGATGATGAAAAAGATGAGAGGCATGCAAATGAAGATACATTTGTCTCTCATGAACAAGCAAGGGTACAAGCCGAAGATGTTGATGCTCCAGGATCTTCTTCCCAAGTGGTTGACAGGAGAAACTCATCACTACTTCAAGCACATCCTCAAAACCAAATCATCGGGAGTCCTTCACAAGGGGTTATTACTCGATCACATAGACATGCTAATTTTATTGAACATCACTCTTTTGTTTCTTGTGTTGAGCCTACTTGTATAGATGAGGCGCTACAGGATCCAGACTGGGTGAATGCCATGCATGAAGAACTTAACAACTTCACCCGTAACGAAGTTTGGACCCTGGAGAAGCCCCCACAAGATGCAAGAATCATTGGAACAAAGTGGGTGTTCAGAAACAAACAAGATGATCAAGGTGTGATTGTAAGAAACAAGGCAAGACTTGTCGCAAAGGGATTCTCTCAAGTTGAAGGCTTAGATTTTGGAGAGACCTTTGCACCGGTTGCTCGACTGGAAGCCATCCGTATCCTACTTGCATATGCATCATGCTATGATATAAAACTTTATCAAATGGATGTAAAAAGTGCATTTTTAAATGGCTTCATAAATGAACTTGTATATGTTGAGCAACCGCCTGGATTTGAAGACCCTAGATATCCTAATCATGCTTACAGGTTGTCCAAGGCGCTATATGGGCTAAAGCAAGCTCCAAGGGCTTGGTATGAGCGTCTTCGCGACTTCCTCATCGAAAAGGGCTTCAAGATTGGGACCGTCGACACAACTCTCTTCACAAAGAAACATAACGGTGATATTTTCATTTGTCAAGTATATGTTGATGATATAATCTTTGGCTCGACAAATGACTATCATTGCAAGGAATTTGGTGAATTGATGTCGAAGGAGTTCGAGATGTCAATGATTGGTGAGCTAACATACTTCCTCGGCTTTCAAGTCAAGCAAATGAAAGATGGTAACTTTCTCTCACAAGAGAAGTATACCAAAGACTTGTTGAAAAGGTTCAACATGGAGAAGTGCAAACCAATCAAGACCCCCATGCCTACAAATGGACATCTCGACTTAGATGAGGGAGGTAACCCGGTTAATCAAACTCTCTACCGTTCTATGATTGGTAGTTTATTATACCTTACCGCATCTAGGCCCGATATTATGTTTAGTGTCTGCATGTGTGCTAGATTTCAATCTAATCCTAAGAAAGCTCATCTTCGCGCTGTTAAGAGAATTCTTAGGTATCTCAAGCACACCACAAGCGTTGGTCTGTGGTATCCCAAAGGAGCTACTTTTGATTTAATTGGCTATTCCGATTCGGATTATGCCGGTTGCAAAATTGATAGGAAAAGTACTTCTGGGGGATGCCATCTGCTTGGTAGATCACTGGTTTCATGGACATCCAAAAAGCAAAATAGTGTTGCCTTGTCAACTGCCGAAGCGGAATACATTGCCGCAGGTGCTTGTTGCACACAGATTTTATATATGAAACAAACTCTTCTAGACTATGGCGTAGTTCTAGAAAAAGTACCTTTGTTGTGTGATAATGAGAGTGCTGTTAAAATTGCTAATAATCCTGTACAACACTCTCGCACCAAGCACATTGATATCCGTCATCACTTCCTTAGAGATCATGTTGCTAAAGGAGATATCATATTAGAAGGAGTGAGGTCGGAAGATCAATTAGCGGATATTTTCACTAAGCCTCTTGATAAGACCCGCTTTTGCATGTTGAGGAATGAACTAAATATTCTTGATCTCAGAAATTTTATGTGAAATGTCAAATGGTGTTGTCACTTGCATTGCATATTTAAATTCCTTGTATTGCATCTAGGACTTGTCTAACCTAGTTGAGATAACCGCCATCAAAGCGAGTGAAAAAGCTTAACTCGGGTCAAACCTGACAAGTCTTAGTTTTTAAGCTTTTAGCACTTGAATTCTTACTTTCTATGCAATTATTGGTTCTTGAAATGTGCATGAGGTACTGCACTTAGGGGGAGTATTCAAAACTCAAATCACTCTTGAAAACCCCTAGTGCAAGCCCAAATGCAAATTTCACCATTTGCCTATTTTCTCTAAAAATTATCTAGCCTATGGCAAAATATTTTGAAAAGTATATGAGGGTGCCAATACCTGTCCCAACAAGTGTTATTTTGTGTGATTATAAGTTGGGATTTGGTTTGGTTAGGAGTTAGATAGAAAAATTCAAATTTTTCCAAACTCTCCTCTGTCTGGGCTCACCGGACAGTCCGGTGTGCACCGGACACTGCACTGTGCAATGTCCGGTGCACCGGCAGCCGCGCGCAAAAATCCTTTTTCCTGTGCGCTGTCCGGTGGTTCACCGGACAGCTACTGTGCGCTATCCGGTGTGCACCGGACAGGCACTGTAGACTGTCCGGTGTGCCCATCTCGCGTTTTAAAAAAAGGCCTCCAGCCCGACCGAGCCAGAGGCTCTGTCTCACTTCTCTGCCAGCGCCCGCGCTCTCAGCTCTCTGGCGATTCTCCTCTCCCGCCGGCGAACTTCAGCCACCGACGGCCACCGTCCCCGCTGGGCTCCGACGACCTCGCCCGTGCTCTTCCCCTCGGTGAGCAGCTACTCTCCTTCCCTCTTTCTCCCTGCTCTCGGTTTCAAAGTCTCTGTGACATTCTATTCACCACCCCCTTGTGCAAATTCAAATCCCTGTGAAATCTGGAGATTTCCTGTTGTGGAATGTGTTCCTTTGTATGCCTTAAACACCATTGCAGGTTTCTAGCTCCTTCGGGAGGGTTTTCCCACCCCAAATAAACTTTTCACCGAAACCCTAAATCCCCGCCCTTCACATGTTCGGTGAAATGCCTAAACCACCCAAACTTGCTCCAATTGAACCCAAATTTTTCAGGCACCTTCACCACACTTCCAGTAACCTACTTGCCAAATTTCACGCCAATCCGAGATCCCAGGCTTAAATTTCTCCAAAATTCCCGTTTTGAGCGATCGTTTCCGAGCCGAGTGCCCAAATATCTTTTTCTTCGACTAAATTCAAACCAAGCACACACTTCACTCATACTCACCTATATAAACCTATTCGTGAAGTCTCGGCTCAATTCCATGTCATTTCGTGCCTCATTTCGAATTCCAAACCTCCTATGTCACTATTTATCCGTCAAACGTCGCTTTTACGTCTTTTGACCTCTTGAACGTCCCGTCTCGTGCCATATCTCTCTGTTTATGTATTTATTCACATTTCATATGCTTATGACTATGTGACTAATACGTGCTCACCTCTTCTGTCATTTCAGTGACCTTGTGTGACCGTGTGCCGTCTCCCGTCCTGCCTGGATCGTCACCTCTCGTGTGAGCTTTCCAGGTAGACATCTCACTCTTTGCTAAATCTATCGGTCAATTTTGCTCTGTGCTTAGTCTCTCTATCTCATTTGCAGACTTTAGTTCAGGATGCCGCGCACGAAGAATGCGTCGGCGTCAGGGGGTGGCGATGACGAGGACCCACGTCGCCCCTTCAGGCAGGTGAAGGGCAAGACTGTCTATTTGGAGCAGCAGGAAGGCCGCAAGAAGCGACGTACGGACAGAGAGGCCCGTGCAGTAGCAGCAGCTGCAGCAGCCGCTGCGCAGGCCGCACTTGGAGATCAGCCCAATGTTCCATCCGATCAGATTGCATTCCGTGCTCGTCGTCTCACCTCCCGGCCTCGCTCCTCCACTCACACCTCCGCTTCCACTCCGCCACCCACTCTGCCTGCTCCCGTCACTCCTATTGCTCCATCCACCTCCTCAGCCATACCCACTACCTCCACTACGCCAGCTTCCACTGCTACCCCTGCTCCCGCTCCCGCTTCAGCTCCTCCTGTTCCTCCACCTCGATTCCGGGAGCGTGATGAGACTGAGGTCCGTCCACTGGTTTCGGATCCTCGTCTGTTTGATCTTCAGCGTGCTACTGCAGCCCGGGTACGTCGGTTCAGGTACGTACCCGTGGAGTCTTGGCTGCCAGCTCAGAGAGACCCAGCAGCAGGTGTTCTTTTCAGCACTCGGATTCAGGAGTCTTTCTTCCGGGCTCAGATGTCTGCTCAGATAGCGCTGCGAGTGCACCGCCTCTTGGATCTTCAAGCTTTTCTGCTTGCAGCCGGTGCTGAGTCTGAGGCGCATCTCACCTATCTGCCTGGCCTCCTGACCCTTCTGACTATCAGCGGCAGATATGTTGAGGAGTGGGTCCGCGTCTTCTACGCCTCCGTTTGGATTGACCCGGATCATCATTGGATGAGGTTCCGCTTTGAGCGAGAGGATGTCACGATCACTGCCAGTCAGATCCGACAGCTTTTTGGATTCCCTGAGTCGACTACTCGCCTTCACAGCCTCTGCTACGGCACTTCTGATCCTCCACGTCGCCCTCACGGCGGTGTGGCTCCAGGGACAGCTCACGTCGCGGCTCTGTTCCGCCCGCCTTTCACAGATGGGTCGCGACGTTCTCCAGCAGACTTCACTACAGTAGCGAAGTACTTATATGAGCTCATCAGACGGACACTCCTGCCTAGGATGGGATACAGGGAGGCTACCACTCATATTCAGCTTTGGCTCCTTGGTGCCCTGGTATCCCACTCTGAGTTTGATGTTGTGGACTTTCTGATCTGTGAGATTGAGGACACCGTTCTGGATGGGATTCGTGCTCGTCGGCAGTTACCCTATGCTCACTACTTATGCCACATTTTTGCGCAGCTGATTCAGCCACCTCGATTTCAGAGCACCCTTGAGGCCTCACGCCTTGTGTTTGGACCTTACCGCCCTGCTCCTGAGATTCCAGTACCAGCTTCTGCTTCTGTGTTTGACACTCAGGCCGAGGATGCAGCACTTCGACAGTTTGACACCCAGGGTACAGCAGCTGATGATGATGATGATGATGATGATGATGATGATTTTGGGATTCCTCCTCCGCCTCCGCCTCCTATGCCTCCACGCTCACATGATCATGAGGCTGGGAGCTCTAGTGCTGCCCCTGCTACTCCTCAGGCTATGGACCCTGCTCTTGCTTCGATTCTCCAGACTCTCACTCATCAGCAGGCTCACCTGGCAGCCGAGCAGGCCCGTTTATCCGAGAGGATGCTCTCGATGTTTCAGACTATGCAGGACAGGCAGGATGCATTTCAGCAGCAGCTACTTCAGGATCGGGCAGAGAATAGGGCATTCATGGCACTCATGCTTCAGCATTCTGGTATCTCAGCCCCTCCGGTTCAGTCTGCTCCGCCTCCTCCGCTTCACGCTCCAGTGGTGCCATCGATTTTGTCTGGACCCCCTGTTGATACCTCTCCGCTCCGGCCGGTCACCTTGGCGTTCACTTCTCCGGTTCTCAGCTCTGTCTGTCCGCAGCCGCCAGTGCCACCAGCATCTGCTGTCACCACTACCGCTGTGGCAGTATCTGTGACCGCTTCTGTTCCGGTAGCTCCTGCAGCGCGGCCTCCGTCCGAGTCAGTACCAGCTCCAGCTTCTACCGCAGATCCTGGATCCGAGACTGACTCTGACCCTCCGTCGGCGTTCGCTCTGCTACCTCGACCTCGACCGGATGCGCCCCCGCCGCCTCCTCCTGCTTCTGATGTTTAGGTTCAGGTCCCTTTTGGTGTTTGACGCCAAAGGGGGAGAGATATGAGTTGTGAGAGCTAGGGGGAGTTAGAGAGTTAGTAGAGAGTCAGAGTCATTTTGATGTAATATATGTGCCTGCTACTCTCTGCTGCTACTCTCTGTACTAGCTTTATGTTTTTGGCTCACAAACTCGTCATATACTCTCGTTGCGTATGATTGACTGGTTGTATTATGTTTTCACCTTATATCATATCACCAGTCTTCTAGCTCTTGTTTCATTAATTTACTCTCTCTTTTATATGAACAAGAATCTTATGATGTGTATGCGCTCACTCTTATTATTATGGTACACATTCCTTCTGTCAAAGATTACTGAGTATAACTAACCATTCTTTCTATTGACAGAATCTTCAAAACAAACTACTCTCACAAAACTTGTAGGGTTGTCATCAATCACCAAAAAGGGGGAGATTGAAAGCATCTAGGCCCCTGGTTGGTTTTAGTGATAAATGACAACGTAATATTATATGTGACTAACGTGTGTTTTGCAGAGACAAATGGTAAGTTAGGTCGCATGACAGGTAGAAGTACTACAACGGTGAAAACAATCCCGGAAATAAGAACTCGAAGCGACGGCTAAAACGACGGAACAAAAGGTGAAGGTCTACGGAGTCCGAGTGTCAAGGAGATGTGGACACTCGCGATTTAGTTAGATCTTTTATTCTCTTTTAGCTGTACTATAAAGAGGGGTTGTCGATGAGTAGTTTGACCAAGAGAGTTCTAGTGTAGTGTTGGTGCACAATCACACTCATATACAGTGCTAGGTGTCACTCTAGAACTCACACACAAGTTAGAGCGAAAACCGATTTGAAAATCAGCTGAAAAACAAGACTTAGTGTTGCTGGCTTAGGGGCACCGGACTGTCCGGTGTGCACCGGACTGTCCGGTGCACCCTCTGCCAGGTGGGGCCAGGCTGGTCCACAGCAGAGTCTTCCCAGTCGTAGAAACCCGAGAGCGCAGCCTTCAGAGATGAATTTTAGTGGCACACCGGACACCGCACCGGACTGTCCGGTGTGCACCGGACAGTGGACTGTTCACTGTCCGGTGCGCCATGAGTCCAACGGCTAGCTGTCAGAACTAGCCGTTGGAAGTGACCGTTGGCGCACCGGTGGCGCACCGTTGGCGCACCGGTGGCGCACCGGACTGTCCGGTGCGCCATCGCGCAGTAAATGCCTGTAACGGCTAGTTGGTGGGTGAGGGCTATTTATACCCCCTCCACCCACCATATTCAATGTCTTGCACTCCACATTTATTCCAGCACATTGGTAGAGCATTGCAAGAACCAAAAGCCTAGTGAGGAGATTAGAGAATCATAATCCGCGCTTGTTCCTCATTAGCGCTAGTGAGAGCCACCTAGAGCACACACCACTTGCATTAGGCTTCTCTTGGTCAAGCGAAAGTCTATGGCTTGTTACTCTTGCTGATCGGCATCACCTAGACGGCTTGGTGGCGTTGGGAGCTCGGTGATCACCGTGAAGATCTTGTTGGTGACCCGACTCAAGTTTGTAAGCGGTCTCGAGGGATCCACCGCGCCGGAGTGGCAAAGGATCATCTCGTAGTGAGCACTTGGTTCTTGCGAGGACCAAGGGGGAGCGATACCCTTGCGCGGGTGCTCCAACGAGGACTAGTGGAGAGTGCCGACTCTTCGATACCTCGGGAAAAATTGGAGGAGTCTTCTAAACTTTGCTTTACATTCCGCACTTAATTCAAGCACTTTACATTGTGTATTTGTTTAGCAAGTATTTGAAGTATTGTCTTACCCTTGTTACATTTCTAGTATTATATTCTTAGTGCTAGTTGTTGGGGTGAAGTTGGGCTCTTGTTTAGCTCTTGCTTAGGTTTTAATTAGTGTTGATTTTTAGAAAAGCCCAATTCACCCCCCCTCTTGGGCATCGTGATCCTTTCACACAATACATTAGTCTCCAAAACAATGTACTAAGTCTTAGAAACATACCTTTTTACTTGATTTGCACTTTATCCATCACTTCGCATAGATTAACATAAGTCCACTTGTGTTGGCACTCACTCACCAAAATACTTAGAAATGGCCCAAGGGCACATTTCCCTTTCAATCTCCCCCTTTTTGGTGATTTATGCCAACACACCAAAAAGCAACTAAAGGAAGTGCAACATCAATACAAATGAGAACTCAAAATTGTTTTGATTCAAATTTGGCATATATGGATCATTCTTTGCCACCACTTGGTTTGTTTTTGCAAATCAAACTCAATTTCCACACTTGTTGAAACATAAAGAGAGATATTTCAAGAGAAATTGATCAAAGATTCAAAAACTCCCCCTTTTTCCCATAATCAAGCCTTCTCCTCACAAGAGATCAATGTTTTGACAATAAGAGACAAACAAGAGTATTTTGACAAACAAAAACTCTAGCTCTACTATTTTCAAAATTCTCAAGTGGTAGCTGATTCATTTCTTGCTTTGGCCTTATTTTCTCCCCCTTTGGCATCAAGCACCAAAACGGGATCAATCTTGGCCCTTTAACCCCATTGCCTTACCAAAATCTTCAACTAAGAGTAACAAAGGCAATAAGAGTACAAAGATGAACTTGGAGTCAGTTACTCTTTCATCGGAGTGCAGTGGAAGTCTTGCATGGTCCAAGTCCACCTTCTCCCTTTCAAACCTCCTTTGAGACTCAATTAAGCAAACTCAAGCACACAGTTAGTCTCAAAGGGTCAAGTTGTAGCACATCTCCCCCTAAATATATGCATCACTTGCAAATGGACTTGTGAGGTCCGGGGAGTGTTTGTATAACTTGAGCACCATTAATAAATAACAAAATGCATTAAGGAACATGATCAAGGCATAAAACACATGTATGCTATAAATCAATCCAGGTTCCGCGAATCTAAGACATTTAGCTCACTACGCAGCTTGCAAAAGGTCGACTCATCTAGAGGCTTGGTAAAGATATCGGCTAGCTGGTTCTCGGTGCTAACATGAAACACTTCGATATCTCCCTTTTGCTGGTGGTCTCTCAAAAAGTGATGCCGGATGTCAATGTGCTTTGTGCGGCTGTGTTCAACAGGATTATCCGCCATGCGGATAGCACTCTCATTATCACATAGGAGTGGGACTTTGCTCATATTGTAGCCAAAGTCCCTGAGGGTTTGCCTCATCCAAAGTAGTTGCGCGCAACACTGTCCTGCGGCAACATACTCGGCCTCAGCGGTGGATAGGGCAACGGAAGTTTGTTTCTTAGAGCTCCATGACACTAGGGACCTTCCTAAGAATTGGCACGTCCCTGATGTACTCTTCCTATCGACCTTACATCCAGCATAGTCGGAGTCTGAATATCCAATCAAGTCAAGGGTAGACCCCTTTGGATACCAGATCCCGAAGCAAGGCGTAGCGACTAAATATCTAAGAATTCGCTTCACGGCCACTAAGTGACAATCCCTTGGATCGGATTGAAATCTAGCACACTTGCATACACTAAGCATAATATCCGGTCTACTAGCATATAAATAAAGTAAAGACCCTATCATAGACCAGTATGCCTTTTGATCAATGGGCTTACCTCCTTTGTTGAGGTCGGTGTGTCCGTCGGTTCCCATTGGAGTCTTTGTGGGCTTGGCGTCCTTCATCCCAAACCGCTTGATCAAGTCTTGTGTGTACTTCGTTTGGGAGATGAAGGTCCCATCCTTGAGTTGCTTCACTTGAAATCCAAGGAAATAGCTTAACTCGCCCATCATCGACATCTCAAACTTTTGAGTCATCACCCTGCTAAACTCTTCACAAGACTTTTGGTTAGTAGAACCAAATATTATGTCATCGACATAAATTTGGCACACAAAAAGGTCACCATCACAAGTCTTAGTAAAAAGAGTTGGATCGGCTTTCCCAACCTTAAAAGCATTAGCAATTAAAAAGTCTCTAAGGCATTCATACCATGCTCTTGGGGCTTGCTTAAGTCCATAGAGCGCCTTAGAGAGCTTACACACGTGGTCGGGGTACCGTTCATCCTCGAAGCCAGGGGGTTGCTCCACGTACACCTCCTCCTTGATTGGCCCGTTGAGGAACGCGCTCTTCACATCCATTTGGAACAACCTGAAAGAATGGTGAGTAGCATAGGCTAACAATATGCGAATTGACTCTAGCCTAGCCACAGGAGCAAAAGTCTCCTCAAAGTCCAAACCTGCGACTTGGGCATAACCTTTTTCCACAAGTCGTGCCTTGTTCCTTATCACCACCCCGTGCTCGTCTTGTTTGTTGCGGAACACCCACTTGGTTCCTACAACATTTTGCTTGGGACGAGGCACCAGCGTCCAAACTTCATTTCTCTTGAAGTTGTTGAGCTCCTCTTGCATGGCCAACACCCAGTCCGGATCTAGCAAGGCCTCTTCTACCCTGAAAGGCTCAATAGAAGAGACAAAAGAGTAATGCTCACAAAAATTAACTAATCTAGAATGAGTAGTTACTCCCTTGCTTATATCACCCAAAATCTGGTCGACGGGATGATCCCTTTGAATCGTCGCTCGAATTTGGGTTGGAGGTGCCGGTTGCGCTTCTTCCTCTATCACATGAACATCTTGTGCTCCCCCTTGATCACACGCCTCTTCTTGATGAACATGTTCATCGTCTTGAGTTGGGGGATGCACCATTGTTGAGGAAGAAGGTTGATCTTGCTCCTTTTGTTCCAGTGGCCTCACATCTCCAATCGCCATGGTGCGCATTGCGGCCGTTGGAACGTCTTCTTCATCTACATCATCAAGATCAACAACTTGCTCTCTTGGAGAGCCATTAGTCTCATCAAATACAACGTTGCTAGAGACTTCAACCAAACCCGATGATTTGTTGAAGACTCTATACGCCTTTGTATTTGAGTCATAACCTAACAAAAACCCTTCTACAGCTTTGGGAGCAAACTTAGAATTTCTACCTTTCTTCACTAGAATGTAGCATTTACTCCCAAATACACGAAAGTAAGACACATTGGGTTTGTTACCGGTTAGAAGCTCATATGAAGTCTTCTTAAGGAGGCGATGAAGGTAGACCCGGTTTATGGCGTGGCAAGCCGTGCTCACGGCTTCCGTCCAAAACCGTTCTGGCATCTTGAATTCACCAAGCATCGTCCTCGCCATGTCTAGTAGTGTCCTGTTCTTCCTCTCTAGCACACCATTTTGCTGTGGTGTGTAGAGAGCGGAGAACTCGTGCTTGATTCCTTCCTCCTCAAGATACTCCTCCACTTGAAGGTTCTTGAACTCGGACCCATTGTCGCTCCTTATCTTCTTCACTTTGAGCTCAAACTCGTTTTGGGCTCTCCTTAGGAAGCGCTTGAGGGTCCCTTGGGTTTCAGATTTATCCTGTAAAAAGAATACCCAAGTGAAGCGGGAAAAATCATCAACTAAAACAAGACCATACTTACTTCCTCCTATGCTTAGATAGGCGACGGGTCCGAAGAGGTCCATATGAAGTAACTCCAGGGGTCTTGATGTTGTCATCACATTTTTGGCATGATGAGAGCTTCCCACCTGTTTACCTGCTTGACAAGCTGCACAAGGTCTATCTTTTTCGAAAGTTACATTAGTTAGACCTGTCACGTGTTCTCCCTTTAAAAGCTTGTGAAGGTTCTTCATCCCCACATGTGCTAAACGGCGATGCCACAGCCAGCCCATGCTAGTCTTAGCAATTAAGCATGCATCTAGACCGGCCTCCTCTTTTGCAAAATCAACTAAATAAAGTTTGTCGTCTAGTACACCCTTAAAAGCTAATGAATCATCACTTCTTCTAAAGACAGACACATCTACATTTGTGAATAAACAGTTATATCCCATATTACAAAGTTGACTCATAGACAACAAGTTATATCCAAGCGACTCTAAGAACACATTAGAAATAGAGTGCTCGGATGAAATAGCAATTTTTCCTAACCCTTTCACCTTGCCTTGGTTCCCATCACCGAATATGATTGAATCTTTGGGATCCTTGTTCTTGACGTAGGAAGAGAACATCCTCTTCTCCCCTGTCATGTGGTTTGTGCATCCGCTGTCGATAATCCAGCTTGAGCCCCCGGATGCATAAACCTGCAAGGCAATTTAGGCTTGGGTCTTAGGTACCCAACTCTTGTTGGGTCCTACAAGGTTAGTACAAATAGCCTTAGGGACCCAAATGCAAGTTTTATCTCCCTTGCATTTTGCCCCTAATTTTCTAGCAACCACCTTCTTATCCTTTCTACAAATAGCAAAGGAAGCATTTAAAGCATGATAAATTGTAGGAGGTTCATTCATTACTTTCCTAGGAACATGAACAATATTTCTTCTAGTCATATGATGAACAACATTTTTCCTAGCCAAATTTCTATTATGCATAATAGAAGAACTAGAAGCAATCATGACATGAGAATCAAAAGCATCATAACTTCTATCAACATTCCTAGAATGTCTCCTATCATGATACATGAAAGCATGGTTCTTTTGAACACTACTAGCCATAGGGGCCTTCCCTTTCTCCTTGGTGGAGATGGAAGCCTTATGGCTCGTTAAGTTCTTGACTTCCCTCTTGAAGCCAAGATCATCCTTAATTGAGGGGTGTCTACCAATCGTGTAGGCATCCCTTGCAAATTTCAGTTTGCCAAATTCACTCTTGCTAGTCTTAAGTTGGGCATTAAGACTAGCCACTTCATCATTCAAATTAGAAATTGAAACTAGATGTTCACTACAAGCATCAACATTAAAATCTTTACACCTATTGCAAATTGCAACATGTTCTACACAAGATGTTGATTTATTAGCTATTTCTAACTTAGCATTTAAATCATCATTTATGATCTTTAAGCTAGAAATAGAGTCATGGCATGTAGACAATTCACAAGAAAGTATTTCATTCCTTTTAATTTCTAAAGCAAGGGATTTTTGTGCCTCTACAAACTTATCATGTTCTTCATACAAAAGATCCTCTTGCTTTTCTAATAACCTATTTTTATCATTCAAGGCATCAATTAATTCATTAATTTTATCAACCTTAGTTCTATCTAGGTCCTTGAATAAACATGAATAGTCTATTTCATCATCGCTAGATTCTTCATCACTTGAGGAAGCGTAAGTACTAGGAGCAATCCCGCCAACGGCGGCGCCATGACCGGGAATGGCCCAATCCGTTCCCCCGCGACCTAACTCTCTCCCGTGCCCGGCTTTACGTAGAATAGACAACATGGAAGACGCTCTGTGCTCCCATACCAGGTTTCCCCGCGAGTAGCGGACTGCCCCCATCTCATAGCGGACTCCGTCGTGCGGTGTACTCCGGTGAGAAATCCCCGTGCAATAAGCCCACGATTCGTCCCTGGTCTAGGCGCTATACAACGTACAAAGGAGGACGAAAACATGGCAGAGGTCTCACCTTGATTGGCGCGGTCAAAGGCCAAGCCCACGATGGCGTGCGGAAACTGCGGTGGCAGCACCTTCTTCCCTCTGATCCCCCTCTCACACTCTACTCTGTCTATGGCAATGGAACTTCTAGGACGAGGCGACCCGGTCGCGTGCAAAGGAAGGCGACCCGGTCGCGTGCAAAGGAAGGCGACCACACTCTTAAACAACCCAGGTATGGCGAGGACCCTGGAGTGAGCGCGATTTAGTCGCGGTGGACGCGACATCGTCGGCCATTCTGTTTTGCCGGCACACGAAGTCCGCGGGAGAGATGGTCTCTGGGCCCCACCACGCAGCGAGCTTTTGCGAGGTCGGTGCGACTGGCAGGTAGGCCCAGCATGCACGAAGCAATGGGAAGGTCCGCGCATGGCGCTGGGTTTGTTGCTGCGGCGGCGGGGATGACATGCGAAGTCGGCTTGTAGGTCACTAGATAAATGCAGCCTGATTCATGCGTGTGGCCGCTGGCTGATCGGTGGGCCCCCCGGTGTCAGCCTACTGCATGCGCGCGGGATGGAGGAAATATTGGGCCATGCGTGCATACGAGGGAAGAGGAGAGTGGGCCGAATAGGGTGTCGTAGGCCCAGTTAGGTTAGGTCTTTTCCCATTTTCTTTTGCATTTACTTTTCTCTTTCCCAAATTCAATTTGAATTCAAATTTTAAATTCAAACCTTGTACCAAATTTTCTTAAAATTATATTGTGACCCTAAAGGTACTAATTTTGGAAATATATAAACTTTCTTTATATTTTATATATCTTCTCTTTTTCAAACTCTCAAATTAGGTATTAAATCCTTAATTTTGACATTAATTTATTTCCATTAATGAGATTACTCTTTTCATCTATTGCACAAACAAACAAAAGCCAGCATGATGCATAATTTAGTAGTGTGTTATTTGTTAATTGTTTTATTTTAGATATGTTTGTTTAACATGTGCCAATAAATGGTAGTCACAAAAATAAGGAGATTACTCTATTCTCTTTGTATACATTTTTGGGTATTACAAGATTCCAGGCATAATACGATAAGGGAGCACCAACATTCGAAATCTTGCCTCTCAACATCAAGTCGATTCGGCTCAACATGTCTTCTTCAAGAATCCGTGTGTCAGTAATTCGGCTAGGGTCATTTGTGGCAGAACCTCCCAAGGTATCGGGCCCACATGCACCTGTCCTTGTCCTAAAGACCTCAGACGGCCATGCATGTGTACCATATAATTTAACAGGATCCGTTCGATTGCCCCAAGGACATCGGATAAACCACCTACAACCAGAACCGCGATATTAAGTAGCACAAATCACACACACCAATATTTTTGCAGCGGAAATATTATTACCAAAATTTTACAAGTTACAAAAATTTTTCATTATATTCATCAGAGTGATTACAAAAGTATAAGTTTGAAATATATGCTAGCTCAAGTGACCATCCTCAGTAAGACGTATAGAAGGGTTACTTAGACTTATAAGAAGGCCGAGCCCACCGGCACTTAACACCATCAGCAACAGCACAAAACTATAACCTGAAAAACAACAGGGAATAAAACCTTGATTATGGAATTACCCAGCAAGACTTATCCGACTAAAGAAAAGACTCTCAAGGGTATGCTGGATTTAGGAATCAAGGAGAGGCTTTTAGCGAGAATCAACTTAAATACTTTTTGCAGAAATAGCTTACTAAAGTGAGTCCTTACTTTCAATATTTTAACACCAGATTAAATATTAATAGACTCTGTTTGCATCTGGTCTAATTTCACCATCTCATCAATACAACATCATTTTTATTCATGGGGTTCACATCCTGACTTAGGTTGTAGGGCAGTGACCAAGTCTCCATTATCCGGGATATAACGGCGATCCAAATTGATTTACTCAGCTGAGGATCTCTAACCACACGACATATGTAGCACTTAACCCTTGCATATGTCAACCGTTCCCACAGATCCTCCACAATGTGAACCGGTCCGCACTACCCGGGAGCACAGTACTCCTCCATCCAGCCTCCATCCAGGAGGGTACACGCTACTCCCACCATCTCCCATGCCCAGTGCGCGGTTGTCTTTTCACGTATGGAATAGCCGGGTTCAAGCTTACACTGTCCCATATCTAGGGCATGTGGCCAGTTAAGATAGTCCTTGATCATACAGGCCTACATACGCATCCAATCCTTAATTAACATGGGCGGAGCATCACCTGTTCCTAGCCCAAGTCCCGATTTAAGTACTTCATCCTTAGGATTGTTTATGTTCCTAAGGAAGAAAAGAGCATTATAGGGAACTTTGCAGTAAGATCCCACCATGCTCCCAATGAAAATATTCTTGCAGGTAGAAGTCGTCCTTCCTCAGGATAACCCCTGAGCTAGGCCTTAATGCAAAAGACAACCTCTATCCACAAGATCTGAGCAGGGCTAAGCATTTTTGTAAATCATATTTTGATACTTCATCTGAAGTATCTATAAAGGTATGGATATCAAGGTAGGCAATGCAGCAAAGGGTTTCCAAGCAACTTCTGTAAACCTAATGCACATTTCGCTAGACTTAAAGTGTGTAAAAATTATTTAAAAACACAAGGAAGGGGTCGCATGCACCGGGGCTTGCCTGGAATAGCACTAGGTTAGTGTTGTTAGACGTCGATCACTTGACGATCAGCCTTTGTTCCGATACTTGATTCGTCCATCCATCTTCAGGTTCGTCCATCAGCTTCACTATGCAGAGTAGTCCACCCGTTACGTCATCTTGGGGTCGTCTCGACTCTTGTCCTCCACATCTCGTGATTAATAAACGTACCTAAATGATTTGCATAATGCACATAAATGCATCAAAACATGAATAGCGCAAATCTAAATAGTGATACACGATAGCGAATTACACACCTATCCGCGAGGCGTTGTACCATTTCATACGGAACCACTAGTTATCGGCATATGACTAAGTGCAATAGCCGTGTCTTTCTAGCTTAACCAAATCTAATTCAAACATCAAGCAGCAATGAATATGAATACACGCTATGTTATCCTTAGATAAAGCATAACATCGAGAGCCTAACAATATTTAGACTCCTATTATTGGACACCCAGAGTTATAATATATGCAGGAACAATTTAACTAACCTTTTAAATCATGTTTCTAGATTAATTTAAATTACATACTAATTAAATAGGACTTTACACTATTCGCTCTAGACAACGCAAAGCACATGCCATGGATTAACTCGAGAGTTGCAATTCATGGACTTCATAAAATTCCAAAACTAGTGCAACAAATTATTTATTTAATTATTTCCATTAAGTGATTTATTCTACTCACGGTAAAAGTATTTATAAGTAAGCAAATATTTGATGACCAAATGAATACGCTTCAGTGAGCGTATCTAAGCCTACGTAATTCCGAAGTTGAGTGAAAGTTCGCCAAGATAGCTAGTGACGAAACCGACTCCGGTAACACACCAAGCATCAGGCGAAAATCGCCAGAAACTTCATTTTTTTTACACAAACTAGTTTCTTTCTTCGCCGATCTACCATACACAAACATAAAATATCGAACGATGGCGCTAACAACAGCCGACCACAATCACACAAGAACCTATTTCTCTTGAAATTTATTCCGCATCCACACATACATCGAATCAAATAACCATACCTGCTCTACCACACGACATGTGAATGAAGCGAGAGGAACGCGTGAGGCCGCATAGAGGAAACCCGCCAAACGTGACGGCTTGCTAGACACGAGGAGCGGCGAGGTAGACGTCGAGGACGGGGATAGTGAATGATGACAAAGTAGCGAGACGAGCAGGGAGTCGACGGCGGGGCTGCAGAACGGTAGCGAGTTCAGGGCGCTCAGCACTTGGGCGATGACGACTCCGCTACAACGACAGCGAAGGGCAAGGCATGTAGCTCCACGGTAACACGGCGATCTGGCGCAGCGGAGCACACAAAAGGCCGATGCTGAAGTCCGAGCTGCAGGTCGCCGGCGAGTCAGGAGTAGCAGAGTTGGGCAAGATGCAGACGTGGACAAAGTCGAGCCGGAGCAGGTCGCCGGACCTGGGCGAGCTCACCGGCGCGGCTGGCAGCGCACAGCATGGCGAGGAGGCGGCACAGAGAAGGCAGCGGGAGAGAGAGCTTGGCCGACGAGGGAAGCAGAGACGAATCGTGCGTCTGGTGCCGCGTGGAGAACAGGCTGATGGAGGAGGCTATGAGATCTGAGCGCTGGGAGGACCTGGAAGCCGAGCACGGAGAAAGCAAGGACGAGCGTGCGCGTATACGTGATTTCCGGTGCTCATCGCTTTTGGACTTGAACAGGGGTTGGCGTGGATATTTCTGCTAGGGAAAAATCAGATAGAGAGCGGTGGAGATTTTTTTTTTTTTAGCAGCCGACGTTCACCAGCTAAGCACGTACGAGATTTTATCTTCTAAAGAAAGGAGAGGATAGGAACGAACGCAGACAAAAAAAGTCAACGCAGCAGATGAGTTACAAAGAGAAGCTAAGCGGTGGCTGGAAAATATCACAGGGAGCCATGTCTTTTAGACATGAGGAGAGAATACGTGAGAATAAAGGATAGAGATGGCTGGAGCGTTGTTCAAAGGAGTGGTACGACACTTGATGGAGAGGATAAGGCCAAGGGAGATGAACGTTCTCATAAATCGTACGTGAGATATTTCTGCTTTTCCAAAACAATTTCAGATTCAATATTTAGATAAGATTTGATTTGGCGGATACTCTAAAGTCAGATGAAATCCGTACCATTAATTCACTTTTGAAGATTTAGATCGAGGCGAGAAATAAATGGACCGAACCAAAATAGTATTGACTTCGGTATTTTAGACTGTATTTAGTTCCGTCTAATTTTTACGATCCTCACCAGCTATCGTTTAGTTGATTTGATGCCAAAGATAACTTGCTGAGAGGAACAATTCACTTAATCAGCTGGCGCATCGTTCTGATCGGACAACACGGGGCTCCAAATTTTACATAAAATCATAAGTTTTCTGATTTTCATTTTCACTTACGCGCGTGATCCGAACGTTTCTAAATTCGCTAGCAAACGAGATTAGGTAATCCAAAAGTTCATGAAACCTTTTTAACTGTTTAGATTATGGAAATGAATACGACACCAAACTCGAGCTATTTTTCCGAAGTCGCAATAATGCTCATAACCAATCTAAACAACACCGGACTCGGCATTTTTGAAGGTCACTAAAGTCCGAGCTTCGTGAAATATTTTGGGCAGTCGTCCATATTCGTCGTTTACGTATAGTAACACCTGGGGTGTTACAGCCCTCCCCCCTTAAAAGAATCTCGTCCCGAGATTCGGAGCGAAAGACTTTTAAGAGTAGAGAAGCATGTAACCCATGTTCATATCAGCGATAATCGTGAGACACTTCCAAATAAAGGCGAGCGTCTCAGGATGTCGTTTCCCTAGTGGGCATAACAGGTATCGCCTTAGGCTAATTTAGAAATGTCCACCAATAGAGACGATGCCTGCCAGAAGAACACATAAGGTTCCATGTGTACAGTTTGCTTTTTCTGATGACATTGTACTATCTGAGTCTGTTGGGCGAGCGGTAGATATGCGACTTTACCCAAACAGAACCAGATGCAACCTCTTGGGTAAAACACACAGAAAGAGGTTTACCAACAAGTGGTCACGATAAGTTCATAGCACACGAGGCCATCACATTTAACTCGTGTTAGCCATAGAATCCAAGTCCCAGAAAAATTATAAAGACTCGGAAAATATCAACGAAGAGATCCGTTGATGTTGACTTCGCAACCAGTCCATTTTATCCAGTACTAATCATGGCTCGACTTGATCACATATGCTGATAAAACACACGTGAGGCGATCGAGGCATGACTAGAGCGATAATTAGGTGGTTATTAGTCGACTTAACTTGATCTGTGTAAGTACTTTCTTAGAATGGTTTGAACCAAAGTGAGTTTAGATAACTCGATAAAACGATCTCTAAACTCAACCTTTGTTTATTAGGCAGTTACAAGTTAGTAAAACCAACTTGTTGAACTACCTTTGACATTGAGCAAGTCCTCTCAGTACCATCAGTAAGCCAAGGGTTGAGAGTTCGCATTTGCTAACAGGAGATCAGGTATTTGGATCATTTGGTCAGGTTGTTCATCCGTTTCTTCATGCGAGATGAACAAACTTGGTTAGGGAATACATGGTTTAAATAAGAGAGCGAATGAACAAACTCCTGCATCTCAGCAGCAGGGGAAACAAATCTCCATTTGAGAACTAATTAGTTGTCTTCCAACAGTAAAAAGCTCCAAGGCTTCACCTTTACACAGAGGACGTAAAGGGAACTTGTATAAGTAGTCACTACCAAGATCCAAAAGAAAAGAGACCACACATGAAAGTGGTATGCCCTTTTGATCCAACAGAGATGATAGATGTTTCTTGATCACTCGACAAACAATATAGAAATTGTTTCAAGGGAGGAGTCCATGGAAGATCACATATTAGGGTAGTTCCACAATGGATCATGACTAGAGACCTTGATACCAGCAACCGATGAGTAGCACAGCCCTGTGTGCGCATTCACAGGAGGTTCTCAGTTTCGATGCGGCACCATAAGTCCTTAATCGTGACACCACTACCGAACTGGCACCAATAACGAATCTTATGTAGCAAAAACAGATTGTGCCAAGATAACGCATTGACATAGTCTCATAATGGATTACAACTACTAACTGTGATACCAACGCGTGCCGAGCAGCACAACCGTGTGTGCGCACACACAGAAAGCCCTCGGTTTCGTCGCGGTATCATCAATTTTCGTCATAACACCATTACCAGACGTAACCAATAAGAAATCTCACGTGGCACAAATAGACTAAGTCAGGATGATAATATAGAAAAGAGACTCCACCTGTAAGAGGGTTACAAGTAGAGAGCCAAATAGATCATGGCCCGAGGAAATGAACAAGGCATGGCCATAACCCAAACTGGTTGATAAAGGGAGTATGATGGGAGACTGTTAATTCAGCCCCAAGCATATTTCTATGCCCATCGCAAAGATTACAAGGTCAAGGATTAGTATCTGATTAGATATGAAGGGAAGTCAATTTTAAGATTAAGTTGGTATGCCTTTGAGAGACATGAGGAAACCAAAGGCATAACACTTAAGAAAATGATTGGATATGTATTTCCTAGGTTGGGTTGGTAAAGTGACAAGATAATCCGCAAGGAGAGGCCAAATACAATAGAGACCTCAACCTGCATCAATTGATCAAGAGAATGGTTCTAGAAGGAGGCATGACTTGAGATTCTTGTTTTAAGCTTGGGTATACTTTATGTCCAACAAGGAAATTGTCTACGCATTCATTTGTATGGGCTTGGTCATGGAGCGATAATGGAAAATTCAAATTTTGGGTCATGGTTCACCAATTAAGAACATGGTCTAGCTTTGGGTTTAGGCAAACAAGTCACTAACCTTCTATCGACACATCAAGTACCAGAGCAAGCACATATAACACCCTAATAGGTTACCTAAGGAAACGGAGAATAACTATTTCACTGACGTTCACAATACCGCATTACACCACATTAACTACAATCAATGGTTACTGGAATAAGGATGAGAGAAGCATTTTGGGTATTTAGGTGACAAACATGATGCAACAATCAGGATGCATGCTCGTCTTATTCGTCCTCACAATTTTTGCCAACATATAGTGGCTTTCACGTTCTATGGCGGTGGCATACCGACTCACTCCGTCTTGAATACTAGTCACACTTTTCTAGGGTTTATTTATGAGAGCACCTAGAGGGGGGTGAATAGGTGATCCTGTAAAACTTAAAACTTAACACTACAAGCTTGATTAAGAGTTAGAACAATGAAATCAAGTGAGTAGAGAGGAGAGCTCTTGTGAAGCACAATAGACACAATAAGGACAAGCACAAGAGACACGAGGATTTATCCCGTGGTTCGGCCAAGTACAAAACTTGCCTACTCCACGTTGTGGCGTCCCAACGGACGAGAGTTGCACTCAACTCCTCTCAAGTGATCCAATGATCAACTTGAATACCACGGTGTTCTTCTTTACTTTTCTCTTTCCCGTTTGCGAGGAATCTCCACAACTTGGAGTCTCTCGCCCTTACAATAAGAATCACAATAAAGCACTAGAGTAAGGGAGGGAAGCAACACACTCAAATCCACAGCAAATACGCACACACAAGATCAAGACTTGAGCTCAAAAGAGTATCACAAGGTTCTCACTAGAACGGAACTCAAATCACTAAGAATGTCGAACAAGTATGCAAGAATGAAGTGTGAATGATCAACAATGCTCAAAAGTTGCTTGGTGTTCTCCTCCATGCGCCTAGGGGTCCCTTTTATAGCCCCAAGGCAGCTAGGAGCCGTTGAGAGCATTCCAGGAAGGCAATTCTTGCCTTCTGTCGCCTGGCGCACCAGACAGTCCGGTGCACCACCGAACACTGTCCGGTGCGGATCTCTTTCCTTATTTGGCAAAGCCGACCGTTGCAGATTCCGAGCCGTTGGCGCACCGGACAGTCCGGTGCCCCTTCTGACCGTTGGCTCTTGCCACGCGTCGCGCGCGGATTATGCGGCCGACCGTTGGCCCGGTCGACTGTTGGCTCACCGGACAGTCCGGTGCACCACCGGACAGTCCGGTGATTTATAGCCGTACACCGTTAATTGCTTCCCGAGAGCAGCCAGTTGACAGACGCCGGCCTGGCGCACCGGACACTGTCTGGTGCACCACCGGACAGTCCGGTGCACCCAGACCGAGTTGTCTTTGGCTGAACAAAGTCATCTCTTTTTCAACTTGATTTCTCCTGTTTCCAGCACTTAGACACAATACATTAGTCTCCAAAACAATGTACTAAGTCTTAGAAACATACCTTTTTACTTGATTTGCACTTTATCCATCACTTCGCATAGATTAACATAAGTCCACTTGTGTTGGCACTCACTCACCAAAATACTTAGAAATGGCCCAAGGGCACATTTCCCTTTCAATCTCCCCCTTTTTGGTGATTTATGCCAACACACCAAAAAGCAACTAAAGGAAGTGCAACATCAATACAAATGAGAACTCAAAATTGTTTTGATTCAAATTTGGCATATATGGATCATTCTTTGCCACCACTTGGTTTGTTTTTGCAAATCAAACTCAATTTCCACACTTGTTGAAACATAAAGAGAGATATTTCAAGAGAAATTGATCAAAGATTCAAAAACTCCCACTTTTTCCCATAATCAAGCCTTCTCCTCACAAGAGATCAATGTTTTGACAATAAGAGACAAACAAGAGTATTTTGACAAACAAAAACTCTAGCTCTACTATTTTCAAAATTCTCAAGTGGTAGCTTATTCATTTCTTGCTTTGGCCTTATTTTCTCCCCCTTTGGCATCAAGCACCAAAACGGGATCAATCTTGGCCCTTTAACCCCATTGCCTCACCAAAATCTTCAACTAAGAGTAACAAAGGCAATAAGAGTACAAAGATGAACTTGGAGTCAGTTACTCTTTCATCGGAGTGCAGTGGAAGTCTTGCATGATCCAAGTCCACCTTCTCCCTTTCAAACCTCCTTTGAGACTCAATTAAGCAAACTCAAGCACACAGTTAGTCTCAAAGGGTCAAGTTGTAGCACATCTCCCCCTAAATATATGCATCACTTGCAAATGGACTTGTGAGGTCCGGGGAGTGTTTGTATAACTTGAGCACCATTAATAAATAACAAAATGCATTAAGGAACATGATCAAGGCATAAAACACATGTATGCTATAAATCAATCCAGGTTCCGCGAATCTAAGACATTTAGCTCACTACGCAGCTTGCAAAAGGTCAACTCATCTAGAGGCTTGGTAAAGATATCGGCTAGCTGGTTCTCGGTGCTAACATGAAACACTTCGATATCTCCCTTTTGCTGGTGGTCTCTCAAAAAGTGATGCCGGATGTCAATGTGCTTTGTGCGGCTGTGTTCAACAGGATTATCCGCCATGCGGATAGCACTCTCATTATCACATAGGAGTGGGACTTTGCTCATATTGTAGCCAAAGTCCCTGAGGGTTTGCCTCATCCAAAGTAGTTGCACGCAACACTGTCCTGCGGCAACATACTCGGCCTCAGCGGTGGATAGGGCAACGGAAGTTTGTTTCTTAGAGCTCCATGACACTAGGGACCTTCCTAAGAATTGGCACGTCCCCGATGTACTCTTCCTATCGACCTTACATCCAGCATAGTCGGAGTCTGAATATCCAATCAAGTCAAGGGTAGACCCCTTTGGATACCAGATCCCGAAGCAAGGCGTAGCGACTAAATATCTAAGAATTCGCTTCACGGCCACTAAGTGACAATCCCTTGGATCGGATTGAAATCTAGCACACTTGCATACACTAAGCATAATATCCGGTCTACTAGCGTATAAATAAAGTAAAGACCCTATCATAGACCGGTATGCCTTTTGATCAATGGGCTTACCTCCTTTGTTGAGGTCGGTGTGTCCGTCGGTTCCCATTGGAGTCTTTGTGGGCTTGGCGTCCTTCATCCCAAACCGCTTGATCAAGTCTTGTGTGTACTTCGTTTGGGAGATGAAGGTCCCATCCTTGAGTTGCTTCACTTGAAATCCAAGGAAATAGCTTAACTCGCCCATCATCGACATCTCAAACTTTTGAGTCATCACCCTGCTAAACTCTTCACAAGACTTTTGGTTAGTAGAACCAAATATTATGTCATCGACATAAATTTGGCACACAAAAAGGTCACCATCACAAGTCTTAGTAAAAAGAGTTGGATCGGCTTTCCCAACCTTAAAAGCATTAGCAATTAAAAAGTCTCTAAGGCATTCATACCATGCTCTTGGGGCTTGCTTAAGTCCATAGAGCGCCTTAGAGAGCTTACACACGTGGTCGGGGTACCGTTCATCCTCGAAGCCAGGGGGTTGCTCCACGTACACCTCCTCCTTGATTGGCCCGTTGAGGAACGCGCTCTTCACATCCATTTGGAACAACCTGAAAGAATGGTGAGTAGCATAGGCTAACAATATGCGAATTGACTCTAGCCTAGCCACAGGAGCAAAAGTCTCCTCAAAGTCCAAACCTGCGACTTGGGCATAACCTTTTTCCACAAGTCGTGCCTTGTTCCTTGTCACCACCTCGTGCTCGTCTTGTTTGTTGTGGAACACCCACTTGGTTCCTACAACATTTTGCTTGGGACGAGGCACCAGCGTCCAAACTTCATTTCTCTTGAAGTTGTTGAGCTCCTCTTGCATGGCCAACACCCAGTCCGGATCTAGCAAGGCCTCTTCTACCCTGAAAGGCTCAATAGAAGAGACAAAAGAGTAATGCTCACAAAAATTAACTAATCTAGAATGAGTAGTTACTCCCTTGCTTATATCACCCAAAATCTGGTCGACGGGATGATCCCTTTGAATCGTCGCTCGAATTTGGGTTGGAGGTGCCGGTTGCGCTTCTTCCTCTATCACATGAACATCTTGTGCTCCCCCTTGATCACACGCCTCTTCTTGATGAACATGTTCATCGTCTTGAGTTGGGGGATGCACCATTGTTGAGGAAGAAGGTTGATCTTGCTCCTTTTGTTCCAGTGGCCTCACATCTCCAATCGCCATGGTGCGCATTGCGGCCGTTGGAACGTCTTCTTCATCTACATCATCAAGATCAACAACTTGCTCTCTTGGAGAGCCATTAGTCTCATCAAATACAACGTTGCTAGAGACTTCAACCAAACCCGATGATTTGTTGAAGACTCTATACGCCTTTGTATTTGAGTCATAACCTAACAAAAACCCTTCTACAGCTTTGGGAGCAAACTTAGAATTTCTACCTTTCTTCACTAGAATGTAGCATTTACTCCCAAATACACGAAAGTAAGACACATTGGGTTTGTTACCGGTTAGAAGCTCATATGAAGTCTTCTTAAGGAGGCGATGAAGGTAGACCCGGTTTATGGCGTGGCAAGCCGTGCTCACGGCTTCCGTCCAAAACCGTTCTGGCATCTTGAATTCACCAAGCATCGTCCTCGCCATGTCTAGTAGTGTCCTGTTCTTCCTCTCTAGCACACCATTTTGTTGTGGTGTGTAGAGAGCGGAGAACTCGTGCTTGATTCCTTCCTCCTCAAGATACTCCTCCACTTGAAGGTTCTTGAACTCGGACCCATTGTCGCTCCTTATCTTCTTCACTTTGAGCTCAAACTCGTTTTGGGCTCTCCTTAGGAAGCGCTTGAGGGTCCCTTGGGTTTCAGATTTATCCTGTAAAAAGAATACCCAAGTGAAGCGGGAAAAATCATCAACTAAAACAAGACCATACTTACTTCCTCCTATGCTTAGATAGGCGACGGGTCCGAAGAGGTCCATATGAAGTAACTCCAGGGGTCTTGATGTTGTCATCACATTTTTGGCATGATGAGAGCTTCCCACCTGTTTACCTGCTTGACAAGCTGCACAAGGTCTATCTTTTTCGAAAGTTACATTAGTTAGACCTGTCACGTGTTCTCCCTTTAAAAGCTTGTGAAGGTTCTTCATCCCCACATGTGCTAAACGGCGATGCCACAGCCAGCCCATGCTAGTCTTAGCAATTAAGCATGCATCTATACCGGCCTCCTCTTTTGCAAAATCAACTAAATAAAGTTTGTCGTCTAGTACACCCTTAAAAGCTAATGAATCATCACTTCTTCTAAAGACAGACACATCTACATTTGTGAATAAACAGTTATATCCCATATTACAAAGTTGACTCACAGACAACAAGTTATATCCAAGCGACTCTAAGAACACATTAGAAATAGAGTGCTCGGATGAAATAGCAATTTTTCCTAACCCTTTCACCTTGCCTTGGTTCCCATCACCGAATATGATTGAATCTTTGGGATCCTTGTTCTTGACGTAGGAAGAGAACATCCTCTTCTCCCCCGTCATGTGGTTTGTGCATCCGCTGTCGATAATCCAGCTTGAGCCCCCGGATGCATAAACCTGCAAGGCAATTTAGGCTTGGGTCTTAGGTACCCAACTCTTGTTGGGTCCTACAAGGTTAGTACAAATAGCCTTAGGGACCCAAATGCAAGTTTTATCTCCCTTGCATTTTGCCCCTAATTTTCTAGCAACCACCTTCTTATCCTTTCTACAAATAGCAAAGGAAGCATTTAAAGCATGATAAATTGTAGGAGGTTCATTCATTACTTTCCTAGGAACATGAACAATATTTCTTCTAGTCATATGATGAACAACATTTTTCCTAGCCAAATTTCTATTATGCATAATAGAAGAACTAGAAGCAATCATGACATGAGAATCAAAAGCATCATAACTTCTATCAACATTCCTAGAATGTCTCCTATCATGATACATGAAAGCATGGTTCTTTTGAACACTACTAGCCATAGGGGCCTTCCCTTTCTCCTTGGCGGAGATGGAAGCCTTATGGCTCGTTAAGTTCTTGACTTCCCTCTTGAAGCCAAGATCATCCTTAATTGAGGGGTGTCTACCAATCGTGTAGGCATCCCTTGCAAATTTCAGTTTGTCAAATTCACTCTTGCTAGTCTTAAGTTGGGCATTAAGACTAGCCACTTCATCATTCAAATTAGAAATTGAAACTAGATGTTCACTACAAGCATCAACATTAAAATCTTTACACCTATTGCAAATTGCAACATGTTCTACACAAGATGTTGATTTATTAGCTATTTCTAACTTAGCATTTAAATCATCATTTATGATCTTTAAGCTAGAAATAGAGTCATGGCATGTAGACAATTCACAAGAAAGTATTTCATTCCTTTTAATTTCTAAAGCAAGGGATTTTTGTGCCTCTACAAACTTATCATGTTCTTCATACAAAAGATCCTCTTGCTTTTCTAATAACCTATTTTTATCATTCAAGGCATCAATTAATTCATTAATTTTATCAACCTTAGTTCTATCTAGGCCCTTGAATAAACATGAATAGTCTATTTCATCATCGCTAGATTCTTCATCACTTGAGGAAGCGTAAGTACTAGTATCACGAGTGCTTACCTTCTTTTCCCTTGCCATGAGGCAGGTGTGATGCTCATTGGGGAAGAGGGCCGACTTATTGAAGGCGGTGGCGGCGAGTCCTTCGTTGTCGGAGTCGGACGATGAACAATCCGAGTCCCACTCCTTTCCAAGGTGTGCCTCGCCCTTAGCCTTCTTGTAAGCCTTTTTCTTTTCCCTCTTGTTCCCTTGTTCATGGTCACTATCATTATCGGGACAGTTAGCGATAAAATGACCAATCTTACCACATTTGAAGCATGAGCGCTTCCCCTTCGTCTTGGTCTTGTTTGGATGCTCCTTGGAACCCCTTAGCGCCGTCTTGAAACGCTTAATGATGAGGGCCATCTCTTCCTCATTGAGTCCTGCCGCCTCAACTTGTGCCACCTTGCTAGGTAGCGCCTCCTTGCTCCTCGTTGCTTTGAGAGCCACGGTTTGAGGCTCATGGATTGGGCCATTCAATGCATCATCAATGTATCTAGCCTCCTTGATCATCATCCACCCGCTTATGAACTTTCCAAGTATCTCCTCGAGCGTCATCTTGGTGTACCTAGGATTCTCACGAATATTGTTCACAAGATGTGGATCAAGGACAGTAAAAGACCTTAGCATTAGGCGGACGACGTCGTGGTCCGTCCATCGCGTGCTAGAGAACGCCTCTGATACCAATTGAGAGCACCTAGAGGGGGGTGAATAGGTGATCCTATAAAACTTAAAACCTAACACCACAAGCTTGATTAAGAGTTAGAACAATGAAATCAAATGAGTAGAGAGGAGAGCTCTTGTGAAGCACAATAGACACAATAAGGACAAGCACAAGAGACACGAGGATTTATCCCGTGGTTCGGCCAAGTACAAAACTTGCCTACTCCACGTTGTGGCGTCCCAACGGACGAGAGTTGCACTCAACTCCTCTCAAGTGATCCAATGATCAACTTGAATACCAGGTGTTCTTCTTTACTTTTCTCTTTCCCGTTTGCGAGGAATCTCCACAACTTGGAGTCTCTCACCCTTACAATAAGAATCACAATAAAGCACTAGAGTAAGGGAGGGAAGCAACACACTCAAATCCACAGCAAATACGCACACACAAGATCAAGACTTGAGCTCAAAAGAGTATCACAAGGTTCTCACTAGAACGGAGCTCAATTACTAAGAATGTCGAACAAGTGTGCAAGAATGAAGTGTGAATGATCAACAATGCTCAAAAGTTGCTTGGTGTTCTCCTCCATGCGCCTAGGGGTCCCTTTTATAGCCCCAAGGCAGCTAGGAGCCGTTGAGAGCATTCCAGGAAGGCAATTCTTGCCTTCTGTCGCCTGGCGCACCGGACAGTCCGGTGCGGATCTCTTTCCTTATTTGGCGAAGCCGACCGTTGCAGATTCCGAGCCGTTGGCGCACCGGACACTGTCCGGTGCACACCGGACAGTCTGGTGCCCCTTCTGACCGTTGGCTCTTGCCACGCGTCGCGTGCGGATTATGCGGCCGACCATTGGCCCGGTCGACTGTTGGCTCACCGGACAGTCTGGTGCACCACCGGACAGTCCGGTGATTTATAGCCGTACACCGTTAATTGCTTCCCGAGAGCAGCCAGTTGACAGACGCCGGCCTGGCGCACCGGACACTGTCCGGTGCACCACCGGACAGTTCGGTGCACCTAGACCGAGCTGTCTTTGGCTGAACAAAGTCATCTCTTTTTCAACTTGATTTCTCCTGTTTCCAGCACTTAGACACAATACATTAGTCTCCAAAACAATGTACTAAGTCTTAGAAACATACCTTTTTACTTGATTTGCACTTTATCCATCACTTCGCAAAGATTAACATTAGTCCACTTGTGTTGGCACTCACTCACCAAAATACTTAGAAATGGCCCAAGGGCACATTTCCCTTTCAATTTAGTGTACCTGCAGAAAATTGCATTATAGTTGTGGGTTAGTGGTTAGCATCCTAAACTAAGCCACCCTATAGTTCTTAACTTAACTACATACTATTTGCACTTCGACTATCAGGATTTGATCATATTCTTAAGTTTTTTCCAAAATAGTTTTGGACTCAAAATCCTTTTGAAGTATATCAAAGGATTACTTTAATATCCATGATAATGGGGGATCGCTCCGATACCAATCTGTGGCAGAACCTCCCAAGGTATCGGGCCCACATGCACCTGTCCTTGTCCTAAAGACCTCAGACGGCCATGCATGTGCACCAGATAACTTAACAGGATCCGTCTGATTGCCCCAAGGACATCGGATAAACCACTTACAACCAGAACCGCGAGATTAAGTAGCACAAATCACACACACCAATATTTTTGCAGTGGAAATATTATTACCAAAATTTTACAAGTTACAAAAAAATTTCATTATATTCATCGGAGTGATTACAAAAGTATAAGTTTGAAATATATGCTAGCTCAAGTGACCATCCTCAGTAAGACGTATAGAAGGGTTACTTAGACTTATAAGAAGACCGAGCCCACCGGCACTTAACACCATTATCAACAGCACAAAACTATAACCTGAAAAACAACAGGGAATAAAACCCTGAGTATGGAATTACTCAGCAAGACATACCCGACTAAAGAAAAGACTCTCAAGGGTATGCTGGATTTAGGAATCAAGGAGAGGCTTTTAGCGAGAATCAACTTAAATACTTTTTGCAGCCGATTTTTTTTATCGTGGTCTTAGTGATTTGCTGATCACGCCTAATCCACATTGAGGTGGATTCAATGCGCTCACTTGCTCCTCTATCAAGACTCCACTTGATTTTTTTAGCCAAGTGGTCAAGATGGAGATTAAATCGTGATCTTTTGATCAGAATGGCTCACTTAAGCGATTTGGTTAAGTGCTCTTGAGATATAATTATTATGCTCATGCTTAGTTGGGATTGGTATGCACTTATATTTAGTAAATAGGTGTTGTTGTAATACTCGTGGAGGCTTTCCTTTTCCAACTGATTACAAAGTGACAGTTCCGAGGGCGTCTATTTGTTGCTTGTACCCTTGAAAGTTGAGCAGGAACTTCTCTCGAAGGACTACCCACGAATCAATTGAGAGTGAGGTCAATGTGGAGTACCATGTTAAAGCGAGACCCTCAAGGGAAATTATGAATGACTTCGCCATTGCGTTGTCGTCGCCCCCTGAAGAGGCCACTACTACTTGGTAGCTCATGATGAATTGCGAGGGGTCGACTTTTCCATTGTATTTTGGCTAGTTCCCTGCTCTATAGTTGTACAACTAGGGTGTTGCTTGCAGCCTGACTGAAAGTGGGCACCTTTCATCAGTAAAATTGAAAGCTTGAAAGGCATCAATCTACAAAGTCTGCCTAACTTCGTCAAGATTGTTCGGTCTTGCTCTACTGTGCGAAGGGTGGGTTGGTTATTGTTGGGCCTGTAGTTATGAGATTTCTTGCTCGAGAGCCTGGAGGCGCTCTTTCTTTTGTTGGATAAGGTTATGTATCCTGGCCTAGACTTCGTTGAATTGTCTCTTGGCTATGAGGACATCTCTTTGCTTCTGTAGATTACTGTTGTGCATGCGAAGGCTCCTGACTAAAAGTTGTTTTTTGGTGTTGATGTCAAGGTCTAGACCGTTATGTAGGTCTTCGTAGTCGTCGTCTAGAGGGGCATTCCTAGAGGGAGCCACTGACCGTTATGTAGGAGGGGCATTCCTAGCAGGAAGCCTAGGGGGACTAATGACATGTTCTTGGTTAGGTCTGGCCAGATTATGGCTTCGTAGGGATGGCTTTTTGGATTGGGTGGGTGTCACTTGGGGTGTCTAAGCTAGAGGTATGGACTTTTTCTTCTGGCTCGGTGGTGGTTGGTAACTGCTTTTGTTTCGTGGCATGACCCTCGCCTTGTGGCTCGATGGTGGTTTTTGGATCGGTTGGTGAGACATTGTAAGCGAAGGCAACTTTGGCCTTTTTAGAGATGAGGGTCGCCCTCGCTATGTCAACGACGGCTGGTGAGCTGGCTCGGTTGTCTTCTTGGGAGGCATCATGGGATTAGTATTCATCGCACAAATGGTGGGCGCCAAATGTTGGGTACCGTTAGGTGGACCAAGACACTCAGAGACAAAAAGGGAGCACAGTGCACAACAAAATGTTTGGTGTGGAATTGTAGCATCTCGTTATGAGTTTCCTGTCCAGCTACAGGACGAGGGATATCATATTTATAGGGTTGTCTAGGGGTAGGTGGCCCAAAGTACATTCATACCCCCGGTTACCAACTACATCCTTGGAATATTCCATATAATGGAGTAATTACAACACTGCAACGTCCTCTAGCATCGTGCACTTACAATTACACCCACTAGTTACACTGATAGGTGGGCCCTTGGGGAGCACCCTGGTGGACTGATGACCCAGGCTAGTCATGCTTCATATAGCCCTAGTTGTCGCCTATGGATCCTTCATGTCCTAGTGCCCTTCGCTCTCCCTAGTAGGATAGTTTGTGCCGAGGGCCCTTGATTCGTGGCTAGTGAAGTCCTTTGTCTTGGTGCTTGTCCCACGCTTGGGCCTTCGCCCGGATGCTTGCCTTCGACGTGATCGGTCATTAGCTAATGAGTCGAAGGTCCCATAGAAGTTGCTACATAGCGAAGGCCCTAATTGTTCGTGGTCCTATGCAAGTATGGTTAGTTAAAAATGAGGGGTCGAGCCTTCGCGTCGTTGATCGAGGTCATGTTAGGCCTCCACCCCAATAATAACTTTGACTTCTAACAGTTATTGGATGGACACCAAAACTTATCAATAGTTGTCAATGGAATTGCACAATTGATAAAATCGTCACTTTTAACAATCCATTCAGTTGAGTGGGTCCGGCTTTTATTCGGACCATCATACATCCACCAACGATCCTCGAACATATTTGAGGCTATAGAACAAAGCAATTTATACAATATTGAGTGTTTTACATTGTCTATAGTTCAGAATATATTCTAAACCGACCCAAGAGTGATTGATATAGTATAGTATTTAGGACGAGCCTATAGGGTCGCACGAAATTTTGGCAGCATAACCTCATTGTTATCCACCTGCACGCCTGAATATGGTGCGATGGAGAACAACTTGGGTTATGCCATCGAAATTTCTTTCGAACCACATAGCTCGTCATAAATACTAAACTATATCGGTCACCTGAAGGTTGTCCTAATAAGGGACAATTTTGGACCGGCAAATCTCATGTGTTTGACACACGTGAGAAGTGCCGATCTGAGAAATGGGTGACGCTTAGGTTTTGTTACTCTACTAATGGAATATTAAAATAATTATATACTGAAATAATATTAATTTAATTTAAATAATTTTTTGCAGAGTCAAGTCGTACTTGTATGTCGTTAATGGATGGGTGGACGGTGATTGACAGACAAGTGAGCAAAGATGGATGGGTGCGAATAGGGAGACGTTGTCAACACCAGGCACACGTAGAGGGACGGACAGATGTGGGCAGGCATGGACTAGAGCGAGCGTGGTGAGGCGAGGGCGACCGGGGCTCGATCGAGGTAGACATCGATGGGTGGGAAGCAACGAGCGCAAGGAAGAAGAGACGCAAAGGGAAGAAAGAACAATGAAGAAGGTCGGTCACGTCACTATATAGGCTAAATTTTGTCAATTTTTTCTAAGTTACTTAAAATAAGAAGTTATTTTCAATAACCGACACGTGGCCGTCAATAAGGGCTGACATATGGCCGCTGAAAATTGAAAATTATTGTGCCACAAATTTATTTTGATATACACTAGAACCACATATAAAGAAGTGTGATAGGTATATTTCAATAGAGAGAAAATTATTTCAAAGAAAGTCCATGACATGACCACTAACTTGGAATTGTCACCGGCAGAATTGATGTGACCAATAGAAAAGAAAACTATGATATAAATTATATTAGGACTGACAGTTTTAGCCATAAAACTAGGATGATTCCTGTGTTATATAGTGCCCACTAATTAAATTAATAATGTGAAATTAAAATTTTAGAGAGATGAAAATTAGTTTCATAGATAAAAGCTATATGTACACAAAGAACACATATAAAGAGATATAAGAGCATCTACAACAATGTCTCAAACTGATGCCTCAAATTGAAATATGAGGCTTTACGTAGGAAAAACTACTCCAACAGTGCATCATTTCATAAAGTTTGGTAAAAAAAATAGAGCACCCTCTCAAGTGCCACAAAATATGCTACACCGTAGTGGGCTGCCTATAATCTAGATTTAAAGCTTTACTGTTGGAGCGGGATGTTTTGTTGATACCCTAAACTCTATAAAATATACTTATTTTTAAATTATAGGGTATTTTTATAGGTCACGTTATTAGAGATGCTCTAATAGGTATATAATCGAGAGAGAACATAATAGACTGGGAAAAATATTTTGAAGAACATGTTTTATGCACATGGTACTTTAGACGCATTGTGCATATATTCAATCGTGTTTACCTATCTTAGATCTAATGTCCTATATTATTATGTATTTTTTTACAAAGAACACACACCATCACTACACTTCAACATCTATACCATGTTCAGAGGGTGTTATTTTAATTTATAAAAAATATACAAGACAAGAAATGTTAGCGTTCAGATAGTGCTATCTATCAAATATAGAGAACAAAGAATATTAGATCTAGAACGGATGAACATAATTTTGTATGTGCATTAGATTCGTCCCCTTTAAAGAAACAATGCGCTCTTGGTTTGTGATTAGACAAAAAATAATTTTGAAGGAAAAACTAGCTGTGGTTGATAATGCATTAATAAGAAACAAAGTTTTTAAAAACCACAGTTTTATTTTTAAAAACCACAGTTTTTAAAATACTACGATATATTTTAGTCATAACAATAGCATAGTTTAAAATACTACAGTTTTAGAAACTAGAATCCAAAGCTAAATTTAGAATACTTCAAAACAACTACAGTAATTGCAATACTATAGTTTTGAAAATAGAGATTTTAGCTAGCTTACCAAACACCTTTCTATATATAATACTGAAAACTTTACTTCCAAACACCCTTAAACTACAAATTTGAAAACAAAATGAAACCGCGGTAACAATATTTATCATTATTGAAGCTTTCCTGGAAACGCTTGGCTAAATACCGCCAACTCAACTTGTACAGCAACTGAGGTAGCATTATCAACATAACATTTACAGTACCCAAATGGGTTTGCAGTACACGATCGACTGGCCAGATTGACCAAACGAATCAGAACCTCCATCAACTCCAACAATTGCCGGACAACATTTAGATAGCCTTGACCTTTTTCTACAAAAAAAAGGGGAAGAAACAAAAGTAACAGTCATGTGGCCTCGCGAGTGTTCATCCACAAACATATCTTCCTGGCCCCGAAGGGCCAGTTATTCGCAGTTGGAATTTTTTTGAACTTCTAACAGGGTCCATTTAAGACACCAAAACATCAGTAGGACAATAATCAAACTGAATATGTTAATTGCAATGTAATGGCATCCTTGTCTCAATGTGCCTTGTCCATAATTCCTTCTCAAGTCAGCTATATGGCTGTCTGACTCGTTTTCCTTGCCTCTATGTTGTCTGCAAATGAAAAATTCATGCACTTTGGCCTTCTGGTTCTAGCACAGAACTAAGATCTGCAATGTTTATATAGACTGAAATTCCTTAGCATCTCTGAAAGTGGCATCAATTATTTAACTCTGGTGGAACAGCAATTCATCGAGTTTACCTTTTCGGGGTTTGAATAGGATAATCTGAGTCTTTGTCACATCTCCACTGCCAGCATGAGTGTTTCCCTGAGATTAAGAACAAACCGTGTGAAGCTTTAGTGAAACAGGCTATGGACTGCACTTCAAATGAATGATGATCTGCATTTTGGACATCAAATATGATCTACAAAAGCAACTTTGATCACTAAACTCTAAAATATTGGTAAGGTAGTGGTACATATAAAACCCAGCAAGGTTATAACATAGGATCAATCTACCATTCTAAACAATATGCATATTGTTTCATATGTTCAATGTAAACAATCATAAAAAACTCATCCGGGGAGGGAAAAACCGCCCTCCCGATATTATATTAAGAAGAGACCGAAACATGGTCCCGACCGAGAAAATCCCTAAACCTTGTCCCCCCATCACTAGCGGGCCGTCACTGTCCACTCTGCAACGGCCCAGCCGAAGGGTGGCGCGCAGGACATATAACTCGGGAGCCGGCGGGGCACAGCGAGGGAATTTTTTAACCAAGCCAGAAATTCACCCTCGAGGGGGATTGAACCCGAGACTTGGAGGTGCTACTCGGAAACCTTAACCATTACGCTAGAGGCCATTTCGCCAATGTAAACAATCATCAAGATATCAATAATCAAAGCTTTAAAATATTCAATGCAATGACAAACATGACAATAAGCAAAGCAACACTGGGTATTGTTATAAGTGAAGCATTGTCTGGCAAACCAAGAAGGCAAGAATAAAGGAGGTTGTAGGTGGTTCAATTATTTTAGTATTCTTATTGGTAATGTGGTTATCAAATCATTCAACATGTTCTGCTCAATAGGATTACCTAATCTATCACCCCTAAGGAGAACTCTAATAGACTAACTAATGGTAGTGTTTTTCAATTTTTGAACAAATGCTGTAACAGCATAGCACAGTAGTTTTCCAGTTTTCCCCCTTTTTATCTACTATATGAAAGAGGGTAACAGCACATCATGGTTACTCAGTCACAACTCAACACCATATAAGTTACAACTTTCTGACCCAAAACAGAATAACTGATGTTCATAAATAAGTCATATTAAGTCTGCATATGGGGAAAACCTGTTGTGCAATCACCGTGCAATCAAACTAACAAAATTCATGAAAAATTCTCAAAAAAATTATAGATGTACCTCATTATTTACTCTACCAATATATCATATTTCAAGTTCTAATCATCCTTTGTTAAAAGATATAAAAAAAGAAAATTCTATCATTTTTTAACATTGGATAGAATTTTTCCCTTTTGTATATCTCTCAAGTCTTACCATAGGATAAATTGAAACTTGAAAACCGATATATTAGTAGAGTAAATAATGAGGTACATCTATATTTTTTAAAAGAAATTTCCATCACTTTTGATAGTTTGATTGCACAACAGTTTTTGCCCTGCAAGTGTTATAAAATAGGTACATGCTCTGATGCTCGTTCTGAAGTCAACAGCTTTATCTAAGGAAAGCTACATGATGTCCTTATAAGGCTGTCTCCAGCAGATCGTGCATATGGCCATACAAAACACTGTTTTATATTGTAGACTACATTTTTCACAGAGTGAAGTATGAAATGGGAGATAAGATGGGAGACAGCCTAACAACAATTTTAATCCATGTGATCCCCTCTTTCCACACCCTCAGCAATAACCACTGCA
This sequence comes from Zea mays, assembly GCF_902167145.1. Classification (NCBI taxonomy): domain Eukaryota; kingdom Viridiplantae; phylum Streptophyta; class Magnoliopsida; order Poales; family Poaceae; genus Zea; species Zea mays. Next base: position 226,482,192 of record NC_050099.1, on the reverse strand, counting down.
TTGTGTAAGATGATATATTCTTCGCACATAGCAAGACTATTATGGTATACACTGTGTGGCTGTTGTGCATGATTTTATCTGTGAGAACCATTAAAATAGTTGACCTGCATGCCAACACAGACACTGGAGTGGCAATACCAAAAAATAAAATCACCCAACTGAATGCACCAATATAACTGCCAGAACTATGCCATGCCGTACTTTTTAATACAGGAAAATAATCAGGTATGCCTGAATTCAGAGGAAAAATAAGAAAAAACAAATTTGTGAAGCTTAACGGAACATAAATGTGCAGTAATTACTTTTATAGAGTAGGACTTGTGTATGTTAAAGCATTACGAAAATTGAATGCCTCACACTTTTCTTAGCAAACTGTTCAAATGTAGGGACTGAGTTTGAATCCACAGCCAGGCAGTGAACTAGTGATTGTATAATGTTCTGCACCATAGAGTTTATTATGTAATTGCATACTGTGTTGTGCTTTCAGGGGGACAGGTTTGGACAGAGATAAGAGAGATTTAGAGTTGAATGCTCAGGTTGCTGTTGAATAGGCAAAATTTCTGGGCCAGAAATTAAGTGCTGCAATGGTTTCATACCAATCGAACTAAGAACTCCAATTATTAAAAAAAGAGATAAACAGAACATATGATCTTAATCTTTCTTAGATCATCTCAAATAGTTCCCAAAAACTGAATTGCTAGGTCAATGAGTTTTCCAATTCGCTAAAAAGTAGCGAGATTATTTGTTGGCTTTCTCTAAGCATTTCCAGTATCTAGCTCCTAAGTCTAACTCCAACAATACCACCCATTTTTGGAGACCCATTTCATTTTTGCCTACCCACTCATAAATGCATCTTCTATTTGTCTACCATTATCTCCAACAACAATACCCATCTGGACACCAGTATCAATAAAATACTTTTTTCTTTCTTTCCATCCCACCAACCTAGGGCCGCTTTCTCTCTCTTCTCTAATTCAAACCACACAGAATGGGTTCTGGAAAGAGAAAACCCATATTTAGGTTCCCTCTCTCCTTGCATCCAAAATGGGTATCGCCTTTGGGTCACCTGCTGGAGAGGTAGCTGTATAGGTGTCGCTACAGTGCTCACCGAGTACCTATTTTGAGTTTGAGTGTCAATTTAGGTGCTTCATTGGAGTTAGCCTGAAGGCTAGAAGGCCGTTTTGCATTGGGAACCCTAAACTATTTCCAAATCACCCCAGCCAGTTTTATACTTTCTTTCTTTCTTGTACATTTGCATAGGAAACCCTGTCCTTTCTCTTTATTCTCCTCCATGTCCTTCCTCCACCTCCAGATCGGGAAGCAACTCTTCTCATTCCTGAGTGCCAGACACCCCAGCCCCCACAGAACAGGCTGCAGCCACCCCCAACCGGTGACAGAAAGGCAAGGCCAGTGGGGGGGCAACCAGAGGCCTCCAAGCTTGGCTAGGGCATGCCAGGACGAGGTTAGGGGTGTCGGCAACCAGATGAGGGCAGCAGTTTGTATTTGTCGCCGGAAGGAAGAAGCCTGAGAGAATTCCCAACACGCCAATCCAAGTCGTTAGAGCATGTGTATTTTTCCACGCATCTGGATTAGTTTCCCAAGTGTGGAAAGATTGAGAGTTGGGATAAGTTGTTGGAGAAAGCTTTTCTTCAATCATGCCAAAAAAACCAAGATCGGGAGTGGGTTTTGGAAACTCTTGGAGATGCTCTTACTGATTAAGGCACCCCTAGATGGATCATTCCATCTTTTGTGATTAAGAAAAGGGAAACAAAATATCATTATTATTCAAAAAAACAAAAAATACCTAATAAAATCTATGGTCTCAACCTTTAGTAGTGATAAAGACATCCCTAGCTGCACCCATTCATCTTTTGCTGAAAAAACAGGTTGTCTATGAGGGACCACGGAGCATAGCATTTGTTTGGTTTGGAGACAAGGTGGGATGGGATGGCCCAAGCCCTGATATTTGGGGCAGGGCCATCCTTGTTCCCTGTTTGGTTGAGAGGATAGGTCCATCCCAATTTTTTGTTTAGTTCGAGAGATTTAGAAGCATGGGATGACTTTATTATTTAACACGGTTAGCAATAACTATTAGTGGGCCTCACGTATCCTCTCTAAGCCCTGCGTGTCATCCTCTTTCTCTCTTTTATTTTCCTTTCTTTTGGTCTTATCTTCTGCTCACGGGATGGCGGCTGAGCACAAAACACCGCACAGAGCACAAATTGCAAAACATATCGCCCGTTAGTCCGCACTGGTTGTCCCAGTAACCAATCACCCTAGCACCACTGTCTTCTATGTCGGTTGCCCCTATGTCTCCCAACTCCTGCGCCTCCTGCATCGCCGCTCCTCTTCATGCACCGCTCACCTAGTGCCGCCTGCTTGGATGGGACGAGCCATGGCACTACTCGTGCCATGCCACCCTCTAGGAGGAGAGGAGCCATGGCACTGTGTGCTCGGTTAGGGATGGAGCCATGGCACTCTTGTGCTCAACCATGCATCTATGTCTCATGCTACACTCAACACCGAGCCGCGTGGTTTGATTTGCCACGTGTTGGAGTGACTGGAACTCGTTGTGCTGCCCTACTCAGAGATGTCCAGCTCCCTGCACCAAGATCCAACCTCTGCAGCCACCACCTGAGGGATCAGAACGGAGCAGGCAACATGAATAGGGGACAAACCCATGCCCTCAATTCAAAGGGACAGTGCTGACCCCGAATCTAGGGGAATACTCCCTCTATGGTGGCGACGGTCTCTTCCCTATCGTCCCCAAGCCAAACACTGCCAAAAATGGGCTCACTCCAACTCATCCCACATTGCCCCCACAACCAAACACACGCTTAGTTCCAACTCAGTAACTACAACATAAGATGATTCTATTTCTTCATGAATTTAAGCATACCCATACTGAGCATCACAACCTACTGGAAATACATTGATGTTAGTTCTCACGTTCAAAGCACAAACAAAAGAGTTGGCCCAATTGCCACCCAACAATAAGCAGTCAGCATTGTTCAAGATGCTTAAAAACCATGAGTGTATTATATACAGATGTAACCATGATTAAGTATACCTTTGAATGCAATACATGGGTCCTCATTTGTAGCTATGTAGAAAGATCAACACATATTTTGGTGCATGTTCAGGCCACAAATTACAGACAAGGCCAACTAATCAAATCAAAGCAAAACTAGGAGGGATGTTCTAAGTGACAATAGCATTTGGTCATCCTTTCCCCAAACCCTAAAAAATGGAACTCAGCAAAAGGAGAAGCCGAATGCTCTCATCCTTGGGGCTGTGCTATAGTTGCCCCCTTAAGAATTAGAATTCTTCTCTACCACTTCAGTGTTTTTGTGAATCTTTGTGGTTCGTCGACCTTGCTTGGTTCAGTTACACATTGATCAAGCACGTCCTTGAGCAAAATCATTTCCAACAGGTGCCTATCTAGAGAGTCATCAGTTCATCAGGCTATACGGCTCAAGTTATCGCCACAATACTATGGCAAGAAGATCAGGAAAAGAATCACACCAGTTTTCCCTTTGTGACCACAAGAGGCAGGTAAAGCAGAGCAAATCGTTAATATTACAGCGAATTGGCATCAAGGTTACTCACTGATGTGATTGCTTCTTTCTCCTTCTGCTTCTCCTTCTCTTTGTCTCTCTGAAGCTTAGAGACAAGGCCAGCCCTCCTCTTGCCCTTGGCAATGGCATCCTCCAGTTCAGACACCGCGGAAGGCTTCTTGTTACGAACCTTCCAGACGTCTCCCCGGCGGATGAGCACCTTGGCGGCCTTCCAGCCATCGATGCTGGTGTCTATGACGGTGACATCGGTCCGGCTACACCTCTCACCGTCGGCATCCGCGGCGCGCTCCGCCCGGCGGCGCTTCTTGGCCTTGGCGATCTTGTCCTTTTTGTCCTTGTGGGGACGCTGTGCAGGAAGGGCAGAGATCGGCTGGTCCTCGTCAGTTCTCGGGCGGGGCCGGGACTGCTTGCGGAAGGCTTTGGGGGCCGGGGGGCCCGGCGGGGCGGAGGACGGGACCGCGAAGACATCGGAGATCACGGCAACGAGCTGAAGCTGTGGTTGCGGCGGCGGCTGCGAGGAATTGCTAGAGCTAGGGTTTGGTCGCGAAGGGTTGCGGGGCGGACGCTGAGCCGCCGGCGGCGGCTTGGGCTTAGCGGCGGCCTTTGTAGGCGACTCCCTGACAACAACGACGAGGTCGTTGTGATCATTGGAAGAAGAAGGTGGCAGGGGCGAGGGAGGGGGAGGGGGAGTTTGGGCCTGTCGGCCCCCGTAGAGGAGGTCGTCAATGTTGAGGTGGGAGGGGAAGGATAGACCCCCTTTGGCGTGCAGCCGATGGAGCCATGACGGCGTTCTGCTGGCGGCGGCGGCCGCCGCGGCACTGAGCACAGTCTGGCAGCACGGCATTGCCTTCCGTCCTCTCCCCTCCGGCTGCGACGGTGGTGGACTGAGACTGGGGGACGACTGGAGAAGAGGACGAAAAGGAAGGAAGGGAAATGGGGTCCATCTCCTGGAAATTTGTATCTGTCCTTCCTAAATTCTATGGTTTTTTTCCGACATATGTATCTTTACTTTCTTCATTAAAAATATAACTTATTTTAATTTTGTAGATACTTAACTTTTTGCTATATAGACATATTATGTCTATATTATGTCTAGACTAGTCGGTTACCCGTGTACAGAAAATGCGACGGCTCACAATAGTATCCACGTAAATTATCCACCAAAAAGATCTTAAGATTTTTTATTGATTGTCGACAGTCTTCACATAATATTTTTTATAAACACACGGGTACCATAGGCAGCAAATCAGAGACCTTCATCCCTCGCCTCCTCCACTTCCAAGGTTATAAAAGATTATAAACACTTGAGCATGATGTTTTACTTGTTAGACAACTTCCATAAGAATGTTCTTCCATCAGAATGTTCTTAAAAAATTGCAAGAATTGCTTTATAATAAGCACTCTTATCAATATCAAAAATTAGTTTAACATGTATCTGTTTTAATTCCAAAAACTCTACTTTTCTTTCCAAAATGAGGGATATTTTCTTGCTAGGATTCTAGACATGCAGATAATATAGAATCCAAAAAATGCATTGATCATTACATGGAATTCTATTAAGATATTATATGAAAGTCGAATTTCTTCCATTCTTATTTGAGAATGCGAATACAAGGAGGTATTTTGTGTTTGGGGAAAGTCCGAAGAAAAAAGGATTTGGAATCTACCTTTTCTTTTGCACTGCTTTTAAATATTTTACGTTGAGCTTTAAGTATTTTTTGTAAGAAATGTAGGGACTTTTTTGTAAAAAGATGAAGCAGGACGACCGTTGAAACTAATGCTTTAAGTATAGTATAGATAGAGGAAAATTTATCACTAGAAATGATCTTCCTTTTCTGTTGGACATTAAAATAGTAAAAACTATTGGAGAATACTTTTTTGTTAACTTCAGTGATTGACATCACACCCAATAAAATATTTATTCTTTGCTTTAGAGGAGAAAGAAGAGCCCTCGAATATTGATTTTGCTCCGGTAGAAAGAAGAGCCCTCGAATATCGATTTTGCTCCGGTCTTTTCCTTCTTTCCCTTATTATGTACCCATGGTCGTGGAGGTTGTGCCGATGGCACGACATTGCACGACCGTGGGTGCGAGACCGCACAAGCATGACATGGCACGAGTATGGGGCATGGGAGACCCACAGCCTACATGGTTCCACACCTTGCGAAGGAGCGAGCACGATGGATCGGCGGGGCACTAGGCACCAGACCAGGAAGGGACAACAGGGCACTAGGCATCCAATGCCGCCATGATGGTGGCTAGGACTCGACGCATCCAAGTGTAACACCCTGAATTTGGGGTATAAATTTTTTCTCTAAATATCTACCAAATTCAGGTGTTACCTCTTGTCTCTCTCTAGACTCCTCCTCTCTCTTCCTTTTGATTAGAATTATGTTAATTAGGTGAGGGATTAACTATTTATTTTTATCAAAAATAATGTGAGTCATGAAATGTTGTATCATGTTGAGCCTAAAGTATTCTTTTATTTGATGCACATGTTTTAAATTGTTTGAATTTAAATTTGGTTTGAATTTGATTTGAATTCCCTAGAGAAAATAAAAAGAAAAGCATTTCAAAATTCGGAGAAAATGAAAAACTGAATTCGGCCCAAGCATCCCGGCCCAGCCTAGCCAGGCCGCGCGTGAAAGTAGCCTAGAGGGGGGTGAATAGGGCGAATCTGAAATTTATAAACTTAAGCACAACTACAAGCCGAATTAGCGTTAGAAATATGAACGAGTCCGAGAGAGAGAGGGCGAAAAACAAATCGTAAGCAAATAAAGTGTGAGACACAAGGATTTATTTTACCGAGGTTCGGTTCTTGCAAACCTACTCCCCGTTGAGCTGGTCACAAAGACCGGGTCTCTTTCAACCCTTTCCCTCTCTCAAACGGTCACTTAGACCGAGTGAGCTTCTCTTCTCAATCAAACGGGACACTAAGTCTCCGCAATGACCACCACACAATTGGTGTCTCTTGCCTCGGTTACAATTGAGTTGATCACAAGAAAGAATGAAGAAAAGAAGCAATCCAAGCGCAAGAGCTCAAATGAATACAAGTCACTCTCTCACTAGTCACTATTTGATTGGGAATGATCTTTTGACTTGAGAGAGGATTTGATCTCTTTGGTGTGTCTTGTATTGAATGCTATAGCTCTTGTAAGGTGTAGAAAGTCTGAAAACTTGGATGCCATGAATGGTGGGTGGTTGGGGGTATTTATAGTCCCAACCACCAAACTAGCCTTTTGGTGAAGGCTGTTGTCGCATGGCGCACCGGACAGTCCGGTGCGCCACCGGACACTGTCTGGTGCGCCTGCCACGTCACCCAGCCATTGGATTCTAACCGTTGGAGCTTCTATCTTCTGGGCCACCGGACAGTCCGGTGGTGCACCGGACAGGTCCTGTAGACTGTCCGGTGCGCCTTCTAACGTGTGCCTGACTTCTACGCGCACTGTAGCGCATTAAATGCCGTTGCAGACGATCATTGGCGCTGAAGTAGCCGTTGCTCCGCTGGTACACTGGACAGTCCGGTGCTACACCGGACAGTCCGGTGAATTATAGCAGAGTGGCTCCCAGAATTACCGAAGGTGAGCAGTTCGAAGTTGGAGTCCCTGGTGCACCGGACACTGTCCGGTGGCACACCGGACAGTCCGGTGCGCCAGACCAGGGCACACTTCGGTTGACATTTGCTCTCTATATTTAAATCCTTTTTCGGTCTTTTTATTGGTTTGATGTGAACCTTTGGCACCTGTAGAACTCATAATCTAGAGCAAACTAGTTAGTCCAATTATTTGTGTTGGGCAATTCAACCACCAAAATCAATTAGGAAAAAGGTGTAAGCCTAATTCCCTTTCAATCTCCCCCTTTTTGGTGATTGATGCCAACACAAACCAAAGCAAATATAGAAGTGCATAATTGAACTAGTTTGCATAATGTAAGCGCAAAGGTTACTAAGAATTGAACCAATAAATTCTCATAAGATATGCATGGATTGATTTCTTCATTTTTAACATTTTGGACCACGCTTGCACCACATGTTTTGTTTTGCAAATTCTTTTGTAAATTCTTTTCAAAGTCCTTTTGCAAATAGTCAAAGGTGAATGAATAAGATTTTGAGAAGCATTTTCGAGATTTGAAATTTTCTCCCCCTGTTTCAAATGCTTTTCCTTTGACTAAACAAAATCCCCCCTCAATAAAATCCTCCTCTTAGTGTTCAAGAGGGTTTTAGATATTAGTTTTGAAAGAGTTGTACCAATTTTGAAATTCTATCAAAAATAAGATACCAAATTGAAAAAATCTTTTCTAAACACAAATTTTTGAAATGGTGGTGGTGCGGGTGCGGTCCTTTTGCTTTGGGCTAATACTTTCTCCCCCTTTGGCATGAATCGCCAAAAACGGATACTTGAGTGAAATATAAGCCCTTCTTACTTTCTCTCCCTATGGTAAATAACATATGAGTGAAGATTATACCAAAGTTGGAGAGCGGCGCGGAGCGACGGCGAAGGATGAGTAATTTGATGGAGTGGAGTGGAAGCCTTTGTCTTCGCCGAAGACTCCAATTCCCTTTCAATCTATGACTTAGCATGAAATGCACTTGAAAACACATTAGTCATAACATATGAAAGAGATATGATCAAAGGTATATTAATGAGCTATGTGTGCAAAACATCAATAAAAATTCCTAGAATCAAGAATATTTAGCTCATGCCTAAGTTTGGTAAATGTTTGTTCATCTAGTGGCTTGGTAAAGATATCGGCTAATTGTTCTTTGGTGTTAATATATGCAATCTCAATATCCCCATTTTGTTGGTGATCCCTTAAGAAATGATACCGAATGGCTATGTGTTTAGTGCGGCTATGTTCAACGGGATTATCCGCCATACGGATTGCACTCTCATTATCACATAGAAGAGGAACTTTGGTTAATTTGTAACCATAGTCACTAAGGGTTTGCCTCATCCAAAGCAATTGCGCACAACAATGGCCTGCGGCAATATACTCGGCTTCGGCGGTAGAAAGAGCTACGGAATTTTGCTTCTTTGAAGCCCAAGACACCAGAGACCTTCCCAAGAACTGGCAAGTCCCCGATGTGCTCTTTCTATTAATTTTACACCCCACCCAATCGGCATCCGAATAACCATTTAAATCAAATGTGGATCCCCTAGGGTACCAAAGGCCAAACTTAGGAGTATAAACTAAATATCTCAAGATTCGTTTTACGTCCCTAAGGTGAGCTTCCTTTGGATCGACTTGGAATCTTGCACACATGCATACGGAAAGCATTATATCCGGTCGTGAAGCACATAAATAGAGTAAAGAACCTATCATCGACAGGTATACCTTTTGATCTACGGATTTACCTCCTGTGTCGAGGTCGAGATGCCCATTGGTTCCCATGGGTGTCTTGATGGGCTTGGCATCCATCATCCCAAACTTGTTTAGAATGTCTTGAATATACTTCGTTTGGCTAATGAAGGTGCCCTCTTGGAGTTGCTTCACTTGAAATCCTAAGAAGTACTTCAACTCCCCCATCATAGACATCTTGAATTTTTGTGTCATGATCCTACTAAACTCTTCACATGTAGATTCGTTAGTAGACCCAAATATGATATCATCAACATAAATTTGGCATACAAACAAATCATTTTCAAGCGTTTTAGTAAAGAGTGTAGGATCGGCTTTTTCGAATTTGAAGCCATTAGTGATAAGAAAATCTCTTAGGCATTCATACCATGCTCTTGGGGCTTGCTTGAGCCCATAAAGCGCCTTAGAGAGTTTATATACGTGGTTAGGATACTCACTATGTTCAAAGCCGGGAGGTTGCTCAACATAGACCTCCTCCTTGATTGGTCCGTTGAGGAAGGCACTTTTCACATCCATTTGATAAAGCTTGAAGCCATGGTAAGTAGCATAGGCAAGTAAAATGCGAATTGACTCAAGCCTAGTTACGGGTGCATAGGTTTCACCAAAATCCAAACCTTCGACTTGTGAATATCCCTTGGCCACAAGTCGGGCTTTGTTCCTTGTCACCACACCATGCTCATCTTGCTTGTTGCGGAAGACCCACTTGGTTCCTACAACATTTTGATTAGGACGTGGAACTAAATGCCATACCTCATTCCTAGTGAAGTTGTTGAGCTCCTCTTGCATTGCCACCACCCAATCCGAATCTTGAAGTGCTTCCTCTACCTTGTGTGGCTCAATAGAGGAAACAAAAGAGTAATGTTCACAAAAATGAGCAACACGAGATCTAGTAGTTACCCCCTTTTGAATATCGCCGAGGATGGTGTTCACGGGGTGATCTCGTTGGATTGCTTGGTGGACTCTTGGGTGTGGCAGTCTTGGAACTTGTTCATCTTCCTTATCTTGATCATGGGCATCTCCCCCTTGAGCATTGCTCTCCTCTTAAGGTGGCTCATCTTCTTGATCTTCGCCTTCATCATCTTGAGCCTCATCCTCATCTTGAGTTGGTGGAGATGCTTGCATGGAGGAAGATGGTTGATCTTGTGCTTATGGAGGCTCTTCGGATTCCTTAGGACACACGTCCCCAATGGACATGTTCCTTAGCGCGACGCATGAAGCCTCTTCATCATCTAGCTCATCAAGATCAACTTACTCTATTTGAGAGCCGTTAGTCTCATCAAACACAATGTCACAAGAAACTTCAACTAGTCCAGAAGACTTGTTAAAGACTCTATATGCCCTTGTGTTTGAATCATATCCTAGTAAAAAGCCTTCTACAGCCTTAGGAGCAAATTTGGATTTTCTATCTCTTTTAACAAAAATAAAGCATTTGCTACCAAAGACTCTAAAATATGAAACATTGGGCTTTTTACCGGTTAGGAGTTCATACGATGTCTTCTTGAGGATTCGGTGTAGATACAACCGGTTGATGGCGTAGCACGCGGTGTTGACCGCTTCCGTCCAAAACCGATCCGAAGTCTTGTACTCATCAAGCATGGTCCTTGCCATGTCCAATAGAGTTCTATTCTTCCTCTCCACTACACCATTTTGATGTGGAGTGTAGGGAGAAGAGAACTCATGCTTGATGCCCTCATCCTCAAGGAAGCCTTCGATTTGTGAGTTCTTGAACTCCGTCCCGTTGTCGCTTCTTATCTTCTTGATCCTCAAGCCGAACTCATTTTGAGCCCGTCTCAAGAATTCCTTTAAGGTTTCTTGGGTATGAGATTTTTCCTGCAAAAAGAACTCCCAAGTGAAGCGAGAATAGTCATCCACAATAACTAGACAGTACTTACTCCCACCAATGCTTATGTAAGCAATCGGGCCGAATAGGTCCATGTGTAGGAGCTCGAGTGGCCTGTCAGTCATCATAATGTTCTTGTGTGGATGATGAACACCAACTTGCTTCCCTGCCTGACATGCGCTACAAACCCTGTCTTTCTTAAAATGAACATTTGTTAGTCCCAAAATGTGCTAGCCGGCGATGCTTGTGAAGATTCTTCATTCCAACATGTGCTAGCCGGCGATGCCAGAGCCAGCCCATGTTAGTCTTAGCAATTAAGCAAGTGTCGAGTTCAGCTCTATCAAAATCTACTAAGTATAGCTGACCCTCTAACACTCCCTTAAATGCTACTGAATCATCACTTCTTCTAAAGACAGTAACACCTATATCCGTAAAAAGACAGTTGTAACCCATTTTACATAATTGCAAAACTGAAAGCAAGTTATAATCTAAAGAATCTACAAGAAAAACATTGAAAATAGAGTGTCAGGTGATATAAAAATTTTACCCAAGCCTTTGACCAACCCTTGATTTCCATCCCCGAATGTGATAGCTCGTTGGGGATCTTGGTTTTTCTCGTAGGAGGAGAACATCGTCTTCTCCCCTGTCATATGGTTTGTGCACCCGCTATCGATGATCCAACTTGAGCCTCCGGATGCATAAACCTACAAAACAAATTTAGTTCTTGATTTTAGGTACCCAAATGGTTTTGGGTCCTTTGACATTAGATACAAGAACTTTGGGTACCCAAACACAAGTCTTTGACCCCTTGTGTTTGCCCCCAACATACTTGGCAACTACTTTGCCGGATTTGTTAGTTAAAACATAAGATGCATCAAAAGTCTTAAATGAAATACTAGATTCATTTGATGCAATAGGAGTTTTCTTCTTAGGCAATTTAGCATGGGTTGATTGCCTAGAACTAGATGTCTCACCCTTATACATAAAAGCATGATTAGGGCCAGAGTGAGACTTCCTAGAGTGAATTCTCCTAATTTTGTGCTCGGGATAACTGGCAGGGTACAAAATGTAACCCTCGTTATCCTGAGGCATGGGAGCCTTGCCCTTAACAAAGTTAGGCAATCTTTTAGGAGGGGCATTAAGTTTGACATTGTCTCCCTTTTGGAAGCCAATGCCATCCTTGATGCCAGGGCGTCTCCCACTATAGAGCATGCTTCTAGCAAATTTAAATTTTTCATTTTCTAACTCATGCTCGGCAATTTTAGCATCTAATTTTGCTATATGATCATTTTGTTGTTTAATCAAGGCCATGTGATCATGAATAGCATCAATGTTAATATCTCTACATCTAGTGCAAATTGTAACATGCTCAACGGTAGATGTAGAGGGTTTGCAAGATTTTAGTTCAACAATCTTAGCATGTAAAATGCCATTTTCACTTCTAAGATTGGACATGGAAGCATTGTAAACATCTAAGTCTTTAGCCTTAGTAATCAATTTTTCATTTTCAATCCTAAGGCTATCAAGAGAAGCATTCAATTTTTCAATCTTAGCACACAAACTAGCATTATCATCTCTAAGATTGGAAATTGAATCATCACATACATTTGAATCAACCTTAGCAATTAATCTAGCATTCTCATTTTTAAGGTTGGTAATAACATCATGGCAAGTGCTTAGCTCACTAGATAATTTTTCACATTTTCTACTTCTAGAGCATAAGTATTTTTAACCTTAACATGCTTCTTATTTTCCTTAATTAGGAAGTCCTCTTGGGTGTCCAAGAGTTCATCCTTCTCATGAATAGCACTAATTAGTTCATTCAATTTCTCCTTTTGTTGCATGTTAAGATTGGCAAAAAGAGTAAGCAAGTTATCCTCCTCATCACTAGTATTATCTTCATCACTAGAGGATGCATATTTAGTGGAGGATTTTGATTTTACCTTCTTCCTTTTGCCGTCCTTTGCCATGAGGCACTTGTGGCCGACGTTGGGAAAGAGGAGTCCTTTGGTGACGGCGATGTTGGCGGCGTCCTCGTCGGAGGAGGAGTCGGTGGAGCTCTCGTCGGAGTTCCACTCGCGGCACACATGGGCATCGCCGCCCTTCTTCTTGTAGCACCTCTTCTTTTCTCTCCTCTTGCCCTTCTTGTCGTTATCCCTGTCACTGTCACTTGACAATGGACATTTTGCAATAAAGTGTCCGGGCTTACCACACTTGTAGCAAACTTTCTTGGAGCGGGACTTGTAGTCCTTCCCCCTCCTTTGCTTGAGGATTTGACGGAAGCTCTTGATGATGAGCGCCATCTCCTCATTGTCGAGCTTGGAGGCGTCGATGGGGCCCCTACTAGGTGTAGAGTCTTCTTTCTTCTCCTTCGTTGCCTTGAATGCAACAGGTTGTACATTGGGTGTGGAGGAGGCGCCTTGCTCGATGATTTTCTTGGAGCCTTTGATCATCAACTCAAAGCTCACAAATTTTCCTATTACTTTCTCGGGAGACATTAGTGTGTATCTAGGATCACCACGAATTAATTGAACTTGCGTAGGGTTAAGGAAAACGAGTGATCTAAGAATAACCTTGACCATTCCATGGTCATCCCATTTGGTGCTCCCGAGGTTGCGCACTTGGTTCACCAAGGTCTTGAGCCGGTTGTACATTGCTTGTGGCTCCTCCCCTTGGTGAAGCATGAAGCGACCGAGCTCCCCCTCGATCGTTTCCCGCTTGGTGATCTTGGTCACCTCGTCTCCTTCGTGTGCGATTTTGAGCACGTCCCAAATTTCCTTTGCGCTCTTCAACCCTTGCACCTTATTATACTCCTCTCGACTTAGAGAGGCGAGGAGTATAGTTGTGGCTTGGGAGTTGAAGTGTTGGATTTGATCGACCTCCTCCGAGTCGTAATCCTTGTCTCCCTTCTTTGGTACCTGCGCTCCATACTCAACAATATCCCATATGCTTTTATGGAGTGAGGTTAGGTGATGCCTCATTTTATCACTCCACATAGAATAATCTTAACCTTCTAGCATAGGTGGTTTGCCTAATGGAACAAAAAGAAATGGAGTGCGTTTTGAAATACGAGGGTAGCAAAGGGGCATCTTACTATACTTCTTGCGCTCATGGCGCTTAGAAGTGACGGATGCCGATTCTGAGCCGGAGGTGGAGGGTGACGAAGAGTCGGTCTCATAGTAGACCACCTTCTTCATCTTCTTCTTCTTGTCACCCTTCCATTGGGACTTGATGGAGGAAGAGGATTCCTCCTTGTGCTTGTGGGCGGACTCCCTTGAGTGCATTCTCCCCGAGCTTGCGGACTTGTCGCCGGTCCCGAGCTTCCTCTTGGCGGATGCTCCCGACATCACTTCGAGCGGTTAGGCTCTAATGAAGCACCGGGCTCTGATACCAATTGAAAGTCGCCTAGAGGGGGGTGAATAGGGCGAATCTGAAATTTATAAACTTAAGCACAACTATAAGCCAGATTAGCGTTAGAAATATGAACGAGTCCGAGAGAGAGGGCAAAAAACAAATCGTAAGCAAATAAAGTGTGAAACACAAGGATTTGTTTTACCGAGGTTCAGTTCTTGCAAACCTACTCCCCGTTGAGGTGGTCACAAAGACCGGGTCTCTTTCAACCCTTTCCCTCTCTCAAATGGTCACTTAGACCGAGTGAGCTTCTCTTCTCAATCAAACGGGACACTAAGTGTAATACCCTAGGTGTTACCATGACCATGGTACATTTATGCACTAATGACTGTGATCACATGTGGAAGAGAAGAAGAGCATAAAACCTTGGAAACATGGGTTAACTAAGAGAAGTGAATGGCAAGGGTTTCAACCACACAAGTGGAACAATGGTCATTTGGAGCCAAGAAGATTAACCCCTAAAAAGGGCACCTAAGAGCACTAGACTTCCAAGCCATGGATTAGTGGATAAGTTAACCAAATTGCCAAAGCATGATCTTAGTTCTTAAACAAGTTTTAGTAGCTTTGTAACCTAACAAATGCAGGGAGGGAACATTGCAAAAAGACCCCTTGAAGACCCCAATTCACCCCCTTAAGGAGAAAGAGCACTAGAGCTCTCTAATTCTTTCTAAGTTAAATTTTGAACCTAATCTAAAGATCCACCGTGTTCACTTAGTAAATGGCACCAAAACCACTTGAGTTGTATACCAAAAAGGTGTCATACCACCTAAGGCACCCACTGGAAATTGAAACAGAGCCCAAGACGTTTGACAAGATTTGACATGGTTTTTGTCGCGAGGTGGACAGAGAGACAAGCCAGAATTGGCGTCCACAAATCTCCCTACCTAGGGCATATCTGCCATGGGGACTCACATACAAGAGACAGCCCTAGGTGCTAGGAGGAGGCCTCTGCTGGATTTTTGCCAAGATTCGCACGCTTGCGATCTCGGCGAGCTGTTGAACAAGGGCAGAAGAACACTTCCACGTGTTCGACGCGCTCTGAGCGCGCCAGAGCACGCCCAGCGCCCAACCCCGCGCGCCCCGCGCCGCGCCGAGTCGTGCTCGTGTCTCCTACTCGCGCCCGCGCCTATAAAGCCCACCGAAGCTTCAACCGTACTCTCCCGCGTGCTCTCGACCTCACCGGAGCCAGAGATCACCGGCGTTTGCCCTGCAAACAGCGTGCCCGCGACCACCCGATCCCCCGCCACCGTAGACTAACCAACAGAGCTTTTCCCAGCCGCGCCCGACCCTCGGAGTGGACCGTGCATGCCTCGGTGAAGCTCCCCGAGCAAGGAATCGGACTTTGCCTCGCCGGAGAAGCTAGTCCACGGTCGCCGAACTTCACCCGATTGCCGGTGAACGTAGACCGGGTAAGTCTCTGCACCATTTTCCGATTCCCTGCGCACATAGCCTCTACGTCATCCCGTGGAACTCATCGTGCCGTTTAATTGAACTAGATCGCCGTGGTTAGGCCGGAGCACTCGCCGGCGACGAGTTCACCCGTCTGCGCACGTGGACCGGTCGATTCTGGCCACCACCGCCGTCGAGCCGTACCTCGCTGTGACCGCCAGGATCTCCCGAAGCCAACCCCGCCCCTCACCGGACCTCTCTCGCCGCCGGTAAGCCGCGCCGCCCTTTTCCTTTCCGCGGTTACTGTTTACATAAGGGGAAGGACCCCGGGGAAGAAGAAGGAAAGGCCAGGGGTTTTGTGCGCTGTCAGTGACTCAGGGGAATAGTAGCGCAGGGGTATAAATGAAGGATTGATTAAGAAAGAACCCAGGTTCTTCGATGCAAAGTAGTTTTCCAGGAAACCTTTTAAATATTCTGATTTAAATCCAAACAGAACTTGAAAAATTCATAACTTCAGTTGGTTTACCCAAATCGAGTCAAACCAATTTTGCCAGATCCTAAATAATGTGAACTACTTAGGAAAAATATAAAACCCCTAAGTGTTAAAGAAAACTTTAAAGTTTTGATTTAAATGATTAACTGGTCAAAAGCTAAAAGAAATAAGGAAAAATAGCTACACTAATTGACTGGGGTTAAGAAAATTTAGAGAGGTACTTAATCATTTCCTAACCTGTTTAAAAATAATAAACCCCTCTGTATACCCCATTAAGGTAGAGTTTGCCATTTAAAACACTTTTTGCTTAAAGTTGAAGATTGTCCGGTGCGCCTTCTGACGCGTGCCTGACTTCTACGCGCACTGTAGCGCATTAAATGTCGTTGCAGACGACCGTCGGCGCTGAAGTAGCCGTTGCTCCACTGGTACACCGGACAGTCCGGTGCGCCACCGGACACTGTCCGGTGCTACACCGGACAGTCCGGTGAATTATAGCAGAGTGGCTCCCAGAATTCCCAAAGGTGAGCAGTTCGGAGTTGGAGTCCCTGGTGCACCGGACACTGTCCGGTGGTGCACCGGACAGTCTGGTGCGCCAGACCAGGGCACACTTCGGCTGACAGTTGCTTTCTATATTTGAATTCTTTTTCGGTCTTTTTATTGGTTTGATGTGAACCTTTGGCACCTGTAGAACTCATAATCTAGAGCAAACTAGTTAGTCCAATTATTTGTGTTGGGCAATTCAACCACCAAAATCAATTAGGAAAAAGATGTAAGCCTAATTCCCTTTTAGCATGCGTGCACCCGCTCCACTTGACAGGTGGGACCCACTGTCAGCGACGGCTGTGTCCGCGCACTTCCCTCTCCCTCTCGCTACCCGGTGGGGCCGACCTGTCGGCGCCGGTTTCCTTTGCGCACACACCGTGCTCTCACTATCTGCCCCGCGGGCCTCGCGCGTTAGCGCTGGCTACCCGTTTGCTCACCCACTCTCGCTAATCCGTGGGTCCCACCTATCGGATCCGTCCCTCCCGAACCGCTCGCGCATGACCCGCGCGTCGTCGTGGACTCCGCGCCCACGACCCACGCTAAGGTCGTGCCCGTCCCCACCTCGACCTTTTGTAGCTGCCCAATACCCCCACTCGCTCTCCTACTCCCTCACTCGTAGCACCCCAGCACTCACCTCGCATCGCGTGCGCACCCAGGGAAATCCACCGCCGTCCGCCGTGTTCTCAGGCCTATTTCGCGGCCACCATCGGGTCCCCGCCGTGTCCGTTGCCCCGCGGGGCTCCGCCACCGTCGACCTAAGGCCTCTTTGCGTCCTCGTCATTGCTCAAGCGCTCCAGAGTCCCCTCTCGAGATGAGCAAACTCCCCACGCCCTTAATTTCCCGTTTACTGTCCTGTTGTCCACGCAGTCGCTCGCCGGAGTTGAGCTGCACCGCCATTGGGCTGCTCCACCACAGACTGCACCTTCTTGTACCTCTGCATTGGTGTTGTGCCCACAGCTGAGTCCGCCGTGTCACCCGAGCTCGCCTGAGCCCTTTCCCAATGCCCTAGACCCTCGCCATGGTAGTGCCCTTGCCTCCGACGAAACTTCGTCCCGGAGTCAGGCGGTGCCGCCGTGAGCGGGCCAACAACCCAGCCCGAGCTCATCGTCAGATCTCAGGCGTCCATCTAGGATTTGACGGCCTGGCTTCTATTAAACCCGACCCGATCTCAATCGTCTGATTCAGATCTGGCCGCTCGGATCCGCGCCCTCGCTCGTGTTATGCAGCTTGGCCCGGCCGGTCAGGACGTGTCGCCCCTAGGTCGCCGACACCCCTGGCCTGCTTATCATCCTGCGCTCATGCCCCCGTGCGCGCTCGCTCGCTCAGATCTAATCCTAGCCGTTGATCTGTGATCGCACGATCACGACTAGCCGATACCGCTTCGCGCAATAGATTTGCTAAAAAGACACCTGGCTTTCTGAGAATCAACCTGACGTCCTTAGTTTTCACGCAGGCCCTGTATTCTTGCAAAAATACCCCTGACCTTTTAGGTTATCGCAGAATTGGACCTAGTTTTGTATTTTAAATTCCAAAACTTGTTTATTTCATATCTTTTGCATATGAACTCCAAATTGAGTAATTCAAATTGCAAAATGTTCATAAGATTATTCTCTACCTGTTTAAATTATAACATTTCACTGTCTGCACGTGCTAATTTTATGCCTAGACTATAGGTTAGTGTAAGTGATGTTTTATTTAATAAAAGGGAAACCCTAATAGTCATTAGATGATTAACTTTGTTAGTTTAATATCATATGAACCCATCCCTGGTATAATTTTGGTAATCCATTAAGATGGATGAATTTAAGTTATGTGATCCTTGAGATAGACAGTACTTAGAGAACCACAAACCCCTAGGTGTATTAGTCCACCCTAGACCCTAGGCTTCGCTTTTGAGTTTGTTACTTTATTTTGAATTAGTGTTCACTTGATTGTACATGTTTGGTGTATTGTTTCTTTGTGATTATCCAAATGTGTTGAATGCATGATCACTTTGCGTAGACAATGGGTAGCCCGTGGTTCCTGAGTGTGCTGCCGAAGATCTTCCTGAGCAACAACCTGGTGAAGGCAAGTGTCCTCTGACCTATTATATCCTACTTACTTTATAATTCACAGTCCTGCATTACTTAATTGAAACCTAAGGATTGACTAGTCTGTATTCATCTTGTCCTTGTTTACCTTTTGGGTTATTATGGTTAGCTCATGCTATTGCTCCACTTTAATCAACAAACATGGTGTGAATATTTATAATACGATGTTGTCCTTATGATTATAATGATGTTCTTATGGCACTTTAGGGGACTTATGCTGTTTTCCTGAGTACCTCTCTGTAAAGACCTGTTCGTTGAGTGACCACCCGGGATAACCGTGCAACCATGAGGGTAGAATGGGACGCCCTTAGCTGATTAATTAGATGAACCTGGGGTGTAGTTGGCTTTGCCGGAGGGCCGTCAATGGGGCCGGGTCGCTCTGCTAAGGGTGGGTGTCGAGGTTCATTCGATTTGGTTTTGTTAGTCACCCTCCTTATAGAGGAGTACTGTGTTTGTATGACTAGTGAAACCTAACAAGTAGCTATGCACCAGGGGAATCTTTGTAAAGGCTACGTAGTGTATCCCTGGCTATTCACCTCGGTAGTGAAGATCGGGTCTATACAACCCAGGCTAGAAAGGGATCATGACTCGTGCATAAAGTGTGCAACCTCTGCAGAGTGTTAGAAACTGGTATATCAGTTGTGCTCACGGTTATGAGCGGCCTTGGTATCCTCTTTGATTAGAAGAAGTTTGGATACTTTTATGATGATGGTTAATGATGATGAATATAACCCTGATCTCTGGTATTTCCTCTTGGAGGGAGTACATTTGGGTAATAACTGGGTTTATTACTAAAATTTGGCTCTATGACAGTGGTAGTTCGAGCCACAACACGGAGCTCTTGGAGGAGCAGGAGGCGGTAGGATGGATCACCCGACTCATCACTCGTGAGGCCGCTCGCGGTTGTCATTTCCACGACGCTCTCGACACCTTGCTACGTCGGGCCTTCGACCAACACACTTGGTCCATTGAGTACCGTTGTGTGGTCTACCAGCATCATCGTAGGTTATACCCGGACCAGTGAGAGGCTACTTGCTTGGTGTGCCGTCTGGACGATGATCTCCGGGGTGCAGAGGCCTTCTTAGAGCATTATTCCATCACTGAGAGGGACACTGCCGAGGCAGCCATGCAAGATGCTGCACGGCGTGCACTTTCGCAGTACTGTTCATTGTTTAGTGGGGTAGCTGACGGCCTCGACCTGAAGTACTACCCTCACCGTTCGATTGGCAGTGCCGAAGGTGTGATTGTCTCACCCATTGGTGAGGGCAATCCCAGATTGAGCAGCATGGTTAACCTGGTCACCGTGCTCAATACCAAGCTGGACCACGCCCTTGATGAGTTGGGCAAGGCTTGGGCGGAGATTGCGGAACTGCGTGCTGAGCACGCAGAGCACCACCATCAGGAGGATGGTTCCCCTGCTCCTGTCGGGATTCAGCACCCTTACTACTCGCCGCCCCATGCTCGTTATGCTTATGGCACCCTTGACTGTAGGACTCAGATAGATTTGGAGTCATAGCTCAACAGATTCGGAGTCTGTAATAATGTTTAATTCAGTGTCTTAGTCTTAGTCAGTCTTAGTTAGTTTGCTTATCATGTTTTTCTATGCCTGTCGTGATGAACTCATGATGTATTTGGATCTTTGTAATGATTGTCACCAAGGTGTAGGCATCCCCTGCCACTTGGTGTAGTTATTAATAAAGTTAGTTATTTAGTTGGGCAACCTTTTGTTTCCACTTTCCTCTTTATCTGAGAAGTTGTATTTGGCTATGTTGAGAGTCAGTGAAGATGATCTTTTGTTCAGTGTTATGAAGACTTATATATATATCTTTTCTTATGTTGAAAGACTACAGAGTTAGATCTGATGTGTGTATGCTTTCTATAGATGTATGACAACAGGCGTAGAGGTGGAAGGCGTGCTTAGCAGGAGCAACAGGCACCCTAGGAGGAGGCACCCCAACAGCAGTTGTCACTGCCACCCCAAATGACCGTTGAACAGATGTTTCTGATGTAAACTCAAGCAGTCCAAGCGATTGGCCAGACTCTAGCAGCTATGCAGCAGCAACCCCCACCTCAACCTCAGATGCAAGTACAGATGCCACAAATGCCCAGGGACAAGAGGGTAGAGTTCATGAGGGGTCATCCCCTTGTCTTTGCCCACTCTGCAGACCCCATGGACGCCGAGGACTGGCTGCGTACCGTGAAGCATGAGTTGCACACCGCTCAGTGCAACGATCATGAGAAGGTGCTATATGGTCCCCGTCTGCTAAGGGGAGCAACACAATCCTGGTGGAAGTCTTACCTCGCCACCCATGCCGACCCCGAAGCCATTACCTGGGAAGAATTCCGGGATAATTTCTGTCGATATCATGTTCCATGAGGTCTGATGACAGTGAAGAAAGAGGAGTTTCTGGCACTAAAGCAAGGGCCCATGTCAGTGAGTGAGTGTAGAGACAGGTTTCTACAACTGTCCTGCTATGCTCCTGAAGATGTCAACATAGATGCCAAGAGGCAGTATTGTTTCTTGAGTCTTAGTCGATCCCCTACACTATCAATTGATGAATCATACATTCCCCACCTTCCAGCACCTGATCGATAGAGCAATCATGACTAAGAAGAAGCACCGGGAGATGGAGGACCGGAAGCGCAAGATTGGTGGATCTCAGGCCGGGAGCAGCAACCGTCCCATTTCTCAGGCTACCCACCCTAGTTCAAGCAAAGTCATCCTTAAGGACACTACCATCATCATCAGCGTCAGCACCTGCATCAGTATCAGAGGTAGTTTCCTCAGCAGCAGCAACAGTAGTACCGCTAAAACAACTAGGCACCTCATGCCTTCCTGCCCCAGCAACCAATCAAGGCAACCAAGTATCTCCAACACAAGGAGGAGGCCGTGGATGTTTCCACTGTGGGGAACAAGGCCACTGGGTGAATCATTGCCCAAAGAAAGCAGCTCAGCAGTAGTTAGCTCCTAATGCCCCTGCAAGACAGAATGCATCACACCAAGGAGGCAACAACCGTGGACATCCTCGTGCCCAGTATGAAAAGGTGAACCACCTGGAGGCCGACACTGTCGGTGTTTTGGGTCCGACCGCACACCCGGGGTTGCCCCTCAAGGTGTCTTTAGGAGTAGGACGGTGTCGCCGACTGTAGCAAAATGGTTCGTGCCAGATGCACGAGGGACAGTAGACAATGTTTACAGGTTCGGGCCGCTTAGAGATGCGTAACACCCTACGTCCTGGGGAGTATGCTTGGTGAATGAAGTTACAAGGTAGCTCTCTGAATTTAGAATGCAGAGAGTTGAGGTGGGTGGCTGAGTAATAGGGTCGATCCTTTTGAAGGGGTGCCCCCTAGGCCTTATATATTCGACCGTGGGGCAATACACGTGGATATGATAACTACGTGTACCTAAAAGATAGCGAACTATTTGAGTCTATCTTCCTATGATTCTGCCGACCTATCCTCGCCTGGTTCCACTGCATGGAGCTCCAGCGCGGGAAAGTCGGATCCTTGTTGTGGTCGCTTGCTCAACGCTGTGGGCCGTCCGGGCTTGCACCAATCCGGCCTTACGTCGACCTGCTTTACCGATTGTCCTTTCCTAGGCCCACGAAGGAATGGCCTTACGATTCATTGGGCCCTTGGGCCTTTCGTGAGGCCTTTCATCCTTCTAGTGGACCCAGGGGATATCTGTCCCCCACAAGCCCCCGATCTTTGGGTTGATTTTCAGGTAATCAGCCTAAAGATCCCAGGTCCAGTTTGCAGTCTTTATTTATGATAAGAGATGCTTTCCAAGCAGTCCAGTAAAAATGATTTTTTACTGTCTCCTTCTACTTAGATCACTCGTGGACTGGAGCCTTGCTTCATGTTTGTGCCTTAGAGGTCGGCATTTCTTCTTGTGGGACCCTGGATTTCATTGGGTGCACCGAAGGTGCACCCAATGGGTGTAGCCCCCGAGCTTCGAGTAGATTTTGGAAAATAATATGCTCGAAGGTATTCATCAGAAATTATCTTTATTTTACTCTTGTTCTTTGGTTGAGAGCCAGCCTTGTCTTTAATCTTGTCCCATGCCTTAGAAGTCGGCACTATCTTGGCTTGAAATGGTGATCCATGGGGTGCACCGAAGGTGCACCCAATGGGTGTAGCCCCCGACCTTCAAGTGGATTTTTGAGGATAATCCATTCGAAGGTCTTCCTTTTGTGTCTTTTTGTTGAAGATTATCCTTTCTGCCTGTGAAAGTCGGCATGATGCCATCCGCATTATGCTTTGGAGGTCAGCATTATGTCATCAATATTATGCTTCAGAGGTCAGCATGTATTTTGTCTTTTGCAGCCGAGTTCACAATCCATCCATATCTTGCTAGGTGGTGTAATTTATTTGCTCTGCGACTGATTGTACATTTGATGGACGCTCTCTGTCTAGTCTTCACGTCGCTTCTGTTGGTCATATTTTGTACTTCATCAGCTATATTTGGCTTTCCTCTGATCCTTACTGATATCTCATTTTTGTCTTGAGGTATTCATTGCATGCCCTGCACGGATGTGACAGTTTTGAAAAATATACTGATAATTCCTGGGCGTCCCCCCAATGGGTGTGGGTAAGGGACGGCTTGGTACGCTGAGTGTTTTAGTCGGCTGCTTCTAAGTAGTAATGTGATGTGACGGCGGGTGTAATCATATCCTCCGCGCTGTTGACTGGGGTCCCAATGGGTGTTGTGTTGCGTGAAACGGCGTCAGCCGCCTGACGTGTCTTCAGATGGGTTGAAGTGCTTATTGAATGCTTTGCGACTGTTCAGTGACCGTGGTTGGAGGTGAGCGGTTGCCTTCTTCTTCTATAAATAATGACATTGTCTCTCCGGCTTTTTCACATCTCTTGCTGTTCTCTGTTGCTTGCTTTTCTTCTCTCCCTTTCGCTTCCACCATGGGCAAGAACAACAAGCGCAAGCGTGAGCCAACTCCTCCATCGAAGGATTTTGGTGACTCGGAGTACTCAGAGGAGGAGTTCTCCTCTGAGTCTGAGGGGTCTCCGGCTCCCATCCCCCTGCGTGAGTCGTCTGACGACTCAGACGACTCCCAGGGGCTCGCGGCGGAGGTCTGTACTTACATCCGGGCCGTCGAGCGCTCCGGGCTCGCTGGCTCAGATGAGTCAGAGTACTCCTCGGACGAGGAGGACTCGTCCGAGGAGGGCGGTGGCGGCGATGGCGACGACGACGGCGATGACGACGACGAAGGCGGTGGCGGCGACGACGGTGACGGTGGCGGCAGGGGCAGCAGCGGCGGTGGCAAGGGTGACGACGACGGCGACAGCAGGGGCGGCAGCGGTGGCGGCGGCAGCAGCAAGGGCAGCAACAAGGCCAGTGGCTAAATGCCACTGGTTTTTAGATATTAGTATAGATTAGAAGTAGTATAATGTAGTAGTATCAGTAGTATAGAGTAGTATAATGTAATGTAGTAGTAGTAGTAGTAGGGAAGTATCAGCTCATAATGAGTTGATTTGTAAGTATGATATCTTCCCTTTAATGAAGAAATTATGTTGCCTTCTCTGTGCCAATTATCCTGCTTATTTGTGAAGTTGATTTCCTTGGAATTTGTAAGTAAATAACTCTAGCATCATATCGACGTTTTTAGAGGTAGCTGCCGAGTGATTTGTAGACGACGTCGGAGTTTTAGAGGTAACTGCCGAGCGACTGAAGACAACGTCAGCGTTTTAGAGGTAACGCCGAGTGACTGAACACGATGTCGAAGTTTTAGAGTCAATCTGCCGAGCAACTTGAGGGCGACGTCAGTATTTTAGAGGTAATGCCGAGCGACTTAACACGATGTCGGAGTTTTAGATTCAACTGCCGAGCGACTTGAGGGCGACGTCAGCGTTTTAGAGGTAACGCCGAGTGACTGGACACGATGTCGGAGTTTTAGAGGTAACGCTGAATGACTTGAAGACAACGTCAGCGTTTTAGAGGTAACGCCGAGCGACTGAACACGATGTCGGAGTTTTAGAGGTAACGCCGAATGACTTGAAGACAACGTCAGCGTTTTAGAGGTAACGCCAAGTGACTGAACACGATGTCAGAGTTTTAGAGTCAACTGCCGAGCGACTTGAGGGCGACGTCAGCGTTTTAGAGGTAACGCCGAGTGACTGGACACGATGTCGGATTTTAGAGTCAACTGCCGATCGACTTGAGGGCGACGTTAGCGTTTTAGAGGTAATGCCGAGCGATAGCGGGCTGCGTGGGCCACTTTGAGGATAATAGTCGAGTGATGATGTGGCGCACCGGTGTTTTGGAAGTAACTGTCGGGTGACGACGTGGCACGCCGGTGTTTTGGAAGTAACCGCCGGGTGCTGACTGGGCGCTTTTTGAAACGGTATCTGGCTCGGGAATACCCCATAAGTGCTGCGCTTTTAGCCGCCTCTGCTTTCCGTGCCCTAGTTCTTGCTTTCTTGCTTCCGAATCCTCTCTGCAATTCGCCTCCCACTCTGCTCGCCGGTAGAATCGAGATGGCGCCCAAGAGGAAGGCCTCGAGTTCGTCTGCCGCGGTGATTCCTCCAATCGACCCCAACAGCCAGTTGCCTTTCGCAGGTAACCACATGTCTGTCATCTCCGAGCCCGAACTTCTCCACCTCGTGTCCATCAAGGTTCTTCCCCCGAGGGAGCTCTGTTCTTGGCGGATTTGCCATGGGGTCACTGTCCCGACTGAGGATACCCATGAGTCCGTGATTTACGCTCCTTTCCTTCTCCGCGGCCTCGGTCTTCCCATTTCTCCCTTTTTCCGCGGCCTCCTTGATTTCTACCATCTTAACTTGATCCATCTGAATCCCAATTCTATCCTGCAAATTTCCATTTTCATTCATTTGTGCGAAGCTTTTCTTGGCGTGCTGCCACATTTTGGGTTGTGGAAGTACTTGTATCACTATCACCCTAGGATGGCCGGAGGACAACATCAGTTGGTTGGGGGTGCTAGCTTGGAGATGCGCCGCGGGAGGAAGACTGAGTATCTCGAAATCCCTCTCAAAGACAGTATCAAGGGATGGCGCTTGGAGTGGTTCATTGTTGAGAATTATGGAAACTCTCTCACCCCTCGGTCGGGAAGACAGCCGGACGTTCGCACCCCGAGTTGGACCGAGTCCCCCACGGATCAGGAGGTAGCTGAGGCAGGTGCTTTGCTAGCTAAAGTTGGGTTGCTGAAGGAGAGGGGTCTGACTGCTGAAGCTGTGGTTGCTGATTTTGTCTTCAAGAATATTCAGCCGTTGAAAGACAGTGCATACCCGGCTTATCTGTATCGAGGCCTAGCCGACTCAACTCGGGTTACCAACAGAAGAATTCCCTCTGTAGACTTGGTAAACCGACTTGAGATGATCCTTAGAGGCAAGGTGTCAAATGTTGGTGCCCCAGTGGCATACTCAGCCTGGAACTTGCCTCCTCCCAAAGCCTTCACTCTTTTGTGTCGAATCCACCTGTCACTGATGGCAGTTTGGGCCTTAGAGTGCGACCCTCTGCTGAAGAAGTTAGCGCCTTGGTTGCCTCGCTCGGGGAGATTCCTGATGATGAACGGCAGGTCCATTTTGAGGTGCCCCTGAATCCTAGTGATGCAGAGATAAGTGCTATGCTTGATTTGCTGGCTGAGGACTCTTCTGATGCTGCTCCTGCTGGGACATTGGTGGTGGCGCCCCTCCCAGAGGCTGATACGACCTTGGATATTCAGAAGCCTGCCAGTACTCGCCCGAGGCGCCCTTGCCGAGCCAATCAACCTGATCCTTCTGCTGATGAGCAGAAAAAGAGACGCCTCTGGCGAGTATCCAGTTTGGATCGGGATGTTGGTACTTCGGTTCCTGCTGCTGAAGAAGTGCCTGTGACTGAATTTATTGACGCTGACCCCAATGGGTGTGCCCGATCTGCTGCTGATCCCAATGTGGGTGCTGCCTGTGTTGCTAATGAAGACGACGGGGAGGAAGAGGATGAAGTTCCTTTGACTCGGAAAAACAGTCGGCAGTTCATCGCTAGTGGTGAAAGTAGTGGAGTTCCTTCTCCTGCTTTGTCTGCTCTCATTGGTCTGCAAGAATTGTCCCTGGCGAATTTTGATCAGACTCTTGAGGATATGGTTCTAGAGGATTTGTTATCGGAGCCAGCAGATGATGGTGTGATGGAGGTTTGTGCTGATGTGCTTGATGCTGGGTTGAGGTCATTCCGTGCCTCGTCGACCTTAGAGCGCGATCTCGAGGGTCAGGAGACTGACTTGGATCGTCCTGGTCCCATGGAAGTAACTGAGGGCCCATCAGCCTTAGAGGTGGCTACCGCAGGGAACTTGGACCCCAAGGATGGTGTTGACACATGCCCAGCCCCCGAGGATGTTGCCGGGGATGACTTGGTTCGGGTGGGAAGTGCAAGCCACTGCCCAGCCCCCGAGGGTGCTGCCGGGGATGATCCGGCTCAAGTGGGCAGTGCAAACTATGACCCAGCCCCCGAGGGTGTCCGAGCGGGGTCTCCCTCTTGTACTTCCATGGACGTTCATGCGGGATCGCCTCCGCACTCCAGCTGCATGGTGGTAGCCCAAGCTTTGGGCCAGGGAGTCGCTTTAGAGGGCAGCGTCCCCGCTGACCAAGTTTTGGGCTCTGTTGATGGCACTGAGTTGGTGCATGCTGGTTCGTTGCAAGCTGCTTCGGGTAGCGGCCTTACGCCCGGTCATCAATTGATCTCTCATGATTTGGGGGGTCCCTTCGTTCTTTTCCAACCTCCAGGTACTGTGGTATACTTTAGCTTGATTTTTACACCGCATGAACTGCTGTCATTACACTCATCTGCTCTCCTTATCAGGCTTTGGTGGACGGGATGGCTAGCCAGCTGAGGTTACAGGGTGCTCCTGTTCCAGAAGTAGCTTCGTCTCTTGCACATTGGAATCCAGTGTTACTTCAACATCGTGTCTCTGACTTGGAGGCGACCAATGCTGGTTAGTGCTTTTTTGCTTCTCTTTGTCTTCACTATTAAACTGCTTTACATTCTGACCCCTTTTGTTTGGTTGTCTCCTGCTAGGTATGACTCGGCAGATTTCCACTCTTGAAGAAAAACATTCTCGAGATCAGGCTGAATTGGTCCAGCGGTGCTCTGACTTTGAAGAAAAGTATTCTCAAAGTCAGACTGAACTAGCTCAGGTCTCTGCTGCCTTAGATGACGCCAATGCACTGAGCTCTTCCCTTCACGCTCAACTTAATTCTGAAAAGGTGACTTATGAAACTGTGCCTTGCCTTGTTGTGCTCCTATTGCTTGCTTGATGTTTGAGGGAGTTGACTTTTGTTTGCAGGAAGAAAAACGTATCCTTGCTGCTTCTCGCGACAGTCTCGACAGATTGTATCGCGATTCTAGCAACTCGCTGACCATCCTGGAGAGGAGTCATCGCTTCACCATGGAACAGTTAGACAACCAACGCTGTAAGCTGCAGGAATCCACGGATGAGGTGACCCGGCTCAAGCAATTGATATCAGCGAAGGATGCTACTATCAAAGAACTCCGTGCTTCCAAGAAATCCATCGCCCAGGAGTTAGAAGCTGCTCGGTTGGCTGTCAAGGTTGCTGAAGAAACTTCCGTTACTCTCAGAGCCCAGCGCGACAGAGCCATGGATAAGGCCATTCGGGTGGGGCGAATCTTGATGAGGAGACCCGGCGTGGTTGTTCCCGAAGATATAAGGGCTGACGTGAATGCTGCTCCTGATTCCTCGAGTCACCCTTCCTCGTCGATTGCTCCTGAGAAAGATATCACAAAATAGAGAAACATTTTGCGTGCTTTGAGCGCGCGGTTAGCATGGTCAAACATTTGTTAGAGGACGTCATTTCGATACTTAAATGACATTGTTATTCTCCTATTGTTTCAGAATTCATCAGTTCGTAAATTTGTAGTAGTAAAATGATGTGCGATGGTTTTGAAACTTGTTTGCGGGATATAGAAGTCATCCCTATATGAGTAATCGTAAGCGCGTCAGATCGCCTTGAGTTGCTTCTGAATTAAGTCGGTTGCTTTTGTTAATAGGGCTTAGTGGTCACGCTGAGTTATATAAGCGCGAGCATGTTGTACCGGCTTAAGGCGCTGCCAACTTAAGCCAATTGCTCTGTTTAGCAGGGCATAGTGGTCACCCCGAGTTAAGTAAGCGTGAGCATGTCGCACCGCCTTAAGTCGTTGCCAACTTAAGCCGATTGCCCCGTTCAGCAGGGCATAGTGGTCACCCCGAGTTAAGTAAGCTCGAGCATGTTGCACCGGTTTAAGTCGTTGCCGACTTAAGCCGATTGCTCCGTTCAGCAGGGCATAGTGGTCACCCCGAGTTAAGTAAGCGTGAGCATGTCGCACCGCCTTAAGTCGTTGCCGACTTAAGCCGATTGCTCCGTTCAGCTGGGCATAGTGGTCACCCCGAGTTAAGTAAGCGCGAGCATGTTGCACCGCCTTAAGTCGTTGCCGACTTAAGCCGATTGCTCCGTTAGCAGGGCATAGTGGTCACCCCGAGTTAAGTAAGCATGAGCATGTCGCACCGCCTTAAGTCGTTGCCGACTTAAGCCGATTGCTCCGTTCAGCAGGGCATAGTGGTCACCCCGGGTTAAGTAAGCGCGAGCATGTTGCACCGCCTTAAGTTGTTGCCGACTTAAGCCGATTGCTCCGTTAGCAGGGCATAGTGGTCACCCCGAGTTAAGTAAGAATGCAAGTCAATCATGAACAAACTGAGTATCTTTGAAGCCTTTTTTTATTGATGACATATTTCCATTTTACAGAGTACATCGTCGTCCCGATAGCTTTTGAAATACAGCTAGGGATAAAACTTCCTGAGGTGTTCTATATTCCAGGAGTTCCCGACTTCTGTGCCGTCCATCTGAGTGAGATGATATGATCCTGGCCGAGTGACTTCTGCTACTATGAAGGGTCCTTCCCATAAGGGCGATAACTTGTGTCGTCCCTCCCTCGTTAGAATTCGGCAGAGGACGAGATCTCCTACTGAGAAGGATCGTTGCCGCACGGCCTTGTCATGATAGCGCCTTAGAGTCTGCTGGTATCGTGCTGATTGGATTACTGCATTCAGTCATTCTTCCTCGAGTACATCAATGTCCTCCAGCCTGGTGGCTTCGACTTCTGCTATGCTTTCGAAGATCAACCTTGGCGCTCCGAACTTGAGGTCGGCTGGTAATACTGCTTCTGACCCATAGACCATGAAGAAAGGAGTGTTTCCATGCAGAGCTCGGCTAGGCTGGGTTCTTAGGCTCCAGACGACATAGGGCAATTCCCTTATCCATTTTCCTGCGAACTTTTCATTCTTATCGAAGACCTTTTTCCTGAGTGCCTCCAGTATCATCCCGTTGGCTCGCTCAACCTGCCCGTTGGCTCTTGGATGTGCTACAGAAGCGTACTTGATCTGAATGCTTTTTTGCTTGCAGAAGTCGAAGAACTCTGAACTTGTGAAGTTGGATCCTAGGTCAGTTATGATGATGTTTGGTATCCCGAATCTGAATATTACGTCTTGTATGAATTCCACGGCCTTAGCTGAGGTCAAAGAGGCAATGGGTTTGAATTCTATCCATTTAGTGAATTTGTCGATTGCTACCAGTACATGAGTGCATCCTCCTTGAGCCTTCTTGAAAGGTCCAATCATATCCAGTCCCTAGCACGCGAAGGGCCAAGTCACCGGTATGGTCTGCAGTTGCTGTGCTGGTAAATGTTGTTGTTTTGACAAGTACTGGCAAGCTTCGCACCTCTGAACTAATTCGGCTGCATCACTCTTCGCTGTTGGCCAATAGAATCCTGACCTGAAGATCTTCCCGACTAGTGTCTTGGATGCTGCGTGTAATCCACACTGCCCAGCATGGACCTCATCCAGAAGTTGCTTCCCAATAGATGAGAGGATGCACTTCATGAGGACGCCTGATGCACCCCTTCTATATAATGTTTCCCCAATGAGTGTGTAGTGAGCTGACTGTCTAGCAATACGCTCGGCCGCATTTTTGTCATCCGGTTCCTCTTCATTCTTTATATACCTGATGATTGGCCTTCTCCAGTCATCAGAGTCTGACTCTAGTTGATTCACAATATTACACTCTTCTGCTTGATCCATTGAGATGCTCGGCTGTAGTATTTCTTGTACAAAGACTCCAGGTGGGACCTGAGTTCGACTGGATCCTAGCTTGGACAATACATCGGCTGCCGTGTTCCGGTCTCTTTCTACATGATGAAATTCCAGACCCTCAAACTTATCTTCCAGCTTTCGGACGGCAGTGCAGTACTTTCCCATTGAATCGCTTGAACAATCCCACTCTTTGTTTATCTGGCTAATGACTACCAGAGAGTCTCCGTACACCATCAGTCTCTTGATGCCCAATGATATGGCGATGTTCAATCCATGGATCAGAGCTTCATACTCGGCTGCATTGTTGGAGGCCGGAAACAACAACTGGAGGGCATATTTGAGGTGCTCGCCTCCAGGTGCGGTGAAGAGAATTCCTGCTCCTGCTCCCTGCAGCTTCAGCGAGCCATCAAAATACATTCGCCATACTTCTGCAGTCTCTGGGTTATCTGGTACTTGCTGTTCAGTCCACTCTGATACGAAATCAACCAATGCTTGAGTTTTGATGGCTGTGCGAGGCCGAAATTCGATGTCATGAGATCCCAGCTCACAAGCCCACTTGGCTATTCAGCCAATGGCTTCCTTGTTGTGAAGAATATCCCCTATCGGAAAACTAGTGACTACTATGACTTTGTGGTCATCAAAGTAGTGACGTAGCTTGCGGGCAGTTAGAAGTACTGCATATAATAGCTTCTGAACTTGAGGGTACTTTTTCTTCGAGGGACCCAGAACTTCACTGATGAAGTAAACAGAATGTTGCACTGGGTAGGTATGTCCTTCTTCTGCTCGCTCGACTACCAACGCGGTGCTTACCACGTGAGTCGTGCAAGAGATGTACAACAGCAGATCTTTAGCTGGTTGAGTTGATGTGGCTCGTCGTGGCGGCTTCAGTACTGGCGGTGTTGTCAAGAATCTTTTCAGTGCATCTAGAGCTTCCTGTGCCTCTGAAGTCCACTGAAATTTATCCACTTTCTTGAGTAGCTTGTAAAAGGGTAAACCTTTTTCTCCCAGCCTGGATATAAATCTGCTCAGAGCTGCCATACACCCAGTAAGTCGCTGAACCTTCTTTTGTGATCGAGGTGCTTCCATCTTCATGATAGCTTCAATCTTATCTGGATTAGCCTCAATTCCCCGGTGGCTGACAATAAACCCGAGTAACTTTCCTGCTGCTACCCCAAAAACACATTTTTCGGGATTAAGCTTCCATCGATACCGCCTCAGACTGTTGAAAACCAGCTGTAAGTCTTCGATGAAGTTTTCCGAGTTCTCCGTTTTGATTACCACATCATCTACGTAGGCCTCCACACGCTTGCCCCAGTGATCGGCTAAGCATGTTTGAATGGCTCTCTGATAAGTCGCTCCAGCGTTTTTGAGGCCGAACAACATGGAGGTATAACAGAAAGCACCAAACGGAGTAATGAACGCTGTTTTTTCCTCGTCTTCCTTTGCCAAACTAATCTGATGGTACCCGGAATAGCAATCTAGAAAAGATAGCACAGAACATCCAGCGGTGGAGTCCACCACCTGATCTATCCTCGGGAGCCCGAAGGGATCCTTCGGACAGTGTTTGTTGAGATCAGTATAGTCGACGCACATGCGCCAATCCACTTTATTCTTTTTGAGTACAAGAACAGGGTTGGCTAACCACTCGGGGTGTAACACCTCTCTAATAAATCCAGCCGCGACCAAGCGAGCTAACTCGGCGCGAACGGCCTCTCTCTTGTCGGGCGTGAAACGTCGTAGTTTTTGCCGGATCGGCTTTGCCTGGGGATAGACCTTCAGTTTGTGCTCGGCCAGTTCTCTTGGGACTCCCGGCATATCCACAGGTTGCCATGCGAATACATCTTGGTTATCTTGTAGAAACTGGACGAGCGCGCTTTCCTATTTGTCGTCCAGGCTGGAGCTGATGATGGCAGTCTTGCGTTCATCAGCGAACCCCAGGTTGATCCTTTTAGTTTCTTCAGTCGGCCGCATAGAGGTCGCGACCTGAGCTTCGTTTGCCGGTACTGCAAGGTCCTCCTCAGGCTTAGAGTTCGCCCGTGTTGAAGAAATCGTCGACGGCTTGGTGGTGAGGGCCGCTTGGATGGCCACTCGGAAACACTCTGCGGCGCCTTGGAAGTCGGCGCGCACAGTTATGATTCCTTGTGGTCCTGACATCTTCAGTATCATGTACGTGTAGTGCAGAATGGCCATGAATTTGGCCAATCCCGGCCTCCCGATGATGGCGTTGTACCCGCAGTCGAAGTTCGCCACTTTGAACCTCAGGAACTCGGTTCTGTAGTTCTCCGGAGTTTCGAAGGTGACGGGCATGTAGATGTGGCCCAGCGGGTATTCCCCTTTGGTCGGCACGATGCCGAAGAAGGGAGTGTCCGACTCGTGGAGCTCTTTGAGGTGAACTCCCAAGCCTTGGAGTGTCCGGGGGAAGGTGACGTTGATGCTGCTCCCCCCGTCCACTAGCACCTTCTTCACCCAGCTCTCTCGGATCACCAGATCGACGAGGAGCGGGTATTTGCCTGGATGGTCGAAGTTAAGCCATTGATCCGCCCGAGTGAAGGTGATCGGGTGCTCCGACCATCGGTACGGAGCGGGAGGACCGGTGGTCGCCACCAATATCTGGCGATCGTTGAGCTTTTGTTGTCTTCTGTTCTCCTGCGATCCATGTCCGCCGAAGATGACGTTGACCTCCCTGTCAACGCGCGGGAAAGCTCCTCCTACTCCCTCCTCCTGCTGCTGGGGTTGTCGTGGTTCTTCTGGCCCTCCCCTCGGTGGAGGAGGAGGTAGAGGTTGGAAGGGTCGGCCGTGCCCGACGGAGTGCTTGAAGTCCCGGCAGTTCCGAAGAGTGTGGTGCATGTCCTTGTGGTACGGGCACTGGGCGTCGAGGATGTCGTCCAGCGTGCGCTCGCCTCCGCGAGGTCCTCCCCGGGCGTGAGAGGCTGGTGGTCCGGCGGCGTGTACTTCTTCGCGAGGTCTCTTCTCCCAGCATTTGTCGGGCTGCTGGTTCGCGTCGCGTTGTGGTGCTGTCGGTGCGGGCTTCGCTCCTCTGATGAGGTCCTGGGCTCGCTCGTCGGCGGTGATGTAGAGGTCGGCTTCCCGGAATAGCTCCTCGGAGGTGGTCGGCGCCTTCTATAATATGGCTCGGACAAAAGCCAAGTCGTTGGATCCTCTGTAGAAGTCCTCGATCACGGCCGCTTCCGTGACCTCTGGGATACGATTTCTCATGGTCTGGAACCTTTTGAGGTATGACCGGAGAGTTTCGTCCCCCCGGCACTTGATGGATTTGAGGTCCCATGGTTGCGCCGGTTTGTCGGAGAGGGACTGGAAATTGGCGGTGAAGCGTCGACTGAAGTCGCCCCAGTCGTCGATGCAGTGTCGGGGTAGATGTCGCAGCCATTGCAGCGCGTCTTGCCTGAGGACAATGGGTAAGTACGCGGTCATCACGTCTTCGGACGCCCCGGCGGCCCGAGCAGCGGTGGTGTAGACGGCTAGCCAGCCCCCTGGATCCTGCTTAGGTTCATATTTATCGACATTGGATACCTTGAAGTTAGGAGGCCATTGGATGGCCCTAAGGCGTGGAGTAAGAGCAGACACTCCACACGTGTCCTCCTGTCATCGGGGATGATGTCTGTCCCGGGGAGGGGAGTAGTTGTTGTGGTTCCTCGACCGTCCCCGGGTA
Source organism: Zea mays (assembly GCF_902167145.1). Lineage (NCBI taxonomy): Eukaryota > Viridiplantae > Streptophyta > Magnoliopsida > Poales > Poaceae > Zea > Zea mays. The sequence goes on along the minus strand of NC_050099.1, from coordinate 226,447,738 downwards.
GTACCGCCAGTTGAGGCCGTTGCCGACTCAGTTCTGGTGGCCTGGCTCCGAGCTGGGATGCCATGATCCCTGTCGTACTCCTCCCGGCGACGGATCTCGTTCTCATGCCATCGTTCATGCAAAGCATTGATGGAGCTTCGCGCGTCTCGGCGACTGTTGATGGCGTGTCGTAGATCGTTCGGCGGGTGAGCAAGCGGTAGAAGATGGTTGGCTGCCTGGGTGAACAGTCGTCGGTAGCCCTCGGCGTCGGGAGTCCGAGGGAGTCCGTCAGCTATCCGAGCTAGTACTCCCCCAACTTCACTCGGCGTGTTCATGGCTCGGGCGAAGTCGGGATTCAGGTTGCGCCCGAAGAGTGGATTCTCCCGGCGTTGCCTTGCGTCTTGCTCAGCTTGTTCTTGAGCTCGGTGGCGATCACGTCGTCGGGAGTTCCTTCGTTCTCTGAAGACGCGTTCCTCCGGAGTTTCCCCTATCTCCGAGACCTCGTCTCGCGAGACAGGTTGCTCCGGATCTCGTTCTCCGGCCTCGTGATGTCGCCGAACGTTCCGGCACCGGTTTCTCCGTCGGCGGGATTCTCGTTGAGGTGGTTCTTCTCCGGGTGCGGTCGGCTCGTCGTCGGAGATGGGAGGCGACTCCACTCTCCCGATGAAGAGGACGTCGGGATAGAATGGTGCTGCTGTCGTGATGACCTTCTTTCCATTCTCCTTTGTGGGCGGAGGAATGAAAGGAACGACTTGCTTCCCCTTGGTCTCCTTCTTCCTCGCGATCTGTGTCCATTCTTTTATCGGGGAAGTAGACAGTGGAGTTCTCCGGGTCAGCGGGCTCTCGGCCCCTGACTTTCTGAAGGCGATCTTTTTCCGGAGAGCTGGAGGTTGCGCTTCTCCGACATTTTCGGAGTTTGTTGGAGGAGACTTCTTTTTCGGCGGATCTGCAATGCGGTGTAGAGTTCCTTCTTCATCTGCTACGGATGAGATTGTTCCGAAGCAGAATACGGATCCGAGACGGAGGGCGATCTTGCTGTGGAAGGTGACGGCCATTGAGCTAGCTTGGATCGTCGACACACCCCCTACCTGGCGCGCCAGCTATCGGTGTTTTGGGTCCGACCGCACACCCGGGGTTGCCCCTCAAGGTGGTTTTAGGAGTAGGACGGTGTCGCCGATTGTAGCAAAATGGTTCGTGCCAGATGCACGAGGGACAGTAGACAATGTTTACAGGTTCGGGCCGCTTAGAGATGCGTAACACCCTACGTCCTGGGGAGTATGCTTGGTGAATGAAGTTACAAGGTAGCTCTCTGAATTTAGAATGCAGAGAGTTGAGGTGGGTGGCTGAGTAATAGGGTCGATCCTTTTGAAGGGGTGCCCCCTAGGCCTTATATATTCGACCGTGGGGCAATACACGTGGATATGATAACTACGTGTACCTAAAAGATAGCGAACTGTTTGAGTCTATCTTCCTATGATTCTGCCGACCTATCCTCGCCTGGTTCCACTGCATGGAGCTCCAGCGCGGGAAAGTCGGATCCTTGTTGTGGTCGCTTGCTCAACGATGTGGGCTGTCCGGGCTTGCACCAATCCGGCCTTACGTCGACCTGCTTTACCGATTGTCCTTTCCTAGGCCCACGAAGGAATGTCCTTACGATTCATTGGGCCCTTGGGCCTTTCGTGAGGCCTTTCATCCTTCTAGTGGACCCGGGGGATATCTGTCCCCCACAGACACAGTCCAAGAGACCCCAGGAGTGGCACAAGGTACGTTCTCAGTCGAATCCCATTATGCAAATGTGTTATTTGATACTGGAGCAACACATTCTTTTATGACTGCATCATGGGTAGAAACACACAACATACCAGTAGCACTCATGTATCCACCTATGAGGATTATTTCAATTGGTGGGAGAACCCAAACAAATAGATTTTGCCCTAGTGCAAGAGTTCAAATAAGGGGGATAGAGTTTCCCGCTGATCTGATAGTAATGGGTACCTAGGATGTAACCATATATGTCATCCTAGGGATGAATTGGCTAACCAAATATCAAGCCAGTTTGAAGATGTCACCATTTCAAGCACTCTATGGGAGGAATTGTCGAACTCCGTTGCATTGGGACCAGCCAGCGAAAGGTAGGTGTTCGGTCCAGACATTTTGCTTGAAGCCAAAGAGAACATCAGAATAGTTCGAGAGAATTTGAAGACAGCGCAGTCGAGGCAGCAAAGTTATGCGGACACAAGAAGAAGAGACCTGAGTTTCAAAGTGGGAGATTATGTCTACTTGTAGGTGTCACCGATCAGAGGAATCAAAAGGTTCGGAGTCAAGGGCAAGCTAGCACCTTGATACATTAGACCGTACCAGATTCAAGCAAGACGAGGAGAAGTGGCATACCAACTCAGCCTACCAGAAAGTCTGTCAGTCGTGCATGATGTGTTCCATGTGTCTCAGTGGAAGAAGTGATGTGCTAGAGGAGCAATTGCCATCTAAGGATCTCAATGTTCAAGAAGATCTAACTTATATCGAGAAGCCAACTCAGATTCTGGAGACAGCAGAAAGAGTCACTCGAAGAAGCACCATTAGGATGTGCAAAGTCAAATGGGGCCATCATTCAGAAGAGGAAGCAAATTGGGAAAGAGAAGATGATCTAAAAGCTAAATATCCCGAACTCTTTGCTAGCCAACCCTGAATCTCGAGGGTGAGATTCTTTTTAAGGGGGATAGGTTTGTAATACCCTGAATTTGGGGGTATAAAATTTCTTCTCTAAATGCCTACCAAATTCAGGTGTTACCTCTTGTCTCTCTCTCTAGACTCCTCTCTCTTCCTTTTGATTAGAATTATGTTAATTAGGTGAGGGATTAACTATTTATTTATTTTTATCAAAACCAATGTGAGTCATCAAATGTTGCATCATGCTGAGCCTAAATTATTCTTTTGTTTGATGCACATGTTTGAAATTGTTTGAATTTGGTTTGAATTTGATTTGAATTCCCTAGAGAAAATAAAAAGAAAAGCATTTCAAAATTCAGAGAAAAGGAAAAAATCGAATTCGGCCCAAGCAGCCCGGTCCAACCCAGCTAGGCCGCGCGCGCCCGCTCCGCCTGACAGGTGGGACCCACCTGTCAGCGACGGACGCATCCTCGCACTCACTCCCTCTCTCCCTCCCATTGCCTAGTGGGGCCAACCTGTCGGCGCCGGTTTCCTTCACGCACACACCCTGCTCTCTCTGCCTCACGGGCCTCGCGCGTCAGCGCTGGCTGCCTGTTCGCTCACCCGCTCTCGCTAATCTGTGGGTCCCACCGGTCGGATTTGTCCCTCCCAAACCGCCCGCGCATGACCCGCCCATCGCCGTGGACTCCGCACCGATGACGCACGCCAAGGCCGCGCTTGTCCCCACCCTGGCCTTTTCTAGCTGCCCAATACTCCCACTCGCTCTCCTCCTCCCTCACTCGTGCACTCACAGCACCCCAACACTCACCTCGCATCACGCGCGCACCCATGGAACTCCACCACCATCCGCCGTGTAATCGTGCCTGCTCCGCGGCCACCATCAGGTCCCTGCCGTGTCCGTTGCCCCGCCGGAGCTCCACCACCGTCGACCCAAGGCTTCCCTTTGTCCTCGCCGTTGCTCAAGCGCTTCAAAGTCCCCTCTCGTGGTGAGAAAAATCCCCACACCCTTAATTTCTCGTTTACTGCCTTGTTGTCCGCATAATCGCTCCCCGGAGTTGACCTGCACCGTCGTTGGGCTGCTCTGCCGTGGACCGCACCCTCTGGTACCTTTGCGCCGGTGTTGTGCCCACATATAAGCCCGTCGTGTCACCCCAAGCTCGCCTAAGCCCTTTCCCAATGCCCTAGACCCTCGTTGTGGATGTGCCCTCGCCTCTAGCAAAACTTCGCCGCGGAGTCGGGCGCCGCCGCCGCGATCGGACCAGCAACCCAGCCCAAGCTCATCGTCAGATCTCAGGCATCCATCTGGGATTTGATGGCCTGGCTTCTATTAAACTCAACCCGATCTCAACCATTTGATTTAGATCTGGCCGCTTGGATCCGAGCCCTCGCTCGCGTTCTGCAGTTGGGCCCAGCCAGTCAGGCTGCCTCGCCCCTAGGTCACAGACGCCCTTGGCCCACTTGTCAGCCCGCGATCGCACCCGCGAGCGCTCGCTCGCTCAGATCTAATCCTGGCCGTGGATCTATGATCGTGTGGTCGAGATCAGCCGATACCCCTTCACATGGTAGATTTGCTAAAAAGGCCCTAGGCTTTTGAAGAATCAACCTGCCATCCTTAGTTTTCATGCCCAGGTCCCTGTATTCTTGCAAAAAGACCCCTGACCTTTTAGGTTATCGCAGAATTGGACCTAGTTTTGTATTTTAAATTCCAAAACTTGTTTATTTCATATCTTTTGCATATGACACCAAATTGAGTGATTCAAATTGCAAAATGTTCATAAGATTATTCTCTACCTGTTTAAATTATAACCTTTCACTATTTGCACGTGTTAATTTTATGCCTAGACTATAGGTTAGTGTAAGTCATGTTTTATTTAATAAAAGGAAAACCCTAATAGTCATTAGATGATTAACTTTGTGAGTTTAATATCATATGAACCCATCCCTGGTAGAATTTTGGTAATCCATTAAGATAGATGAATTTAAGTTATGTGATCCCCGAGATAGACAGTACTTAGAGAACCACAAAACCCTAGGTGTATTAGTCCACCCTAGACCCTAGGCTTCACTTTTGAGTTTGTTACTTTCTTTTAAATTAGTGTTCTCTTGATTGTACATGTTTGGTGTATTGTTTCTTTGTCATTATACAAATTTGTTGAATGCATGATCGCTTTGCGTAGACAACAAGCAGCCCGTGGTTCCTGAGTGTGTTGCCGAAGATCTTCCTGAGCAACAACCTGGTGAAGGCAAGTGTCCTCTGACCTATTATGTCCTACTTACTTTATAATTCATAGTCCCGCATTACTTAATTGAAACCTAAGGTTTGACTAGTCTGTATTCATCTTGTCCTTGTTTACCTTTTGGGTTATTATGGTTAGCTTCATGCTATTGCTCCACTTTAATCAACGAACATGATGTGAATATTTATGATATGATGTTGTCCTTATGATTATGATGATGTCCTTATGGCACTTTAGGGGACTCAGGCTATTTTCCTGAGTACCTCTCCGTAAGGACCTGTTCGTTGAGTGACCATCCCGGATAACAGTGCAACCATGAGGGTGGAATGGGACGTCGTAAGCTGATTAATTAGATGAACCTGGGGATACAGTTGGCTTTGTCGAAGGGCCGTCAATGGGGGTCGGGGCATAGTGCTCTCTTTGCTAAGGGTGCGTGTCGAGGTTCATTCGATTTGGTTTTGTTAGTCACCCACCTTAAGGAGGAGTAATGTGTTTGTATGACTTGTGAAACCTAACGAGCAGCCATGCACCAGTGGAGTCTTTGTAAAGGCTACATAGTGTATCCCTAGCCATTCACCTTGGTGGTGAAGATTGGGTATGTACAACCCAGGCTAGAAAGGGATCACGACTCGCGTGTAAAGTGTGCAACCTCAAAGGAGTGTTAGAAACTGGTATATCAACAGTGCTCACGGTTATGAGCGGCCTTGGGATCCTCTTTGATTAGAAGAACTTTGGATACTTTTATGATGATGGTTAATGATGATGAATATAACTCTAATCTCTGGTATTTCCTCTTGGAGGGAGTACATTTGGGTAATAACTGGGTTTATTACTAAAATTTGGCTCTACTACTAGTTATAAGTTCCTGACCATCTAAAAGCAACTGTTTTAACCTTAACTCCACATACAACTAGTCCACTTTAGCCAAACAGGACATTTGCTGAGTACGTTGATGTGTACTCACCCTTGCTTTAAAACCCACCCAACCTAGATTGTCCCCATTGCAATCAGTGCTTAGGAGGAGATGCAGGCAATATGGAGGACTTTGAGGAGTTTTAAGACTACGATGAATTCTAGTTGTGTTAGTGGAAAAGCCCCAATCAGCTGCCTGTGAAGGCCTTATCTCTATGTTTCGTAATCCGCACTTTGATCACGTTTATGACTATGTTATGTTAATGACTCTGTGGATGTCTTGGACATCTTGATGTAATAAAGTACCTTTTCCGCTATTTAGTTTGAGCAATGTGTGATGATGTACAACTATGTAATCGCTGTGTATGTGGATTTCTAATCCTGGCACGTACATGGTTCGCATTTGTTTTGCCTTCTAAAACCGGGTGTGACACCAAGCAACAACAACACAAAAGTCACTAGATGTCAATCTCGCTGCCCGCCTCACCATCGTGCCCCCAGCCAGCTCTGATATCCTCATTTTTCTTCCTGTTGGTGTTGCCATTGTCATTTCAACTCTTCCGTATCTAATATGTGTATGCTCCATGCATTCTTGTGAGCACCGTCTAATATCCCCTAGTTGTATGCACAAAAAGCGCTCCTCCTCCAAGGCGCTTCCGCTTCTGCTCACTCACTCCAACGTTGGCGTCTTCAGCCTCTACACCTCTGTCATCCGAGCCGGGTATGTTGTCGTGATGAACCCACTGTAGGATCGTGCGGTGCACCTAGGTTTGAGGGGGGGGGTGCATCAGACCCAGTGTTGTTAGCCTAGCAAGATAGGGTATAGAAAAGGTGATATTGAAAATTGTTCGATATTATATTTATGGGGTAGGTCACGAGATTAAGAATCGAATGTACAGGCACAGTAGATACAAAGATTTAGACAAGTTCGGGCTCTTGATGTAAGAGGATACCCTACATCCTATATGGGGTATATGTTGTTGTATGTTGTGGTGTGATATATGATTTTCCATGAGGGCTCCCACACTCCTTTATAGTCCAAGGAGAGGACTGTAACATGGTGGATATTGAGTTGGTTACCTAGTCCATGACGGTACCAAGTCTTTTAGCTAGTTGTACATGAATTCAACTCTATGATTACAAGTGTGTCTTCCTTATTTGTTAGGATCTTTGCCATATTTTTTAGGATCTTGATCATATCTTCTATTCCGATATGATCTTTGATATGTTTGTGCTTCTAGAATCCTCCTGGTGGTAGACCTTCTTCTAATAATGACGATCGAGTCCATGGGCTCTCAACCAAGCTCATAGGCCTATCTATATATTCTTCTCGTTGAGTTTGATTTGGGTATCCCTAGTATATATTATTGACGTTAGCCCCCATGTTTTATTTGGATGAGTCATTAACTCAGGCAGATGAGACTCAATCTTCTTGATTTTTCTATGATTGTTCTGTCTTTTGGCTGAGTCCTCAACTCTATCATGCACCCCTAAATCTATAGACTCAATTTACTGTTGAGGACTTGGTCACTTTATCGAATTGACAATTCAAATTTTGTGACTCTACTTTTTATCATGTAGGTGTCCAAGAAGAACTCAGGGTGCATAAACTCTTGTTGACTCAATAAGAGATGTAAACCCAATTGCTTCTAAAATAGCTCATCAAATCATGCTCTATCTATAATATTCTTTATGGCACTTGAGATGTGGCCAATTTGGATATTGCTAGATTTTGGTAATGCATTGCATATTATTATAATATATGGATTCTTCATCATTTCTGTATGGATTGCATTTACACCTTAGTTAGGTATTAGCTTTAGAGTTGAGTCCACTTTTTAACTTCAAATTTATATCTATATCAGAATAATTCATAGAGATGACTGAGTCCCATGAACTTAGTAATCCTGAAGCCATTATAGGAATATCCTTTATTGATGTCTAAGTTTTAGGAACTCAAAGCTCCAACTGATGACCTAGTCTTATGGACTTGGTACTTTAATAGGGACTTTTTAGTTATATGACCGAGTATCGTGAATTTAGTAATCTAGAAATCAATATGACTAAATTATATGAACTCGATACTCCTGAAACCCATAGATAACCATGAATTTGGCATTCCAGAAATCCATAGATTGTCGAGTTACATGAACTTCGATATTCTAGCTTAGAATCTTTATAGGGAATAATCCCCATAAAAGATCGAGCCAGATGGACTTGGTACTACAATTTGATTTGCAAATTCTTTAAAAAAGAGTTTCTCCAAACTTAGAAAAGAATTTGATTTGCAAAATAAAAAAGGATAAGTGGTGATAAATTGGTCCAACACGTCAAATCTCTAAACCAACTTAGTTGAAATCAATTTGCATACTTTAATCTCAAATTGATTAGCAAACTTGATTTGAGTTAATCAAGGTCTATATGCTTTGGTTGTGTTGGCATAAATCACCAAAAAGGGATAGATTAAAAGGGAAATAGGCAAATAAGCCATGTTTTTGTGATTAATGTCCAACACAACATATTGGACTAACTAGTTGCTAAGTCTATGAGCACGGGTTCAATTGAATGCAAATTGAAGGAATTGAAGTTCAAATTAGCTCAAACAAGACGAGGAAGTGCATCTTTTGTAAAAGGGTAAATAATGAGGTTTGAACCTTTGAATAAGTTGTATACACCTATTAGAATGTTTTTGCCACTTTGGTTTCCTCTCTAACTCAGTTTCTAGCAAAAGTGCCAATTGGAACTTATTTTGGGCAAAAATAGGACTTGAGGAGAAAACTTGAGCTTAGGGTATTAAACTATGACTTAGACTTGGTAGACATTCTCTACTTAAGTTTCTCTAAGTCATAGAAAAGCTCCCAAGATCAGCCAATTCAAAGTGAAGAAGTTTTGGCGAAAAAGAACTTCAACTCAGCTGACTGAGGCTCACCGGACTGGTCCGATGGTTCACCGGATCGAGTTACCAAAGAGCTCTGTTGTCAGTCTCTGTGGCCTAGCACACCGGTCTAGTCCGGTGGTGCATCGACCCACTTTACCAGAGATTCCTGCAGAAGGGTCTCGGTGGCCTGGCGCACTAGACCAGTCCGGTGGTGCGTCGGACCACTTTTCTAGAGAAGGCTGAGGAAGAAGTTAGAAGCCCCAGGCACACTGACCCAGTCCAGTGGTACACCGGACCTCGGCTCCAACATCTACTTCGGGCTCAAATGGGTGGCTGGCACGTGGTGGTCCAATGTAAAGCCCTAAAATTGGTATAATAAAAAAAATATAAATGCATATAAAAGTGTTTTGGAGTTGTGGAACCTTTGGATATTTATTAGGTTTTATTTCTTTGTGCATATTCAATTAATAGGAATTAAAGTAGTCAAATAACAAATAAATAAATACGGAAATAGGCATCTAACGCTGAGGTTCTTGTATTTCTGTATTTGTACTCAAAATTGTGAAAGCAAGATTAAATTTGGAAAGTAGGAATGGAAAATAGAAAAGAAAAGAAAAGGAAAAGAATATACACTATAAGAATGAATATATATATATATATATATAAATAATAGGCATTAACTTCATCTTAGGATTTTTATTGTATATTTGGGAAGCTTACGTTCGAACAGAAATTAAATTTGAAGTTGGAATCAAATTGAATTTGGAAATAAAACAAGAAAATAGGAAAAAAAAGAGCTCCTAACCATGCTTGGGCCGAATCCCTGGCCGGCCCAATCACCACCCTGCTCCACCCAAGCCGCGCGGCCCAACTGGCGCCACCAGCACGCTTTTGCCGCATGTGTCAATGACGGTGGACCCGGATCGTCAGCCATGTCTCCTATCCTCAAACGCCTGCAATATCTTCTCCTCCGTTGCGAGCGCTGAACCGAAGCTCCACAAATCCCGGGGGGAAATCGGCCGGGGATTAGTGCTATTTTCGCGGGGTTGTTGGGATTCAGCTTCGCGGGTGGCTATATGACCCGGGCCTCTCCCCGTCGAGCAACCAGAAGAACACTTGAAGCTCTCGTCCAATCGCCCAAGCTCGGGTTCATCGCCAGGAATCCACGCGCGTCGTGCTCGGTCCCGATCCCCCGCCTGTAAGCACTCCTTTATCTATCTCGTGACTTTCTCTGTTTCAAGTTAGAGCGGAATCGAGCATTGTTTGGGGTCGGGCACTGCCCCGATTGCTCGCCGGCGTGACGTCTGGCCACCATGCCGCCTTTGTGTGTGGATGTGGTACCCTGTACCGAGAAACTTAGTATGAACTTGCAGGATCGATTAGCCTTGAAATACTCTCCGTGTAGCATCTATTAGATAGGGATTGGGCGCGTATGAGCCTGGTGCGCCCTGCAGCAGCGAGCTCGCCGGCGGGCGCCGCCTACCAGGGGGCTTGGCGCTGTCATGCGGCGTTCAGGGAGAAAGACGAGTTCATGACCGTAGATGACAGAATGATCGACCCTGATTTGTTTGAGAATACCCCTTTCACGCGTTGAATTTGGACCGTAGATGCGTGATCGTGCGGTAGAAAGCAATCCTAGGTTTCATTGATCGCTGACCGTTAGATTGGGATCGGATGGGCCTAGTTGCATACCGGTTTATAAAGCCCTCGATCTAATCGTGGCCCTTGATTCACAATCTGGCGGTCAGAAACGCTTGATACCCCTTCGCGGGTACATTTTGCTAAAGAAACCCTAGGGTATTTGATAATGAACCCGCCGTCCTACTTCCACTGTTCTCTGTGTCTAGGACGACTTACCCCGAGCCCCCTGTGCTTAACTGAAATTGAGGCCCAGTCCAGAACCTTATAAAACCAGAGAAAATAATTTATAAATGGATTTTTAATATGAAAATAATTACTAGAACTTGATAAATTCATAGAAAATTCATATTAAGCCCAAATTAATTCATTCCAATCCCTATAATTTTATAAAAATCATTGCTTATCATTTGGTACCATTGTTTTGACATAAAAGTCACATTAAAATTGTTATCTTAATTAATTTTGTACTAAGCACAAAGAATCTCTGGAAAATCCATAACTTAAAATCTATAACTCCAAAATTAATAATTTCTGTTCCTCTGATATTATTTCAATGTGTAGATTATTAATATGTATTTTGCATATATGTTTGGTGTAATGTTAATTTTGCCTATACAATGTTTGTCTGTATTGCTACGACTAGCAGTGAGGTCACGAGTCATCTGAAGATCATCCTGGTACCTGGAATCTCAAGTCCCAGGCAAGTTGTGCCCTTGATCACTTCTTTTACCCACTCATGTTCTAATTAATCATAATGATCTGCATAGGTTAATTTTGATGGGACCCAATAGGATACCCTAGTTTGTCTATCTTTATACCTTGTTTACCACTGAACTTTTTGGGTAGTACTTGCTAGTGCTTTATGTGGTTTTGGGTATAAAGATACAATATTCATGATCACACTTTTATTATCTGTTTATTATTACTGTTCATGATAAGATCATTATGTTAATTGGAACATGGAGCGACCACCCGGGAAAACAGTGCTACCACAAGGGTTTAATGGGACGCCCTTGGCTGATTAATTAGGAAAGCTAGTGGAAGACTACCTTACCCGAAAGGGGCAAGGGCAGTAGGGGAGTGGTCAGTGTAGGGAGGCCCTCGGGAGGATTTTGCTGCGATGGCGGTCCTGCAAGGGATTCCTGCATTGGAGCTTCCTATAAACTGTAGCGGGTTTTCTGAAGCTAGTGGAACTTTGTAAAGGCCTCGTAGTGTTACCCTGCCTCGCCTCCTCGGTAGAGGTGTATGGGAAGTCGCGATCCCTTGGCAGATGGGTAACATGACTTGTGGGTAAAGATGCGCAACCTCTGCAGAGTGTAAAACTGGTATACTAGCCGTGCTCACGGTCATGAGCAGCTCGGACCCTCACATGATTAATTTATGGAACTAAATTCAATTTGTCATATGCATTGCATCGCAGGTGAGGTTGTTACTTTTGTTATACTACTTAATTGGGTTTGGTATTTACTTATACTTAGTAATTGCTAATAAAATTTTGACCAACTTTAAAAGCAATGCTCAGCTCTAACCATTCTCTTTGGTAAGCCTTACACTTCACATGAACTCCCACCTTTGGCGAGTTCATTCACATTATTCCCCACAACTTGTTGAGCGATGAACGTATGTGAGCTCACTCTTGTTGTCTCACACCCCCCACAGGTCAAGAGCAGGTACCACAGGATGAGGCGCGTGGAGGATGCTGTGATGAGTTCGTGAGTGGTCTAGGCCGTCGTCTCCCAGTCAACTTTGGGTTGCTGGATCGTTTCCTCATATGATGTAATTATTTAATTATTTTGTATAGAACTCCTGTTATATAGTAAAGATGTGACATTCGATCCTGTGCCACTATGCATCATATGTGTGAGACTTGGTCCCAGCACACCTGGTGTTTATGTTCGCGCCCGGGCTTTGGACCCCTAAAACCCGGGTGTGACAGAAGTGGTATCAGAGGAATGTTGACTGTAGGACGAAACCTAGATAGAACTGGATAACCCTTATTTACTTACCTCTGCTACTCTGATTCTTTCTAAACTTTTCTTAATCTATTCTCATCTATTTCCGCTTTACTCTGATTATTCTTAACCTTTTCCTTCTAAAGACAAACTTGGGTTTCACACTTTGAAAATCCAATGCCTAAAGTGACCTCTAGGAATAGGAGACCTACACTTAGGAACAAAATCAAAACTATTTTTGTCAATATTTGTATGCTTGGATGTTTGTTCTTGTGATACATGTCTGATTTGGATTTTTGATTGAGTGTGATGAGTTGTGGAGTAATGTCCTCAATTACATCTGCATATACATATAGAAAAAAATGCTTATAAAAAAAATAACTACATAAACTAGATTATCCCCCATTAAAGTATCTAGCCTAACAATATCCATCTAATCTTGAAAGATTCTATCTTACACTCATAGATCCATCTTATCTTAAAAGATACTCATCTTATCTTAAAAAGATTTTATCTTATCCTAATAGATCTAACTGACCTCAAAAGATTCTACCTTATCCTTATGGATTCATCTTGCCCTAATTAGCATATTTATCCCACTCTAGAATAACAACCATGATCTAATCCAAAGTAATTAGATATTATCTAGTCTAATCTAGTTATACCATCTAATCTAATAAGATCCAATCTAAAGTGAGTTACTTAACGGACTAGTTAATACTAGTGAAATAGATTAGATCCTGCTGACCATGTTTTAACTTAAATTAGTACATCAGACCAAACCACCCATGAACAAATAACTTACCAGCATATTCATGGTGACCATCCATCTCATCCTAGATGTTGCCATAATACACTTATCTTATGCCACCAACCTGTTAACCATCTGTCCTTACCTACAAGTTATCCTAACTACATGTCCCTAATTCGGATAAAGACTTCAAGAACGAAGATCGAAGATGATCGACCTCATCCAATCAAGGAAGGATAAGATTCAAGCTAGATTTTCAAAAGTAATCAAGATACACAATCTTGAATAGAATCTTTCCTAGCCCTACTCTTTCTTAACCAAACCTATATATGCTCTAAAGACATCTTCTATCCTACATAATAAAGTGGACATACATATATGTACCCATGCTCTCCTAATCACTCACTGATGAAAAAAAGAGAGACTCTTGATTTTTAAACTAATTAGAAACTAAAAGCTAAATTACAAACCACTCTTCCTATATCCTCTTTCTTACAAATCTCGAGGACGAGATTTCTTGTATGGGGGGTAGGATTTGTAAAGCCCTAAAATTGGTATAATAAAAAAAATATAAATGCATATAAAAGTGTTTTGGAGTTGTGGAACCTTTGGATATTTATTAGGTTTTATTTCTTTGTGCATATTCAATTAATAGGAATTAAAGTAGTCAAATAACAAATAAATAAATACGGAAATAGGCATCTAACGCTGAGGTTCTTGTATTTCTGTATTTGTACTCAAAATTGTGAAAGCAAGATTAAATTTGGAAAGTAGGAATGGAAAATAGAAAAGAAAAGAAAAGGAAAAGAATATACACTATAAGAATGAATATATATATATATAAATAATAGGCATTAACTTCATCTTAGGATTTTTATTGTATATTTGGGAAGCTTACGTTCGAACAGAAATTAAATTTGAAGTTGGAATCAAATTGAATTTGGAAATAAAACAAGAAAATAGGAAAAAAAAGAGCTCCTAACCATGCTTGGGCCGAATCCCTGGCCGGCCCAATCACCACCCTGCTCCACCCAAGCCGCGCGGCCCAACTGGCGCCACCAGCACGCTTTTGCCGCATGTGTCAATGACGGTGGACCCGGATCGTCAGCCATGTCTCCTATCCTCAAACGCCTGCAATATCTTCTCCTCCGTTGCGAGCGCTGAACCGAAGCTCCACAAATCCCGGGGGGAAATCGGCCGGGGATTAGTGCTATTTTCGCGGGGTTGTTGGGATTCAGCTTCGCGGGTGGCTATATGACCCGGGCCTCTCCCCGTCGAGCAACCAGAAGAACACTTGAAGCTCTCGTCCAATCGCCCAAGCTCGGGTTCATCGCCAGGAATCCACGCGCGTCGTGCTCGGTCCCGATCCCCCGCCTGTAAGCACTCCTTTATCTATCTCGTGACTTTCTCTGTTTCAAGTTAGAGCGGAATCGAGCATTGTTTGGGGTCGGGCACTGCCCCGATTGCTCGCCGGCGTGACGTCTGGCCACCATGCCGCCTTTGCGTGTGGATGTGGTACCCTGTACCGAGAAACTTAGTATGAACTTGCAGGATCGATTAGCCTTGAAATACTCTCCGTGTAGCATCTATTAGATAGGGATTGGGCGCGTATGAGCCTGGTGCGCCCTGCAGCAGCGAGCTCGCCGGCGGGCGCCGCCTACCAGGGGGCTTGGCGCTGTCATGCGGCGTTCAGGGAGAAAGACGAGTTCATGACCGTAGATGACAGAATGATCGACCCTGATTTGTTTGAGAATACCCCTTTCACGCGTTGAATTTGGACCGTAGATGCGTGATCGTGCGGTAGAAAGCAATCCTAGGTTTCATTGATCGCTGACCGTTAGATTGGGATCGGATGGGCCTAGTTGCATACCGGTTTATAAAGCCCTCGATCTAATCGTGGCCCTTGATTCACAATCTGGCGGTCAGAAACGCTTGATACCCCTTCGCGGGTACATTTTGCTAAAGAAACCCTAGGGTATTTGATAATGAACCCGCCGTCCTACTTCCACTGTTCTCTGTGTCTAGGACGACTTACCCCGAGCCCCCTGTGCTTAACTGAAATTGAGGCCCAGTCCAGAACCTTATAAAACCAGAGAAAATAATTTATAAATGGATTTTTAATATGAAAATAATTACTAGAACTTGATAAATTCATAGAAAATTCATATTAAGCCCAAATTAATTCATTCCAATCCCTATAATTTTATAAAAATCATTGCTTATCATTTGGTACCATTGTTTTGACATAAAAGTCACATTAAAATTGTTATCTTAATTAATTTTGTACTAAGCACAAAGAATCTCTGGAAAATCCATAACTTAAAATCTATAACTCCAAAATTAATAATTTCTGTTCCTCTGATATTATTTCAATGTGTAGATTATTAATATGTATTTTGCATATATGTTTGGTGTAATGTTAATTTTGCCTATACAATGTTTGTCTGTATTGCTACGACTAGCAGTGAGGTCACGAGTCATCTGAAGATCATCCTGGTACCTGGAATCTCAAGTCCCAGGCAAGTTGTGCCCTTGATCACTTCTTTTACCCACTCATGTTCTAATTAATCATAATGATCTGCATAGGTTAATTTTGATGGGACCCAATAGGATACCCTAGTTTGTCTATCTTTATACCTTGTTTACCACTGAACTTTTTGGGTAGTACTTGCTAGTGCTTTATGTGGTTTTGGGTATAAAGATACAATATTCATGATCACACTTTTATTATCTGTTTATTATTACTGTTCATGATAAGATCATTATGTTAATTGGAACATGGAGCGACCACCCGGGAAAACAGTGCTACCACAAGGGTTTAATGGGACGCCCTTGGCTGATTAATTAGGAAAGCTAGTGGAAGACTACCTTACCCGAAAGGGGCAAGGGCAGTAGGGGAGTGGTCAGTGTAGGGAGGCCCTCGGGAGGATTTTGCTGCGATGGCGGTCCTGCAAGGGATTCCTGCATTGGAGCTTCCTATAAACTGTAGCGGGTTTTCTGAAGCTAGTGGAACTTTGTAAAGGCCTCGTAGTGTTACCCTGCCTCGCCTCCTCGGTAGAGGTGTATGGGAAGTCGCGATCCCTTGGCAGATGGGTAACATGACTTGTGGGTAAAGATGCGCAACCTCTGCAGAGTGTAAAACTGGTATACTAGCCGTGCTCACGGTCATGAGCAGCTCGGACCCTCACATGATTAATTTATGGAACTAAATTCAATTTGTCATATGCATTGCATCGCAGGTGAGGTTGTTACTTTTGTTATACTACTTAATTGGGTTTGGTATTTACTTATACTTAGTAATTGCTAATAAAATTTTGACCAACTTTAAAAGCAATGCTCAGCTCTAACCATTCTCTTTGGTAAGCCTTACACTTCACATGAACTCCCACCTTTGGCGAGTTCATTCACATTATTCCCCACAACTTGTTGAGCGATGAACGTATGTGAGCTCACTCTTGCTGTCTCACACCCCCCACAGGTCAAGAGCAGGTACCACAGGATGAGGCGCGTGGAGGATGCTGTGATGAGTTCGTGAGTGGTCTAGGCCGTCGTCTCCCAGTCAACTTTGGGTTGCTGGATCGTTTCCTCATATGATGTAATTATTTAATTATTTTGTATAGAACTCCTGTTATATAGTAAAGATGTGACATTCGATCCTGTGCCACTATGCATCATATGTGTGAGACTTGGTCCCAGCACACCTGGTGTTTATGTTCGCGCCCGGGCTTTGGACCCCTAAAACCCGGGTGTGACATCCAATGGTGCACCGGACCGGTCTGGTTCTAGTCCGAAGAGGAAGCTCACAGTCAGGATACCAGAGATCACATTAGTGTTGGGGGTCCGGTGGTGCACCGAACCGTCAGGTGGGCCCATAGAAGGCATGTTTCCAGTAAATTCTCAACGGCTCTTTTAGCCATTTGGGCTATAAATAGAGCTCCTAGCCAGCCTCTATTGATACCCAAGCACCCCAAGAGCAAGTGACCACTCTCATACTCTGTCACAACACATTCGTGTTATTCTAGAGAGATCCGAGTACCGCTTTGAGTCGAACTAATCGTTTTTGTGATAGAGTGCTTTCGATATCTGCATTCTTGTGTTGTGTGCTGTATTCTTGCTCTTATGTGTGTTCTTCTCTCTCTTGTTGCTATTGGAGTTGTTGCTCCCATAAACTTGTGTATGGCAAGAGACTCTGGTATGTGGAGATCCTTGCGAGAAGAAAGTTTAAGGAAGAACTGTGATCTCAAGTTGATCATTGGATCACTTGAGAAGGGTTGAGTGCAACCCATGTCCTTTAGGACATCACAACATGGAGTAGGAAAGCATTTGAGGCTTGACCAAACCATAGTAAAAATATTTTCTATGATTTGTTCTTCCTTCTCTCATCTTAAGTTCTTTCTTTATTCTTCACATGTGATATTGCTCCAAGTTATAATTCCATAATCTAAGAGAGCAATCAAGTGCAAAAGCTTTGTTGTCACACCCGGGTTTTGGGGGCACCAAGACCCGGGCGCGAACATAATCACCAGGTGTGCTGGGACCAAGTCTCACACATATGATGAATCATGGCACATGATCGAATGTCACATCTTTACTACATAACATGAGTTCTGTACAAAATAAATAAATAATTACATTATAAGGAGACAACAGTCCAGCAACCCAAAGTTGATTGGGAGACAACGGCCTAGACCTCTCACGAACTCATCACAGCATCCTCCACGGGTCTCAACCCGCAGTACCTGTTCTTGACCTGTGGGGGGGATGAGACAGCAAGAGTGAGCTCACATACGTTCATAGCTCAACAAGTTATGGGGAATAATGTGCATGAACTCGCCAAAGGTGGGAGCTCATGAGAAGTGTAAGGCTTACCAAAGAGGATGGTTAGAGCTGAGCATTCCTTTTAAAGTTGTCAAAATTTTATTAGCAGTTACTAAGTATAAGTAAATGGCAACCCAATTAAGTAGTAGAACAAAAGTAACAACATCACCTGCGATGCAATGCATATGACAAATTGAATTTAGTTTCATAAATTAATCATGTGAGTGTCCGAGCTGCTCATGATCGTGAGCACGACTAGTATACCAGTTTTACACTCTGCAGAGGTTGCACATCTTTACCCACAAGTCATGTTACCCATCTGCCAAGAGACGGCCAATCCCATACACCTCTACCGAGGAGGCAAGGCAGGGCAACACTACAAGGCCTTTACAAAGTTCCACTAGCTTCAGAAAACCCGCTACAGTTTATAGGAAGCTCCAATGCAGGAATCCCTCGTCTGACCGCCATCGCAGCAAAATCAACCCGAGGACCTCCCTACACTGACCACTCCCCTACAGTCCTTGCCCCTTTCGGGTAAGGTAATCCTCCACTAGCTTTCCTAGTTAGTCAGCAAAGGGCGTCCCATTCCACCCTTGTGGTAGCACTGTTTTTCTCGGGTGGTTCTTCATGTTCCAATTAACATAATGATCTTAACATTAACAACAAATAACAACTGATAATAAAGGTATAATCATGAATAATGTATCTTCATACCCAAAATCACATAAAGCAATAGCAAGTACTACCCAAAAAGTTTAGTGGTAATCAAGGTATAAAGATAGTCAAACTAGGGTAACCTATTGGGTCCCATCAAAATCAACCTATGCAGATCATTATGATTAATCAGAACATGACTGGGTAAAAAGAAGTGATCAAGGGCACAACTTGCCTGGGACTCGAGATTCTAGGTACCAGGATGATCTTCAGATGACTCGTGACCTCACTGCTAGTTGTAGCAATACAAACAAACATGTATAGGCAGAATTAACATCACACCAAACATAAGAACAAACTGAATAATAATAATCTACGCATTGCTACAAATCGTGGGATCGAGAACCACTAAAATCAGAGTTACGGTTAAGGAGTTATGATTTATGGAAGATAAATGTGATTTAAACATTAAACTATATTATAAATTGGTTAATATACATTGTATGAGAAAATATACTCGAAACAATTAAGTAAACTTTAATCCAGATTATAACTTGTTTAGAAATCATATTATAGTCAAATCACTATCATGTTCTAGTTTAACTTTGGTTATAAGGTATAATCTACTGAACATAGGCTAAACAAATATCTAATTATAAAAATATATTCTATGGTACAATTAATGTTGCCACCGTGTAGACAATAATTTTATGAAGCTAACGCAATTTGAATGGATCAAATCGGAGTCACGGTTCTCGAGTTACGATTTTCCGAAGTCAGTAAATACTTAGTATAGAATAAATCAAGTGGATAATTTTTATCTTGGTTTCATGACAAAACATGGTTACTAGATGATAAACAATATTAATATAAAAGTTTTGCCGCTATAATAGATTAAAAAGGAGCTATGATGAATTTTCTATGAATTATATAAGTTCTGGGATTATTTTTATACTCAAAATCGATTTCTAAATCTCCTTTCCTATTTTCTTTAATTCCTGGACTGCGACCACTAATATCACAGAGTTCAGGGGCTGTTTTATGAATTTTCAGGGCACGAATGTAAATAATTTACACAGGGCACGAACGACGAGTTGATTCTGTGAAAGCCGAGGGGCTCTTTTGTAAATCGGTGCGACAGAAGGGGTACCAACACACCGTGGTCGCCCGATCACCTATATGCGGCCACGATTGCACTTCGGGCGCAATGAAGAATCCCGCACACTACCCGGACGTCCGATGAAGAATCAAGAGTCCAGATTAGACCGCGAACCGATATGATGACGGGACCGAGGGATCAAGACTTATGGTTGTGGCACAAGGTAAGCGTGTCGCAGCTGTATCCGTCCAAATCAGGATCGAGGGCCACCATTCATCTTCCAGCTCCCGTCGCCCAGCCTCGCTGGCGCATGGTAGTTCTGCAGGGATGAAGAGGCCCCAACGACGAATTCCAATCCCCCTGGTGCTCCCAATCGCCTACAAACGATGCGCCCATACCACATGAAGTCCGATAATCTCCCACGATGCCCCTCCCCAGAGCCCAGCGATGGCGGCACCTCCTTCTCTCTCCCCTCTCTATTTTCTTGGCTCGGCACCGCGCTCCCTGCCAGACGCCAGATGGTTTGGTTGACGACGAGAAGGTGCGGGCGGGGCATTTATGATCCTAGGAGCAGGGGTAGTCCGAACGGATCCAAGTTATTTACCCAGCTTTCTAGGGAATCCCATTGAGACCGGAGCGCCCGAATCTGGCTGCGCGCGGCAGTGAACGCGGTGGAGCTGTTACGGTGAAGGGGGCAGACCCGATAGGAGGGCCCCACCAGGCCGCGGTGTGAAGTACAGACGAGTAGCGCGAGCATGATGGGGATGCGTTTGTTACCAACGCCAACGCGGATTCCTGGGAAGCAGAGAACGCATGACGAAGAACACGTGGTTCAGTTCAGGGAGAGGGATGGATCTGACCGGGCAGGGCCCACATGGCGGCGAGAAGGCAAGCAACGCGCGGTAGATTGGGAGCTAGGCAAAGGGGTAAGGCTGGCACATGGGGCCGGCCTGCCAGAAGGTGCGTTCGGCTTAGTTGATTCGACTGAGATAATGGGTCGCGCGGGGTTGCTGGGCCCAGAACGAGGGGGAGAAGAGTGGGCCGAGGGAAGGGTAATCAGCCCAACCAGGTAGGTTTTCCTTTTGTTTTTTTATTCTTTTATATTTCTAGTTTATGTTTTCTAACTTTTTTATTTCTATTTTCAATTTCAAATAAATTTGAATCTGAGTTAGCATTTTAAATATAAACAAAACAAGAGACCCAACATGATGCATGCATAGACATATATATATATATATATTATTTTACTTGTCTAAGCAAATGCTTCAAAACATGTAGACTTAATTAAGAATAAATCACACATTTAAATCATTAAGGACCCCTTTTCATATTTTTTTATCAAATAAAATAAGTGAGAACTTTATTCAAAGTTAAAAGTTTATTGTCTATTTATTTAAGAAAATGTCTTCAATATGCAACACACGCCTTGCTTCGTATGTAGTCAAGCTAAAAGTTTATAAAAATAGTGTTTATCCTTTATTATTTATTTATTTATTTATTTTATTATTTTTATATACAAATTTTGGGCTTTACATTTGTTCAGTCTTGCTCTAATTTTATCTGTATCTTGTACTAATATCTAATTTAGATCAAGTTTGTTTTGAATTTGTGATTTTTCAGACGTCACCTATTCAACCCTCCTCTAGGTGACTATCAAGCTTTCATGGTGGAGTTGTAGGTATTGGTTATTTAGTCCCAGAAGGTCGTTCTCTTCTTGTCTTTGCCATCAGTAAGATCCATAGAGTGCAGTAGCCATGTGTGGATCTATAAATTTGTAAACTCAGAAAATATTATCAACCTAAATTTATTAAAGAATTCATAAATATATATATATATGTATTTACTAGTCTTTTATCTTCCATCTTCGTCCAGTCCATTGGTCATTGGAATTGAGGAGCACATGTGTAACACCCTGAATTTTGGGATATAAAAATTTCTTTGCTCTGTACTCAAAATTTAGGTGTTACCCTTTTCCTTTCTTCACTTTTCTTTTCCCTTTATTAAAACAATAGGGAGTTATTTTGTTCTATGTTAGTGTAAGACCTAGAAGTTTCATGGTTGTTGCATTCATGCTGTTGCATAGTGTTTCCAAATCCAAGAAGTATTTGAAACATTTTAATTTGTCTTGTAGAAGTCTCCAATAAATTTTCATATTTTCTGGATATTTTTCTATTTTTCGAAATTCAAAATATATTTATTTGAGGTACTTAAAAATATTTTCAAAAGTTCTAAATATGTTTTTTGAGTTCATTGGGTGCCAAATCATGTCTAGAAATTTTCCTAGAATTTTTGAGCCTTCGAGATATTTTTTGGATATTAAAAACAATTTCAGCCTTTTTTTATATTACTTTTAATTTTAAAAATGGGATAATTACGAAAAATAAAATATCTTCAAACCCTAGCAATATATATTGCTGGAATACTCTCGTCGAGCCCTTAACGAAATTCGAAACCCCATCCCCAGTTTAGATCCGAAACTCCCAGAATTGCTCGCTGAAGTTCGGAATGGTTCCAACTCCGACGACAACTCAGGCAAGCAATTACTTTTGATCTGTGCGTCGTCATCGGAATCCAAGGGTACCATTGCGTTCGTCTCGTCGAGAGCTTCATCCCGGTGCCTTCGATTCATCGATCCGACCGACGGTTCGTCCTGAATCGGTGAATTTGTGCCCGGCTCCGGCGAGGGTGCTCTTCTCCGGTGAGCCCTCCACCAATGTTGTGCATAGAAATTTCTCGTTTCTCTCTCCCCCGCGCAGCCCCTCCGTCTCTTCTCCCTCCCCTCTCTTCTCCAGGCGGCAGCGGCCCCTCCCCCTCCTTCCCCCACCCCACGGGGCCTCGGCGGCGGCGGCCTGGCGTGGCGCAGCCCTGCACGCCGGCGCACCCATGCACCCCCTCGACCCCACGCGCGCCCTCCCCCGTGGCCCCTGGGCGCCACGCCCTCCTAGCCGGCGGCTGGTCAGCCCTCCCCCCCTGCGCGTGGCCCCCTCCCCTTCCATGCCATGGTGAGAGAAGGAGAAGGAGGAGGAAGAAGATGGAATTTTGCGAAAACCCCCTAGGCGAATTCGAAAGTGTGCGCAAAAATTTAGTTCAATTTAAAATCACAATAACTTTTTGCGTTTTAAATCCGATTCAATATATTCAAGCCGCGTTAGATTTATATTAAAATTAACTACATGTTAGAAGTATATTTCTTTGCTGGTATATTTTATTTAATATATTTAAACATTTGTTTGACAGATGGTTACTAGAATGATGTTTCATTTAAAACTAGTTTAGGGTTTTGATTTGCGTATTTATAATTAAACACCAATATGGTTAACCTTAACTGAAATATTCTTTATCAATAATGATTAGTTTAAACATGCTAACTAATTATATAATCCTCGTGTGTCGTGTTGGTCCGCGTGCTGTGCGCGCACATAGTGCGTGCTGTTTCGCGCGTTGTGTATTTTGTCTCGCGCCATTATTTCGTCTTGCTTAGAATCGCTAATGTTATTTAAATTACTTATCTAACTGAAAGGTGTTAGTGTAGCAAATTAATTAAAACTAGGTGATAGCTCTAGTTGCGTTTAATAGATGTCGATTAACGAGAGTATGTCGAATTAAATGTTCTATCTCATACTTGTATAACATAGACGCGATAACTTCTCAATCGTAGCTTCGATCTTGGCGTTTCTGTTTCTCGTGTGACCATAAAGGCGAGCGCTATTTTGTATTGTACATGTTTTTCCTTGTATGGTGTACTATTTCTTTCTGTTCCAAGAATGTTGAATGTATGTTCGCACTCGCTTAGATAACGTTCCGTCCGCGGAGGCCAAGGAAGTTGCAGAAGAAGCCCCCTGAGCAGCAACAATTTAGTGAAGGCAAGTGTCCTCTGACCTATTATGTCATATCTACTTCATAATTCATTGTCCCGCGTACTATGATTAACCTAAGGATTGACTAGCTTTATATTTATCATGTCCTTGATCACCTTTTTGGGTTGGGTTATTATAATCAGCTACATGCTAGTGCTTTACCCTAATCAACAAACATGATGAGAACTACGTTATGATACTATGATTCATTATGATTATGATTATGAACTTGTGGCATTTTAGGGGGCTCCGACGGTTTCCCGAGTGTCTCTCCGTAAGGACCTGTTCATTGAGAGACCACCCGGGACAACAGTACAACCATGAGGGTGGAATGGGACGTACTTAGATGATTAATTGGAGGAACTTGGGTGTAGTTTGCTTCGTCATTGTGTCGTCAATGGGGGCTAGGGCATAGTGCTTGCTCAGCTAAGGGTCGTGCCGAGGTTCATTCAATTTGGTTTTATTAGTCACTCACCTTAGGGAGGAGTACTGTGTTTGTACGACTGGCGAAACCTAACGGGCAACTATAGACCAGGAGAATCTTTGTAAAGGCTATGTAGTGATACCATGCCAGATCATCTAGGAAGTGATCAATGGGGAGTAGCACTCCTCGGGAAGAATGGGAATCACAGCTCATGGGTAAAGTGTGCAACCTCTGCAGAGTGTTAAAAACTGGTATATCAACCGTGCTCATGGTTAAGAGCAGCCTTGGGATCCTCTTTGATTAGAGATACTCTAGATTCATTTATGTTGATGGTTTAATGATGATGGCTATACTTATGATATTTGGTACTTTCCTTTTGGAGGAAGTGCTCTCTTTTAGGAATAACAACTTGGGTTTTATGGTAGAACTTGGCTTCTATTAATGATAAATACCTGACCAATTAAAAGCAACTGTTTTGAGCTTAACCTCACATACAACTAGTCCACTTCAACCAAATGGGACATTTGCTAAGTACGTTGATGTGTACTCACCCTTTGCTTAAACACCAAATACCAGGTTGTCCCTATTGCAACCATTGCTCAGGAGAAGATGAAGGAAATGCGGAGGATTTCCTGGAGTTTCAGGACTTCGAGGAATTCTAATCTAGACTAGTGGCAAACTCTCGGTCGGCTACCTGTGAATGCCTTATCTTACTACGTTTCGTTCATCACTTTGATTTATGTTTAAGTTAATGACTATGTGGATGTTTTGGGCATCATGACATAATAAAGTTATACTTATTTGCACTATTATTTGAGCATTGTGTGATTATGTCCAGTTATGTAATTGTTGTGTACGTGAATTTTTGATCCTAGCACGTACATGGTTCGCATTTGATTTACCTTCTAAAACCAGGTGTGACAACATGAGTAAGCGGACTGGTTCAAAGCACTATATAAGAGAGGAGCCTCAAATGGGGGAGCAAACAGAGGAGCAACACATGGAGGAGCACCATACGACCTATATGGAAGAGCGCCATATGGATATCCATACGAGTATAAGCAAGTAAAGGGTTGAGGAGAGGCATCGGTGGTAGGAGCTTCAATGGTATGGTGAGCGTTGATAGTAAGATTTTATTGGTAGAAGGAGCATCCTTGAATGGTATGTGCAGGAGGAGGATATAAATATGAAAACAAAGGTTGTGGACTTAGGGAACAGGTAGGAACATCTTCTCAACAACAATGTACGAAAGAAAGACCATCAAAAAAGAACTATCCTACACTGACAGAGGTCTCAAAACATTGTGGAGATTATTTGTTGAGCAAGTCGGTAAAGGATTCAAAGTTTGAAGTCCACCTGCGATCCATTTTGAAATAGAGAGTGAGGAATACAATATAAAGAAAGTCAGGTGAATTGGAGAGTGAGAGGGTGCACTACAGTAACGAAAGCCAATTTCGGCGGCTAGGAACCACCGAAAATAAGCCTTATGTCGCCGAAAATAAGCTATTTTCGGTGGCATAGGTGTTATTTTCGGTGGTTCCAGGCTGCCAAAAATAAGCTATTATTTTCGGTGGCCAGACCCAGACCGCCGAAAATAGCTTATTTTTGGCGGCTGTCTTAGTGGCTGCCGAAAATAAAAGCTATTTACGACAGCCATTCCAGGGCGTTGAGTCAGGCTATTTTAAATCTGGGCCATCGATCGTCGATCGGACGAATATCATTACGTACCAGTTCACCGTGGCGCAGATCTAATCTGCAGCGTCCACTTGCGATCGTGCGACCGAGAACACAGGTACCCCTTCGATCGGTCGAGTTTGCAATTCGACCCCCGAAGAATTAGGAAATGATCCCACCATCCCTAGTAATTGTGCACTGAGTCTAGAAGGTTTTGCACAGAGACCCCCGGGTTTCTGTTTATTTGGCGCGCAGACCAGACACTTAATAAAACCGAGAAATTCATTTAGAAAATGATTTTCAGTATAAAATTAATTGCAGAAATTGTTAAATTCCTAGAAAATTCATATTAAGTCCAAATTGATCCATTCCAGTTTCTATAATTTTGTAATATTATTGTTTATCAACCAGTGTCTCTGTTTTGACATGAAAACTATATTAAAATTAATCTCCTAATTAATCTTGTACCAAGCACATAAAACCATTGGAAATTCATAACTTAAAATCCATAACTCCAAAATTAATGATTCCTGTTCCTATGGTCTTATTTGAATATGTAGATTATTAATATATATTTTGTTTAAATGTTTGGTGTGATGTTAATTTCTCCTTTATACTATGCTTGTTTATATTGTGGTGAGTAGAAGAGCCAATGGCTGAGGATCCCGGTGTTCAGCAGGTAGAAGTTGCTGAGAAGGAGCTCATTGAAGGCAAGTTGTGCCCTTGACCACTTTTTACCCAATAATGTTCTTTATTATCACTTATCAATGCATAGGTTTAATTTTGATGGGACCCAATAGGTCACCCTAGACTGGTTATCCTTTTACCTTGTTTACTCCTGAATCATTTGGGTAGTTTTGCTATTGCTTTATATGGTTTTGGGTTAATATTACATTATATCCATATTCCAATTATTCTGTTATTTTATTTATGTTCATTTTTTAATTGGAACATGGAGCTTAACTTGAGAAACACGTGCCACCACAAGGGTGGAATGGGACGCCCTTGGCTGACTAACTAGGAAAGCTAGTGGAGGACTACCTTACCCGATAGGGGCAAGGGCAGTAGGCGAGTAGACGTGTAGGGAGGTTCCCGGGTTGATTTTGCTGCGATGGCGGCCAGACGGGGGATTCCTGCATTGCTCTTCCTAGAAACTGTAGTGGGTTTTCTAAAGCTAGTGGAACTAGGTAAAGGTCTCATAGTGTTACCCTGCCTCGCTTCCTTGGTAGAGGTGTATGGGGCTCGTACAACCCCGTGGCAGATGGGTAACATGACTTATGGGTACAGGGTACAACCTCTGCAGAGTGTAAAACTGGTATACTAGCCGTGCTCGCGGTCATGAGCAGCTCAAGACTCTCGCATGATTAAATTATGGAACTAAATTCAATTTGTCATTTGCATTACATGGGATTATTATTTAATTTTGTTCTATTCTTATTATGGTTTGGTATTTACTTACATTTAGTAACTGCTAATAAAATTTGACCAACTTATTAAAAGCAATGCTCAGCTTTAACCCCTATTATTGATCAACCTTACACATCACATGAACTCCCACCTTTGGTGAGTTCATGCACATTATTACCCACGACTTGTTGAGCTATGATCTTTTGTGAGCTCACTCTTGCGATATATAAACCCCCCATAGGAGAAGAATAGGAGGCCCAGGAGGAGCCACACAACGAGGAGTTCGACTTGATCTAGGTGGCATATCCCAGTCGACTTTATGGCGCTAATGATGGACTTTATCTTTTATTTTCATAAGACTTCCGCTATGTAATAAATACTTTTATGATATTGTGACATTTATCTCTATACACTATATTATTATGTGTGTTGTCTTCTTTGACGCATATATGAGACGCACCTGACTTTATCCCTTAAATCCGGGTGTGACAACTCTTACCCAAAATTCGTGCTTGACAGCACCCTGAGCTGTTCCATATGTAGCATGTGGAGCTAGTGCGAAGTGCGACCAGCTAGTGCAAGGAACCACCACGCCTTTCAAGTAGATCACAATTCTAGGATTATGTAGATGACATAGGTTACCTAAGACTTGATTAACCTGTCTATGGTGACCTCGTTCGTCGAAAGACGTGTCATCTCATTGGTTGCATGACAAAAACAAGAAATTCATGTCTTATATACAATGTACAGTAAAATAAGGAAATAAGTAAGAACATAAATGGCCAAATGTGAGTACATATCACCAATTAGGATTATCAGTACTCAAGCTTCTGATTGTGCAGGCACTGACGGAGGGATGACAAAATGGCCCTTCCGAGTGCCCCTCCATCGCAAGGCAGGAGCCTCGTTGGTCTCGTCTTCCGCCTGGACCTCCTCATGGTTCTACCCCCTAGCATCTATGCCCGCGACCTCCTCCTCCTCATGGCCCTGCACCCCGGCATCTATGGCTGCAACCTCTTCCGCATGGCACTGCACCACCTCCTCCTCCTCTTCCTATGGACATGAAATAGAGACATGTAAGACACATTTATATATAAGTGAATGCCAAATAAGAGCAATTGCAAAAACATCTACATCGGTACTCCTTTATAGAGTGATAGGTCTACCACACAGCTCTGGTCGGGCGTGTCTCAACAATGCCTCATGTCTGCTCTGGCTAAAAGAACTCCCTTCAAAAAGGGAATGTGCACCAAGGACTATCTTGTTAGCCGCATTAAGGAACCCCCTCACGGTGTGCCTGGTTTTCCTACTACTCATCCTTTTCAATAGAAAAACATTAAAAGTATTAGCTCCATAAAATTAAATATAGTTAATAAAAAGCAAATAATATATCAAATAATTTAAAGCAACTAAACTTAATTTATGCATTACACATCAAAATTCATCGGAATCACGATCAAGGAGTCTTCTTCGAGCCAAAGCTCACAATGTGGTTTTTTTGTTCCTTGGATTTCGTTTTTGTTTCGATGCAACACCCTCATCGACAATGATATCGTCACGGTCTCCGACTAGTGGGTTGAGTGCAACACCCTCATCGACCGTAAAAGTGGATGACAATTCTTCTTCTCTATAAACCTCATCAGCCTGGTCGTCTTCAAATTGATAACCAGTAGTGAAAGGAGTGTGTAAACGTTCCCTAGGGTTCACCTTGTGAACTACCCACCATGCTTTAAACTTCAGGTTTGGGTACGACATATAGTAGACATGCTCACACTGGTGTGCAAGGATAAAATTATCATGGCCTCGAAGTCGTTCCTTCTGCTTTACTTTAGTTATGCCATATTGACTTTGTCTAATCCCATTATTGTTGTAAAACCAATCACATAGGAAGAATACTACTTTTAGAGTTTTATTACCTATAAAATTAAACTCAAGGATGTTTTGAATGATGCCATAATAATTAATTTCTCTTTCATGTGCATCGAGTGCCCTAGTCACAACTCTAGTATTACGAGTGGCTGCACGAGGACGAGACTTTTCAAATTGGTTTGAACAAAAACAGAAGCCATTCACATCATATCGTCCAAAGGTTCTGCAAGTCACCGTCTCATAAGATAGTTGTCTCAAGTCCTCGTATATGTTAGTAGTCTTTAAGCACTGCAAATGATACATAGTTAAAATGACTACCTCGCCTAAAAGGATAAATGACATCAAAGTAAGGGATATAACGGGTTTACATGATCCCAAAACTACTCAACAAAATAAGGTCTTCCTTGTCTCCCATGTCATCGCATCGTATCTAACTGTTTGCTTGTAGGTTGATGGGAATAAGTCCAATTTTCCTTGTCGAACTTACTGTACAACAAATAAGTAATTAAAATCCTTATCTAGTAATGGCAAAGAAATTATGGGGCAAAAGAAAGACTCACATGAAATACGGCTCCATCTCATCCATATTCAAGAACATGTATAGCAATGTAGACATTTGTTCATCCATGCTAAGGTGGTAAAACGTTCCCTTACTAGTACTTATACCTCTCCATTGGAAAATTTTGAGATCACTGATAGTAGGTTCCTCATCAACGTTGTATCACATCGTAGGAGCATAGACATTGTGTTCCTCTGCGAAATACACACTCGTGAAATATGAAACTGTAACACCCCAGTGTTACCCAAGGTTTTTCCCTCAATGCCCACCTTGTGACCATGTGAAGTAATTTGAGCAAAGGTCACCAAAATTTAGAGGCAAGCATTAATCAAGTCTTTTTCACCCTAGAAACCATGCCTTAATCATATAAAGTGTAAGGAAGAAAGAAAATGCCAAAACCCTAATAACCCTTCCTAGAGGTAAATGGAGCACTGATAAGAAAACTCAATAAAGACCAAGAAAACTACATTATCATGACTTGAGCCAATTATAAAAGTTGTAATACACTAAACAAGCTACAAAAAATAGTAAGAGAGTTAGCCCAAAAGAATTTTTTAAAATCCCCAAACAGGCCATTCAATTGGAGGCTTTCTATAGAAATCTAAATTTCAGATTTCTGAATTTCACCCCCTCACCCAAACTCGAGCGCGTTCACCATGATCCCTAATCCAAAACCGTGAGCTCCCATTAGCAAATGTGTGCTAAATTAACCCCTCTACCACATATCTGAAGATGGCAACCCTAGACACGACAAAACCAAGGATTTGCCTGGGGCTCGGGCTGTGAGACAGACCCTACTTGAGAGATCCATATCTTTGGAACCAGTAGGCCAAATCCTTTGACCCCACACATAATCGGTAGCTTATAGGAAGGGGAAGAGGTTTTGTGCACTGGCTGAGACAAGAGCAGGCTTGGATGAGTGACTACACGCGCCAGAACTCGGGCAGAAGAAACGCACACACGTGTTCGACCCTAGGTCGGCACGCCAGCGTTCGCCCAACCCCCGCGCTCGCTCGCCCCTGCGCACGATCAAGACCACCACGCGCCCTCCTCGCGCCCGCGCCTATAAAGGCTAGTAGCCCCTGCACAACCTTGCCTCAGCTTCGCACACTCATTGCGCTCAATCACCGGAGCATTGGCCGTGAATCGAGAGCTCCTCTGCCGGCTGAGCCGCTCGAGCTTCGGCCATCGCGGCCAGCTCACCCCAGCCGTCCCTAGCCCATGCCAGTGGTTCAGTTATCTTCACCGGAGACCCATGAAGCTCCCCAAGCCCTCAGACCAAACGAAACCTCACCGGAAACACCGAATCACCATCGTCGGACTTCTTCCGCTCACCGGATAGCGTGGACTGGGTAAGCCGCTGCACCATTTCTCAATTCCTCGCGCATACCGCCTCTGCGTCACTTGGTAAAGCTCCCCGAGCCAAGCAATTGAACTATCCCGCCTTGAGCAGACCGGAACACTCGCCGCCTCCAAGCTCCCCCGCCTGCACACGAGGACCGACCGACTCCGGCCATCTCCGACGCCGACCCGCACCTCAACGTGACCGCCGTAACCTCCCCGGCCTCCCTGGACACCTCACCGGAGCTAGATCGCCGCCGGTAAGCCTCGCCGCCCATTTCTCCGCCGCGGTTACTGTTCCAATAAGGTTAGGACCGCGGGTTAGATTTAGGTTAACCCTAGGGGGTTTTCTGCATTGTTAGAGACTCAAGTGAATAGTGGCCCGAGGACCTGTTTGTAAGAGACGCATGAAAAATATACCAGGGACCCTAGCGCAAAGTAGAATTTCCTTTCCCATTTAAAATCCAAATCCTTTAAATCTACAGCAAAATAGTTAAATGCATAACTTAAGGAATATTCATCCAAATTTGGTCAAACAAATTTTGTTAGACTCTATGAAATATGCACTATCAAACAAAAATAGTAAACCTCATGTTTTTAGTACTAATTTTTAGAGTTTTGAATTAAATAAGAAAAATGCCCAAACCTTAATAATATAGAGAAAAATAGAAATATTGTTATACTGGACTTGAGAAAAATTGTGGAGATACTCACCTAGTATAGACACTGTTTAAAAATAATGAACACCACAGTATACAAGAATAAACCAGAAATATCCATTTAAAACTATTTCTACCAAACTTTAGAAAAATGAAAAAGGAGATAGAAAATAGAAACCAGAGAGTGACCCTATTTTTCCTAGTATGCCTAAGTGATATAGATCATAGGAAAAATATATGCAACCCTAGTATAGTACTAATCTAAGGTTATAATTTTATTAAGCATTAAAAAGTCAATAAAAATCATGATAAAAAATATAAGGGCAAATGCAATAATGGCAAGAAAAATTCAGTAGACCCCTGACCACTAACATGCCACTACAAAAATGGTAAACACCCAAAAACCTCACAGTAAGTTAGTTAAAGAAATAGAACTTAGATTTAGCCAATATTTCAAATAAATCAAAAGGAAGACTAAAAATAGGAAACAGTGAGGAACCAAATTTTTACCTAAGTACTTATGAAGTAAACTACCAGGGAAAAATATAGGACTATAGTAAAATTGTGATGAAATGTACCTCACCCCTACCCCATGAAAAATACCATATATTCCAAGAATTTTACCACCTCTTCTCTATGGGCAAAAAATTAACCAACTTCAAGAATCACTCTTGCACAAAGAAGATAGGAAAATTAGGAAATCTGTTGTTTGATATTTTTCAAATATAGTAGTAGTAGAAAGCACCACTAAGCCCTAAAGTTTTGGAAAATCCCCATAAATTGACCAGTAGGTATCTGTCGGGGACCATAATTAGGGGTACCCTCAAGACGCCTAATTCTCAGCTGGTAACCCCCATCAGCATAAAGCTGCAAAGGCCTGATGGGTACGATTAAGTCAGGGATCAGTCCACACGAGTGACTCGATCACGCTTCGCCCGAGCCTAGCCTCGGCCAAGGGCAGCCGACCTCGAGAGACTTCCGTCTCGCCCGAGGCCCCCCTTTTTACGGCGGACACACCTCCGGCTCGCCCGAGGCCTTGGCTTCGCTTAGAAGCAACCCTGACTAAATCGCCGCACCGACTGACCAGGTTGCAGGAGCATTTAACGCAAAGGTGGCCTGACACCTTTATCCTGACACGCGCCCCCCGGCAGAGCCGAAGTGACCGCCGTCACTCCACCGCTCTACTGACCAGTGTGACAGAAGGACAGCGCCGCCTGCGCCACTCCGACTGCAGTGCCACTCGACAGAGTGAGTCTGACAGGCAGTCAGGCCTTGCCAAAGGCGCCATAGGAAACTCCGCTCCGCCCGACCCCAGGGCTCGGACTCGGGCTAAGACCCGGAAGACGGCGAACGCCGCTCCGCCCGACCCCAGGGCTCGGACTCGGGCTAAGACCCGGAAGACGGCGAACTCCGCTCCGCCCGACCCCAGGGCTCGGACTCGGGCTAAGACCCGGAAGACGGCGAACTCCGCTCCGCCCGACCCCAGGGCTCGGACTCGGGCTAAGACCCGGAAGACGGCGAACTCCGCTCCGCCCGACCCCAGGGCTCGG
Organism: Zea mays; assembly: GCF_902167145.1. Classification (NCBI taxonomy): domain Eukaryota; kingdom Viridiplantae; phylum Streptophyta; class Magnoliopsida; order Poales; family Poaceae; genus Zea; species Zea mays. The sequence continues at coordinate 226,414,810 of NC_050099.1, read as the reverse complement.
ACTCGGGCTAAGACCTGGAAGACGGCGAACTCCGCTCCGCCCGACCCAGGGCTCGGACTCGGGCTCAGCCCCAGAAGACGACGAAACTCCGCCTCGCCCGACCCCAGGGCTCGGACTCCGCCCTGGCCTCGGCCGAACGATCTCCGCCTCGCCCGACCCGGGGGCTCGGGCTCGGCCTCGGCCACGGAAGACAGACTCGACCTCGGCTTCGGAGGAACCCCCACGTCGCCCGACCTAGGGCACAGGCCCGCCACGTCGACAGGAAGCGCCATCATCATCCTACCCCGAGCCGGCTCGGGTCACGGAGAACAAGACCGGCGTCCCATCTGGCCAGCTCCGCCAGATGGGCAATGATGGCGCCCCGCAAGCTCTGTGACGACGGCGGCTCTCAGCTCTCTTACGAAAGCAGGGCGACGTCAGCAAGGACTCGACCGCTCCCACAGTTGTCCCTCCGCCAGGCTCCGTCGCTCCTCCGACAGCCACGACATCACGCCAGCAAGGTGCCAAGACCTCTCCGGCTGCCACATCGGCATGTACCTAGGGCGCTAGCTCTCTCTCCGCTAGACACGTAGCACTCTGCTACACCCCCCATTGTACACCTGGATCCTCTCCTTACGACTATAAAAGGAAGGACCAGGGCCTTCTTAGAGAAGGTTGGCCGCGCGGGGACGAGGACGAGACAGGCGCTCTCTTGGGGCCGCTCGCTTCCCTCACCCGCGTGGATGCTTGTAACCCCCCTACTGCAAGCGCACCCGACCTGGGCGCGGGACGAACACGAAGGCCGCGGGATCTCCACCTCTCTCACGCCTGTCTCCAGCCACCTCGCCTCTCCCCCCTTCGCGCTCGCCCACGCGCTCGACCCATCTGGGCTGGGGCACGCAGCACACTCACTCGTCGGCTCGGGGACCCCCTGGTCTCAAAACGCCGACAGTTGGCGCGCCAGGTAGGGGCCTGCTGCGTGCTGACGAACAGCTTCCCGTCAAGCTCCAGATGGGCAGTCTCCAGCAACCTCTCCGGCCCGGGACGGTGCTCCGTTTCGGGAGTCTTGAGTTCACGTCCTTCGACGGCAGCTACGACATGATACTCCTTCCACCGCCACGCGACAACCACAATGGCGGCCGACAACCCACCCGCCGGCGGCAGAATCGACGACATCTTCCCCGCGTGGCGGAAGAACAACATTCGAGCTCGCCCTGTCCTCTCCCCCGCCAACGGAGGTGGAGGCGGGGCCATCAAGGCCAAGCGGGAGGTCGCGCTTCGTTGGCCGTCGAGCGAATCGACGCCCCCGACGCCCCGACGGAAGGCACGCCGGACGTCGACCTCGCGTTCGAGACGAAGGCAAGCGCCGTCCCCCCGCGACACGCTGACCCCGAGCAAGAAGACGACGCCAGTGCGCTTGCGGAAAGCCTGCAGGACGTCGCCCTCGTACCTGGGATGACGGTGCAACCAGTCCCCGATGTGACTACGTCGCTCCTCATCGACCAAAAGGTACTGACTAACTCTCATCTTACGTCATTTCGACTCGGCCTCGACCCGCCAAGCGACCTCGCTTTGGCAGGCGCTCTCATCGAGGCGAGTGCAACCCCACTGGGGTTTCGTATGCGGTCGCCTTGGGACCGGTTGACGGACGTCTCAACCTACGGGCCCCCTGGGTCCGAGGAAGATGACGATCCCAGCATCCGTTGGGATTTCTCCGGACTTGGCAACCCCAGTGCCATGCGGGACTTCATGACCGCATGTGACTACTGCCTCTCCGACTGTTCCGACGGAAGCCGCAGCCTAGACGACGAGGGCTGCGGCCCAAGCCGCGAATGTTTCCACATCGAGCTAGGGGATCCCTCCGAAGGCAACCATCTCGGCATGCCGGAGGACGGTGATCTTCCTAGGCCGGTGCCTTGCGCCGACATCCCGCGGGAGCTAGCTGTGGTCCCCGTTCCGGCGGGGGGTTACGACCCACAACTCGAGCAAGTCCGCGAGGCGCAGGCCAGGCTCAACGAGGGAACAGGAGCGCTTGAGCCGATCCGTCGGGACGTCGGGCGGGCATGGGCGGGCCAACCCCCGGCCGGAGAAATACGTCACCTGCCCCAAGGTCTCCAGCGTCGCGTCGCCAACGATGTCAGGGTCAGGCCGCCGCCCGCATCCAGCGGGGTTGGTCAGAACCTGGCAGCCGCAGCGACGCTCCTCCGCGCAATGCCGGAGCCGTCAACCACCGAGGGTCGGTGAATCCAGGGAGAGCTCAAGAATCTTCTGGAAGGCGCTGCGGCCCGACGGGCCGAGAGCACTGCCTCCCGAAGGCAGGGATATCCCTCGGAACCTCAGGCAGCGACTTCCCGATTCATGCGGGAAGCCTCGGTCTACACCGGGCGCACGCGCAACACCGCGCCTGCGGCCCCGGGCCACCTCGGCAACGAGCACCATCGACGCGACCGTCAGGCCCACCTCGACGAAAGGGTGCGCCGAGGCTACCACCCCAGGCGTGGGGGGCGCTATGACAGCGGGGAGGATCGGAGTCCCTCGCCCGAACCACCCGGTCCGCAGGCCTTCAGTCGGGCCATCCGACGGGCGCCGTTCCCGACCCGGTTCCGACCCCCGACTACTATCACGAAGTACTCGGGGGAAACGAGACCAGAACTGTGGCTCGCGGACTACCGCCTTGCCTGCCAACTGGGTGGGACGGACGACGACAACCTCATCATCCGTAACCTCCCCCTGTTCCTCTCCGACACTGCTCGCGCCTGGTTGGAGCACCTGCCTCCGGGGCAGATCTCCAACTGAGACGACTTGGTCCAAGCCTTCGCTGGCAATTTCCAGGGCACGTACGTGCGCCCCGGGAATTCCTGGGACCTTCGAAGCTGCCGGCAACAGCCGGGAGAGTCGCTCCGAGACTACATCCGGCGATTCTCGAAGCAGCGCACTGAGCTGCCCAACATCACCGACTCGGATGTCATCGGCGCGTTCCTCACTGGCACCACCTGCCGCGACCTGGTGAGCAAGCTGGGTCGCAAAACCCCCACCAGGGCGAGCGAGCTGATGGACATCGCCACCAAGTTTGCCTCTGGCCAGGAGGCGGTTAAGGCTATCTTCCGAATGGACAAGCAGCCCCAGGGCTGCCCATCGGAAGTGGCTCCCGAGGCGTCTACTCCGCGCGGCGCCAAGAAGAAGGGCAAGAAGAAGTCGCAATCGAAACGCGACGCCGCTGACGCGGACCTTGTTGCCGCCGCCGAGTACAAGAACCCTCGGAAGCCCCCCGGAGGTGCTAACCTCTTCGACAAGATGCTCAAGGAGCCGTGCCCTTACCATCAGGGGCCTGTCAGACACACCCTCGAGGAGTGCGTCATGCTTCGGCGTCACTTCCACAGGGCCGGGCCACCCGCCGAGGGTGGCAGGGCCCGCGACGACGACAAAAACGAAGATCACCAAGCAGGAGAATTCCCCGAGGTCCGCGACTGCTTCATGATCTACGGAGGGCATGCGGTGAATGCCTTGGCTCGGCATCGCAAGCAAGAGCGCCGGGAGGTCTGCTCGGTGAAGGTGGCGGCGCCAGTTTACCTAGACTGGTCCGACAAGCCCGTCACCTTCGACCAGGCCGACCACCCCGACCACGTGCCGAGCCCGGGGAAATACTCGCTCGTCGTCGACCCTATCATCGGCAACGTCAGGCTCACCAAGGTCCTGATGGATGGGGGCAGCTGCCTCAACATCAACTACGCCGAGACCCTCAAGCTCCTGCGCGTCGATCTGTCCTCCGTCCGAGCAGGCGCTGCGCCCTTCCACGGGATCATCCCTGGGAAGCGCGTCCAGCCCCTCGGACGACTCGACCTCCCCGTCTGCTTCGGAACGCCCTCCAACTTCCGAAGGGAGACCTTGACGTTCGAGGTGGTCGGGTTCCGAGGAACCTACCACGCTGTATTGGGGAGGCCATGCTACGCGAAGTTCATGGTCGTCCCCAACTACACCTACTTGAAGCTCAAGATGCCGGGCCCCAACGGGATCATCACCGTCGGCCCCACGTACAAACACGCGTTCGAATGCGACGTGGAGTGCGTGGAGTACGCCGAGGCCCTCGCCGAGTCCGAGGCCCTCATCGCCGACCTGGAGAATCTCTCCAGGGAGGTGCCGGACGTGAAGCGTCACGCCGGCAACTTCGAGCCAGCGGAGACGGTTAAGGCCGTCCCACTCGACCCCAGTGGCGACACCTCCAAGCAGATCCGGATCGGTTCCGGGCTCGACCCCAAATAGGAAGCAGTGCTCGTCGACTTTCTCCGCGCAAACGCCGACGTCTTTGCGTGGAGTCCCTCGGACATGCCCGGCATACCGAGGGATGTCGCCGAGCACTCGCTGGATATCCGGGCCGGAGCCCGACCCGTCAGGCAGCCTCTGCGCCGATTCGACGAGGAGAAGCGCAGAGTGATTGGCGAAGAGATCCACAAGCTAATGGCGGCAGGGTTCATCAAAGAGGTATTCCATCCCGAATGGCTTGCCAACCCTGTGCTTGTGAGGAAGAAAGGGGGGAAATGGCGGATGTGCGTAGACTACACTGGTCTCAACAAAGCATGTCCGAAGGTTCCCTACCCTCTGCCTCGCATCGATCAAATCGTGGATTCCACTGCAGGGTGCGAAACCCTGTCCTTCCTCGATGCCTACTCGGGGTATCACCAAATCCGGATGAAAGAGTCCGACCAGCTCGCGACTTCTTTCATCACGCTGTTCGGCATGTACTGCTATGTCACCATGCCGTTCGGTTTGAGGAATGCGGGCGCGACGTACCAGCGGTGCATGAACCATGTGTTCGGCGAACACATCGGACGCATAGTCGAGGCCTACGTCGATGACATCGTAGTCAAGACAAGGAAGGCCTCCGACCTCCTCTCCGACCTTGAAGCGACATTCCGATGTCTCAAGGCGAAAGGAGTCAAGCTCAATCCTGAGAAGTGTGTCTTCGGGGTGCCCCGGGGCATGCTCCTGGGGTTCATCGTCTCCGAGCGAGGCATCGAAGCCAACCCGGAGAAGATCGCAGCCATCACCAGCATGGGACCCATCAAGGACTTAAAGGGCGTACAGAGGGTCATGGGATGCCTCGCGGCCCTGAGCCGCTTCATCTCACGCCTCGGCGAAAGAGGTCTGCCTCTGTACCGCCTCTTAAGGAAGACCGAGTGTTTCGCTTGGACCCCTGAGGCCGAGGAAGCCCTCGGGAACCTGAAGGCGCTCCTTACAAAGGCGCCTGTCTTGGTGCCCCCAGCTGATGGAGAAGCCCTCTTGGTCTACGTCGCCGCGACCACTCAGGTGGTTAGCGCCGCGATTGTGGTCGAGAGGCAAGAGGAAGGGCATGCATTGCCCATTCAGAGGCCAGTCTACTTCGTTAGCGAAGTACTGTCCGAAACCAAGATCCGCTACCCACAAGTTCAGAAGCTGCTGTATGCTGTGATCCTGACGAGGCGGAAGTTACGACACTACTTCGAGTCTCATCCGGTAACTGTGGTGTCATCCTTCCCCCTGGGGGAGATCATCCAGTGCCGAGAGGCCTCGGGCAGGATCGCAAAGTGGGCGGTGGAAATCATGGGCGAAACGATCTTGTTCGCCCCTCGGAAAGCCATCAAGTCCCAGGTGTTGGCGGACTTCGTGGCCGAATGGGTCGACACCCAGCTGCCGACGGCTCCGATCCAACCGGAGCTCTGGACCATGTTTTTTGACGGGTCGCTGATGAAGACAGGAGCCGGCGCGGGCCTGCTCTTCATCTCGCCCCTTGGAAAGCACCTGCGCTACGTGCTGCGCCTCCATTTCCCGGCGTCCAACAATGTGGCCGAGTACGAAGCTCTGGTCAACGGGTTGCGGATCGCCATCGAGCTAGGGGTCAGACACCTCGACGCCCGTGGTGATTCGCAGCTCGTCATCGACCAAGTCATGAAGAACTCCCACTGCCGCGACCCGAAGATGGAGGCCTACTGCGATGAGGTTCGACGCCTGGAAGACAAGTTCTACGGGCTCGAGCTCAACCACATCGCTCGGCGCTTCAACGAGACTGCGGACGAGCTGGCTAAAATAGCCTCGGGGCGAACAACGGTTCCCCCGGACGTCTTCTCCCGGGATCTGCATCAACCCTCCGTCAAGATCGACGACGCTCCCGAGCCCGAGGCACCCTCGGCACAGCCCGAGGCACCCTCGGCACAGCCTGAGGTACCCTCGGCCCCCGAGGCCGAGGTACTGAACGTCGAGGAGGAGCAGAGCGGGGCCGCGCCTGATCGAAACTGGCAGGCCCCGTACCTACGATATCTCCGCCAGGGAGAGCTACCCCTCGACCAAGCCGAGGCTCGGCGGGTAGCACGACGCGCCAAGTCGTTCGTCTTGCTGGGCGACGAGAAGGAGCTCTACCACCGGAGCCCCTCGGGCATCCTCCAGCGATGCATCTCCATCGCCGAAGGTCAGGAACTCCTGCGGGAAATACACTCGGGGGCTTGAGGCCATCATGCAGCGCCTCGAGCCCTTGTCGGGAATGCTTTCCGGCAAGGCTTCTACTGGCCAACGGCGGTGGCCGACGCCACTAGAATTGTCCGCACCTGCGAAGGGTGCCAATTCTATGCGAGGCAGACCCACCTGCCCGCTCAGGCTCTGCAGACCATTCCCATCACCTGGCCTTTCGCTGTATGGGGTCTGGACCTCGTCGGACCCTTGCAGAAGGCGCCCGGGGGCTACACGCACCTGCTGGTCGCCATCGACAAATTCTCCAAGTGGATCGAGGTCCGACCCCTGAACAGCATCAGGTCCGAGCAGGCGGTGGCTTTCTTCACCAACATCATCCATCGCTTCGGGGTCCCAAACTCCATCATCACCGACAACGGTACCCAGTTCACCGGCAAAAAATTCTTGGATTTTTGCGAGGATCACCACATCCGGGTGGACTGGGCCGCCGTGGCTCATCCCATGTCGAATGGGCAAGTAGAGCGTGCCAACGGCATGATTCTACAAGGGCTCAAGCCTCGGATCTACAACGGCCTCAACAAGTTCGGCAAGCGATGGATGAAGGAACTCCCCTCGGTGGTCTGGAGCCTAAGGACGACGCCGAGTCGCGCCACGGGTTTCACGCCGTTTTTCCTGGTCTACGGGGCCGAAGCTATCTTGCCCACTGACCTGGAATACGGCTCCCCGAGGACGAGGGCCTACACCGATCAAAGCAACCAAGCTAGCCGGGAAGAATCGCTGGACCAGTTGGAGGAGGCTCGGGGTAGGGCCTTACTACACTCGGCGCGGTACCAGCAGTCCCTGCGACGCTACCACGCCCGAGGGGTCCGGTCCCGAGACCTCCAGGTGGGCGATCTGGTGCTTCGGCTACGGCAAGACGCCCGGGGAAGGCACAAACTCACGCCCCCCTGGGAGGGGCCATTCGTCATCGCCAAAGTTCTGAAGCCCGGAACATACAAGCTGGCCAACAATCAAGGCGAGATCTACGGCAACGCTTGGAACATCAAACAGCTACGTCGCTTCTACCCTTAAGATGCTTTCAAGTTGTTCATATACCTCGCACCTACGCAAAGTTTAGTCATCAAGGAAGGGTCGGCCTAGCCTCGGCAAAGCCCGACCCTCCCTCGGGGGCTAAAAGGGGGGAGACCCCCTCTGCGTCGAATTTTTCCTCGAAAAAGGATCTCTTTTTAGCAGAATTTCTTTCGTGCTTTTTGACTACTTCGAAAAGCGGATCCTGGAAACGACGGAGTACACGTAAGCAGCCAAGGCCGACCGAGCCGAGGGACTCCTACGCCTCCGGGATACGGATACCTCACTCGTCACCTTCTGCGATAAGTAACTCGCGTTCGGATAAAGTGATTCCGCAGACCGAACAAGTCTTCACGTTCGGAAGCTCTTCTGCCGAGACGATCCTTCAAGCCTTCTCGACTGAATCGGCGACAGGGCCTCATGGACGGGCGAAAGTACGCGTAAGCGGCAAGGCCGACCGAGCCGAGGGACTCCCACGCCTCCGGGATACGGATACCTCACTCATCACCTTCCGCGAGAAGCAACTCTCGCTCGCGCAAACATCCCCGTTACCGACGGAAAGTCCAGATGCTCGAAACAAAAGGAAAAAAGACGCAGCTTCACAAGCGCATCAAGGGTGTGTTTTTCTGGCCTCGGCGGCCACAGAAGGCACACGCTACAAGACGATCTGATCCTGCAGGCTCGGGTCTTCACGCTAAAGGGAGCCGAAGCACCCTCGGCATCGACGACGCCTTCAGCGAGGTCCGACCCAGCCTCGGACGGCGACGCGGTCCAGGGACTTCTCCGGGAATCCGGCCCGAGCAGGTGGCTCGGCCGGTTACCCCTGGGGCCTCGGCCAAGCATCCTCCAAGGGCGCCAGCCCGACCCGAGGCCTCGGCTGATCGACTCCGACGTCGACCCCCGCTGACGGACAACCCAGCTAGGCTCCGGCCAACCAGGTTCCCATTCTCGAGCCAACTCCGCCTCTGTTCGTACTGATATCGCTACCCCTGGCCTCGGCTCATCGAAGAGCGGCCAAGGGGTCCCTTTAACTAAGCTAGAGGAGCCTCAGACAACAAGGCCGATCGAGCCGAGGGATTCCTACGCCCCCGGGATACGGATACCTCACTCGTCACCTTGACACGGGGCGACTCACGCTTGGTGAAGCAGTTCAGATAATCAACAGGCGAGACTTAGTGCTCGAAAATGAGGAAAAAACACGGCTCCGTGCCGAAATTACATACATGTTCAGGCCTCGACAGCCACAATGAACAAAAAACACCGGCATTCGAAGTGCCGTTACAAACGGAACTCCGGTTCCCCCCTCCGCAGGTACGAACAACCCCACTCCGTGGGGAAGGCCTGCGGAGCAACAGAAGACTAACGAGCGGCTCACCGCCGCCCGTTCTAATTACGACGACAACCACCCCCGCCTCAGGCGACGAAGCGGCTTCGGCAGCAGCTTCGAGGCAGATGTTACGACAGGGGGGCTCTCGCCCGCCGAGGACGAGAACCAGCCATTCAGGCCGGGAGACGGAGACCCAGGGCTACCGGCGCCCTAGCCGAGTAACGGCGGCCTACCTATCCCGGCATGGCTGGAGGAAGTCCCCATGAGACTGGAGGATGCCATTCTCCCCCAGGCGACGGGGGAAGAAAAGGGCAGCCGACCCATGCGGGGACAGCCCCCCGACCCGCCTCATCCTCCATCTTGGCCTGGATGACGAAAATCCTTGAGGCCAAGGGAGGGGTAAAGGCCGCAGCTTGGCTCGCTTTCCCCCACCGCCAAACTGGAGGTCACCATCTTGGGTGACCACCGGTGGGGGGATGCGGTCGGGCTGCGTGATGAAAATCCTTGAAGCCAAACGATGGCTGAGAGGTACCAACTCCCATGGAGTTGCGTTCCTCCAACGAGGAGGCGGAAAGGCGGCGGATACCCCCCATCCGGGGGCTTGGAAGATGGAAAGACACGACGCATAAGGGAGGAAGAAGACATGGTTGCCTTCTGAAAGGAGTCTCCCTCCTTTTAAAGGCAACTCTCCCTACGTGCGCCCCCAGACGCCACGGGCTGAGTCTTCTCCAACACGCTCCGAGGTCCTCCCCTGCGACTCGGGGGCTGGGTCCCGCATGTCATGCGAACCGGCTCAGAGCAGAAGAAGCCAAACCGCCGCGCGTGGTGCGCACAACCGCCCAGCGGTTACAAGCAACCCCCCACTTTTGCCCAGACCAACAGGCAGAAGGGGCGGGCAGCCATGCAGGCGGCATGCAACCGCGCCAGGTGGACGCGCTTCTCCGACTTTTGACACGCCAGCTTGGAGGCCCAGGCCCACGCGTCGCGCAACCAGCGCGCCAGTTGCTTCATGCAAGCAACCGCGCCACCACTTGTGCCACTGTCGCGCCTCTTCGGTTGCGGAGCCTATGCCGCGACTCGAGGCGACCAGCGCACGACCCAGCAGCGCCAGCCTGGCGCGACGGTCAATGCGGCCGAAAGCAGGCCGGCAGTAATGACGGTGGCAGGCGGGCGGGAGAAGCAGTCACGTCGTCAGCCAGGCTCACGTCCCGTCCGGGGACAGCGAGGGAGCCTCCTCCCACGGCGTGATGACGGTGCACCCGTGACCCGTTCCACGAACGGATCGCGCACTCGCAACGGCCGCCCCGCCAACCACTCGCCCCGTCGCATTAACTCCGCGGCAGGACAGGCGGCGCCTCTGGCAGGAGAAGCGGACGACGCTTCGCCTTCGCCGAAATAACCGCGTCAAAAAAGGTACGCCACGTCGTTCGATTTCGTATCCTTTTCCTTTTTCCTCTTTCTCTATCTCTTGCAACAGGGACCGGGAAAGGGGGATACCCCGAAAAGGATCCTTCTCTGTGAAGGAACCGGGCTCCGCGCCCATTACTGATCAGGGGTTCGAAGGCTGGCCCCCGAAGGGTTCAACAGTCGCCTCAGATCGCGTGGGCCCGACACCCACTACTGGTCAGGGGTTCGAAGGCCGGTGCCCCGAAGGGCTCCATGGCCGCCTCAGGCTACTCGGGCTCCGCGCCCATTACTGATCAGGGGTTCGAAGGCTGGCCCCCGAAGGGTTCACAGTCGCCTCAGACGCCGAGCGAGGGATGACCAGGGGTACGTTCGATACATAACCGAGGCTCGGGCTGCGCTCCCGAGGTACCCTTGGACATTTCCGAGACCAGCGGGAACGATCTTGTAACGGAATCCCATCGAAGGGAGGCATCGAGCCCTCGGACCCCGTCGCCAGGGGACCGGGTCCGGCAAATCACCCGCAGGTACTTTTGGGCGTGCCTCTGGGCCCCTAGCCGTCCCCCAACGAACGGGGCACGGACGTCCACTCGGATTACCCGCTTGCAGCTCACCGGAGACACCATGTTCGGTGCCCATCGAGGGTAGCATGGCGCTCTCCCCCCCCTCCTCCTTGCGGAAAGGCGACGTAGGGGCGTATGTAAAAAAGCCGAGTCTGTCCCTGATCGTCCTCTCGCCCTGTGCGGAGGCTCGGGGGCTGCTCTCGCAAACCCGGCTCCGGCCAAACCGTTGACAGCGTCAACATACCAGCCCGAGAGCTTGGGCCCCGACCGTGCACCCGGGCTACGGCCAGTTCGCATGAGGGAACAACCAGACCAGCCGAAGCATTACGCAAGGCATTAAGACCTCGAAGGAGTGTGACCACTCCTCCGAGGCCTCGGGGGCTACACCCGGCGGGTGCGCACGCGCGCACCCACCGGAACAAAATGCAACCGAGAAAGGCTGGTCCCCTTGCAAAAAAGTGCGACGAAAGCCTCCAAGCGAGTGCTAACACTCCCTTCGAGGCTCGGGGGCTACTGTCGGGGACCATAATTAGGGGTACCCTCAAGACACCTAATTCTCAGCTGGTAACCCCCATCAGCATAAAGCTGCAAAGGCCTGATGGGTACGATTAAGTCAGGGATCAGTCCACACGAGTGACTCGATCACGCTTCGCCCGAGCCTAGCCTCGGCCAAGGGCAGCCGACCTCGAGAGACTTCCGTCTCGCCCGTGGCCCCCCTTTTTACGGCGGACACACCTCCGGCTCGCCCGAGGCCTTGGCTTCGCTTAGAAGCAACCCTGACTAAATCGCCGCACCGACTGACCAGGTTGCAGGAGCATTTAACGCAAAGGTGGCCTGACACCTTTATCCTGACACGCGCCCCCCGGCAGAGCCGAAGTGACCGCCGTCACTCCACCGCTCTACTGACCAGTCTGACAGAAGGACAGCGCCGCCTGCGCCACTCCGACTGCAGTGCCACTCGACAGAGTGAGTCTGACAGGCAGTCAGGCCTTGCCAAAGGCGCCATAGGAAACTCCGCTCCGCCCGACCCCAGGGCTCGGACTCGGGCTAAGACCCGGAAGACGGCGAACTCCGCTCCGCCCGACCCCAGGGCTCGGACTCGGGCTAAGACCCGGAAGACAGCGAACTCCGCTCCGCCCGACCCCAGGGCTCGGACTCGGGCTAAGACCCGGAAGACGGCGAACTCTGCTCCGCCCGACCCCAGGGCTCGGACTCGGGCTAAGACCCGGAAGACGGCGAACTCCGCTCCGCCCGACCCAGGGCTCGGACTCGGGCTCAGCCCCAGAAGACGACGAAACTCCGCCTCGCCCGACCCCAGGGCTCGGACTCCGCCCTGGCCTCGGCCGAACGATCTCCGCCTCGCCCGACCCAGGGGCTCGGGCTCGGCCTCGGCCACGGAAGACAGACTCGACCTCGGCTTCGGAGGAACCCCCATGTCGCCCGACCTAGGGCACAGGCCCGCCACGTCGACAGGAAGCGCCATCATCATCCTACCCCGAGCTGGCTCGGGTCACGGAGAACAAGACCGGCGTCCCATCTGGCCAGCTCCGCCAGATGGGCAATGATGGCGCCCCGCAAGCTCTGTGACGACGGCGGCTCTCAGCTCTCTTACGGAAGCAGGGCGATGTTAGCAAGGACTCGACCGCTCCCACAGCTGTCCCTCCGCCAGGCTCCGTCGCTCCTCCGACAGCCACGACATCACGCCAGCAAGGTGCCAAGACCTCTCCGGCTGCCACATCGGCATGTACCTAGGGCGCTAGCTCTCTCTCCGCTAGACACGTAGCACTCTGCTACACCCCCCATTGTACACCTGGATCCTCTCCTTACGACTATAAAAGGAAGGACCAGGGCCTTCTTAGAGAAGGTTGGCCGCGCGGGGACGAGGACGAGACAGACGCTCTCTTGGGGCCGCTCGCTTCCCTCACCCGCGTGGACGCTTGTAACCCCCCTACTGCAAGCGCACCCGACCTGGGCGCGGGACGAACACGAAGGCCGCGGGATCTCCACCTCTCTCACGCCCGTCTCCGGCCACCTCGCCTCTCCCCCCTTCGCGCTCGCCCACGCGCTCGACCCATCTGGGCTGGGGCACGCAGCACACTCACTCGTCGGCTCGGGGACCCCCCGGTCTCAAAACGCCGACAGTATCATTGGCTAAAATTTGGTATAAGGTCATATTATTGCACCTAGATACCAGAAAAAATAACCCTTAAGATAAAACCCACTCCTAGAAGAGAGTTGTAGTTCAAAACGCTCCCTCTACACTAAATTTTAATGTTTTTGTGCAGAGAGAACCAGTCCCATTTTAAGCTTCAATTTTTGAGACTGAAATAGATACACCAGTGAGAAGCCACTGTAATTTTTACAGAATTTTTGGAAATTTTTGAAACTATGTTGCAGTTCAAACCTCCCCTAAAAAGCATCAGTAAGAAAGAGAAAAAGTGGGAATCAATAGAAGTGTTATATCTTAACCATAATAACTTCAGCATAAACCTTGTCAAGATTTTCACTAAGATACTAAAAGTTAGTGGAGTACCAAAATAATTGTTGGGGGCCTTCGGCTTCCGAAGGTCCTCAAAAACATGATTTAACGATGTTTCTGGAGTATAATGTGTGAACAGGTATCTTCGGACTCGAATCAGTACCACAGTGGGAGAAGCCCAAAGAATACGAAGGTTGACACAGTGCCGAAGGTGTGAGCAGGAAAGCTTCGGCGTGATAGCAGAAAACGAAACCGACTTAAAGATGAAAAGGCTATTTAGACCTTGGTGGAGTACTATAGAATTACTACCAAATGTAAAGGACATGAGTGTAATTTTACATGGGATGTGTCCCGCGCCTATAAATAGGTGAACAGTGCCCCGTACTGTTCATGCTGACTTGGCATTTGCTTTTGCGTCACGCTTGTACTATTACCTTCTTTGAAGCCGAAGGTACATTTGTAATTTGATATCATTTCTATTTTTCCATAGTAATAATATAGAAATGATTTAATAATAATATATAATTGTTTACGTTATCCTTTACATTTCATATGTCTTCTTCTTCATTATTATATGTTATGTTTATGAAGGTACGTCCTTCATAACCTTCGTCCGAAAATCATTATATCCTCAAGGGAAATAATGCTTCGAAGGACGAAGGACTCTGACGTTAAACATTTTTTGTGTTGCCTTGTTCTTAACTCATAGCATTTGAGAACAAGTTCCCAACATTGGCGCCCACCTCCGGTGAACTCACTTCCACTCTTCGAGTTTTGAACACTTTCGGCAATCATAAACCTTCGCTATGGCGCCGAAGAAAGCTTCAGCAACTGGGGCTGCAGCTCTGCAACCGCTGGACCCCAATCAGGAGACTCTCTCTCTTCGAGAGGCCCGAAGCCAGAAGAGGAAGGCTGTCAGTCCGACACCGCAAGAGGATGAGCTAGACCAAGAAATCAGAGACATGGAGATGCTTCATCAACAGGTGCAGAGGAAGAAGGAAAAGATGGCCAGGCTAGCTGAACTGCAAAGGCAAATAGACGAAGCCTCCGAAGAAGTTCGCCATCTTACTCAAGACGAGCAAAATCGAGGGCCTCAGCACAAAGACCTTCATCAGGAGGGTTTCTTCAACGAAGATGACTGGTATGACAATTTCCACCATGGAAATTTTGTTTTTGATGATGCTTCTCCTCTGTCCGCTGAGCTGCAGGCTACACCTTGGCCTCCGTCCTATAAGCCGCCCCAGCTTCCCATATTTGACGGCCATTCAGACCCGAAGCAGTTTTTATTGAGCTACGAAGCAACAATATCTTCGTATGGTGGCAATACTGCAGTCATGGCAAAGTCTTTTGTTATGGCTGTCAGGAGTGTTGCTCAAACCTGGTATTCCTCCCTTCGACCAGGAACGATCACTTCATGGCAAAAGTTGAAGGACATGTTGTTAACCAGCTTCCAAGGGTTTCAGACGAAGCCGGTCACTGCTCAAGCTCTGTTTCAGTGCACCCAGGATCACGAAGAATACCTTCAGGCGTATGTCAGGAGGTTCTTGCGTTTGAGGGCACAGGCGCCAATAGTGCCCAACGAAATTGTCATTGAGGCCATGATCAAGGGACTTCGGCCAAGACCTTCAGCTCAGTACTTTGCTAGGAAGCCTCCTCAAACTTTGGAGAAGCTGCTCCAGAAGATGGACGAGTACATTTGGGTCGACAATGATTTTCGTCAAAGAAGGGAGGAGGCCTTCAGGTTTTCCGAAATGACCAGGGGCTTCGGAGGAAGATTATATCCGAGGCACGTCAGGTCAATTCACAACTCTACTCAAAATGATGATAAGGGGAGTCAGCAGCAAAGGCCACAGTGCTCCTCACAGGCTTCGGGGCAACAGCAAAGCTCCTTCCGGCCGCCAGCTCCAAGAGGTAGAGGCGCCAGGGGCTTCGGCGGAAGATTCGGAGATCAACCAAGGAGAATATTTTGCTTGTTCTGTGGTGAAAACAAGGGCCATACCACCAGGATGTGCCAGGTTACCATCCAGAAGCAAAAGGAGATAGCCGAAGCAGTAGCACAACAGGCTCAGCCGAAGCAGATCATGCACACTGCTTCGTATCATTCGCCTTACATCCCAGAATATGTAGGCAACCACCCTGCAGTTTCTGTTGCTTCGGCGAGTCAACCTCAAGCTTCTTGGCAACAGCTTCCGCCTCCACCACCGCTGCAACAAGGCCAGCAGCCAGAAGGGGGCCAATATGCTCAACACCAAAGGGACTTCAGAGAGCAATCCGAAGCTCGCACAGTCAATAGCACTGTGCCAGAGTCGAAGCACATCTATTGACAAATATCCTACCTTGATAGTAGTCTTTTCCATTCAGTTTTATTTTCTGTGCAATAAAGGACACTTTTTAAATTTCATGTAATAGTTTCGTTGTTTGCCACAAGGAAAATATATCTTCTCCACGGGCTCAAGTTGTTGAAGCTTAAAGATTTGCGATAGCAAGGAGGATCTTCGAATTATCAAAAATTTATTTTAAAAAGTCGTTCTAAGGAACGCAGAGTAAGTTTGCTGAAGTTACAAAAAGCCGTTCCAAAGGGAGCGCAGTGTAAGTTTTCTGCTCAAAAGTCGTTCCAAAGGGAATGCAGAGCTTACAGCGAAAAATAAACGCTGATACCGCCTAAGTAAAAGGCGAAGCGCGAAAAGTCAACGCGAATACCGCCGAAAGTAAAAGGCGAAGAAGCTCCTAAGGGAGGCTTACAGCGAAAAATAAACGCTGATTCTGCTGAAGTAAAAGGCGAAGAAGCTCCTAAGGGAGGCTTACAGCGAAAAGTCAACGCTGATTTAACAAGATTATGTGTTTTATCACGGGGATGTGTGTGTGTATCTTCGGAATGAATACCATTTCACATAGCATAACATCATCACATCTTTTCGCATAGCATAAGCATCATACATCATGATGCATATGGCACAAGAAGGGGACACAATATCGATCTTCGGAAGAATGTTTTGAAGAAGGCGAAAATCATGCTTAGTCACAAGGAGATACACTATTGATCTTCGGAAGTGTAGCTTCGGAAGATATCTTCACGAAGCTTGGATATTCTTCATCAGAACACTATGGATATTGTTGTGATAAATGAAAATTCTTTTTCACGAAGCATGAAAAGAAAGGAAGGTGTTTTTTCGTCAAAGACTCAAAAACGGTACGTATGTAAAATTTCATGCATCGTAAAAAATTGAACCATAAAAAACAAGTATATTACATTCAGGGTTGCAAGATACTACACATATTACATTTCAGATGTTTTTACAGTATCACCTAATCTTCCCTAAGTACTACTTCCGCAGCTTCGTTCAGGAGTTGATTGACAACTTGATCCATGATAGCTTCAGCCATCTTTTTAATTTCATCGTCATCTTTCGGGTGAGGGCCCGGAGGCGCTTTAGTAGGATCTGAGGGAGGACAGGTTACGGTTACATTGCTATTACAAATTGCGAACGAAGTTTAAAATCAAAAATTACAACACAATAAAAACCATTAGTTAATACCTATTTGCCCTTCGGGCTCTGCGCTTTTCTCAGCAGCCTCTGTTACCTTTCTAGCATCATGGATCCCTTTTTCGCTTTTCTGGATAATTTCTCGAGCCATTTCTCTACCACCATTGTCCCAGACATCGGTGAAAAATTTTCCACCAACCATGCTGGCTTCGGCTGAAGGATCTTTTGCATCTTCGAAGGATAAGGTAGCTTCAGATTACGCTAAAATCTTTACATGCTCGCAGCCCTTTCTCTCCAAAATGGTGGCAATCCCCCTGGCACCCGAAAAAGCGCATATGTCTCCGCAGCTATTTAAAATTTCTTCAAAAGCCTCAGCTTCGTGATTAATCCATTCGATGGGACCTTCGGGGTTGCCTCTTGCAAAGTTTTCTTCGCTCGAGAATGCGCCAACGCTGGCGAAGCTAGCTTTCATTTTCTTAACACACTCCATAGATTTGTCATAGCATCTTTTCTTGGACGAACAAAGCTCTTCAACAGTTCCTTCTAAATGATTTGCCCATTGGTCGCTAAGTTCTCGCTTCGTTTCTTCAAGTATGCGTTCCTCTTTAGCTCTGGCTAGTTGTTTTCGAAGGTCTTCAATTTCACGCTTCTGAGCCTCAGCTTGACCTTTAAAAGTAGCTTCGTCTTCTTTTATTCTTGTCGGGGACCATAATTAGGGGTACCCTCAAGACGCCTAATTCTCAGCTGGTAACTCCCATCAGCATAAAGCTGCAGAGGCCTGATGGGTGCGATTAAGTCAGGGATCAGTCCATACGAGCGACTTGATCACGCCTCGCCCGAGTCTAGCCTCGGACAAGGGCAGCCGACCCCGAGAGACTTCCGTCTCGCCCGAGGCCCCCCTTTAACGGCGGACACATCTCCGGCTCGCCCGAGGCCTTGCCTTCGCTAAGAAGCAACCCTGACTAAATCGCCGCACCGACCGACCGAGTCGCAGGAGCATTTAACGCAAAGGTGGCCTGACACCTTTATCCTGACGCGCGCCCCCCGGCAGAGCCGAAGTGATCGCCGTCACTTCGCCGCACCACTGACCGGTCTGACAGAAGGACAGCGCCGCCTGCGCCACTCCGACTGCAGTGCCACTTGACAGAGTGAGACTGACAGGCAGTCAGGCCCTGCCAAAGGCGCCATAGGAAACTCCGCTCCGCCCGACCCCAGGGCTCGGACTCAGGCTAAGACCCAGAAGACGGCGAACTCCGCTCCGCCCGACCCCAGGGCTCGGACTCGGGCTAAGACCCGGAAGACGGCGAACTCCGCTCCGCCCGACCCCAGGGCTCGGACTCGGGCTAAGACCCGGAAGACAGCGAACTCCGCTCCGCCCGACCCCAGGGCTCGGACTCGGGCTAAGACCCGGAAGACGGCGAACTCCGCTCTGCCCGACCCTAGGGCTCGGACTCGGGCTAAGACCCGGAAGACGACGAACTCCGCTTCGCCCGACCCCAGGGCTCGGACTCCGCCCTGGCCTCTGCCGAACGACCTCCGCCTCGCCCGGCCCAGGGGCTCGGGCTCGGCCTCGGCAACGGAAGACAGACTCGACCCCAGCTTCGGAGGAGCCCCCACGTCGCCCGACCTAGGGCACAGGCCCGCCACGTCAACAGGGAGCGCCATCATCACTCTACCCCGAGCCGACTCGGGCCGCAGAGAACAAGACCGGTGTCCCATCTGGCTAGCTCCGCCAGATAGGCAATGATGGCGCCCCGCGTGCCCTGTGACGACGGCGGCTCTCAGCTCCCTTACGGAAGCAGGGGGACGTCAGCAAAGACTCGACCGCTCCGACAGCTGTCCCTCCGCCAAACTCCGTTGCTCCTCCGACAGCCACGACATCACACCAGCAGGGTGCCAAGATCTCTCCGGCTGCCACATTGGCATGTACTTAGGGCGCTAGCTCTCCCTCCGCTAGACATGTAGCGCTCTGCTACACCCCCATTGTACATCTGGATCCTCTCCTTACGACTATAAAATGAAGGACCAGGGCCTTCTTAGAGAAGGTTGGCCGCGCGGGACGAGGACGGGACAGGCGCTCTCTTGGGGCCGCTCGCTTCCCTCACCCGCGTGGACGCTTGTAACCCCCTACTGCAAGCGCACCCGACCTGGGCGCGGGATGAACACGAAGGCCGCGGGATTTCCACCTCTCTCACGCCCGTCTCCGGCCACCTCGCTCTCCCCCCTTCGCGCTCGCCCACGCGCTCGACCCATCTGGGCTGGGGCACGCGGCACACTCACTCGTCGGCTCAGGGACCCCCCGGTCTCGAAACGCCGACAGTTGGCGCGCCAGGTAGGGGCCTGCTGCGTGCTGACGAACAGCTTCCCGTCAAGCTCCAGATGGGCAGTCTCCAGCAACCTCTCCGGCCCGGGACGGTGCTCCGTTTCGGGAGTCTTGAGTTCATGTCCTTCGACGGCAGCTACGACATGATACTCCTTCCACCGCCGCGCGACAACGACAATGGCGGCCGACAACCCGCCCGCCGGCGGCGGAATCGACGACATCTTCCCCGCGTGGTGGAAGAACAACATGCGAGCTCGCCCCGTCCTCTCCCCCGCCAACGGAGGAGGAGGCGGGGCAACCAAGGCCAAGCGGGAGGCCGCGCTTCGTCGGCCGTCGAGCGAATCGACGTTCCCAGCGCCCCAACGGAAGGCACGCCGGGCGTCGACCTCGCGTTCGAGACGAAGGCAAGCGCCGTCCCCCCGCGACGCACTGATCCCGAGCAAGAAGACGACGCCAGCGCGCTCGCGGAGGGCTTGCAGGACGTCGCCCTTGTACCTGAGACGACGGTGCCTCCAGTCCCCGACGTGACTACGTCGCTCCTCGTCGACCAAAAGGTACAGACTAATTCCCATCCTACGTCATTTCGACTCGGCCTCAACCCGCCTAGCGACCTCGCTTTGGCGGGCACTCTCGTTGAGGCGAGTGCAACCCCACTGGGGTTTCGTGTGCTGTCGCCTTGGGACCGATTGACGGACGTCTCGACCTACGGGCCCTCTAGGTCCGAGGAAGATGACGCTCCCAGCATCTGTTGGGATTTCTCCGGATTTGGCAACCCCAGTGACATGCGGGACTTCATGACCGCATGTGACTACTGCCTCTCCGACTGTTCCGACAGTAGCCGCAGCCTTGACGACGAGGACTGCGGCCCAAGCCGCGAATGTTTCCACATCGAGCTGGGGGATCCCTCCGAAGGCAACCATCTTGGCATGCCGGAGGACGGTGATCTTCCTAGGCCGGTGCCTCGTGCTGACGTCCCACGGGAGCTAGCTGTGGTCCCCGTTCCGGCGGGGGGTCACGACCCACAGCTCGAGCAAGTCCGCGGGGCGCAGGCCAGGCTCGACGAGGGAGCAGGAGCGCTTGAGCCAGTCCGCCGGGACGTCGGGCAGGTATGGGCAGGCCAACCCCCGGCCGGAGAAATACGTCACCTGCCCCAAGGTTTCCAACACCGCGTCGGCAACGACGTCAGGGTCAGGCCGCCGCCCGCATCCAGCGGGGTCGGTCAGAACCTGGCAGCCGTAGCGATGCTCCTCCGCACGATGCCGGAGCCATCAACCACCGAGGGTCGGCGAATCCAGGGAGAGCTCAAGAATCTCCTGGAAGGCGCTGCGGCCCGACGGGTCGAGAGCTCTGCCTCCCGAAGGCAGGGGTACCCCTCGGAACCTCATGCCGCGACTTCCCGATTCATGCGGGAAGCCTCGGTCTACACCGGGCGCACGCGCAACACCGCGCCTGCGGCCCCGGGCCACCTCGGCAACGAGCACCACCGTCGCGACCGTCAGGCCCATCTCGACGAAAGGGTGCGCCGAGGCTACCACCCCAGGCGTGGGGGGCGCTACGACAGCGGGGAGGATCGGAGTCCCTCGCCCGAACCACCCGGTCCGCAGGCCTTCAGTCGGGCCATCCGACGGGCGCCGTTCCCGACCCGGTTCCGACCCCCGACTACTATCACAAAGTACTCGGGGGAAACGAGGCCGGAACTGTGGCTCGCGGACTACCGCCTGGCCTGCCAACTGGGTGGAACGGACGACGACAACCTCATCATCCGCAACCTCCCCCTGTTCCTCTCCGACACTGCTCGCGCCTGGTTGGAGCACCTGCCTCTGGGGCAGATCTTCAACTGGGATGATTTGGTCCAAGCCTTCGCCGGCAATTTCCAGGGCACGTACGTGCGCCCCGGGAATTCCTGGGACCTCCGGAGCTGCCGGCAACAGCCGGGAGAGTCTCTCCGGGACTACATCCGGCGATTCTCGAAGCAGCGCACCGAGCTGCCCAACATCACCGACTCGGATGTCATCGGCGCGTTCCTTGCCGGCACCACCTGCCGCGACCTGGTGAGTAAGTTGGGTCGCAAGACCCCCACCAGGGCGAGCGAGCTGATGGACATCGCCACCAAGTTCGCCTCTGGCCAGGAGGCGGTCGAGGCTATCTTCCGAAAGGACAAGCAGCCCCAGGGCCGCCAATCGGAAGAGGCTCCCGAGGCGTCTACTCCACGCGGCGCCAAGAAGAAAGGCAAGAAGAAGTCGCAATCGAAACGCGACGCCGCCGACGTGGACCTTATCGCCGCCGCCGAGTACAAGAACCCTCGGAAGCCCCCCGGAGGTGCTAACCTCCTCGACAAGATGCTCAAGGAGCCGTGCCCCTATCATCAGGGGCCCGTCAAGCACACCCTCGAGGAGTGTGTCATGCTTCGGCGCCACTTCCACAGGGCCGGGCCACCCGCGGAGGGTGGCAGGGCCCGCGACGACGACAAGAAGGAAGATCACCAAGCAGGAGAGTACCCCGAGGTCCGCGACTGCTTCATGATCTACGGTGGGCATGTGGCGAATGCCTCGGCTCGACATCGCAAGCAAGAGCGCCGGGAGGTCTGCTCGGTGAAGGTGGCGGCGCCAGTCTACCTAGACTGGTCCGACAAGCCCATCACCTTCGACCAAGCTGACCACCCCGACCACGTGCCGAGCCCGGGGAAATACCCGCTCGTCGTCGACCCCATCATCGGCGACGTCAGGCTCACCAAGGTCCTGATGGACGGGGGCAGCTGCCTCAACATCATCTACGCCGAGACCCTCAGGCTCCTGCGCATCGATCTGTCCTCCGTCCGGGCAGGTGCTGCGCCCTTCCACGGGATCATCCCTGGGAAGCGCGTCCAGCCCCTCGGACGACTCGACCTTCCCGTCTGCTTCGGAACGCCCTCCAACTTCCGAAGGGAGACCTTGACGTTCGAGGTGGTCGGGTTCCGAGGAACCTACCACGCGGTACTGGGGAGGCCATGCTACGCGAAGTTCATGGCCGTCCCCAACTACACCTACCTGAAGCTCAAGATGTCGGGCCCCAACGGGGTCATCACCGTCAGCCCCACGTACAAACACGCGTTCGAATGTGACGTGGAGTGCATGGAGTACGCCGAGGCCCTCGCTGAGTCCGAGGCCCTCATCGCCGACCTGGAGAACCTCTCCAAAGAGGTGCCAGACGTGAAGCGCCATGCCGGCAACTTCGAGCCAGCGGAGACGGTTAAGGCCGTCCCACTCGACCCCAGTGGCGACACCTCCAAGCAGATCCGGATTGGTTCCGGGCTCGACCCCAAATAGGAGGCAGTGCTCGTCGACTTTCTCCGCGCAAACGCCGACGTCTTTGCGTGGAGTCCCTCGGACATGCCCGGCATACCGAGGGATGTCGCCGAGCACTCGCTGGATATTCGGGCCGGAGCCCGACCCGTCAGGCAGCCTCTGCGCCGATTCGACGAGGAGAAGCGCAGAGTGATAGGCGAGGAGATCCACAAGCTAATGGCGGCAGGGTTCATCAAAGAGGTATTCCATCCCGAATGGCTTGCCAACCCTGTGCTTGTGAGGAAGAAAGGGGGGAAATGGCGGATGTGTGTAGACTACACTGGTCTCAACAAAGCATGTCCGAAGGTTCCCTACCCTCTACCTCGCATCGATCAAATCGTGGATTCCACCGCTGGGTGCGAAACCCTGTCCTTCCTCGATGCCTACTCAGGGTATCACCAAATCCGGATGAAAGAGTCCGACCAGCTCGCGACTTCTTTCATCACGCCCTTCGGCATGTACTGCTATGTCACCATGCCGTTCGGTTTGAGGAATGCGGGCGCGACGTACCAGCGGTGCATGAACCATGTGTTCGGCGAACACATCGGTCGCACAGTCGAGGCCTACGTCGACGACATCGTAGTCAAGACAAGGAAGGCTTCCGACCTCCTCTCCGACCTTGAAGTGACATTCCGATGTCTCAAGGCGAAAGGAGTCAAGCTCAATCCTGAGAAGTGTGTCTTCGGGGTGCCCCGGGGCATGCTCCTAGGGTTCATCGTCTCCGAGCGAGGCATCGAAGCCAACCCGGAGAAGATCGCAGCTATCACCAGCATGGGGCCCATCAAGGACTTAAAAGGCGTACAGAGGGTCATGGGATGTCTCGCGGCCCTGAGCCGCTTCATTTCACGCCTCGGCGAAAGAGGTCTGCCTCTGTACCGCCTCTTAAGGAAGACTGAGTGTTTCGCTTGGACCCCTGAGGCCGAGGAAGCTCTCGGGAACCTGAAGGCGCTCCTTACAAAGGCGCCCATCTTGGTGGCCCCAGCTGATGGAGAAGCCCTCTTGGTCTACGTCGCCGCGACCACTCAGGTGGTTAGCGCCGCGATTGTGGTCGAGAGGCAAGAAGAAGGGCATGCATTGCCCGTTCAGAGGCCAGTCTACTTCGTCAGCGAGGTACTGTCCGAGACCAAGATCCGCTACCCACAAGTTCAGAAACTGTTGTATGCAGTGATCCTGACGAGGCGGAAGTTGCGACATTACTTCGTGTCTCATCCGGTAAATGTGGTGTCATCCTTCCCCCTGGGGGAGATCATCCAGTGCCGAGAGGCCTCGGGCAGGATCGCAAAGTGGGCGGTGGAAATCATGGGCGAAACGATCTCGTTCGCCCCTCGGAAGGCCATCAAGTCCCAGGTGTTGGCGGACTTCATAGCTGAATGGGTCGACACTCAGCCGCCGACGGCTCCGATCCAACCGGAGCTCTGGACCATGTTTTTCGACGGGTCGCTGATGAAGACGGGAGCCGGCGCGGGCCTGCTCTTCATCTCGCCCCTCGGGAAGCACCTACGCTACGTGCTACGCCTCCATTTCCCGGTGTCCAACAATGTGGCTGAGTACGAGGCTCTGGTTAACGGGTTGCGGATCGCCATCGAGCTAGGGGTCAGACGCCTCGACGCCTGCGGTGGCTCGCAGCTCGTCATCGACCAAGTCATGAAGAACTCCCACTGCCACGACCCGAAGATGGAGGCCTACTGCGATGAGGTTCGGCGCCTGGAAGACAAGTTCTACGGGCTCGAGCTCAACCACATCGCTCGGCGCTACAACGAGACTGCAGACGAGCTGGCTAAAATAGCCTCGGGGCGAACAACGGTTCCCCCAGACGTCTTCTCCCGGGATCTGCATCAACCCTCCGTCAAGATCGACGACACGCCCGAGCCCGAGGCACCCTCGGCACAGCCCGAGGCACCCTCGGCTCAGCCCGAGGCATCCTCGGTTCAGCCCGAGGTACCCTCGGCCCCCGAGGGCGAGGCACTGGATGTCGGGGAGGAGCAGAGCGGGGCCACGCTTGATTGAAATTGGCAGACCCCGTACCTGCAATATCTCCGCCGAGGAGAGCTACCCCTCGACCAAGCCGAGGCTCGGCGGGTAGCGCGACGCGCCAAGTCGTTCGTCTTGCTGGGCGATGAGGAGGAGCTCTACCACCGCAGCCCCTCGGGCATCCTCCAGCGATGCATCTCCATCGCCGAAGGTCAGGAACTCCTGCAAGAAATACACTCGGGGGCTTGCGGCCATCATGCAGCGCCTCGAGCCCTGGTCGGAAATGCTTTCCGGCAAGGCTTCTACTGGCCAACGGTGGTGGCTGACGCCACTAGAATTGTCCGCAGCTGCGAAGGGTGCCAATTCTATGCGAAGCAGACCCACCTGCCCGCTCAGGCTCTGCAGACGATACCCATCACCTGGCCCTTTGCTGTATGGGGTATGGACCTCGTCGATCCCTTGCAGAAGGCGCCCGGGGGCTACACGCACCTGCTGGTCGCCATCGACAAATTCTCCAAGTGGATCGAGGTCCGACCCCTGAACAGCATCAGGTCCGAGCAGGCGGTGGCGTTCTTCACCAACATCATCCATCGCTTCGGGGTCCCAAACTCCATCATCACTGACAACGGTACCCAGTTCACCGGCAAAAAATTCTTGGATTTTTGCGAGGATCACCACATCCGGGTGGACTGGGCCGCCGTGGCTCATCCCATGTCGAATGGGCAAGTAGAGCGTGCCAACGGCATGATTCTACAAGGGCTCAAGCCCCGGATTTACAACGACCTCAACAAGTTCGGCAAGCGATGGATGAAGGAACTCCCCTCGGTGATCTGGAGCCTGAGGACAACGCCAAGCCGAGCCATGGGTTTCACGCCGTTCTTCCTGGTCTACGGGGCCGAGGCCATCTTGCCCACTGACCTGGAATACGGCTCCCCGAGGACGAGGGCCTACAACGATCAAAGCAACCAAGCTAGCCGAGAAGACTCACTGGACCAGTTGGAAGAGGCTCGGGACAAGGCCTTACTACACTCGGCGCGGTACCAGCAGTCCCTGCGACGCTACCACGCCCGAGGGGTCCGGTCCCGAGACCTCCAGGTGGGCGACCTGGTGCTTCGGCTGCGGCAAGACGCCCGAGGGAGGCACAAGCTCACGCCCCCCTGGGAGGGGCCATTCGTCATCGCCAAAGTTCTGAAGCCCGGAACATACAAGCTGGCCAACAATCAAGGCAAGATCTACGGCAACGCTTGGAACATCAAACAGCTACGTCGCTTCTACCCTTAAGATGTTTTCAAGTTGTTCATATACCTCGCGCCCACGCAAAAGTTTAGTCATCAAGGGAGGGTCGGCCTCGCCTCGGCAAAGCCCGACCCTCGCTCGGGGGCTAAAAGGGGGGAGACCCCCTCTGCGTCGAAATTTTCCTCGAAAAAAGACCTCTTTTTTGCAGAATATCTTTCGTGCTTTTTGACTACTTCGAAAAGCGGATCCTGAAAACGACGGAGTACACGTAAGCAGCCAAGGCTGACCGAGCCGAGGGACTCCTACGCCTCCGGGATACTGATACCTCACTCATCACCTTCTGCGATAAGTAACTCGCGTTCGGATAAAGTGATTCCGCGGACCGAACAAGTCTTTACGTTCGGAAGCTCTTCTGCCGAAGCGGTCCTTCAAGCCTTCTCGACCGAATCGGTGACAGGGCCTCATGGACGGGTGAAAGTACGCGTAAGCGGCAAGGACGACCGAGCCGAGGGACTCCCACGCCTCCGGGATACGGATACCTCACTCATCACCTTCCGCGAGAAGCAACTCTCGCTCGCACAAGCATCCCTGTTACCGACAAAAAGTCCAGATGCTCGAAATAAGAGGAAAGGAGACGCAGCTTTACAACGCAGCGAGGGTGTGTTTTCTGGCCTCAGCGGCCGCAGAAGGCACACGCTACAAGGCGATCTGATCCTGCAGGCTCGGGTCTTCACGCTGGAAGGGGGCTAGCACCCTCGGCATCGACGACACCTTCAGCGAGATCCGACCCAGCCTCGGACGGCGACGCGGTCCAGGGACTTCTCCGGGAATCCGGCACGAGCAGGCGGCTCGGCCGGTTGCCTCAGGAGCCTCGGCCGACCATCTTCCAAGGGCGCCAGCCCGACCCGAGGCCTCGGCTGGTCAATTCCGGCGTCGGTCCCGCTGACGGACAACCCGGCTAGGCTCCGGCCAACCAGGTTCCCATTTTCGAGCCAACTCCGCCTCTGTTCGTGCTGATATCGCTACCCCTGGCCTCGGCTCATCGAAGAGCGGCCAAGGGGTCTCCTTAACTAAGCTAGAGGAGCCCCAGACAACAAGGCCGATCGAGCCGAGGGACTCCTACGCCTCCGGGATACAGATACCTCACTCGTCACCTTGACACGGGGCGACTCATGCTTGGTGAAGCGGTTCAGATAATCAACAGGCGAGACTTAGTGCTCGAAAATGAGGAAAAAACACGGCTCCGTGCCGAAATTACATACATGTTCAGGCCTCGACAGCCACGATGAACAAACACACTGGCATCCAAGGTGCCATTACAAACGGAACTCCGGTTCCCCCTCCGCAGGTACGAACAACCCCAGTCCATGGGGGTGGGCCTACGGAGCAACAGAAGACCGACGAGCGGCTCGCCGCCGCCCGCTCTGACTACGACGACAATGACCCCCGCTCCGGATGGTCGAGCTGCAGCAGCGCAGGCCTCAGGGTGGGCGCTGCTGCAATCTTGCCCTCGCCCACACCGACGCTCGAGGGGCGAGGACAAGTGCGAAGAGCCGGAGGCCAGAGGCGCGGATGGTGGCGGTGACCCCGTCGGTGACGGGGACTTCTCGAGCCGCCTCCGCCTCGGCACCGACGGCAGAGCCCACCGGCTCCCCGGCAGATCCCCACTCAAATCCTCCCGGGTGAGTGGGGCACCGACCTCCGCGTGAAGGCGCCATCCCGGTGCAAAGGCAGGACCACCCCAGAACACGAACGCCGCCCTAGCAGCGCGCGGCAACTTGGGTGGTCCTCCCGTGCACACAGCGCGGCAGCCGCCCTCCGACAGGAGGGGCCGCCAGGAGCCAAGCCAACGGGCCCGACACGCTGGAGGTGACGACGCCCGCCGTCGACCAGCCCCGCGTTGTCGAAGTCCGGGCCGCCCGCAGGGCCAGTGAGCGCCCTCTCCCCCGAACGCCGCGGGAAAGGGTGACTCGCGAACCCGCGTGGGAGGTAGAGCGCCGGCTCAGCCCGGCCCCCACCCCAGCGAGGATGATGAACATCCTTGAAGCTGAGGGTGGGACCAAGATCGCAGCCCGGCTTGCTTCTCCCCACCCAGGAACTGGCGGTCACCGTCTTGGGTGACCACCAGCGGGGGGGAGCGACCGGGCTGCATGATGAAAATCCTTGAAGCCGAACGATGGCTGAAAGGTACCAACTCCCGCGGAGTTGCGTTCCTCCAACGATGAGGCGAAAAGACGGCGGATGCCCCCCATCCGGGGCTTGGAAGGTGGAAAGACGCGACGCATGAGGGAGGAAGAAGACATGGTTGCCTTCCGAAAGGGGTCACCCTCCTTTTAAAGGCAACTCTCCCTACGTGCGCCCCCAAAGGCCACGGGCTGAGTCTTCTCCAACACGCTCCAAGGCCCTCCCCTGCGGCGCGGGGGCTGGGTCCCGCATGTCATGCAAACCAGCTCAGAGCAGAAGAAGCCAAAGCGCCGCGCGTGGTGCACACAACCGCCCAGCGGTTACAAGCGACCCCCCACTTTTGCCCAGACCAACGGGCGGAAGGAGTGGGCAGCCATGCAGGCGGCATGCAACCGCGCCAAGTGGACACGCTTCTCCGACTCCCAGCGCGCCAGCACGGAGGTCCAGGCCCACGCGTCGCGCAACCGGCGCGCCGGATGCTGCATGCAGGCAACTGCACCGCCACTTGCGCCACCGTCGCGCCTCTTCGGTTGCGGAACCAATGCCGCGACTCGAGGCGACCCAGCGCACGACCCAGCGGCGCCAGCCTGGCGCGGCGGTCAATGCGGCCGAAAGTGGGCTGGCAGTAATGACGGTGGCAGGCGAGCGGGAGCAGCGGTCACGTCGTCAGCCAGGCTCACGTCCCATCCAGGGGCAGCAAGAGAGCCTCCTCTCACGGCGTGAAGACGGCGCACCCGTGATCCGTCCCTCGAACGGCTCGCGCACGCGCAACGGCCGCCCCGCCAACCACTCGCCCCGTCGCATTAACTCCGCGGCGGGACAGGCGGCGTTTCTGGCAGGAGAAGCGGGCGACGCTTCGCCTTCGCCGTAATAACCGCGCCAAAAAAGGTATGCCACGTCGTTCGATTTCGTATCCTTTTCCTTTTTTTCCTCTTTCTCTATCTCTTGCAACAGGGACCGGGAAAGGGGGATACCCCGAAAAGGATCCTTCCCTGTGAAGGAACCGGGCTCCGAGCCCCCCCTTACTGATCAGAGGTTCGAAGGCTGGCCCTCCGCGGGGTTCAACAGTCGCCTCAGATCGCGTGGGCCCTACACCCACTACTGGTCAGAGGTTCGAAGGCCGGCCCCCCGAAGGGCTCCACGGCCGCCTCAGGCTACTCGGGCTCCGCGCCCATTACTGATCAGGGGTTCGAAGGCTGGCCCCCGAAGGGTTCACAGTCGCCTCAGACGCCGACCGAGGGATGACCAGGGGTACGTTCGATACATAACCGAGGCTCGGGCTGCGCTCCCGAGGTACCCTAGGACATTTCCGAGACCAGCGGGAGCGATCTTGTAACGGAATCCCATCGGAGGGAGGCATCGAGCCCTCGAACCCCGTCGCCAGGGGACCGGGTCCGGCAGATCACCCGCAGGTACTTTTGGGCGTGCCTCTGGGCCCCTAGCCGACCCCCAACGAACGGGGCACGGACGTCCACTCGGATTACCCGCTTGCAGCTCACCGGAGACACCATGTTCGGTGCCCATCGAGGGTAACATGGCGCACTCCCCCCCTCCTCCTTGCGGAAAGGCGACGTAGGGGCGTATGTAAAAAAGCCGAGTCTGTCCCTAATCGCCCTCTCGCCCTGTGCGGAGGCTCGAGCAGCTCTCCCAAACCCGGCTCCGGCCGAACCGTTGACAGCGTCAACATACCAGCCCGAGAGCTTGGGCCCCGACCGTGCACCCGGGCTACGGCCAGTTCGCATGAGGGAACAACCAGACCAGCCGAAGCATTACGCAAGGCATTAAGACCTCGAAGGAGTGAAACCACTCCTCCGAGGCCTCGGGGGCTACACCCGGCGGGTGCGCTCGCGCGCACCCACCGGAACAAAATGCAACCGAGAAAGGCTGGTCCCCTTGCAAAAAAGTGCGACGAAAGCCTCCAAGCGAGTGCTAACACTCCCTTCGAGGCTCGGGGGCTACTGTCGGGGACCATAATTAGGGGTACCCTCAAGACGCCTAATTCTCAGCTGGTAACCCCCATCAGCATAAAGCTGCAGAGGCCTGATGGGTGCGATTAAGTCAGGGATCAGTCCATACGAGCGACTTGATCACGCCTCGCCCGAGCCTAGCCTCGGACAAGGGCAGCCGACCCCGAGAGACTTCCGTCTCGCCCGAGGCCCCCCTTTAACGGCGGACACATCTCCGGCTCGCCCGAGGCCTTGCCTTCGCTAAGAAGCAACCCTGACTAAATCGCCGCACCGACCGACCGAGTCGCAGGAGCATTTAACACAAAGGTGGCCTGACACCTTTATCCTGACGCGCGCCCCCCCGGCAGAGCCGAAGTGACCGCCGTCACTTCGCCGCACCACTGACCGGTCTGACAGAAGGACAGCGCCGCCTGTGCCACTCCGACTGCAGTGCCACTTGACAGAGTGAGACTGACAGGCAGTCAGGCCCTGCCAAAGGCGCCATAGGAAACTCCGCTTCGCCCGACCCCAGGGCTCGGACTCGGGCTAAGACCTGGAAGACGGCGAACTCCGCTCCGCCCGACCCCAGGGCTCGGACTCGGGCTAAGACCCGGAAGACGGCGAACTCCGCTCCGCCCGACCCCAGGGCTCGGACTCGGGCTAAGACCCGGAAGACGGCGAACTCCGCTCCGCCCGACCCTAGGGCTCGGACTCGGGCTAAGACCCGGAAGACGGCGAACTCTACTCCGCCCGACCCCAGGGCTCAGACTCGGGCTAAGACCCGGAAGACGGCGAACTCCGCTTCGCCCGACCCCAGGGCTCGGACTCGGGCTAAGACCCGGAAGACGACGAACTCCGCTTCGCCCGACCCCAGGGCTCGGACTCCGCCCTGGCCTCTGCCGAACGACCTCCGCCTCGCCCGGCCCAGGGGCTCGGGCTCGGCCTCGGCAACGGAAGACAGACTCGACCCCAGCTTCGGAGGAGCCCCCACGTCGCCCGACCTAGGGCACAGGCCCGCCACGTCAACAGGGAGCGCCATCATCACTCTACCCCGAGCCGACTCGGGCCGCAGAGAACAAGACCGGTGTCCCATCTGGCTAGCTCCGCCAGATAGGCAATGATGGCGCCCCGCGTGCCCTGTGACGACGGCGGCTCTCAGCTCCCTTACGGAAGCAGGGGGACGTCAGCAAAGACTCGACCGCTCCGACAGCTGTCCCTCCGTCAAGCTCCGTTGCTCCTCCGACAGCCACGACATCACACCAGCAGGGTGCCAAGATCTCTCCGGCTGCCACATTGGCATGTACTTAGGGCGCTAGCTCTCCCTCCGCTAGACACGTAGCGCTCTGCTACACCCCCATTGTACATTTGGATCCTCTCCTTACGACTATAAAAGGAAGGACCAGGGCCTTCTTAGAGAAGGTTGGCCGCGCGGGACGAGGACGGGACAGGCGCTCTCTTGGGGCCGCTCGCTTCCCTCACCCGCGTGGACGCTTGTAACCCCCTACTGCAAGCGCACCCGACCTAGGCGCGGGACGAACACGAAGGCCGCGGGATTTCCACCTCTCTCACGCCCGTCTCCGGCCACCTCGCTCTCCCCCCTTCGCGCTCGCCCACGCGCTCGACCCATCTGGGCTGGGGCACGCGGCACACTCACTCGTCGGCTCAGGGACCCCCCGGTCTCGAAACACCGACAATTCTATTTATCAATGAATGTAATATTTTATCTTTTTCGAGACCTTTGTTCCTTAGTTCAATTACTTCGGAACGAAGGTTGCTCAGAGCCATGACACACCCTTCGTCTTCGGCATCTTTTTGGGCCCTGAGGGCATTGCTAAGTATAAGGCTCTGCAAAGAAAAATGTGTGTGTGTCAATAAATTTAAGCAAACGAAAAATTTTGGTCTCAAGAAAAAATACAAAGACCTCATTTTTTGCACCTTTAAGCTATTGTATGCCAAGCTGTCGGCCAGCTCGTTTTTCGATAGTGCCGAGAGCCCGTCTTCTAGTGTTGGGAAACCGAAGCTCTTGCTCATCTCCCGACAGACAGAAATCTCCTTGCTGTCAGGGAGACAATACAAGAAGTCTTCTTCTCCGCTGCCGTTGAATATCAACGCCCCCTTTGGATATTTCAGTTTTTGGGCGTAAAACTGGGCCTCTTGCTTTTCTTTTTCAGACAACTTTTTCCCCGAAGCATGTCGAATAATATAATCAAGGACTTTGGGGGATGCTTCGGGGGCAACAACACTGATTTCTTCAACAAGAGTTGGCTCCGTCATTTTTTCTTCCTCGGTTTCCAAGGATTTTACCTTCGTGGGCTCTGAAGGCCCAGCTTCAGCTTCAGCTTGTTGCTTTGGACCTTTAGTATAAAAAATTTCAGTTTCCGCTTCGGAAGTTTCAATAGTCTTCTTCGGAGTTGTGCTTGAGGACTTAATTGTCTCCAGAACATCTAGCACATTGACCATTCTTTTTCTTTTCGGAGTCACCGTTGGCCCCTTTTTAATTATTGCTACTTCAATTTCTACTGAAGGACTTAAAATTTCTGATATTTTTGATCCCTCAGTTGATCCTTTTGTTTCTTCCATCTTTTCTGTCGATGGCGCTTCGGCCATCTCTTTGGTTTCTGGTAATAAAATCTTTGGTTCCTCCAATTCTGTTGTTGTTGGCGCTTCAGCCAGTTCTGCGACTTCTGGCAGCAAGGTTGGCTCTTCAGCCTCGGTGGCCGAAGAGGTCTTTCCGGTGAACTCAGGCACCGAGGCTGGTTCAATATAGCGTGGCCGATGGGTGAGGACCTTTATCCTTTTTCTTTTCGGTGCTGGCTCACTAGGAGCAGCTGCAGCTTCTTCTTTCACAGAAGTTGTGCCTTTTCTTTTCTGCCCTCGAATGGGATAACGATAGTCAGGGTAGACGAACCCGATTGCATCAAATACCCGGTTGAGTCTTTTCTTTTTTCGGCCTCCGAAGGCTGCCGACAATGCAGTATCTTCGGCCTTTGAATAAACCCCAAGTAGTTCATCGCTTACATTTTCAATGCTTTTTAGCCAATCATCATCTGGCTCAACGAATTTATCTCCGAACTTGAAAGTATATTTCAGCCTGATAAGTCCACCTTCGTCGGCCTCCTTTATGGTCTCTTGCGGCATTTCCCATTTTTCCGCGAGCGGCCATACTCTGAAGGCAATATGCTCTTGGACCAAATCCCTCGTTCCAATAAAAGAGCAAGTAACTCCGAAGGCTCTCTGGCATTCTTCGGTACCTTCATTCATTTCAACCTTCGGCCTCCGTAGGCCGAAGCTTTGCCAAATAGGGCGCATAATTATACCTTTAATATCTTCCCGTGTTTTAAGGTCATTCTTCACATAAAACCATTCTGTCATCCAATCGCCGGGCCATCTCTTCCGAAAGGTTGGCACGGGACAGCTTGACCCGGACCGAGAGACGAAACTGTAGCAGCAGAAATTATTGTGATA
The DNA here is from genome assembly GCF_902167145.1 of Zea mays. NCBI lineage: Eukaryota > Viridiplantae > Streptophyta > Magnoliopsida > Poales > Poaceae > Zea > Zea mays. The sequence continues at coordinate 226,381,619 of NC_050099.1, read as the reverse complement.
CTGTTCCTTACCCCAGGGTTTTGTCTCGTATAACAATTCGTGTATGTTGCAGAAACTTTTCGCATCAGGCTCCAGACCTTGGCTTCTCACGGCCCACACGAAGATATTCATCTTTATGATTGCTTCGGGGGTAAGTTGGTGAAGGTAGATTTCAAATATCTTCAGCACCTCTACGACAAAGCTGCTCAGGGGAAATCGTAGCCCAGCTTTCAAAAAGCTTCGGAATATTACGACTTCATCTTCCTCAGGAGTCGGACAAGTCTTTTCTCCTTCGTCGGCCCTCACAACGGACAAGTCCCGGAAATATCTTCCCCTCATGCTGACAAGATGATTTTCTTTGATACTTGATTTGCCGAAAACCGCATGGCTTGGTCGCCAAGGGCGATCTTCGGAGTCTTCACCACCACTATCCACATCATAACTGTCGCTGTCATCAGTATCTTCAGATAAACCTTCTAAAATCTCCTTGGTGATTTTTTCTGTATTGGTCTTTGACATTGCTACAAGAAACCCTAGGTTTTTCTCTTCAGAGAGACTCAGCTTCATCTCGGCACTAGCCTTCTTATCTTCAGACATCTTCGAAAATGCTAAAAACTGCTTTCAAAGCCGAAGCTTAAAAACTTAAAAAGCCGAGCAAGTGTTGGTGCGCAAGAGCTAAAAATCGAGTAAGCAAGAGCAGATGCAAGAAAGCGTACCAAATGAGCTTGTGGTATGCTCTTATTTATACGCCCAGCGCATTGAAAATTAGTAGACACCGCTTGTCAGTGAATGTTGCTATTATAGCAAAGGGAAGGTGTTTTTTCGGACCTTCGGCTTAAGGCCTTCGTCCATGTCGCAATCTAAATTTATCATTCTAATAAATTAATATTGCGAGGGGCTACTGTTGGGGGCCTTCGGCTTCCGAAGGTCCTCAAAAACATGATTTAACGATGTTTCTGGAGTATAATGTGTGAACAGGTATCTTCGGACTCGAATCAGTACCACAGTGGGAGAAGCCCAAAGAATACGAAGGTTGACACAGTGCCGAAGGTGTGAGCAGGAAAGCTTCGGCGTGATAGCAGAAAACGAAACCGACTTAAAGATGAAAAGGCTATTTAGACCTTGGTGGAGTACTATAGAATTACTACCAAATGTAAAGGACATGGGTGTAATTTTACATGGGCTGTGTCCCGTGCCTATAAATAGGTGAACAGTGCCCCCGTACTGTTCACGCTGACTTGGCATTTGCTTTTGCGTCACGCTTGTACAATTACCTTCTTTGAAGCCGAAGGTACATTTGTAATTTGATATCATTTCCATTTTTCCATAGTAATAATATAGAAATGATTTAATAATAATATATAATTGTTTACGTTATCCTTTACATTTCATATGTCTTCTTCTTCATTATTATATGTTATGTTTATGAAGGTACGTCCTTCATAACCTTCGTCCGAAAATCATTATATCCTCAAGGGAAATAATGCTTCGAAGGACGAAGGACTCTGACATTAAACATTTTTTGTGTTGCCTTGTTCTTAACTCATAGCATTTGAGAACAAGTTCCCAACAATAATCTAACCACCTAAACTTGACCATACCTGATTCTAAATGACCAAGTATACCACTAAAACCTCCAATAGAAGGGTTTAGCTTTATATCACTAACTTAATTATTTCACCTTGCATTATCATTAATAAATTACATATCATTGCATACATGTATCTTATTCATTGCATTTATTAGAGTGCAACATCGCTGACGGAGAGTATGTGCTCATTCCCGAGCAAGGAGTTGTCCAAGAGGAAGTCCAGGAGCCAGCTCAAGAGCCTGCCACCGAGGACCTCCCCGCAGCCCCAGCATTTGAAGGCAAGCCCCGGTTTTATGTATAACCGTTTATATATGCTACTTTACTACACTTAATGTTTGTAGGTTTGTACTGTGCACTTAAGTGTAGGAGTTGCTTGAAACCCTAGTTGCATGAATTCAGGATTCCTTTTGAGATGGATACTAGTATGCTAGGTCGAGTAGCTGCTTTGCTAAATAGGGTTCTCAGTAGAAGTCGAGTGATTTTTCTAGCACCTGCGCGAGGTCAGGAAATTGATTGTACTCATTTTAATAACGAGATCTATGATGGTATATGGACTTAGATCTAGGGTGGATGCCTTGTCTTTGAGACGGAAATGGAATTAAGGATTAATGTGTGGATACCTAAGTCAAGCGTTTGAAAGTACTAAACACATGTTGGGAAATATGGTAACCAGTAAGCCTAGTACCTGAGTGAAGCCGGGCGTGGACTTTATCCCTCACTTATCCTGAGACCGGGTCTCCCATGCTAGCTATGGTGGGTACAAGTGCGGTCACTGCACGGCGGCAGCCGGGGTCAGTGGAGCATTGTATGCCAAGGCGGTGAGCCCTGGCCGCGAACGAGGAATCGATGGGGACGACTGACGTGTGTGGGGATGGAGTGCCCCTAAATGTCGTGTGTTTAGGTTTACCTTGCAAGGATTAAAACTCGGTTCGAATCGTCTGCTTCTCACAGCTAATGAGACTGCTTGACCTCTTGTACTGCATTGAGTAAAAAGTGAAACGAGGTTTTACTTGAGATAACATGATTGATTGTACTAAGTGATTGCTACCATGTATGCTTAGAAAGGAGCAAACCTAGTTTAATTAAATATGCTAGAACTGGGGAAAAGCTAAAAACTATTTTTTAGACTCAGCTAGTGATTTTGGCAAACAAAACCCCCAAACAGCTGCATGGTCTAGAGGTAGAGGAGTAGACTCCTCACACCGGGTAAGTCTAGCTGAGTATTAGTATACTCAGTCTTGCTTGTGGCATATCTTTTTCAGATACGCTACAGGATATGGTTGATGGTGTGACTTGGCCTTCCACTCTGCCACCGGGTTGGACGATCGAATGGGATGCTGCCTCGATAGGAGAGGACCAGGAGGAGTAGTGGGCTAGGCCTTGCCCTATTCCTCAACATCGACATTATCGATTATCCGCTGCATTTAATTCTGAACTTGTTATCTTTTGTCAAAACTCCAATTCATGTAATTACTTCGGTACCTTAATTTGTGGTTTCATGTTTATTGTATTTTCTCTGTGCCTCACCTTCAGTGAGCTAGTGGTATTCGATCCTTGGTAAGTGGCTTTATCAGACTAGATCTGAGGGACTGATGGTTTATTCTGATTTAAGTGTGTTGCTTCCTCTAAGGCGTGACTTGGGCACTTAAGCTGAAATAATTCAGGTAGTTCTGCCACAGAAACCTCCTTTAGGAAAAAAGCTTTGGCAATGCATCCTTCTACTCTAGCCTTATTTCTAACCATGGCTCGCAAGTTTTTGAGTGCACTTTCAATGTGATATATCCACCTATATTGTATAGGTCCACCAACATTTGCCTCATATGGAATGTGCATAAATAGATGTTGCATCGGATTGAAGAATCTAGGTGGGAATATTTTTTCTAGCTTGCATAGCAACATGGTATTTCTTTCTCCAACTTCTCCATGATATTTTTACCTATTTCTTTAGCACAGATCTGCCTGTAGAAATATCTTAGCTCAGTTATTGCTTGCCACATGACGTTGGGCATGTAACCATGAAACATGACAGAGAAAATCCTCTCCATGAAAATATAGAAGTTATGGCTCTTTAACCCAGTTAGTTTTCTCGTTTTCAAATTCACAGCCCTTTTCAAGCCCGCAGCATAACCATCGAGAAATTTAATTTTTTTCATCCATCTCATCACCTAGATCTTGTCCTTAGAGGTAAGACATAACAAGGCATGTGGCGGTTTACCGTTACCATTGAGCACTTGGGTTGGTTGGTCACAAAGCATTGCTAGATCTCTTCGAGCTTTCAGATTGTCCTTTGTTTTTTTCAAAATGCATGCATGAAAGGGAAATGGACCTAATCATTTCCTATAATCGATTTTGGTGGTTGACGACCAACACAAACCACGTGGACTAACTAGTTTGGCTAGATGTCATTTATCTTAGATGCATAAGGTTCAACACTAACCAAGAAAGAAATTCAGTTGGGGACACAAACAAAATTTAGAGCAAGACATGAGAGTGTGCTGCCAAGTGGCACACCAGACACTGTCCGGTGTGCACCGAGCCCATACACAAGCGAACCAGCCACTCTCGGAAATTCAATGGGCTTGCTCCACTATAATTCACCGGACTGTCTGGTGTGCACCAGACTGTCCGGTGAGCTAGCGGAGCAACGACTGCCTGCGCACAAACGATCGACTGCAAATATGAATAGTGATCAATAGTGTCGCACAGAAGTCAGAGTAGCGAAGTCAGAGGTCACCGGACTGTTCGGTGTGCCACCGGACTGTTCGGTGTGCCACCGGACTATTCGGTGTGCCACCGGACTGTCTGGTGCAGCAAAAAGACAAAGGGTTCCAACGGTCAATAGCTCCAAAGCCCAACGGGTGCGCTGACGTGGCGTGCACCGGACAGTGAATAGTGACTGTCCGGTGCGTCACCGGATTGTCCGGTGTGCCCGTCGCTAGAAGAAACAGCCAACGACTAGGAAGTGGTTGGGGGCTATAAATACCACCCAACCACCTCATTCAAAGCCATCCAAGTATTCTGAACTTCCCATTCAATACAAGAGAAAATCCAACCACTTAAAAGACACATTCAAAGCATTCAATCCACTCCAAGTCTCCAAAATCAACTCTAGTGCTTAGAGACATGAGAGAGGATCATTTGTGTTCATTTGCGCTCTTGTTGCTTGGATTGCCTTCTTCCTTTCTCTTTCTAATTCCTAAGTGCTTTGTAAAGCTAGCAAGAGACACCTAAGTGTGTGGTGGTCCTTGCGGGGTCTTAGTGACCCGTATGATTAAGGAAAACGCTCACTCGGTCTAAGTGACCATTTGAGAGAGGGAAAGGGTTGAAATAGACCCGACCTTTGTGGCCTCCTCAATGGGGACTAGGTTCTTTGGAACCGAACCTCGGTAAAACAAATCACCGGGTCCACTTGTGTTGATTTCCATTTGATTTGTTTTCCCTCTTTCCTCTCTCTAAAGTTTCCTTGCCAATATTGATTTGAGTTTGCTCCCAAACGTCATCCACATCATTTGAGCAACCCGTGGCAAGAGAAACAATCTTGCACACTCGGATTTAATTCTAACGCTAACCCCGACCTTAGTGTGTGTTTAAGTTTATAAATTTCAGGTTTCGCCTATTCACCCCCTCTAGGCGACTTTCAATTGGTATCAGAGCCAGTGCTTCATTAAGAGTCTAACCAACTCAAAATGTTGTCTAGAGATCACGCCAAGAGGGAGATCGTGACCGTCTACAAGCCCACGAGCTCGAGGAAGACTCTCTCATGGGAGTCCGGCAACAAGTACAAGGAGGAATCCTCTTCTTCCATCAAGTCACATAGGAGGGGTGACAAGAAGAAAAAGAAGATAAAGAAGGTGGTCTATTACGAGACCGATTCTTCAACACCCTCCACCTCCGGCACCGAGTCGTCCACTACTTCTAAGCGCCATGAGCGCAAGAAGTATAGTAAGATGCCCCTACACTATCCCCGTATTTCCATGCGCGCTCCTCTACTTTCCGTTCCCTTAGGCAAACCACCATATTTTGATGGTGAATATTATTGTATGTGGAGTGACAAAATGAGGCATCATCTAACCTCACTCCACGAAAGCATATGTGACATTGTTGAATTTGGAGCGCAGGCACCACAGGTGGGGGACGAGGACTATGACTCGGACGACGCCGCCCAAATTAGGCACTTCAACTCCCAAGCAACTTCTATACTCATCGCCTCCTTGTGTCGAGAGGAGTATAATAAGGTGCAAGGGTTGAAGAATGCCAAAGAAATTTGGGACGTCCTCAAAATAGCGCACGAAGGGGACGAGGTGATCAAGATCACTAAGCGAGAGATGATCGAGGGAGAGCTCGGTCGATTCGTCCTCAACAAAGGAGAAGAGTCGCAAGCCATGTACAACCGGCTCAAGACCATGGTCAATCAAGTGCGCAACCTCGGGAGAACAAAATGGGATGACCATAAAATGGTCAAGGTTATTCTTAGATCACTTGTTTTTCATAATCCCACTCAAGTGCAACTAATCCGTGGAGACCCTAGATATAAACATATGTCTCCCGAGGAGGTGATTGGCAAGTGTTGGGGACTTGTTCTCAAATACTATGAATTAAGAACAAGGCAACACAAGATATTAAATGTTAATGCCATTCGTCCTTTGAAACATTATTCCCCTTAGGATATAATGATCTTCAGACGAAGGTTATGAAGGACATACCTTCATCATTGCAGCATATAATAATAAAAGAAGAAGCATATGAAATATAAGAGACAACATAAAGAATCATATAACATTGTTAATTCATTCTTATTATATTACCATGGAAAGTTAGAAACAATATTGAATTACAAAAGTAACTTCGGCTTGACAGAAGGCTAAAAGTACAATTGTGACGCAAAAGCAAGTATCAATCAGCGTGAACAGTACGAGGGGCACTGTTCATCTATTTATAGGCACATGACGTAGCCTATGAGAGATTACAATTATGCCCTTTACATTTGCTATTGACTTATAGAAAAATCTATGAGGACTGACCAACCTTTTCCCTTTTAAGTCGGTTCCCTTTTCTGCGATTTAGCTGAAGCTCCCTTCCGCACAGCTTCGGAGCGACGACACCCTTCGTCACGATCAAGCTCCTCATCGTGTCTGCTTTTATCATGAATCCGAAGATACCTGTTCATAAATCATACTTGGGAAACATTGTTAAATTACGTTTTTGAGGACCTTCGGAGGACGAAGGCCCCCAACAGTAAGTTTGTGAGCTTTGAACTTATGATCAATGTCACACCCGTTTCTAAAGAGCAGAGCCAGGTGCATAGCATATGTGTGCCAGGATCTATTTCCACACATATATTGACGTCACAAGTGTAATATATCAAAAGAACAATGCATAAAAGCGTAAATAAATATTATATTAACATAGTACACTTCGAACAGACATAATGTATTAACCTTTATTCATCAAAGTACAGCGAAACAAGGACATCCATCCACAGGAAGATGACCAGGGGTATCACTAGACTAGCATCCATGGAGTTCAGCATCATATCTTCATATGCAAATTTCTGATCAAAATTTAAGCAAGGGTGAGCTCACTTATGGTCGGGGCTCAGTAAGTGGGGGAAAACTAATGCAGGTATAACAAGGTGAGGCTAAGGTTGAGCAGTAAGCATTTTAGTTGGTCAACATTTTATTAACAACACCTGTCTTACTAATAAGTGTGAATCCCAAGTATTCCCATTAAACAAAGGTACAGGAGTATATCAAAAACACTTAAGTGAAACCACTTAAGCAAACCATTGGCAGATCATCGGATCTCAATTTATTTCCATCTTCAAGTTCAATTATCATGTGAGGAGTCCAGGCTGCTCATAACCATGAGCATGACTGATATATCAGTTTTACACTCTGCAGAGGTGGTACAACTTTACCCACAAGCCATGTATCCATCTAGCCCGGGTTGATCGGACCCTTAAACACTGCCGAGGTGCATGGCTAGGGATCCATTATGAGGCTTTCACAAAATACACTTAATATCAAGCAACTCGCTAAGGTTTCTAAAGCCGATGGTGGTGACCCCCTGGGTGAGGTACCTTATCCAAGAATACGTCCCCATGATAATGTGGGCTGCCAACACCACCGCTCCCCCTCTTGCCCATATTTCAGGTAAGGTTGCCAGGCACTAAGCATATAAAGCTAATTACCAAAGCCAGAGCCATGATAGCACTCATGGTTGCACTGTTATCCCAGGTGGTCACAACATGTTCCAATTATCACAATATGATCTTGTTTAATCATCGGATTAACAACAATAATATAAACTTACCATTTGGAACATTGATATCATCAGTTGGAGTAACATCATAAAGTTAAAGTTGTAGCAATAGTGTAGCTACTTGATTAGATCATAACCTAGGTTAACAAGGAATAAGGTTGGAAAGGTTAGGTGTATCTAAATAGGTAACCCATCAAATTATGCATATATATCAAAGAATAAACTTTATTAAATGTATTGATTGGGATCAAACAGAGTATGCAGAGGGAGAGGTCCACTTGCCTTGCTTATTGAAAACTTGAGGTTCTTCCACGGATCGGAATAGATCTTGATTCTTAACTACTAGGTCAACCATTGAATATCACTCAAACAAACAAGAAGAACAAACACCACTCAATAACATACCACATTCACCATACGTAAAGCTAAAAGAAGGCCTAACGAAAAGAGCGTTCGCTTTTAAAGAACATCTCAAGTAATGGTTATAATAAGAGGGTATTCTTTTCAAAATATGTGTGATCTATACTTTATAAAACAAGACATGAGCTTAAAATATCTTAATTAAAATATACAAATATTGGGTTCATCAATTTTAATCTTTTATAAAACGTCATACGTGATACGTCTAAGATAAAGGGTTTATAAGATGATAAAACACGTAACAACAATATTAAACCTTTTTAACTTTTTAGAGAAGATATATGTTATATATCTAAGGTTAATGAGTTATAAAACACATTATTAAACATTACTTTTATAACAAGCTCATAAATAGCTTAAACAACTTTTCATGTGAAAAGATCATAGTTATATTATTAATCACCTATTTAAGACGAGTTAGGTTATGAGCATTAAGTGGATTTTCATGCAAAAGATAATAAACAAATAACTATCTTTTAATTTCGTTAGAAACACATAGCCTATATTATATTCGAAGTCCATATATAAAGTAACATTTTAAGTTATAATAGAACTTAAACTCTTATTACATTATTTATATCCTTTAGGATAAGCTAAGTGATTCGTATATAATGTGGATTAATTTCTATGAAATCATTAATCATGCCATAAATTTAGTTAAGAACAAATTAACTATCGGTTTGGTTAATAAATTATGATAAAGGATAATTAATCTATTAATTATCTTCAATTCTATTGTAAGAACAAATGATCTAATTTATTAGAAAGGAAATTATGTATAAACTATTATTTTAGTTATGACGGTGTGAGCACTTAATTAAGCCCTTTTATTATTATAAAATTCTATTCTTTTTGTTTTCTCCTTCCTTTTCTAAATAGAAATTATACGTATAACTAAAAATTATTTATTTATAATTCTTCTAACATTTATATTCTAAGAATTAATTTTAAATTACTAATTGGACTTTTAATAACATATTCATGATTATTATGACATAAACAAGTATTTTACTAATTCTAAGTAATTAAGTGTTATACTTATATTTATCATGACTAGAAAAATCTATATTATTATTTGACCAAGAATACGTGGCCTAGGTGTAATGACTTAACCAATTCTATAGAAATAAACTAATGATCACCTAATTATTTATACTATGAATAGTGATCTCATTTTAGATTTATCTTTTCTTTCTAAAATAAAAATGTCATTATAATAATTAGAGATCAAAACATCTAATAATACATTAAACCACTGTTTATACTATAATATTTGTATTGTTATGAATTCTATACCGCTTACTCAATATATGTTAAGAGAAGCTTTTATTATCTATTTAGTGGGTTTAAATGCACTTATGAATATAAACTTTTAGATAAATTCTAAAATTCATCATAAACAAAATTAACTAAGATATTATTTATCTAGTGTTTTCATCACTAACACATGGTCTACCAAAATCTATCATTCCTCTTTCCAATCCCAAATTCTAAAGAAATCGTAAACCAATATCACGTCTAAAAACCATTCACTAATTCATCGCACAAACACTTAAAATCAATCGTTTACATATATGAATTCCAAATCACAATGAATAATTACCAAATTCATGAATTAATTTAAAACATGATTTTGGAGTTATAAAAATATTCGGGTTGTCTTCAACCTTGTGGTAAATGGAGGGATTCGGTCGCGGTGCGGACGAGGCTCAGCGTTGGACGCGGATTCCGGTGAGGCTCCACGGATGGCGAATGGCGTACGGATGCGGACGGTCCCACGACAAGCTTCACGACGGCGAGCTGGGCATGACGCGAGCAGGGGCTCGACGATGGGCACGTGGCGTTGCTGCGGGTGCCGGGGTGCTGCGCGGACGAGCTCCGGCGCGATGGGCACGAGCTCCGGTGACGACGTTTGACGATGCGAGCGTGGCCTATGGCGAGAGCAAAGAGAGCGAGAGAGAGATGGCGAGTTTGGGGAGGGAGAGCTCATGGGCACGACTGTCTAATTCATAGAGGCGGAGAGGGAAGATGAGAGGGTGCCGGGGAGGAAGAAGAAACGACGGCCATCATAACGTCGCCATTATCACCATTAACGGGGAGAGGAATGGGGAGGGAAGAGGAATGACAGCTTCGGTTTCGGGTCCAGCCGGAGCGTCGGTGTTGTCGCCGCGCGGGCTGGGGTTCGATCGCGGTCGGCCTGGCGTGGGACAGCGCGTGTGCGGTGCAGGGGCTGGCCGAGTGCGGCAGGGCGAGCGGCGCGGCGGTGTCACTGGGCGCATGGGGCGGCTCGGTCGCTGCAGGGGCGCGGGTTGGAGCGCGTCGGTGCGCAGGGCGGCGGGTCATCGCGCAGGGTCGCGGCTGGGGCTTCCTGGCGGGGTCGCGCGCTCGGCGCGGTCGGGCAGGGGCGCTCGGCCTGGTGTTGCGGGTCCTCGGCTTCGAATCCTGGCGGCTGGAGCAGGGAGGGAGGATGGGAGGAGGGAGAAGGAATGACGGCGGCGGCGGCTGTGTAGGGGAAGCGAGGGCGCGGCCGGCTCCATCAAAGTGGTGGCTAGGTCAAGGGGAGCAGGGGGCGCGGTCGGCTGTTGGGCCTTATGGGCCAAACGGCCGGTAGGATTAGGTTTTGTGTTTTTTCTCTTCTTTTTTTATCCCTTTTTATAGATTCGAAATACATTTTTAAATAACCCTAAAAATCATAATAATTAACCCAAAATTATTTATAAATATAATATTTATTTTTGACTAATAATTATATTATTTTTGTGAATTTTTCTTCAAGAAGAAATGTTATTAAATATTCAAAAACTAATCATGCGCAATCAAAATTATTCCAAATGCAAATAAATGACACACAATTAAATGAAAAACTTATTACCCTAATTACCGTTATAAACTAATATTATTAATATACATATTTTTGGAAAACCTTATTTTAGCAATTCATTATTGTTTTGTAAAATGAGATTTTCTTCACAAGATCAAATTCATAAATCAAATCAATTCAAACAAAATATATGCTTCGACATGAGTGCAACAACACTTGGTAATTTTATCTATTCAATAAATTCTTCAAATCAATGCTTCCTTATTTGAAAACATAAATATTTCCTTTCTACTGAAATTTAATAATCCAAATAGGGTTGTTTGCTTTTGCTAGATTTAGGGCGTTACAAAATCTACCCCCCTTAAAAAGAATCTCGTCCTCGAGATTAGGGAAGGCTAGCAAGAAAACAATGTTGATATATGGTTACTCGTAGATTCTTGGTTCACATTGAACTCTTGTAAACTTAAGGAACTTATTGTTTCTTCGCTCCGCAATGACTACAAATCAAGCGATCTTCATCATCGTACTTATAACCGGTTGGTCTTCTAGATTATTATTTGGGTCTTTCTTTGCAGACTTTATCTTTAGTTGGTTTAGACATTTCTTGGGGCATTGGCGAATAATATGTTCTTCATTCTTGCAGTAGAAACAAGCACCTCTTGCTTTGAGATCTTTGCGGGTCAACTTTGCTTGACCAACAGGTGATGAGGGATGATTGGGTGTCTGTATCCCATATAGCTGAGTCTGGATTGGTTCTTCTGTTTGGGGCTTTTGCTTGTGGTCGAGGTGGACTACTCATGTATCCAAACATTTTCCTATTCCTTTTGTTTTTCTTCACGATGTTGGTAGAAGTTTCTATGCATTTTTGTTCATATTCCACGTCTGGAGACTGAGATAGCTTAATCTCGGGGGTGTTCGGTACTGAGCTCTTCTCAAGATAATTACGAAGGTAATGATCTTCACGTCCACAAAGATAGCAAGCTTTTCTTGCAGTTATTTCTTGACTTTTTCCATGCTTCATTTTTTGTTTCTTGGATCTGATGCGACGACAGGGCTGAAACTATGTGCAGGTGATAGTCAATCCATCAATGTAACACTCATTTGCCTCTTTTTGGAGTTGGGCATCCTTGTGATGTTTCCTTTTTGGAAAACCTGGCAATTCATCGTCTGACAGTGCATCTGCTATTAGTTGTTCTTGAGGAGACATCCATCTGTTTATGCCAAAAAATAAAATTCGGTTCTTCTGTTTTGTAGTTTCACTTTCGTTTGTACTGATCTAGCGATAAGGAATTCCATAGTACTTACAACAACAACATGTTCCAAGGTCATTTGTCTGTTGGTGTGCATCCTTTTGTGTCTGTTCATTAGTTGTTTCATTTCTAGTGACGTTTCGACTTGCCAACACTTGCTAGTATGAGGAGGTGAGTTGAGATGCTTTCTGTATTATCATATCTTGTGCATGTAATAGCTTCTCTAAGTCAACTATTGAGGGTGATGTTGTAATTGATGTCATATGGTTATCGGTAGTCTGCTCATGTGCCATAAATTCTGCTAAATCAACTTATTGGAGTCTAGCTACCACTTGAGATGTTGCTTGCAGAAATTATGCATGCGCCTTCTTGAATTGTTCCATCTGAGACTTAGCTGGAGGAGTTGCCAACACAATGCATTCTTTGTACTTAGTGACATCGCTTGTAGTTGACATTCCAAGTTCTGACATCTATATGGATATAGCAAGGAAGGAGGGGACGAAGAGATTGAGCTAAGACAGACTATAAAGAGTAGAGAGAACCCAACTATCTAAGGTTTAACCTAGGTGACTGTTGTCATTGTGGACAAAAGTCACACAATACAACAACAATCATTACAAAGAATCAAATCAATCATAGTCACAAAGATAACTAACATGAACTCAAACATATCAGCACAACACAACTCGATGCTACTCATTCGATCAAAGGGAATCTTTTCTAAGAACAACAATTTATCATAGTTTTTTTTTAAAAAGGCGAGACAAGCTTAGGAGTAAGAAAGAGAGATTATAAAATCCAGAAATTAGATCAGAAATAATAGGGAGGTAGACAAGATTCAAAACATTATTGTTAATGGCCAAGAGTGAAATAAGATAACCTTTAACTGATGAAGCGAGGATAAATTATACAACCAAGGATATGAGAAAGATTTTTTTAAGGATACAAAATACAAAGGCATTATCAAGGAGAGAAGTAGAGAGACAAAGGGTTCAATATATCGAGATAGATATTGTCCAAGGATGACAATACAATGGCAAGAAAACAAGAGTAGAAGAAATCAAGGGTTATATAACAATATTATGGATTAGAAAACAACTACAATATAACATCGTCCTTACCGATCTAGTCGAAAACTTAGCATTATAGAACTATCCTATCAACCTAACCAAGAAGAATGGTAATAGATCCAAGAGATCTATAACGAAACTTCTTGCGGGGCGGGGATAAGACAGAGAATGGGTCATCTTCCATAGCTTCTAAAGGGTTCCTTCCGGTAGACTTCACTTCAAGTTCCTCAATCCTAACTTGATCATCTTGTAGTGCTTCTGAGTAGAGTCTTCTGATAGACCAAAATCAGACTAGAAGAGTTGAAAATAAAAGAGACGAGTTTTGATATAAAGTAAGTTTTTATGGAGGAAAATATATCAAGCTTTGAAAGACTGACTGGGCTTTCCATTTCTAACTAATCTAGCGACCTACAGTCACATTGCTTTGATACCACTTCTGTCACACCCGTTTCTAAAGAGCAGAGCCGGGTGCATAGCATATGTGTGCCAGGATCTATTTCCACACATATGTTGACGTCACAAGTGTAATATATCAAAAGAACAATGCATAAAAGCGTAAATAAAGATTATATTAACATAGTACACTTCGAACAGACATAATGTCTTAACCTTTATTCATCAAAGTACAGCGAAACAAGGACATCCATCCACAGGAAGATGACCGGGGGTATCACTAGACTAGCATCCATGGAGTTCAGCATCATATCTTCATCTGCAAATTTCTGATCAAAATTTAAGCAAGGGTGAGCTCACTTATAGTCAGGGCTCAGCAAGTGGGGGAAAAACTAATGCAGGTATAATTAGGTGAGGCTAAGGTTGAGCAGTAAGCATTTTAGTTGGTCAACATTTTAGTAACAACACTTGTCTTACTAATAAGTGTGAATCCCAAGTATTCCCATTAAACAAAGGTACAGGAGTATATCAAAAACACTTAAGTGAAACCACTTAAACAAACCATTGGCAGATCATCGGAACTCAATTTATTTCCATCTTCAAGTTCAATTATCATGTGAGGAGTCCAGGTTGCTCATAACCATGAGCACGACTGATATATCAGTTTTACACTATGCAGCGGTGGTACAACTTTACCCACAAGCCATGTATCCCATCTAGCCCGGGTTGATCGGACCCTTAAACACTGCCGAGGTGAATGGCTAGGGATCCATTATGAGGCTTTCACAAAATACACTTAATACGAAGCAACCCGCTAAGGTTTCTAAAGCCGATGGTGGTGACCCCCTGGGTGAGGTACCTTAGCCAAGAATACGTCCCCATGATAACGTGGGCTGCCAACACCACCGCTCCCCCTCTTGCCCATATTTCAGGTAAGGTTGCCAGGCGCTAAGCATATAAAGCTAATTACCAAAGCCAGAGCCATGATAGCACTCGTGGTTGCTCTGTTATCCCGGGTGGTCACTCCATGTTCCAATTATCACAATATGATCTTGTTTAATCATCGGATTAACAACAATAATATAAACTTACCATTTGGAACATTGATATCATCAGTTGGAGTAACATCATAAAGTTAAAGTTGTAGCAATAGCATAGCTGCTTGATTATATCATAACCCAGGTTAACAAGGAATAAGGTTGGAAAGGTTAGGTGTATCTGAATAGGTAACCCATCAAATTATGCATATATATCAAAGAATAAACTTTATTAAATGTATTATTTGGGATCAAACAGAGTATGCAGAGGGAGAAGTCCATTTGCCTTGCTTATTGAAAACTTGAGGTTCTTCCACGGATCGGAATAGATCTTGATTCTTAACTACTAGATCAACCACTAAATATCACACAAACAAACAAGAAGAACAAACACCACTCAATAACATACCACATTCACCATACGTAAAGCTAAAAGAAGGCCTAACGAAAAGAGCGTTCACTTTTAAAGAACATCTCAAGTAATGGTTATAACAAGAGGGTATTCTTTTCAAAAAATGTATGATCTATACTTTATAAAACAAGACATGAGCTTAAAATATCTTAATTAAAATATACAAATATTGGGTTCATCAATTTTAATCTTTTATAAAACATCATACGTGATACGTCTAAGATAAAGGGTTTATAAGATGATAAAACATGTAACAACAATATTAAACCTTTTTAACTTTTTAGAGAAGATATATGTTATATATCTAAGGTTAATGAGTTATAAAACACATTATTAAACATTACTTTTATAACAAGCTCATAAATAGCTTAAACAACTTTTCATGTGAAAAGATCATAGTTATATTATTAATTACCTATTTAAGATGAGTTAGGTTATGAGCATTAAGTGGATTTTCATGCAAAAGATAATAAACAAATAACTATCTTTTAATTTCGTTAGAAACACATAGCCTATATTATATTCGAAGTCCATATATAAAGTAACATTTTAAGTTATAATAGAACTTAAACTCTTATTACATTATTTTATCCTTTAGGATAAGCTAAGTGATTCGTATATAATGTGGATTAATTTCTATGAAATCATTAATCATGCCATAAATTTAGTTAAGAACAAATTGACTATCGGTTTGGTTAATAAATTATGATAAAGGATAATTAATCTATTAATTATCTTCAATTCTATTGTAAGCACAAATGATCTAATTTATTAGAAAGGAAATTATGTATAAACTATCATTTTCGTTATGACGGTGTGAGCACTTAATTAAGCCCTTTTATTATTATAAAATTCTATTCTTTTTGTTTTCTCCTTTCTTTTCTAAATAGAAATTATACGTATAACTAAAAATTATTTATTTATAATTCTTCTAACATTTATATTCTAAGAATTAATTGTAAATTACTAATTGGACTTTTAATAACATATTCATGGTTATTATGACATAAACAAGTATTTTACTAATTCTAAGTAATTAAGTGTTATACTTATATTTATCATGACTAGAAAAATCTATATTATTATTTGACCAAGAATACGTGGCCTAGGTGTAATGACTTAACCAATTCTATAGAAATAAACTAATTATTACCTAATTATTTATACTATGAATAGTGATCTCATTTTAGATTTATCTTTTCTTTCTAAAAGAAAAATGCCATTATAATAATTAGAGATCAAAACATCTAATAATACATTAAACCACTGTTTATACTATAATATTTGTATTGTTATGAATTCTATACCGCTTACTCAATATATGTTAAGAGAAGCTTTTATTATCTATTTAGTGGGTTTAAATGCACTTATGAATATAATTTTTTAGATAAATTCTAAAATTCGTCATAAACAAAATTAACTAACATATTATTTATCTAGTGTTTTCATCACTAACACATGGTCTACCAAAACCTATCATTCCTCTTTCCAATCCCAAATTCTAAAGAAATCGTAAACCAATATCACGTCTAAAAACATTCACTAATTCATCGCACAAATACTCAAAATCAATCGTTTACGCATGAATTCCAAATCACAACGAATAATTACCAAATTCATGAATTAATTTAAAACATGATTTTGGAGTTATAAAAATATTCGGGTTGTCTTCAACCTTGTGGTGAATGGAGGGATTCGGTCGCGGTGCGGACGAGGCTCGGCGTTGGACGCGAATTCCGGTGAGGCTCCAGGGATGGCGAACGGCGTACGGATGCGAATGGTCCCACGACGAGCTTCACGACGGCGAGCTGGGCACGACGTGAGCAGGGGCTCGACGACGGGCACGTGGCGTTGCTGCGGGTGCCGAGGTGCTGCGCGGACGAGCTCCGGCGCGATGGGCACAAGCTCTTGTGACGACGTTTGACGATGCGGGGGCGGCCTATGGCGAGAGCAAAGAGAGCGAGAAAGAGATGGCGAGTTTGGGGAGGGAGAGCTCATGAGCATGACTGTCTAATTTATAGAGGAGGAGAGGGAAAATGAGAGGGTGCCGGGGAGGAAGAAGAAACGACGGCCATCACAACGTCGCCATTATCACCATTAACGGGGAGAGGAATGGGGAGGGAAGAGGAATGACAGCTTCGATTTCGGGTCCAGCCGAAGCGTCGGTGTTGTCACGGCGCGGGCTGTGGTTCGGTCGCGGTCGGCCTGACGCGGAACAGCGCGTGCGCGATGCAGGGGCCGGCCGAGTGCGGCAGGGCGAGCGGCGCGACGGTGTCACTAGGCGCATGGGGCGGCTCGGTCGCTGCAGGGGCGCGGGTTGGAGCGCGTCAGGGCGAAGGGCGGCGGGTCGTCTCGCAGGGTCGCGGCTGGGGCTTCCTGGCGGGGTCGCGCGCTCGGCACATTCGGGCAGGGGTGCTCGGCCTGGTGTCGCGGGTCCTCGGCTTCGAATCCTGGTGGCTAGAGCAGGGAGGAGGGAGAAGGAATGGCGGCGGCGATGGCTGTGCAGGGGAAGCGAGGGTGCGTCTGGCTCCATCAAAGTGGCGGCTAGGTTAAGGGGAGCAGGAGGCGCGGTCGGCTGTTGGGCCTTATGGGCCAAACGGCCGGTAGGATTAGGTTTTGTGTTTTTTTCTCTTCTTTTTTTATTCCCTTTTCCTAGATTCGAAATACATTTTTAAATAACCCTAAAAATCATAATAATTAACCCAAATTTATTTATAAATATAATATTTATTTTTGACTAATAATTATATTATTTTTGTGAATTTTCCTTCAAGAAGAAATGTTATTAAATATTCAAAAACCAATCGTGCGCAATCAAAATTATTCCAAATGCAAATAAATGACACACAATTAAATGAAAAACTTATTACCCTAATTACCATTATAAACTAAAATTATTAATATACATATTTTCCGAAAACCTTATTTTAGCAATTCATTATTGTTTTGTAAAATGAGATTTTCTTCACAAGATCAAATTCATAAATCAAATCAATTCAAACAAAATATATGCTTCGGCATGAGTGCAACAACACTTGGTAATTTTATCTATTCAATAAATTCTTCAAATCAATGCTTCCTTATTTGAAAACATAAATATTTTCCTTTCTACTAAAATTTTATAATCCAAATAGGGTTGTTTGCTTTTGCTAGATTTAGGGCGTTACGATCAAAGACTCCAAACATATTGTCAACTTGGAGCAAGGCGCCACCTCTACACCCGAGGTGCAACCCGTTGCAATCAAAGCAACGGAAGAAAAGGAGGAGTCTACACCAAGTAGGCTTCCAATCGATGCCTCCAAGCTCGACAATGAGGAGATGGCTCTTATCATTAAGAGCTTTCATCAAATCCTCAAGCAAAGGAGGGGGAAGGACTATAAGCCCTGCTCTAAAAGGGTGTGTTACCGGTGTGGTAAGTCCGGTCACTTTATAACTAAATGTCCATATTCTAGTAAAAGTGACAGGGACGACGACAAGAAGGGGAAGAAGAAGATGGAGAAGAAGAAGTATTACAAGAAGAAGGGTGGCGAGGCGCATATGGTGCAGGAATGGGACTCCGATGAGAGCTCCACCGACTCCTCCTCAGACGAGGACGCCACCAACATCGCCATCAACAAAGGTCTCCTCTTCCTCAACATCGGCCACAAATGACTCATGGCGAAGGATGGCAAGAAGAAGAAGGTACATTCTAGAAATACCCCCAAATATACTACATCTGATGATGAGGGTAGTTCTAGTGATAATGAAGATGACTTAGTTTCTCTCTTTGCCAACCTTACCATGGACCAAAAGAAAAAATTAAATGAATTAATAGAAACCATTAACGAGAAGGATGATCTCTTGGAATGCCAAGAGGACTTACTCGTTAAGGAAAACAAAAAATTTTGTTAAATTGAAAAATGCTTATGCTCTAGAAGTCGAAAAATGTGAAAATTTGTCTAAGGAGCTTAGCATTTGCAATGATTCAATTTCATGTCTTAGAAATGAGAATGCTAATTTAAATGCTAAGATTGATGAATTGAATGTTTGCAAACCCTCTACATCTACTGATGAGCATGTTACTATTTGCACTAGATGTAGAGATGTTAATATTGAAGCTATTAAAGATCACCTTGCTATGATTAAACAACAAACTGATCGCATAGCTAAATTAACTGCTAAAATTGCCGAGCATGAGCTAGAAAATGAAAATTTTAAATTTGCTATAAGCACGCTTTATAATGGGAGACGCCCTGGCATTAAGGATGGCATTGGTTTTCAACAAGTTAGTCAAAACAATGTCAAGCTTAATGCCCCCAAGAAATTGTCTAATTTTGTTAAGGGTAAGACACCCATGGTTTAGGATAGAGAGGGCTATATTTTATATCCTACAAACTATCCTGAGCATAAGATTAGGAAAATTCATGTTAGGAAACCTTATTCTATTTATCATCATGCATTTATGTATAGAAATGAGGCTTCTAGTTCTAGGCATACCACTCATATCAAAATGCCTAAGAAGAAAATTCCTTATGCATCAAATGAGCATAACATTTCATTTAAGACTTTTGATGCTTCTTATGTGCTTACTAACAAATCAGGCAAAGTAGTTGCTAAATATGTTGAGGGCAAACATAAGGGTCCAAAAACTTGCGTTTGGGTACCCAAGGTGCTTGTTTCTAATGTGAAAGGACCCAATACCATTTGGGTACCTAAAAACAAGGCCTAAATTTGTTTTGTAGATTTATGCATCCGGTGGATCAAGTTGGATAATCGATAGCGGGTGCACAAACCACATGACAGGGGATAAAAGGATGTTCTCCTCATACGAGAAAAATGAAGATCCCTAACGAGCTATTACATTCGGGGATGGAAATCAAGGTTTGGTCAAAGGTTTCGGTAAAATTTCTATATCCCCTGACCATTCCATTTCTAATGTTTTTCTCATAGATTCTTTAGATTACAATTTGCTTTCTGTTTCTCAATTATGCAAAATGGGCTACAACTGTATTTTTACTAATATATGTGTTACTGTCTTTAGAAGAAGTGATGATTCAATAGCATTTAAGGAAGTGTTAGATGGTCAGCTGTATTGAGTTGATTTTAATGATAACAAAGCTGAACTAGACACTTGCTTAATTGCTAAGACTAACATGGGTTGGCTCTGGCATTGCTGACTTGCCCATGTTGGGATGAAGAATCTTCACAAGCTTCTAAAGGGAGAACACATTTTAGGACTAACAAATGTTCATTTTGAGAAAGACAGGATTTGTAGCGCATGTCAAGCAGGGAAGCAAGTTGGAGTCCATCGTCCACACAAGAACATCATGACGACTGACAGGCCACTTGAGCTACTCCACATGGACCTATTCGGCCTGATAGCTTACATATGCATCGACGGGAGTAAGTACTATCTAGTTATTATGGATGATTATTCTCGCTTCACTTGGGTATTCTTTTTGTAGGAAAAATCTCAAACCCAAGAGACCTTGAAGAGATTCTTAAGACAGGCTCAAAATGAGTTCGGATTGAGAATCAAAAAGATTAGAAGCAACAATGGAAGGAGTTCAAGAACTCTCAAATCGAAGGATTTCTTGAGGAGAAGGGCATCAAGCATGAGTTCGCTTCTCCCTACACACCTCAACAAAATGGTGTAGTGGAGAGGAAGAATAGAACTCTATTGGACATGGCAAAAACCATGCTTGATGAGTATAAGACACCGGATCGGTTTCGGGCCGAGATGATTAACATCGCCTGCTACTCCATCAACGGGTTATATCTTCACCGAATCCTCAAGAAACATCGTATGAACTCCTCACTGGTAAGAAGCCCAACATTTCTTATTTTAGAGTCTTTGGGAGCAAATGCTTTATTCTTATTAAGAAAGGTAGAAATTCTAAATTTGCTCCTAAAGCAGTAGAAGGCTTTTTACTAGGTTATGACTCAAACACAAGGGCATATAGAGTCTTTAACAAGTCCACTAGATTAGTTGAAGTTTCTTGTGACATTGTGTTTGATGAGACTAATGGCTCCCAAGTGGAGCAAGTTGATCTTGATGAATTAGATGATGAAGAGGCTCCGTGCGTCGCGCTAAGGAACATGTCCATTGGGGATGTGTGTCTAAAAGAATCCGAAGAGCCGTCACAAGGACAAGATCAACCATCATTTTCTATGCAAGCATCTCCACCAACTCAAGATAAGGATCAGGCTCAAGAAGATGAAGATGAAGATCAAGACGATGAGCCACCTCAAGAGGAGGACATTGATCAAGGGGGAGATGAAGACAATAATGACAAGGAAGATGATCAGGAGATTCGGGATCAAAGACCGCCACACCCAAGAGTCCACCAAGCAATTCAAAGAGATCACCCCGTCAACTCATACTTGGTGACATTCACAAGGTGGTAACCACTAGATCTCGAGTTGCTCATTTCTGTGAACATTACTCTTTTGTGTCCTCTATTGAGCCATACAGGATGGAGGATGCACTACGAGATTCAGATTGGGTGGTGGTTATGCAAGAGGAGCTCAACAACTTCATAAGGAATGAGGTATGGCATTTAGTTCCATGTCCTAACCAAAATGTTGTAGGTACCAAGTGGGTATTCCACAACAAGCAAAATGAGCATGGTGTGGTGACAAGGAACAAAGCCCAACTTGTAGCCAAAGGTTATTCACAAGTCGAAGGTTTGGATTTCGATGAAACCTATGCACCCGTAGCTAGGCTTGAGTCAATTCATATATTACTTGCCTATGCTACTTACCATGGCTTTGAGCTTTATCAAATGGACGTGAAAAGTGCTTTCCTCAATGGCCCTATCAAGGAAGAGGTCTATGTTGAGTAACCTCCCAGCTTTGAAGATAGTGAGTATCCTAACCATGTTTATAAGCTCTCAAATGCGCTTTATGCGCTCAAGCAAGCCCTAAGAGCATGGTATGAATGCCTGCGAGACTTTCTTATCACTAAAGTCGGTAAAGCTGATCCTACCCTCTTCATTAAAACAATTGCTAAAGACTTGTTTATATGCCAAATTTATGTTGATGATATTATATTTGGGTTTACTAACAAGTCATCTTGTGAAGAGTTTAGTAGGATAATGATACAGAAATTCGAGATGTCTATGATGGGGGAGTTGAAGTATTTCCTTGGATTTCAAATCAAGCAACTCTAAGAGGGCACCTTCATCAGTCAAACTAAGTACATTCAGGACATACTTAAGAAGTTTGGGATGAAGAATGGCAAACCCATCAAGACACCCATGGGAACAAATGGGCATCTTGACATCGACACGGGAGGTAAGTCCGTAGATCAAAAGGTATACCGGTCGATGATAGGTTCTTTACTCTACTTATGTGCATTTCGACCAAACATTATGCTTTCTGTATGCATGTGTGCAAGGTTTCAGGCAAATCCTAAGGAAGTTCACCTTAGGACCATGAAAAAATCATGTGATATTTAGTTTACACTCCTAAGTTTGGGCTTTGATACCCCAAGGGATCTACCTTTGATTAAATTGGATTTTCCAATGCCGATTATGCATGGTGTAAAATAGATAGAAAGAGCACATCAGGGACTTGTCAGTTTCTAGGGAGATTCCTGGTGTCTTGGGCTTCAAAGAAACAAAACTCCGTAGCTCTTTCCACCGCCAAAGTTGAGTACATTGTCACATTTCATTGTTGTGTGCAATTACTTTAGATGAGGCAAACCCTTAGGGACTATGGCTATAGATTAAGCAAAGTCCCTTTTCTATGTGATAATGAGAGTGCAATCCGCATGGCGTATAATCCCGTTGAGCACATCCACACTAAGCACATAGACATTCGGTATCACTTTCTGAGAGATCACCAACAAAAGGGGGATATCAAAATTACTTATGTTAATACTCACAACCAATTAGCCGATATCTTTACCAAGCCACTAGATGAAAAGACGTTTAGCAAACTTAGGAATGAGCTAAATATACTTGATTCTCGGAACTTTGATTGAAACATTGCACAAATCGCTAATTTATATACCTTTGATTATGTCTCTTTCATTTGGTACAAATGCATATTTCTTACTCTTCTTGTGCCAAGGCTAAGACTAATGTGTTTTCAAGTATATCCCTATGATTAGTCCTAGATTGAAAGGGGAAATGGAGTATTCGGCAAAAAACAAGGCTTCCACTCCAAACTCTGACGATATCATTTACCCCTTGCCGATACTCATGTAACTCTCAATTGGTATAACTCTTCACTTATATTTACTTCACCAATGTGGGAGAAAGTATTAAAGGGCTCTCAAGTTTTTTGTTTTTGGCGATTAATGCCAAAGGAGGAGAAAGTATTAAGCCCAAAGCAAAAGGACCGCACCACCATTTTAAAAATTTTAGTATATATTTCAAATTGGCATCAAACTTTTTAATAAAGAAAGTGTTTATTTCAATTGGTATCTTATTTGACTTCAATGAGTATGAAAACTTTTCAATTGGCCTCAAAATGGATTTTCAATTAGTATCTCATTTGGCTTCAAAATTTCATAAGTATAGAGATTTCAATTGGTATAATTTCATTTGGCATCTATTTCAAAAAGGGAAAAGTGTTTCAAAAACCCTCTTGAAAGCTAAGGGGAGAATTTCTTCAGGGGGGCTTTCATTTAGTCAAAGGAAAAACATTTGAAACAAGGGGAGAAATTTCGAATCTCAAAAATGCTTCTTACAATCATATTCCTATACCTATGACTATTTGCAAAAAGATTTTGAAAAGATTTGCAAAAACAAACAAGTGGTGCAAATGTGGTCCAAAATGTTAAATAAGAGAAAAGCAATCCATTCATTCTTAGACATATGCATAAAGTCTTTCATTGGTTTAATTCTAAGTAACCTATGCACATCTATTTAAATTGAAAACTAAGCATTTCTACACTTCATATTTGCTTTGGTTAGTGTTGGCATCAATCACCAAAAAGGGGGAGATTGAAAGGGAAATGGACCTAATCATTTCCTATAATCGATTTTAGTGGTTGACGACCAACACAAACCATGTGGACTAACTAGTTTGGCTAGATGCCATTTATCTCAGATGCATAAGGTTCAACACTAACCAAGAAAAAAATTTAGTTGGGGACACAAACAAAATTTGGAGCAAGACATGAGAGTGTGCTGCCAAGTGGCGCATCGGACACTGTCCGGTGTGCACCAGACACTATCCGGTGCACCAGGCCCGTACACAAGCGAACAGCCACTCTCAGGAATTCAATGGGCTTGCTCCGCTATAATTCATCGGATTGTCCGATGTGCACTGAATTGTCCAGTGAGCCAGCGGAGCAACGGCTCCCTATGCACAAACGGTCGACTGCAAATATGAACAGTGATGAACAGTGTCGCGAAGAAGTCAGAGCAGCGAAGTCAGAGGTCACCGGACTATTCGGTGTGCCACCAGACTGTCCGGTGCAGCAAAAAGACAAAGGTTTTCAATGGTCAATAGCTCCAAACCCCAACGGGCGCGCTGACGTGGCACGCACCGGACATTGAACAGTGACTGTCTAGTGCGTCACTGGACTGTCCGGTGTGCCCATCGCCAGCAGAAACAGCCAACGGCTAGTAACTGGTTGGGGCTATAAATACCACCCAATCACCTCATTCAAAGCCATCCAAGTATTCTGAACTTCCCATTCAATACAAGAGCAAAGCCAACCACTCAAAGACACATTCAAAGCATTCAATCCACTCCAAGTCTCCAAAATCAACTCTAGTGCTTAGAGACTTGAGAGAGGATCATTTGTGTTCATTTGCGCTCTTGTTGCTTCGATTGCCTTCTTCCTTTCTCTTTCTAATTCCTAAGTACTTTATAAAGCTAGCAAGAGACACCTAAGTGTGTGGTGGTCCTTGCGAGGTCTTAGTGACCTGTGTGATTAAGGAAAAGGCTCACTCAGTCAAAGTGACCATTTGAGAGAGGGAAAGGGTTGATATAGACCCAGTGATACACCCAGCCCAGGTGGGGTTGGCCAAGGCCCAACAAATTAGGGTTTCCCAGAGCCCAACAATTTATTAAGCACACCCAACTCAGGGAAAGGCTCAATCGCCCCAAAAGACTAGTCCAATGGGGGAAGGGTGGCTCTCCCTTTTAAAGTGGCTTCCTCCTCACAAGTTAAGCGAGGTGGGATAATTCTGAGGCTCACACGGTCGCCACCCGACTACAATTGGGCCAATTGCGTCTTTGCCAACGGGTAATGGTGGAGGATGTCCTCATCACCCGGTCTTTGTGGCCTCCTCAATCAGGACTAGGTTCTTTGGAACTGAACCTCGGTAAAACAAATCACCGTGTCCACTTGTGTTGATTTCCATTTGATTTGTTTCCCTCTTTCCTCTCTCTAAAGTTTCCTTGCCAATATTGATTTGAGTTTGCTCCCAAACGTCATCCGCATCTTTTGAGCAACTCGTGGCAAGAGAAACAATCTTGCACACTCGGATTTAATTCTAACGCTAACCCCGGCCTTAGTGTGTGTTTAAGTTTATAAATTTCAGGTTTCGCCTATTCACCCCCTCTAGGAGACTTTCAATGCAGGTGTGTATGAGGGCTTCGACAACATTACTTTCTTGGTGCATGACATCAATGTTGTGCACAAGAAACACCCCTTTAGGAGCGACAAGAAAAACTTTACAAAGAACCCTTGGTACTTGTCCCCTTTTTTATTTAGGACAAGGTTGTTCAGCTGAACATAACTTTATGCTGCATTCAGACGTTTTGGTGGTCCTTTCATGACCACGGTGTTCTTTATAATTTTTTTCTTATCACTCCTAAAGGGGTGTTTCCTAGGCAGCCAGCGTCGATGATAATCTATGTAAGTGATCTTTCCACAATGAGAAAGACAGGAGCAATCTATATCTGAACCGCAATATGTACATGTCAATCTACCATGTGTACTCCAACCGACAAAAATAGCATAGGCCATGAAGTTATGCACCGACCACAAATACGCTTCTCAAAGTTTGAATATCTGTTTTTAAAAACATTGTATGCTTCGACTCCTTTCCAAAGCTCCTTCAACTCTTCAATCAAGGGTTTTAACATGACATTGAGTTTCTTTCCAAGATGGTCCGGGCTAGGTATGATCAAGCAAATAAATATAAATTCATACTTCATACAAAGAGGTGGAAGGTTGTATAGAATAATAAAGACGGGCCAACATGAGTATGATGATGCCATTTGACCAAAAGGTGTGAAGCCATTGGTCGTGAGGCCAATTCAACATTTCTCGGTTCAGCAGCAAAGTCTGGATCAAACATGTCGAGAGCCTTCCAAGCATCCCCATATGAAGGGTGCATCATTAGCTCATCGTTCTCACAAACACCTTCTTTATGCTATCGCATGAGCATGGCGGGTTTTTTATAGAAACAACTGTTTCACTCGAGGAGTTAGTGGCAAGTAGCAAAGCTACTTATGTGCAACCTCTGTCATCACCTTGTCACCCTCATCATTAACAACTTCCACAAATCTAAATTGTCCACATTTCAGGCATTTTTCTCTCCTGCATGCTCCTTCATGAAAAGCATACAATTATTTTTGCACACATCAATCTTTTTATAATCCATACTGAGACCTTTGATAATTGTCTTTCAATGGTACATGTCTTTAGGCAACTTATTGGGCTTTGGCAGCACATCCCCGAATAACTTTAAAATCTCATTGTAATGGTTGTTCGAGAAAAAGTACTTGGACTTAATGGCCATGAGCTGGGTCACAAAAACGAGTATACTTACATATGTGTGTTCATGCAACGGCTCTTCAGAGTCTTTTAGTAGCTTAAAAAATCTTGAAACCTCTGGTGGCCCTCTGGTATGGCAGGATCCTCGGAGCTTAGGTCTAACTCTAGACGTAGCGAATCTAGCATCTCATGCTTCACATCACCGCCAGCCCAATCATTGTTCTCCTCCTCTTCTACATTCGAGTTGGGTACTACCACACTATGATGTTCCCACACCTCATATCCAGGCATAAATCCAAACTAAAAGAGGTCTAGGCTAATTATTTCCTTATTAAGGAATATATTGTTTTCGTGCTGCCTATAAGGGCACCTTACAGTGCTGGTTAATGACAAGGAGAAAGCATGGTCCACAAAATCTTTGATCTTGACTACCCACTCATTAGAACGACGTCTATTCCTACCCTAGCCATTGTACATCCATGCACGATCTTTAGCCATGCCTGAGACTGTTAAAGCAGACCATATCGTAAAAACATCATTCAACTTCGTCAAGGGTATAGATCCTACATCTGTAGGCAAGGATAGGGCTATAACCTTATTTTCGACGGCAAGGGCTAGAAAATGATATGTTATTCCTACTCCAACCACTAAATAGAGCATGCTAACTTAAAAGTCAAGTAAAATATCTCAAATCACTAAATAGAAAATAATATGCTATTAATCAAATCAAACTTAGTAATAATATATAATAATATGGAATTTAAGTTAAATATTTTATTAGTTAATGCCATGAAACAAATTTATGAATCTAAACAATAATGCATGTTCATATGAAATTGAAGTAAAATACCACATACCACTAAAACAAAAACATAAAACACATGTTATTAACGAAATCGAACTAAACAATAATACACTAACTAAACATGTTTTTAATCGTGTTTTGAAATGCATAAACCCTCCACAAAACCCTAACCAACCAAACATAACAATTAAATACCCTAATCAAACAAATATACTAGTCATGAAAAACATATTAATTTTGTCGACAAATGAATAATGGCCGTCGAAAATAAGGAATAAAACAGGCAAAAAATTTTAACCCCTCGGTATGGGGCGGTGGCCGACCGGAGGATGGATTGAGGCCGAGTTGACCGGTGTAGAGCGATCAGCGACCGACGACGGTGGTGGGCAAGGACGTCACCGAAGGAGGGGCGACATGGGGCGGGGCTAGGTCACTGGGGCGGCGTGGGGGTGGGACGTCGAGGTGGCACGGGCGGCTCGTCAACACGGGTTCGAGGGTGCTGGGGCGGCGGGGGGGGGGGGGGGGGGGGGGCTAGTGGGGCGTGCACACAGGAACATAGAGAGGAGGAAGAGAGAAGAGAAAGGGAGAAACAACGGTATAAACCATTTATTTTCAGCGTTTAGGGCCGCCGAAAATAACCGCTATTGTCGGTGGCCAGAGAACACCATCGAAAATAACAGCGGTCGCCGAAAATAATTGTACCTACTGTTGTGGTGTGAATGAATCGGACACCCGCTATATTTATTAAATAGAATTGACCCAGAAACTGACTAATAATTAACCGACCAACTGAGCCAATTGGAGTTGGAGCCAATTCGATCAGTACCGACCGCCCGCGCCGCTATGTCACCGGTTGTCCGTTGATACAGCCTTATGCAATATGCAAAAAATACATCTTAGCTAGTAGACCACTAGACAGAACTAAATGAATATTATTGCACAGAAATAGTAGCAGCACTGTGGAATAATACATCATTTAGGAATGCACTCTGGGAATCATACATCATTTAGGACTGCATAGTACTGAAAACTTTGGTTATCCATCTCCATTGTTTGCAAAGGCTCCCTTATGCAACGTACAGAAAATACATCTTAGCTAGTAGGACCACTAGACATGGAACTAACTGAATATTATTGTACAGAAATAGTAGCAGTACTTGTGGCTGCACTCTGACAACCCTACATCATTAGGACCGCATAGTACTGAAAATTTTAGCTATCCATCTCCATTGTCTGCCCCTGCTCATCTCGGTAACTTCCAACTTCTGCTGCCTTGTGGTGTTTCTTATTATAGCGCAGTATTACAAGTGAAACAAAGGCTGGACAAAAGATATACGTCCATGTTAATTTATTAAGAGAACAAATGATTCTTTTTACTTGAGTGCAGGGAAAGAGAATAACAACAACTGCTCTCATACTAAAAAGCAATCCATACATCATTTAGGAATCACAACGAACTGAAACAGATTTTAGGCCCCGTTTGGTGCTCCTTTATTAGGGTGTTCCGGTTCTGACTCCCAATTGTGCATCACAGTTTTTTACTGTAGGCTACACTGTAGCTGGGAGGAAACCGGCCGGGAGCCGCATATTTGGGGATTCTCCTGGCTCCGCCACATCGCTGCTATAGTAGAGTAGCCGGAGCCTAGAGAAACCGCTCGAAACAGGCGCTTAGTTGCACATGTTTCAAGTTCAATAGTGTTTATGTAATAAACAGCGCTACACCAATAACATTTTGGTCGTGCAATCCTGAAATTACACACTGACAACATAAAGTTTGGCAGATTGCTGAATTTGGCATCACAGTACATATTTTGAGCAAACTGTTCTAGTGAAGTGGCAAGGGCCCACTGTCCCTGTCACAAGTCTTTCTTTTCTTATCACAATTGGTTTGTGAGTCAAGTAGTATGGTTATTACATACCCAAATGACATTGTGTTCCCTATTTTAACTTTGCACCACAAGTGGACACTGCTGGTGTACATCGGCCATCAGCTTTAATCATCATAACTAAGGTGTAGCTTAAAGCCTTAAATGCCTTTTGAAACATGCAAATTATCTTAATTTAACAATTTCAAGCATCAACAGTTTTATACCCACACGTTAGCCTGAATTAAGCAGAAATCAGTTTTTCATGAAGATGCAAACTTCAACATTTTGCATGATATATATAATAACTCAATATTTGCACGTCTGAAAATTGTATCACCTAATAACTTGTAAATAGTAAAGGATATGTTTCATGGAAACTGCACATGTCAGCCAGATTAGTTAGAGATACCTGCCATGACGCGTGTCTTCACACTGAACATGTTCCAGAACATTGTTACTATAATAGCTGCAACAAGTTTTTTGCGTGGGCAAGACTTCCACGCTTCTAGAGCCTGATCTCTCAAAATCTCAACTGAGGTAACAGGAAAAAAAAGAGAGAGAGTATTCAGTCTTATGATGAGAAGGATTGCTAGAGAGAACAAAAGTGTCATTACTGGTAAGTGAATCACACCTCTTTTATGAATACGACTTGAATAACAGCTATATAGCTTTGGGACTGTAAAACTGATGAAAAATCCTGCAGTTTGCAGCAAACACAACATTATATTACAAAAGTCATGGCAAGACTGTTTGCTTGTACCTTGTGCATTCGATTATACCTGCAGCTAAAAGCCTCCACACTGTAACAAGGCCCCCATATTTAGCACCGAACAGAAGTAAAGGCAATACCTGAAATTCAAGCAAACACAGGCTCCTAAAATTATTAAGAAAAATGTCTCTTGCAGTGCTGCCAGATCTGAACCAAATTTGGAGCTCACTTTGAGAGTCATTGAAGGTTCACCAGAGAAAATCACTTGCGCCGTCGATATCATGGAGTTTGCAAACGGAAGCACAGCTTGAGAAGCACGAAGCATGTCTTCTTCAGTCAACCGGAACCTTCTCTCATTCTCCACCTGCGGCCTGCCCAATTGCAAACTCATATTACCTCTGGTTCAATCATCTTTTGGACAAGTCAAAATTCAAATATAATCAAATCATACCTCTGAGGAACAGAATCTTTGAAGAAAGCTAAGCCTAAGATCATAACGCCGAGGTGACAGAGAGCTGAGATTGGGCTGCAAATCATCACCCAAAGCCAGGTACCAGATTACAACGAAGATACATAGGTGAACCAATAACTTTCGGGTAAATTGAATATCGAAATTCGCATGCCTGAAGGTGACGTCTCTTGACAATGAGCATGAGAAGAACATCGATCCAAATCCGAACCAAAGTGCTGATTTAGCCATATTCCTCCACATCACCAATTCAACGATCCTTTCCCAGAGACCTTCCAAGTCAGATTGCTCCAGGAAGTCAGTTCCTACGTGCCAAAAGAGGAACAATCACAGTGGAATCCTTAGCAAAATTGAAGCAGACATCCCAAAGGCTATAGCCATCACGAGCAGGCCGAGACACCATTGCTCACCGCAGGTAGCAGCAGGACAAGCCGGGACCACAGCCATGGTTATATCCTCCTCGTTCAGCGCCGCCTCTGCCTTGTCGGCAGCCGCTGCAGCTTTCGGCGCAGCCCTTGTGGACTTCCTCCTGCGGGCCCTCCTGCCGGCGTCCTCAACCGCCTCGACGTCCTTCTCCAGCCTCCGTCTCGCCCGTCGTGCATTCCTCGGGGACGCCAGAACGGGCGTCACACACTGCTCCGCGCCCCCGCGCCGCCTGCGCCTTGGAGGCGTGGGCGTCCCCGCCACCGCAACAATCTCCAGGCTCTCGTCCACGCTCGTCCCAGCTGCCCCACGCGTACTCGACCGGTGGCGGCGTGAGCTCGGGGGTGGCGGGGACAGCAGCAGCAGGTCGTGTAGAGAGTACCCGGACACCTGAACCGACGGCGGCGGCGAGGGTGTCCTCAGCCCCGGCCCCGCGGTTGATTGCTTCGGCTTCGGCTGCGGCGTCGCTGCAACCTCATCAGCTGGAGCTGGGCAGTGATGGTACGGCGGAGGAGGCAGATTGACGGCTGCTGCCGGCGCAGGGGAGGACGGTTCCGTGTCCATGGCTTCCATCTGTTCGACGATTTGGCTCGCTCAGTTCTTTGGGTTAGAGTCCTGGAGCTATTTGATTGTTTCGAATCGGTTCCTCGGGGATTACCCTTTATTTTGGAGATCAGAAAGCGAGTTGGGCCAGCGTGTCAGTGGTGCTCATGACAAATATAGCCGTTGGAGGAGAATGCGGCAGGGGTTTTCGATTTCCTGGTGGCTAACTGGCTTGTTGAGGGGATGAAAGTGGGGTCAGCCTGCAGTGGGTTAAGTTTGAATTCGATTGGTGGGACGGACAGGAGCAACGTCCTCTATATACATCCTCTATGGGGGTGTTTGAATGCACTACAACTAATAGTTAGTTGGCTAAAATTTGTTAGTGGAATTAGCTAGCTAATAAATAACTACCTAACTATTAACTAATTTACCAAAAATAGCTAATAGTTAAACTATTAGCTAGGGTGTTTAGATGTTTCAACTAATTTTAGCCACTAACTATTAGCTCTAGTGCATTCAAACACCCCATATATCCGTCTTTTACAGTCTTCTCTAAAAGATTTCATCTCCTATATCTACTTTCTCTCCAACAACGTCCTCTAAATCACGTCCTATATATGTAAATACCTATATTAAATACATTTTTAATTTTTGTACATACGTATTTGTCATACTCTCAAATGTATTTTACATATTTTAGTTTTATTAAACCGGTTGTTTAAAGTATTTAAATAGATAGAGAACCGTTTAGAGAAACTCTACATATAGAGGATCCAGCAACGTTCTCTAAATTTAGAGGACCGTTTAGAGGACGTTGCTGGAGGGAGTAGAGGACGTCCTCGTCCTCTAAATTTAGGGTACAGGACCCTTTAGAGGGTCTTGTTGGAGCCAGCCTTAGACTATGCGCAGCAACGAACTCTAAAGCAAACGCTATCCAGTAAAAAAATCTCGCAGCCATGCACTCCATCCAATACTCTAAAATTTAGAAAGAGCTAGGAAACCATTTTAAGGGTTAGTTTAGAAAATCAAATCCCCTTAACAAGTAAAATGTTTCCACCTTTAGACTGTTATAGGCAAGGTTATCTGCGAGTTGGTTATTCGTCATTGCAGACAAGCCATCCTTCTATAACAGCGTCACTGAAGCAATCTTTTGTACCTTTGGTAGTCCTGTTTCTTGCAATGGACTCAAGGCTTTCAGCGGCTCCACTGCTATCTTTGGTTTTGGCTCTTTGGCCGATTCTGTCTTAGCTTCGGCAGGAGCAGGGTAACTTGACTCAAGCAGAAGACCCTTCAACAGGCCTCAGCTCTTCGGCTGTCTCAACGCATTTGGGGCGATGTGTCAAAACTTTAACCTTTTTCGGCTTTGGCGTAGTAGAAATCACCGAAGCAGCAGCTCTTCTTTTCTTTCCTTGCTTTCGTGAAGGATAGCAGTAATCTGGGTATACGAACCCAATAACATCAAAAACCATATTCAACCTTTTCTTGCCTCGGCCTGCGAAGGCCACTGTCATGGCATCATCTTCGGCCCTTGAGTAGGCACCAAGCAATTCATCGCTGGTTGCGTCAATGGCATCTAGCCAGTCGTCGTTTGGCTCATCAAATTGGCTCATGTATTTGAATGTATATTTCAAGTAAATCAAGCCACCTTGGCTAGACCCAACAGCAGCCTCCTTCGGCATTTCCCACCCACTCCCGAGTGGCCACACTTTGTAGACAATGTGCTCCTAGACTAAATCTCTGGTGCCTATGTAAGTACATACTGTGTTATAAGCAGCTTGGCACGCTTGTATGTCGTTCCTAAGGGCAAGGGATGGTCTTCTAATGCCGAAGTGAAACCATATAGACGTTGGATAATCCCCTTGATATCTTCTCTCTCAACCAGATAATTCTTCACATAGAACCATTCTTGCATCCAGGCTCCCGTCCATCTCTTGCGGAATGTTGGAACTGAAAGAGCTAGGAAACCATATTAAGGGTTAGTTTGGAAAATCAAATCCCCTTAACAAGTAAAAGTGTTCCCACCTTCAGACTGTTATAGGCAAGGCTATCTGCGAGTTGGTTCTTCGTCATTGCAGACAAGCCATCCTTCTATAACAGTGTCACTAAAGCAATCTTTTGTACCTTCGGTAGTCCTGTTTCTTGCAATGGACTCAAGGCTTTCAGCTGCTCCGCTGCTATCTTTGGTTTTGGCTCTTTAGCCGATTCTGTCTTAGCTTCGGCAGGAGCAGGGTAACTTGACTCAAAAGCAGAAGACCCTTCAACAGGCCTCGGCTCTTCGGCTGTCTCAACGCATTTGGGGCGATGTGTAAAAACTTTAACCTTTTTCGGCTTCAGCGTAGTAGAAATCACCGAAGCAGCAGCTCTTCTTTTCTTTCCTTGCTTTCGTGAAGGATAGCAGTAATCTGGATATACGAAACCAATAACATCAAAAACCATATTCAACCTTTTCTTGCCTCGACCTCCGAAGGCCGCTGTCATGGCATCATCTTCGGCCCTTGAATAGGCACCAAGCAATTCATCGCTGGTTGTGTCAATGACATCTAGCCAGTCGTCGTTTGGCTCATCAAATTGGCTCCTGTATTTGAATGTATATTTCAAGTAAATCAAGCCACCTTGGCTAGACCCAGCAGCAGCCTCCTTCGGCATTTCCCACCCACTCCCGAGTGGCCATACTTTGTAGGCAATGTGCTTCTAGACTAAGTCACTAGTGCGTATGTAAGTACATACTGTGTTATAAGCAGCTTGGCACGCTTGTATGTCGTTCCTAAGGGTAAGGGATGGTCTCCTAATGCCGAAGTGAAACCATATAGACGTTGGATAATCCCCTTGATGTCTTCTCTCTCAACCAGATAATTCTTCACATAGAACCATTCTTGCTTCTAGGCTCCCGGCCATCTCTTGCGGAATGTTGGAACTGGCTTGCTTACCTCAAAGCGGGTTACGAAGCCGTAGCAACCAAAGTTATTGTGATATTGCTCTTTTCCGGGGGTAACCTTCGTCTCATAAGACAATTCATGCATGTTGCAGAAGCATTTCACATTTGGTTCTAGTCCTTGGCTCCTCATGGCCCAAATATAAACCCCTATCTTGATGATGACCTCGGGGGTAAGCTGATGAAGGTAGACTTCAAAGGTTTTCAGCATTTCAACCAGCATACTATCCAAAGGAAAACGAAGCCCTGCTTTCATGAAACTTCTATAGACAACCACCTCGTCAGCTTCGGGCAGAGGGACATTACTCTCCCCTCCAACCCGCACAATTGAAATGTCACGAAAGTACCTTCCCCTCATGGCATTAATTTGTCCTTGTTTGATCATTGACTTTTTGAAGACAACATGACTTGGCCTCCAGGGCCGATCTTCGACACCCTCATTCTCACTTTCTGCATCAAAGTCTTCACTATCACTGGAACCCTCAGATATCCCAGCTAGTGTCTCATGCGCAATCTTTTCCGCATTTGTTCTCTCCATAGCTTCGTAAAACTCGGACATCGCCGGGTCGATAGTCTTCTTTTCGTCAGCCATTAAACCAAGCCTTGTTGAAATACCGAAGCCTAAAATCCGATCAAAACTCGACAGAGCAAGAAAGTTTAAAATGGCAAGTAAAGTGTAAGCAACTGAAATGGCGCAAGAAATGCTTTCAATACGAGCTCCTATTTATATGCCTACCGCCCCACAACTTGGTGGGTCTGGCATGTCAGTGTCGTTTGCTATTCTAGTGAAGGGAAGGTGTTTTTAGGACCTTCGGCTAAAGGCCTTCGTTCATGTCACATTCTAAACTTGTTACAAGGAAACAAATTAATACTGCAAGGGGCTACTGTTGGGGGCCTTCCTCTTCCGAAGGTCCTCAAAAATGTGACTAACCATATGTTTTCAGCATGATTATGAATAGTTACAGGAAGCTTCGGTATTGGGATGGAGAACTTATCTTATAACAGAACGAAGGAAAATAAAGAGTTGACGATGAATGTAGAAGCCAAAGGACTTTGGCTCAATATGTTGACGAAGCTCAAGCATGATAACGACTGAAAAAGGATAAAGACCATACATTCCTTAATAATTCTTGTTAAAATTATAGATAGTTACTAGGAACATAAATGTAATTTTATCCGGGCTGCGTCCCGTGACTATAAATAGATTAACAGTACCCTCGTACTAGAGAGACTGGATTGTAATCTCGCGCCATTCTTTGTCACACCCGGTTTTTGAAAGGTAAACCGAATGCGAACCATGTACGTGCCAGGATTAGAAACTCACGTACACAGCGATTACATAATTGGACATCATCACACATTGCTCAAAGTAAATAGAGGAAATGTACTTTAATTACATCAAGATGTCCAAGACATCCACAGAGTCTAATACATAACCATTGTCATTAACATTAATATCAAAGTGCGGAAAACGAAACGTAGAAGATAAGCCTACACAGGCAGCTGACTGGGGGTTTGCCACTAAGAAAAACTAGAACTCGTCGTAGTCTTGTAACTCCTTAAAGTCCTCCATGTTGCCAGCATCTCCTCCTTAGCACTGAGTACAGTGGGGACAACCTGGGGTGGGGGTGGTTTGTAAAGCAAGGGTGAGTACACATCAACGTACTCAACAAATGTCTCGTTTGGCTGAAGTGGGCTATATGTGGGGTTGAGGTTAAGCAGTTGCTTTTAGTTGGTCAAACATTTATTACTATTAGTAAATCCAAGTTTTAGTAATAAACTCAGTTATTACCCAAAAGTACTCCCTCCAAGAGGAAATACCAGAGATCAGAATTATAACCAACATTCTTGACTATCATCATAAAGTAATCAAAGTTCTTCTAATCAAAGAGGATCCCAAGGCTGCTCTTAACCGTGAGCTCGACTGATATACCAGTTTCTAACACTCTGCAGAGGTTGCACACTTTACCCACGAGTCATGATCCCTTTATGCCTCGGGTCGATCAAACCCTCAAACACTACCAAGGTGAGTCGGCAAGGTTTCACTATGTAACCTTTACAAAGACTCCCCTGGTGCATAGTTGCTCGTTAGGTTTCGCCAGTCGTACAAACGCAGTACACCTCCCCAAGGTGGGTGACTAACAAAACCAAATCAAATGAACCTCTGCACCCCCTTGGCAGAGCGAGCACTACACCCCGGCCCCCATTGACGGCCCTCAGGCAAAGCCAACTACACCCCCAGGTTCATCTAATTAATTAGCTAAGGGTGTCCCATTCGACCCTCATGGTTGCACTGTTATCCTGGGTGGTCACTCCACGAACAAGTCCTTACGGAGAGGTACTCAGGAAAAATGGCATGAGCCCCCTAGAATATCACAATATCATCATCGGGATAACATCATCGTCTCATAAATATTCACGTCATGTTCATTGATTAAGTTAAAGCAATAGCATAAGCTAACCATAATAACCCAAAAGGTAAACAAGGATAAGTAAATATAGACTAGTCAATCCTTAGGTTTAAATAATGTAATGTGGGAAAATGTATTATAAATGAATGGGACATAATGGGTCAGAGGACACTTGCCTTCACCAGGTTGTTGCTCAGGAAGGTCTTCAGCAACACACTCAGGAACCACGGACTGATCGTTGTCTAAATAAAGTGATCATGCATTTAATACATTTGGTAAATGACAAATAAACAACACATCAATCATGTACAAACATGGGACACATTTCAAAAGGAAAAGTATAAATTCAAAAGGGAATTTAAATTATAGGGTGAACTAATTCTCATCAAGTAGTTGATTATTCTCTAAGTATTGTCCATGATTACATAATCTGATTTGATTCCTTTTAATGAGACATACAAATTAAACCAGAGATAAATTCATGTAATATACATTATTAATCTCACAAGAATAAATATAATTTAACCACTAGGGTTTTCCTTTTATTTATTTTATTAAATGAATAAATCAATGCATATACTAGTTCATAATTAGCCATAAAAATTAGAGTGTGCAGATAGTAAATGGAACTAATTTATTTAAACAGAGAATATTCCTATGAACATTTTGCAATTTGAATCACTAAATTTGGAGTCCATATGCAAAAGATATGAAATAAACAAGTTTGGGAGTTTAAAATATGAAAATAGGTCCAATTCTATAATTATTTAAAAGCCTAGGGTTCGATGTGCATGATTACAGGGGTCTGCGTATAAAGTATAGGGACGGCGGGTTCTATTCGCAGAAAACCGAGGGGGTCTTAAGCAAAACAACCACAACGAATGGGTATCCGGGCTTCTCGGCCATCCGATCGAGAACGGACGCTTGAGATTAGAAGCGGGTGCGCGGGATCGGACGCGAGGGCTGACTGATGGGTCCCACGCGTCAGCGGCCTGGGTATCCACGGTGCGTGATGCGAGCGCGAGCGCAATCTGGCGGGCGGGGCCCACGGGTCGGCGAATCAGGCACTTGGGAGGGGGAACGGCGGGGTCTGACAGGCGGGGTTAGGGGGTCGGGCCCGCTAGTCAGCGGTAGAGGGCATGCGCAGGCGCGACTTCGCGGGCGTGCCCTGACGGACGGGGCCCTCCAGGCAGTGACACAGAACGAGGAAAGATGGGGGAGACTGACGGGCGGGTCCTCCTTGTTAGGACCACCGTCTACCTTGGTCGCGCGCACGGCGCGAGCGCCATGGCCGGAGCCGGCGACTCCGAGCGGACGTAGAAGGCACGAGGCGGTTGCGGTTGGCCGGGGGTCTTGGTTTGACGGCGCGGTACCGGTACCGGCGATCACCGGCGACTAATCGACGAGATAGAGAAAACGGGGGTGAGAGAAAAGAAGGTCCGGCAGGGAAATTCACCTCGGGTGGGGCAGGGCCGGTGGCGAGGCTATGCCTGACGGTGGCGGAGCACGGTCACGGACGACGGTCGAGCTCTACCGGCGGCGGGTTCAGGCAAAGGAGGCCTGGCGACGGGGAAGCTCCGGCGAGCTTGAAAAACGGGTGCGTGCAGCTCGGGTGAGTGGGCAGAGGCGAAATGAGCGAGGCAGGGGGAGGTGGGGGTGTGTGGGGACTTGTAGAGGGGGTCGGGGTGCTGGTTTGGAGCTGGGTGGCGACGTGGGCGTGGCGATCTCGGTGTGCGTGCGCGCGGTCCGCGCAGGCGAGCGATTGAAGGAGGGGGAGGGACTGGCGAGCGGGGCCCGCGGGACAATGGCACGGACGTGCGAGCACACGACGGGCCAAAGCGCTGACAAGGTGACCCCACAGAACAGCGAGAGGGAGAGAGGAAGAGAGGCGTGGGTCAGTGCCGACAGGCGGGGTCCGCCTGTCAGAGACCTGGAGCGCGGGGGCGAAGGCACGCGCGCGCGGCTCGACTTAGTGGGCCGATTGGGCCAAAATGGCTTTTCTTTTTTCTAGGGATTTTTCAATTGCTTTTCTATTTATTTTCTCTAGGTTTTCAATTCAAATTCAAACCAAGTTTCAAATTCACGCTAATTCAAACATGTGCAACAATTCAAAGAATATGTAAACTCAGCATGATGCAACATTTCATGACTCATAATGTTTTGGCCAAGAAAAATAATTAATCTCTCCCTAATTAAGCTAAATTTACACAAAATGAAAAAGAGAGAGAAACTAGAGAGAGATAGAAACTAGAGTGAGAGAGAGAGAAGAGTAACACCTGAATTCGGATAATAATAAGAAAGAAATTTTATACCTCCAAATTCAGGGTGTTACAGACCTATCCCCCTTAAAAGAATCTCGCCCCCGAGATTCAAGGCTGGCTAGAAAAGAGCTCGAGTACTTGGCTTTCAAATCATCCTCTCTTTCTCAGGTTGCTTCTTCTTCTGAGTGATGGCCCCATTTGACTTTGCATATCCTGATGGTGCTTCTCCGAGTGACTCAATCTGCTGTCTCTAGAATTTGAGTTGGCTTCTCAATATATGTTAGATCTTCTTGAACTTCAAGGTCCTCTGTTGGCAACTGTTCTTCTGGCACTCTCAAGCATTTCTTCAGTTGTGACACATGGAACACATCATGCACAGCTGACAGATTCTCTGGTAAACTGAGCTGGTAAGCCACTTCTCCACGCCTTGCTTGAATTTGGTACGGTCCGATGTATCGAGGTGCTAGTTTGCCTTTGACCCCAAATCTTTTGATTCCTCTGATCGGTGACACCTTTAAGTAAACATAGTCTCATACTTCAAAACTCAGTTCTCTTCTTCGGGTGTCAGCATAGCTTCGCTGTCTGGACTATGTTGCCTTCAGATTCTCTTAGACCATTCTGATGTTATCTTCGGCTTCAAGCAAAATATCTGGACCGAACACCTGTCTTTCGCCAGGTTGGTCCCAATGCAATGGAGTCCTGCAATTCCTCCCATAAAGCGCTTCAAATGGTGACATCTTCAGACTGGCATGATAGCTGTTGTTGTAAGAGAATTCTGCATACGGTAGCCTCTTGTCCCAACCTATCTTGTCTTGCAAAGCACAAGCCCTCAACATGTCTTCAAGAATCTGGTTGCTTCTCTCTGTTTGACCATCTGTCTACGGGTGATAAGCTGAGCTAAACTTCAAGTGTGTGCCTAGAGCTTCATGCAACTGCTGCCAAAAATGAGAGGTGAACTGAGTGCCTCTATCTGATACCATCTTCTTTGGTACGCCATGCAAACACACAATCCGAGACATGTATAGTTCGTCCAACACTGCACTGTTGTAGGTGGTCTTGACTAGTATGAAATGGGTCGTCTTTGTCAAACGGTCCACTACTACCCAGATGGAGTCATAACCAGTACGAGTGCGAGGCAAACCAACTATAAAGTCCATCCCGATCTCATCCCATTTCCACTGAGGGATCTGCAACGGTTGCAACAAACCTGCAGGTCTCTGGTGTTCTACTTAATCCTCTGACAACTGTCACATACAACCACATACTCTGTTATATCCCTTTTCATACCGTACCACCAGAATCTTTTCTTTAGGTCTTCATACATCTTCTCGCTACCATGATGTATAGAATATGTTGTCTCGTGAGCTTCCTTGAGAATTAGTTCCCAGATCGATTTGATGTCGGGAACATACATTATATCCTTGAACCATACCGCTCCTTCTGCATCTTCACAGAAATCCTTGCCTTTTCCATCTATAATCAGCTACCGGATCTTGTTGATCTTCTCATCATCCTTCTGGCCCTTCTTGATGTCTAGCTCTAGAGTGGGTTCCAACTCAATTGTCACTCCTTGAGTGTTGTTCAGAAATCCGAGACTCAATCTGTCGAATTCCTTCGCTAGCTCATACGGCATGGGGTGAGCAGTCAACATATTAACTTAACTCTTTCTGCTAAGAGCATCTGCAACCACATTTGAATATATATTTCAGACTCTTGTGGTCCGTATAGATATCACACTTCTACCCATACAAATAATGCCTCTAGGTCTTCAATGCATGAACCATGGCTGCTAATTCCAGATCATGAGTAGGATAATTCTTCTCATGAATCTTCAACTGGCGGGACGAGTATGTCACTACTCTCCCTTCCTGCATTAACACACATCCCAAGCCGGTGTACGAAGCATCACAATATACTGAGAATGGCTTGTGAACCTCTGGCAGAATTAATATTAGCGTTGTCGTCAACTTCTCCTTCAATGTCTCAAAGGACTTTTGTCATGCTGGGGTCCACTTGAACTCAACCTTCTTTGCCAACAAGGCTGTCATTGGCCTAGCAATCTTGGAGAAACCTTCAATGAAACGTCGATAATAATCGGCCATTCCAATGAAACTCTTGATTCCTCGGACGTCTTTTGGTGCTTTCCAGTCCAGAATAGCTGCTACCTTCTTCAGATCTACAGCCAATCCCTCTCGGTTTATAATGTGACCCAAGAACAGGACTTTACTGATCCAGAACTCGCACTTGCTAAGCTTGGCATACAGCTCACAATCTCGTAGTCTCTGAAGTACTTTCCTCAAATGTTCCTCATGCTCTTGCTCATTCTGAGAATATATAAGAATGTCATCAATGAACACCACTACGAACTTGTCGAGGTAGTCCATGAACACACTGTTCATCAGGTACATGAAATAAGCTGGCGCATTCGTCAAACCGAATGACATGACCGTGAACTCATATAGCCCATACTTGGTGATGAATGTTGTCTTCGGTATATCCGAAGGTTGGATTCTGAGCTGATGGTAACCTGACCTCAGATCTATCTTCGAGAACACACTGGCTCCTCTCAACTGATCGAATAGATCTTTGATTCGAGGCAGGGGGTACTTGTTCTTGACAGTAACCTCATTCAAGGATTTGTAGTCAATGCACATCCTCTTTGTTCTGTCCTTCTTCTCCACAAATAGCACTGGGGCTGCCCAAGGTGAGGTACTTGGTCTGATGTAGCCTTTCTCTAACAACTCATCAATCTGCTTCTTGAGTTCCACCAATTCTAGTCCGGACACTCGATATGCTCTCTTGGTAATAGGGGTGGTGCCTGGTATAAGCTCTATGGCAAATTCAACTTTCCTTTTAGGTGGCATGCCTGGTAACTCCTCGGGAAACACATCTAGGAATTTTAATACTACATTGATAGCCTCTGATGGTTTAATCTCCTCAATATGGGCGGTGACTTGGTGACAGCTTCCTTTCCTTGGTCTAGACAAGACCAACTCCACTAACACTTCTTCTCCTAATAGGGACACTAACTTCACCGTTCTCTTGTCACAGCTAAGACTGGCTTGATACTTGGTTAGCCAGTTCATCCCTAGGATGACATCTATAATTGCATCCTGGTTACCCATAACTATTAAATCAGCGGGGAACTCTATCCCCTTATTTGAACTCTTGCACTAGGGCAAAATCTATCTGTTTGGGTTCTCCCACCAATTGAACTAACCCTCATAGGTGGATACATGGGTGCTACTGGTATGTTATGTAATTCTACCCATGATGCAGTCACAAAAGAATGTGTTGCTCTAGTATCAAATAACACATTTGCAGAATGGTACTCGACTGAAAACGTATCTAGCGCCACTCTTAGAGTCTCCTGGACTGTGTCGGTCTCCAAGTGGTTCACCTTTCCATACTGGGCACGAGGCTGCCCATGGTTGTTGCCTCCTTGCTTCATTGCATTCTGTCTGACTAGGACATTGGGAGTTGGTTACTGCTGAGCTGCTTTCTTTGGGCAATGATTCGCCCAATGGCCTTGTTCCCCACAGTGGAAACATGCATGACCTCCTCCTTGCGCTGGCACTGCTTGGTTGTTTTGGTTGGTTGCTGGGGCAGGAAGGCGAGGTGCCTGGTTGCTCTGACGCTGATGTTGGTGCTGGTGTTGGTGACCTTGCTTGAATGGCTAAGGTTGCCTGAGTAGCAGGGACGACGACTACTCCCAACCTAAGATCCACCAATCTCGCGTTTCCTATCCTCCATCTCCCGACGCTTCCTTTCAGTCATGATTGCTCTGTCGATGAAATGCTGGAAGGTAGGGAAGGTGTGGTTCATCAGCTGGTAGTGGAGGGGATCAACCAATCCTCTCAGGAAGCGGTACTACCTCTTGGCATCCGTGTTGACATCTTCTGGGGCATAACGTGATAGCTGCAGAAACTTGTCCCTGTACTCACTGACAGACAGGGGACCTTGCTTCAAGGCGAGAAACTCCTCCTTCCTCACTATCATTAGTCCCTCGGGCACATGGTAGCGACGGAAATTGTCCCCAAATTCCTCCCAGGTGATGGCTTCAGGGTTAGCATGGGTGGCGAGGTAAGACTCCCACCAAGACTGTGTTGCTCCCCTCAGCTACAGAGGACCATACAACACCTTCTCACGATCCTTGCACTGGGCGGTGTGCAACTCACGTTCCACAGTACGCAGGCGTCCATGGGATTGGCAGAATGGGCAAACACAGGGAGATGGCCCCTCATTAATACTGCCCGCTTGTCTCTGGGCATCTATGGCATCTAGACTTGCACTGGGGGCTGAGGTGGGGGTGGCTACTGCTGCATCTGCTGCATCGCTGCTAGAGTCTGACCAATTGCTTGGACTGCTTGTGTCTGCATCAGGAACATCTGCTCAATGGTCATCAGGGGTGGCAGTGGCAACTGCTATTGAGCTGCATCTTCCTAGGATGCCTGTTGTTCTGGCTGAGCACGCCTTGCACCCCTGCGCCTGTTCTCAGACATCTATAGAAATCACACACATATCAGATCTGACTCTGCAGTCTTTCAGCATAAGAAAAGATGTATGGAAAATCTTGATAACACTGAACAATTGATCATCTTTGCGACCGACAGCTTCTCAGATAAAGAGGAAAGTGGAAATAAATGGATTACCCAACTAAATAACTAACTTCATTGATAACTACAACAAGTTGCAGGGGATGCCCACACCTTGATGACAATCATTACAAAAATCCAACTTCATTACATGTTCATCATGACAAGCATCAAACATCTGATAAGCAAACTAACTCTAACTAAGACTGATTAAGACTAAGACACTGAATTAAGCATTATTACAGACTCCGACTCTGTCGATCTATGGATCCAAATCTATCCGGGTCCTGCTGTCTGGGGTACCATAGTCGAAGCGACCACGGGCCGGTGAACGGTAAGGGTGTTGAATCCCAATAGGGGCGGGAGAACCACCATCCAAATAGTGATGTGTTGCGCACTCAGCACGCAATTCCGCAACCTCCGCCCGAACCTTGCCCAACTCGTCAAGGGCGTGGTCCAGCTCTGTGTTGAGCACGGCAGCCAGGTTGACCATGCTGTTCAGCCTAGGATTGCCTTCACCAATAGGCGAGACAATCACACTTCCAGTACTGTCGGTCGAACAACGAGGGTAGTACTTCATGTCAAGGTCGTCAGCTACCCCGCTGAACAACGGGCAATACCGAGAAAGTGCCTGTCGTGCTGCATCTTGCATGGCTGCCTCGGCAGTATCCCTCTCAGTAATAGAATAGTGCTCTAAGAAGGCCTCTGCACCCTGGAGATCATCGTCCGGACGGCGCACCAAGCATGTAGCCTCCCACTGGTCCGGGTATAACCCGTGATGGTGCTGGTAGACTA
Organism: Zea mays; assembly: GCF_902167145.1. Lineage (NCBI taxonomy): Eukaryota > Viridiplantae > Streptophyta > Magnoliopsida > Poales > Poaceae > Zea > Zea mays. The sequence continues at coordinate 226,336,909 of NC_050099.1, read as the reverse complement.
CACAACGGTACTCGATAGACCAAGTGTGTCGGTCGAAGGCCCGACGCAGCAAGGTGTCGAGAACATTATGGAAGTGACACCCGCGAGCGGCATCGCGAGTGATGGGTCTAGCGATCCACCCCTCCGGCTCCGGCTCCTCCGAGAGCTCCATGTTGTGGCTCGAACTGCCACCAGCGTCGTCGTCGTCTCCGTCTCCGTCAGTGATGAGGACATCCTCCACTATTACCTATTGGCAAAGACACAATTGGCCTAGTTGGCCCAATTGTAGTCGGACGGCGACCTTGTGAGCCTCAGAATTATCCCACCTTGCTTAACTTGGGAGGAGGAAGCCACTTTAAAAGGGAGAGCCACCCTTCCCCCATTGGACTAGTCTTTTGGGGCGATTGGGCCTTTCCCTGAGTTGGGTGTGCTTAATGAACTGTTAGGCTCTGGGCAACCCTAATTTGTTGGGCCTCGGCCAACCCCACTTGGGCTGGGTGTATCATTTGGTATCGAAGCTAGGGCCCATTTTAAGAAGGTGGGAATGATGAGGACATCCTCCACTATTACCCGTTGGTAAAGACGCAATTGGCCCAGTTGGCCCAATTGTAGTCGAACGGCGACCGTGTGAGCCTCAGAATTATCCCACCTCACTTAACTTGGGAGGAGGAAGCCACTTTAAAAGGGAGAGCCACCCTTCCCCCATAGGACTAGTCTTTTGGGGCGATTGGGCCTTTCCCTGAGTTGGGTGTGCTTAATGAACTGTTGGGCTCCGGGCAACCCTAATTTGTTGGGCCTCGGCCAACCCCACCTGGGCTGGGAGTATCAGTCAGGGTCTCCTCCAGCAGCCGAGATGCCCTGTGGTGGTGCAGGGGGCATCCTTGGCTGAGGTGTAGGGGAAGGCGGCCTCCCAGACTCCACCTCCTACTGAGGCGAGGGGGAAGAGTCATGCTACTCCTGCTCCTGCTCCTGGCGTTGGTGCTCCTGCTCCTTGTGCAGGCGACGATGCAGTCTTTCCAGGTGACTGGGCTGACCTGGCACCGTGCGACACAGTGGACGCTTCATCAAGCGAGAAGGCAAAAAGGGGATCACTGACTTACATGCAGTGCATCTAAGACAAGCCATATACAAAAGACATTGTAAGCACAAGAGTGAGAGTAGAACTATAAGACCAGAAAGTAACTAGAAAGAAAAGTGAGACAAAATTTTGTAAGATAAGTAAATAACATAGAGTTGGTCGAGATGGCCAACTTTTGAAATGACTCTAAAGATCAAGGTAAGAGTGGGGTCTATAGTCCTTAGGGCGACCATTCTAGTCTACGCTAGCGGTCCTACAGTCAGCAAGGCTTTGATACCATTTATGTCACACCCGGTTTTTGAAAGGTAAACCGAATGTGAACCACGGACTCAAGAAGGTTGTTGCTCAGGAAGGTCTACAACAACACACTCAAGAACCACGTATTGCTCGTTGTCTAAATAAAGCGATCATGCATTCAATACATTTGGTAAATGACAAATAAACAGCACATCAATCATGTACAAACATGGGAACACATTTCAAAAAGAAAAGTATAAATTCAAAAGGGAATTTAAATTATAGGGTGAACTAATTCTCATCAAATAGTTCATTATTCTCTAAGTATTGTCCATGATTACATAATCTAATTTAATTCCTTTTAAAGAGACATACAAATTAAACCAGAGATAAATTCATGTAATATACCTTATTAATCTCACAAGAATAAATATACTTTTACCCCTAGGGTTTTCCTTTTATTTATTTTATTAAATGAATAAATCAATGCATATACTAGTTCCTAGTTAGCCATAAAAATTAGAGTGTGTAGATAGTGAATGGAACTAATTTATTTAAACAGATAATATTCCTATGAACATTTTGCAATTTGAATCACTAAATTTGGAGTCCATATGTAAAAGATATGAAATAAACAAGTTTGGGAGTTTAAAATATGAAAATAGGTCTAATTCTGTAATTATTTAAAAGCCTAGGGTTCGATGTGCATGATTACAGGGGTCTGCGTATAAAGTATAGGGACGGTGGGTTCTATTCGCAGAAAATCGAGGTGGTCTTAAGCAAAACAACCCAACAAAAGGGTATTCGGGCTTCTCGGCCATCCGATCGAGAATGGACGCCCGAGATTAGAAACGGGCGCGCGGGATCGGACGCAAGGGCTGACCAGCGGATCCCACACGTCAGCGGCCCGGGTATCCACGGTGCGGGATGCGAGCGCGGGCGCTCTCTGGCGGGCGGGGCCCACAGGTCGGCGACTTAGGCACTTGGGAGGGGGAAACGGCGGGGGTCTGACGGGCGGGGTGAGGGGGGTCGGACCCGCTAGTCAGCGGTAGAGGGCATGCGTAGGCGCGACTTCGCGGGCGCGCCCTGACGGACGGGGCCCTTCAGGCAGTGACACAGAACGGGGAAAGAAGGGGGATACTTATGGGCGGGTCCTCCTTGTCAGGACCACCGTCTACCTTGGTCGCGCGCACGACACGAGCGCCATGACCGGAGCCGGTGACTCCGGGCGAGCGAAGAAGGCACGGTGTGACACCCCAGTGTCACATAGGGTTTCTTCTCAGTACTAACTCAAGTGCCATCATTTCATGTGAACCAAATTGGGCAAGAGGCACCAATCAACTTAAGAATAAAAGATCCACTAAGTTATATCTAAAGAATCATGTCTAAAACAAATGAGGTTTCAAAAAAAAGAAGGGGAAAATTTTAAAACTCTAGACCAACCCTAATTGTCGGCGTTTCGAGACCGGGGGGTCCCTGAGTCGACGAGTGAGTGTGCCGCGTGCCCCAGCCCAGATGGGTCGAGCGCGTGGGCGAGCACGAAGGGGGGAGAGTGAGGTGGCCGGAGACGGGCGTGAGAGAGGTGGAAATCCCGCGGCCTTCGTGTTCGTCCCGCGCCCAGGTCGGGTGCGCTTGCAGTAGGGGGTTACAAGCGTCCACGCGGGTGAGGGAAGCGAGCGGCCCCAAGAGAGCGCCTGTCCCGTCCTCGTCCCGCGCGGCCAACCTTCTCTAAGAAGGCCCTGGTCCTTCCTTTTATAGTCGTAAGGAGAGGATCCAGATGTACAATGGGGATGTAGCAGAGCGCTACGTGTCTAGCGGAGGGAGAGCTAGCGCCCTAAGTACATGCCAATGTGGCAGCTGGAGAGATCTTGGCACCCTGCTGGTGTGATGTCGTGGCTGTCGGAGGAGCAACGGAGCTTGGCGGAGGGACAGCTGTCGGAGCGGTCGAGTCTTTGCTGACGTCCCCCTGCTTCCGTAAGGGAGCTGAGAGCCGCCGTCGTCACAGGGCATGCGGGGCGCCATCATTGCCTATCTGGCGGAGCTAGCCAGATGGGACACCGGTCTTGTTCTCTGCGGCCCGAGTCGGCTCGGGGTAGAGTGATGATGGCGCTCCCTGTTGACGTGGCGGGCCTGTGCCCTAGGTCGGGCGACGTGGGGGCTCCTCCGAAGCTGGGGTCGAGTCTGTCTTCCGTTGCCGAGGCCGAGCCCGAGCCCCTGGGCCGGGCGAGGCGGAGGTCGTTCGGCAGAGGCCAGGGCGGAGTCCGAGCCCTGGGGTCGGGCGAAGCGGAGTTCGTCGTCTTCCGTGTCTTAGCCCGAGTCCGAGCCCTGGGGTCGGGCGGAGCGGAGTTCGCCGTCTTCGGGGTCTTAGCCCGAGTCCGAGCCCTGGGGTCGGGCGGAGCGGAGTTCGCCGTCTTCCGGGTCTTAGCCCGAGTCCGAGCCCTGGGGTCGGGCGGAGCGGAGTTCGCCGTCTTCTGGGTCTTAGCCCGAGTCCGAGCCCTGGGGTCGGGCGGAGCGGAGTTCGCCGTCTTCCGGGTCTTAGCCCGAGTCCGAGCCCTGGGGTCGGGCGGAGCGGAGTTCGCTGTCTTCCGGGTCTTAGCCCGAGTCCGAGCCCTGGGGTCGGGCGGAGCGGAGTTTCCTATGGCGCCTTTGGCAGGGCCTGACTGCCTGTCAGTCTCACTCTGTCAAGTGGCACTGCAGTCGGAGTGGCGCAGGCGGCGCTGTCCTTCTGTCAGACCGGTCAGTGGTGCGGCGAAGTGACGGCGGTCACTTCGGCTCTGCCGGGGGGCGCGCGTCAGGATAAAGGTGTCAGGCCACCTTTGCGTTAAATGCTCCTGCGACTCAGTCGGTCGGTGCGGCGATTTAGTCAGGGTTGCTTCTTAGCGAAGGCAAGGCCTCGGGCGAGCCGGAGATGTGTCCGCCGTTAAATGGGGGCCTCGGGCGAGACGGAAGTCTCTCGGGGTCGGCTGCCCTTGTCCGAGGCTAGGCTCGGGCGAGGCGTGATCAAGTCGCTCGTATGGACTGATCCCTGACTTAATCGCACCCATCAGGCCTCTGCAGCTTTATGCTGATGGGGGTTACCAGCTGAGAATTAGGCGTCTTGAGGGTACCCCTAATTATGGTCCCCGACAGTAGCCCCCGAGCCTCGAAGGGAGTGTTAGCACTCGCTTGGAGGCTTTCGTCGCACTTTTTTGCAAGGGGACCAGCCTTTCTCGGTTGCATTTTGTTCCGGTGGGTGCGCGCGAGCGCACCCGCCGGGTGTAGCCCCCGAGGCCTCGGAGGAGTGGTTTCACTCCTTCGAGGTCTTAATGCCTTGCGTAATGCTTCGGCTGGTCTGGTTGTTCCCTCATGCGAACTGGCCGTAGCCCGGGTGCACGGTCGGGGCCCAAGCTCTCGGGCTGGTATGTTGACGCTGTCAACGGTTCGGCCGGAGCCGGGTTTGCGAGAGCAGCCCCCGAGCCTCCGCACAGGGCGAGAGGGCGATCAGGGACAGACTCGGCTTTTTTACATACGCCCCTACGTCGCCTTTCCACAAGGAGGAGGGGGGAGTGCGCCATGTTACCCTCGATGGGCACCGAACATGGTGTCTCCGGTGAGCTGCAAGCGAGTAATCCGAGTGGACGTCCGTGCCCCGTTCGTTGGGGGTCGGCTAGGGGCCCAGAGGCACGCCCAAAAGTACCTGCGGGTGATCTGTCGGACCCGGTCCCCTGGCGACGGGGTCCGAGGGCTCGATGCCTCCCTCCGATGGGATTCCGTTACAAGATCGCTCCCGCTGGTCTCGGAAATGTCCTAGGGTACCTCGGGAGCGCAGCCCGAGCCTCGGTTATGTATCGAACGTACCCCTGGTCATCCCTCGCTCGGCGTCTGAGGCGATTGTGAACCCTTCGGGGGCCAGCCTTCGAACCCCTGATCAGTAATGGGCGTGGAGCCCGAGTAGCCTGAGGCGGCCGTGGAGCCCTTCGGGGGGCCGGCCTTCGAACCTCTGACCAGTAGTGGGTGTAGGGCCCATGCGATCTGAGGCGACTGTTGAACCCCGCGGAGGGCCAGCCTTTGAACCTCTGATCAGTAAGGGGGGCTCGGAGCCCGATTCCTTCACAGGGAAGGATCCTTTTCGGGGTATCCCCCTTTCTCGGTCCCTGTTGCAAGAGATAGAGAAAGAGGAAAAAAAGGAAAAGGATACGAAATCGAACGACGTGGCGTACCTTTTTTGGCGCGGTTATTACGGCGAAGGCGAAGCGTCGCCCGCTTCTCCTGCCAGAAACGCCGCCTGTCCCGCCGCGGAGTTAATGCGACGGGGCGAGTGGTTGGCGGGGCGGCCGTTGCGCGTGCGCGAGCCGTTCGAGGGACGGATCACGGGTGCGCCGTCTTCATGCCGTGAGAGGAGGCTCTCTTGCTGCCCCTGGATGGGACGTGAGCCTGGCTGACGACGTGACCGCTGCTCCCGCCCGCCTGCCACCGTCATTACTGTCGGCCCACTTTCGGCCGCATTGACCGCCGCGCCAGGCTGGCGCCGCTGGGTCGTGCGCTGGGTCGCCTCGAGTCGCGGCATTGGTTCCGCAACCGAAGAGGCGCGACGGTGGCGCAAGTGGCGGTGCAGTTGCCTGCATGCAGCATCCGGCGCGCCGGTTGCGCGACGCGTGGGCCTGGACCTCCGTGCTGGCGCGCTGGGAGTCGGAGAAGCGTGTCCACTTGGCGCGGTTGCATGCCGCCTGCATGGCTGCCCACTCCTTCCGCCCGTTGGTCTGGGCAAAAGTGGGGGGTCGCTTGTAACCGCTGGGCGGTTGTGTGCACCACGCGCGGCGCTTTGGCTTCTTCTGCTCTGAGCTGGTTTGCATGACATGCGGGACCCAGCCCCCGCGCCGCAGGGGAGGGCCTTGGAGCATGTTGGAGAAGACTCAGCCTGTGGCCTTTGGGGGCGCACGTAGGGAGAGTTGCCTTTAAAAGGAGGGCGACCCCTTTCGGAAGGCAACCATGTCTTCTTCCTCCCTCATGCGTCGCGTCTTTCCACCTTCGAAGCCCCCGGATGGGGGGCATCCGCCGTCTTTTCACCTCATCGTTGGAGGAACGCAACTCCGCGGGAGTTGGTACCTTTCAGCCATCGTTCGGCTTCAAGGATTTTCATCATGCAGCCCGGTCGCTCCCCCCGCTGGTGGTCACCCAAGACGGTGACCGCCAGTTCCTGGGTGGGGAGAAGCAAGCCGGGCTGCGATCTTGGTCCCACCCTCAGCTTCAAGGATGTTCATCATCCTCGCTGGGGTGGGGGCCGGGCTGAGCCGGCGCTCTACCTCCCACGCGGGTTCGCGAGTCACCCTTTCCCACGGCGTTCGGGGGAGAGGGCGCTCACTGGCCCTGCGGGCGGCCCGGACTTCGACAACGCGGGGCTGGTCGACGGCGGGCGTCGTCACCTCCAGCGTGTCGGGCCCGTTGGCTTGGCTCCCGGCGGCCCCTCCTGTCGGAGGGCGGCTGCCGCGCTGTGTGCACGGGAGGACCACCCAAGTTGCCGCGCGCTGCTAGGGCGGCGTTCGTGTTCTGGGGTGGTCCTGCCTTTGCACCGGGATGGCGCCTTCACGCGGAGGTCGGTGCCCCACTCACCCGGGAGGATTTGAGTGGGGATCTGCCGGGGAGCCGGTGGGCTCTGCCGTCGGTGCCGAGGCGGAGGCGGCTCGAGAAGTCCCCGTCACCGACGGGGTCACCGCCACCATCCGCGCCTCTGGCCTCCGGCTCTTCGCACTTGTCCTCGCCCCTCGAGCGTCGGTGTGGGCGAGGGCAAGATTGCAGCAGCGCCCACCCTGAGGCCTGCGCTGCTGCAGCTTGACCATCCGGAGCGGGGGTCATTGTCGTCGTAGTCAGAGCGGGCGGCGGCGAGCCGCTCGTCGGTCTTCTGTTGCTCCGCAGGCCCACCCCCATGGAGTGGGGTTGTTCGTACCTGCGGAGGGGGAACCGGAGTTCCGTTTGTAATGGCACCTTGGATGCCAGTGTGTTTGTTCATCGTGGCTGTCGAGGCCTGAACATGTATGTAATTTCGGCACGGAGCCGTGTTTTTTCCTCATTTTCGAGCACTAAGTCTCGCCTGTTGATTATCTGAACCGCTTCACCAAGCATGAGTCGCCCCGTGTCAAGGTGACGAGTGAGGTATCCGTATCCCGGAGGCGTAGGAGTCCCTCGGCTCTATCGGCCTTGTTGTCTGGGGCTCCTCTAGCTTAGTTAAGGAGACCACTTGGCCGCTCTTTGATGAGCCGAGGCCAGGGGTAGCGATATCAGCACGAACAGAGGCGAAGTTGTCTCGAAAATGGGAACCTGGTTGGCCGGAGCCTAGCCGGGTTGTCCGTCAGCGGGACCGACACCGGAATTGACCAGCCGAGGCCTCGGGTCGGGCTGGCGCCCTTGGAAGATGGTCGGCCGAGGCTCCTGAGGCAACCGGCCGAGCCGCCTGCTCGGGCCGGATTCCCGGAGAAGTCCCTGGACCGCGTCGCCGTCCGAGGCTGGGTCGGATCTCGCTGAAGGTGTCGTCGATGCCGAGGGTGCTAGCCCCCTTCCAGCGTGAAGACCCGAGCCTGCAGGATCAGATCGCCTTGTAGCGTGTGCCTTCTGCGGCCGCTGAGGCCAGAAAACACACCCTCGCTGCGTTGTAAAGCTACGTCTCCTTTCCTCTTATTTCGAGCATCTGGACTTTTTGTCGGTAACAGGGATGCTTGTGCGAGCGAGAGTTGCTTCTCGCGGAAGGTGATGAGTGAGGTATCCATATCCCGGAGGCGTGGGAGTCCCTCGGCTCGGTCGGCCTTGCCACTTACGCGTACTTTCACCCGTCCATGAGGCCCTGTCCCCGACTCAGTCGAGAAGGCTCGAAGGATCCGCTTCGGCAGAAGAGCTTCCGAACGTAAAGACTTGTTCGGTCCGCGGGATCACTTTATCCGAACGCGAGTTACTTATCGCAGAAGGTGATGAGTGAGGTATCCGTATCCCGGAGGCGTAGGAGTCCCTCGGCTCGGTCAGCCTTGGCTGCTTACGTGTACTCCGTCGTTTCCAGGATCCGCTTTTCGAAGTAGTCAAAAAGCACGAAAGAAATTCTGCTAAAAAGAGATCTTTTTTCGAGGAAAATTTTGACGCAGAGGGGGTCTCCCCCCTTTTAGCCCCCGAGGGAGGGTCGGGCTTTGCCGAGGTGAGGCCGACCCTTCCTTGATGACTAAACTTTTGCGTGGGCGCGAGGTATATGAACAACTTGAAAACATCTTAAGGGTAGAAGCGATGTAGCTGTTTGATGTTCCAAGCGTTGCCGTAGATCTCGCCTGATTGTTGGCCAGCTTGTATGTTCCGGGCTTCAGAACTTTGGCGATGACGAATGGCCCCTCCCAGGGGGGCATGAGCTTGTGCCTCCCTCGGGCGTCTTGCCGCAGCCGAAGCACCAGGTCGCCCACCTAGAGGTCTCGGGACCGGACCCCTCGGGCGTGGTAGCGTCGCAGGGACTGCTGGTACCGCGCCGAGTGTAGTAAGGCCTTGTCCCGAGCCTCTTCCAGCTGGTCCAGTGAGTCTTCTCGGCTAGCTTGGTTGCTTTGATCGTTGTAGGCCCTCGTCCTTGGGGAGCCGTATTCCAGGTCAGTGGGCAAGATGGCCTCGGCCCCGTAGACCAGGAAGAACGGCGTGAAACCCGTGGCTCGGCTTGGCGTTGTCCTCAGGCTCCAGATCACCAAGGGGAGTTCCTTCATCCATCGCTTGCCGAACTTGTTGAGGTCGTTGTAAATCCGGGGCTTAAGCCCTTGTAGAATCATGTCGTTGGCACGCTCTACTTGCCCATTCGACATGGGATGAGCCACGGCGACCCAGTCCACCCGGATGTGGTGATCCTCGCAAAAATTCAAGATTTTTTTGCCGGTGAACTGGGTACCGTTGTCAGTAATGATGGAGTTTGGGACCCCGAAGCGATGGATGATGTTGGTGAAGAACGCCACCGCCTGCTCGGACCTGATGCTGTTCAGGGGTCGGACCTCGATCCACTTGGAGAATTTGTCGATGGCGACCAGCAGGTGCGCGTAGCCCCCGGGCGCCTTCTGCAAGGGACCGACGAGGTCCAGACCCCATACAGCAAAGGGCCAGGTGATGGGTATCGTCTGCAGAGCCTGAGCGGGCAGGTGGGTCTGCTTCGCATAGAATTGGCACCCTTCACAGGTGCGGACAATTCTAGTGGCGTCAGCCACCGCCGTTGGCCAGTAGAAGCCTTGCCGGAAAGCATTTCCGACAAGGGCTCGAGGCGCTGCATGATGGCCGCAAGCCCCCGAGTGTATTTCTTGCAGGAGTTCCTGACCTTCGGCGATGGAGATGCATCGCTGGTACGTCGCGCCCGCATTCCTCAAACCGAACGGCATGGTGACGTAGCAGTACATACCGAAGGGCGTGATGAAAGAAGTCGCGAGCTGGTCGGACTCTTTCATCCGGATTTGGTGATACCCTGAGGAGGCATCGAGGAAGGACAGGGTTTCGCACCCAGCAGTGGAATCCACGATTTGATCGATGCGATGTAGAGGGTAGGGAACCTTCGGACATGCTCTGTTGAGACCAGTGTAGTCTACGCACATCCGCCATTTCCCCCCTTTCTTCCTCACAAGCACAGGGTTGGCAAGCCATTCGGGATGGAATACCTCTTTGATGAACCCTGCTGCCATTAGCTTGTGGATCTCTTCGCCTATCACTCTGCGCTTCTCCTCGTCGAATCGGCGCAGAGGCTGCCTGACAGGTCGGGCTCCGGCCCGAATATCCAGCGAGTGCTCGGCGACATCCCTCGGTATGCCGGGCATGTCCGAGGGACTCCATGCAAAGACGTCGGCGTTTGCGCGGAGAAAGTCGACGAGCACTGCTTCCTATTTGGGGTCGAGCCCAGAACCGATCCGGATCTGCTTGGAGGTGTCGCCACTGGGGTCGAGAGGGACGGCCCTAACCGTCTCCGCTGGCTCGAAGTTGCCGGCATGTCGTTTCACGTCTGGCACCTCTTTGGAGAGGTTCTCCAGGTCGGCGATGAGGGCCTCGGATTCGGCGAGGGCCTCGGCGTACTCCACGCACTCCACGTCACATTCGAACGCGTGTTTGTACGTGGGGCCGACGGTGATGACCCCGTTGGGGCCCGACATCTTGAGCTTCAGGTAGGTGTAGTTGGGGACGGCCATGAACTTCGCGTAGCATGGCCTTCCCAGTACCGCGTGGTAGGTTCCTCGAAACCCGACCACCTCGAACGTCAAGGTCTCCCTTCGGAAGTTGGAGGGCGTTCCGAAGCAGACGGGAAGGTCGAGTCGTCCGAGGGGCTGGACGCGCTTCCCAGGGATGATCCCGTGGAAGGGCGCAGCGCCTGCTCGGACGGAGGACAGATCGACGCGCAGGAGCCTGAGGGTCTCGGCGTAGATGATGTTGAGGCAGCTGCCTCCGTCCATCAGGACCTTGGTGAGCCTGACGTCGCCGATGACGGGGTCGACGACGAGCGGGTATTTCCCCGGGCTCGGCACATGGTCGGGGTGGTCAGCTTGGTCGAAGGTGATGGGCTTGTCGGACCAGTCTAGGTAGACTGGCGCCGCCACCTTCACCGAGCAGACCTCCCGGCGCTCTTGCTTGCGATGCCGAGCCGAGGCATTCGCCACATGCCCACCGTAGATCATAAAGCAGTCGCGGACCTCGAGGTACTCTCCTGCTTGGTGATCTTCCTTCTTGTCGTCGTCGCGGGCCCTGCCACCCTCCGCGGGTGGCCCGGCCCTGTGGAAGTGGCGCCGAAGCATGACGCACTCCTCGAGGGTGTGCTTGATGGGCCCCTGATGATAGGGGCACGGCTCCTTGAGCATCTTGTCGAAGAGGTTAGCACCTCAAGGGGGTTTTCGAGGGTTCTTGTACTCGGCGGCGGCGACAAGGTCCGCGTCGGCGGCGTCGCGTTTCGATTGCGACTTCTTCTTGCCTTTCTTCTTGGCGCCGCGCGGAGTAGACGCCTCGGGAGCCTCTTCCGATGGGCGGCCCTGGGGCTGCTTGTCCTTTCGGAAGATAGCCTCGACCGCCTCCTGGCCAGAGGCGAACTTGGTGGCGATGTCCATCAGCTCGCTCGCCCTGGTGGGGGTCTTGCGACCCAACTTACTCACCAGGTCACGGCAGGTGGTGCCGGCAAGGAACGCGCCGATGACATCCGAGTCGGTGATGTTGGGCAGCTCGGTGCGCTGCTTTGAGAATCGCCGGATGTAGTCCCGGAGCGACTCTCCCGGCTGCTGCCGGCAGCTCCGAAGGTCCCAGGAATTCCCGGGGCGCACGTACGTGCCCTGGAAATTGCCGGCGAAGGCTTGGACCAAATCATCCCAGTTGGAGATCTGCCCCGGAGGCAGGTGCTCCAACCAGGCGCGAGCAGTGTCGGAGAGGAACAGGGGGAGGTTGCGGATGATGAGGTTGTCGTCGTCCGTTCCACCCAGTTGGCAGGCCAGGCGGTAGTCCGCGAGCCACAGTTCCGGTCTCGTTTCCCCCGAGTACTTTGTGATAGTAGTCGGGGGTCGGAACCGGGTCGGGAACGACGCCCGTCGGATGGCCCGACTGAAGGCCTGCGGACCGGGTGGTTCGGGCGAGGGACTCTGATCCTCCCCGCTGTCGTAGCGCCCCCCACGCCTGGGGTGGTAGCCTCGGCGCACCCTTTCGTCGAGATGGGCCCGACGGTCGCGACGGTGGTGCTCGTTGCCGAGGTGGCCCGGGGCCGTAGGCGCGGTGTTGCGCGTGCGCCCGGTGTAGACCGAGGCTTCCCACATGAATCGGGAAGTCGCAGCATGAGGTTCCGAGGGGTACCCCTGCCTTCGGGAGGCAGAGCTCTCGTCCCGTCGGGCCGCAGCGCCTTCCAGGAGATTCTTGAGCTCTCCCTGGATTCGCCGACCCTCGGTGGTTGATGGCTCCGGCATCGTGCGGAGGAGCATCGCTGCGGCTGCCAGGTTCTGACCGACCCCGCTGGATGCGGGCGGCGGCCTGACCCTGACGTCGTTGGCGACGCGGTGTTGGAAACCTTGGGGCAGGTGACGTATTTCTCCGGCCGGGGGTTGGCCCGCCCATACCTGCCCGACGTCCCGGCGGACCGGCTCAAGCACTCCTGCTCCCTCGTCGAGCCTGGCCTGCGCCCCGCGGACTTGCTCGAGCTGTGGGTCGTGACCCCCCGCCGGAACGGGGACCACAGCTAGCTCCCGCGGGATGTCAGCACGAGGCACCGGCCTAGGAAGATCACCGTCCTCCGGCATGCCAAGATGGTTGCCTTCGGAGGGATCCCCCAGCTCGACGTGGAAACATTCGCGGCTTGGGCCGCAGTCCTCGTCGTCAAGGCTGCGGCTACCGTCGGAACAGTCGGAGAGGCAGTAGTCACATGCGGTCATGAAGTCCCGCATGGCACTGGGGTTGCCAAATCCGGAGAAATCCCAACAGATGCTGGGGGCGTCATCTTCCTCGGACCCAGAGGGCCCGTAGGTCGAGACGTCCGTCAATCGGTCCCAAGGCGACCGCACACGAAACCCCAGTGGGGTTGCACTCGCCTCAACGAGAGTGCCCGCCAAAGCAAGGTCGCTAGGCGGGTTGAGGCCGAGTCGAAATGACGTAGGATGGGAATTAGTCTGTACCTTTTGGTCGACGAGGAGCGACGTAGTCACATCGAGGACTGGTTGCACCGTCGTCTCAGGTACAAGGGCGACGTCCTGCAAGCCCTCCGCGAGCGCGCTGGCGTCGTCTTCTTGCTCGGGATCAGTGCGTCGCGGGGGGACGGCGCTTGCCTTTGTCTCGAACGCGAGGTCGACGCCCGGCGTGCCTTCCGTTGGGGCGCTGGGAACGTCGATTCGCTCGACGGCCGACGAAGCGCGGCCTCCCGCTTGGCCTTGGTTGCCCCGCCTCCTCCTCCATTGGCGGGGGAGAGGACGGGGCGAGCTCGAATGTTGTTCTTCCACCACGCGGGGAAGATGTCGTCGATTCCGCCGCCGGCGGGCGGGTTGTCGGCCGCCATTGTCGTTGTCGTGTGGCGGTGGAAGGAGTATCATGTCGTAGCTGCCGTCGAAGCACATGAACTCAAGACTCCCGAAACGGAGCACCGTCCCAGGCCGGAGAAGTTGCTGGAGACTGCCCATCTGGAGCTTGACGGGAAGCTGTTCGTCAGCACGCAGCAGGCCCCTACCTGGCGCGCCAACTGTCGGCGTTTCGAGACCGGGGGGTCCCTGAGCCGACGAGTGAGTGTGCCGCGTGCCCCAGCCCAGATGGGTCGAGCGCGTGGGCGAGCGCGAAGGGGGAGAGCGAGGTGGCCGGAGACGGGCGTGAGAGAGGTGGAAATCCCGCGGCCTTCGTGTTCGTCCAGCGCCCAGGTCGGGTGCGCTTGCAGTAGGGGGTTACAAGCGTCCACGCGGGTGAGGGAAGCGAGCGGCCCCAAGAGAGCGCCTGTCCCGTCCTCGTCCCGCGCGGCCAACCTTCTCTAAGAAGGCCCTGGTCCTTCTTTTTATAGTCGTAAGGAGAGGATCCAGATGTACAATGGGGGTGTAGCAGAGCGCTACATGTCTAGCGGAGGGAGAGCTAGCGCCCTAAGTACATGCCAATGTGGCAGCCGGAGAGATCTTGGCACCCTGCAGGTGTGATGTCGTGGCTGTCGGAGGAGCAACGGAGCTTGGCGGAGGGACAGCTGTCGGAGCGGTCGAGTCTTTGTTGACGTCCCCCTGCTTCCGTAAGGGAGCTGAGAGCCGCCGTCGTCACAGGGCACGCGGGGCACCATCATTGCCTATCTGGCGGAGCTAGCCAGATGGGACACCGGTCTTGTTCTCTGCGGCCCGAGTCGGCTCGGGGTAGAGTGATGATGGCGCTCCCTGTTGACGTGGCGGGCCTGTGCCCTAGGTCGGGCGACGTGGGGGCTCCTCCGAAGCTGGGGTCGAGTCTGTCTTCCGTTGCCGAGGCCGAGCCCGAGCCCCTGGGCCGGGCGAGGCGGAGGTCGTTCGGCAGAGGCCAGGGCGGAGTCCGAGCCCTGGGGTCGGGCGAAGCGGAGTTCGTCGTCTTCCGGGTCTTAGCCCGAGTCCGAGCCCTGGGGTCGGGCGGAGCGGAGTTCGCCGTCTTCCGGGTCTTAGCCCGAGTCCGAGCCCTGGGGTCGGGCGGAGCGGAGTTCGCCGTCTTCCGGGTCTTAGCCCGAGTCCGAGCCCTGGGGTCGGGCGGAGCGGAGTTCCCCGTCTTCCGGGTCTTAGCCCGAGTCCGAGCCCTGGGGTCGGGCGGAGCGGAGTTTCCTATGGCGCCTTTGGCAGGGCCTGACTGCCTGTCAGTCTCACTCTGTCAAGTGACACTGCAGTCGGAGTGGCGCAGGCGGCGCTGTCCTTCTGTCAGACCGGTCAGTGGTGCGGCGAAGTGACGGCGGTCACTTCGGCTCTGCCGGGGGGCGTGCGTCAGGATAAAGGTGTCAGGCCACCTTTGCGTTAAATGCTCCTGCGACTCGGTCGGTCGGTGCGGCGATTTAGTCAGGGTTGCTTCTTAGCGAAGGCAAGGCCTCGGGCGAGCCGGAGATGTGTCCGCCGTTAAAGGGGGGCCTCGGGCGAGACGGAAGTCTCTCGGGGTCGGCTGCCCTTGTCCGAGGCTAGGCTCGGGCGAGGCGTGATCAAGTCGCTCGTATGGACTGATCCCTGACTTAATCGCACCCATCAGGCCTCTGCAGCTTTATGCTGATGGGGGTTACCAGCTGAGAATTAGGCGTCTTGAGGGTACCCCTAATTATGGTCCCCGACACTAATTAAGCCACTTAAGTAGAAAGGAAGAAAAGGGATAAAAGACCATGAAAAACATGAAATCATGGCTTAGGCCAATTATTAAAATTGGAATACACTAACTAAGCTACAATAAAGATTATAAAAGTTTGGCCAAAATAGTTGGTTAAAAACTCCAAGCAAGCCATTCAAGTGGAGGTTTAATGGGGAAATCTAAAATTCAGATTTCTGAATTTTCAGCCTCTAAACCAAAACCGAGCGCGTTCACCTTGATCTCTTTCTCAAAACTCTAAGCTCCCATTGACAAAAATGTGTCTAACTAACCCCTCTACCTCATACCTGAAGATGGCATTGGGACGCGTGCCCTGGACACGTTAAACCCTCGACGCCGTGCCCAGACGCCAGAGCGCGCATTAGCGCTCGCCCGCGCATGCCTCGAGCGCTTGTCAAAGCCTCCCCTCGGTCGTGCTCGCCCGCGCCTTTAAAACCACTCCCAGGCGCGCCTCACCTCACTCCGCGCTCACCCTTGCTGGCCAGACACCTCTCCCTTAGCTTCGGCGAGCTCTCCTCCGCCTGCCATCACTGCCCGAGCCTCGGCCACCGCGGCCAGCTCACTCCAGCCACGTCCAAGCCACGCCTGTCACTCGGTTAGCTTCGCCAGTGGCCCATGAAGCTTTCCAAGCCCTCGGACCCGACAGAACCTCACCGGAGACCCAGGATCGCCTTCGACGGACTTCGGTCGCCCGCGGCCGCGTGTAGACCGAGCAATCCGGTGAGCCATTCTCAAATCCTCGTGCGCACATCTTCCTTGATCTCCAGTTAAGCTCCCTGACCCATTCAATTGAACTGTATCGCCCTGGTTAGGCTGAATTCCTCGCCGACGACAAGCTCCCCCGCCTGCGCGCGTGGACCGACCTACTCCGACCACCATCGCCAACGATTCGTACCTCGACGTGATCGCTAGAGACCCCCGGACCTCGCCCGACCCCTTACCGGAGCAACCTCGCCGCCGGTAAGCCCCTCCGCCCTTTTCCTCCGCCGTGGTCACTATTCCATTAGGGGAAGGACTGCGGGTTCGATTTCGCAAAACCTTAGGGGGTTTTCTGCAGAGTCTTAGACTCAGATGAATAATGAACCAAGGACCTGTCTGTAACACATTTAGCCAAATCTAGACAAACCAATTTTACTGGATTCAGAATATTATGAATCGTCATATAAAAATAGTGAAATTTGTGCTTTCTGTTTTACATTTTATAGTTTGGAATTAATTAAGGAAACTGACCAAACCTTTTTAAAATAAAGAAAATTAGTTATACTTCTGTGCTGAACTTAAGAAAATTTGTAGAAGTATAAACCCCACTTAGACACTATTCAAAAATAGTAAGCACCCCAGTATTAAAGATTTAGACAAGGTTACTTATTAAAGGCCATTTTTGCCCAAAACTTAGGAAAATGAGAAAGACACTGGAAAATAATGAACAGTGGATGCAAATATTTTTCCTAGTCCACTTAAGGAATAAAGAACCTAGGAAAAATAAAGGAAACCCTAGTCCAGAACAAATTCATGGTGAAATGTTTTATTGGGCACTAATAATACTAGAAAGGCCACTACTAAAAATATAAGAACAATTTCAAAATTTGTAAGAAACATTCAGTAGACTTGTAACCACCAGGACACCACTCCAAAAATGATAGATACCCCAGCCCATCTTTTTAAGTGGGTTGAACAAATAAAACTTGATATTAAGCCATATTTCAATTAAATCATAAGCAAGCCAAAAAGTGTGCAACAGTGGGCAAATAAATTTTTACCAGATTATTAATGGAATAAACCACCAGAGAAAAATACAAAAACCTATTCAAAACTACAAAGTAATACCCCTTGCCCCTACTTCATGAGAAAGGTCATTTAATTCAAGAAATTCCTACCACCTTTCCCTTAATCAAAAGGTTACCAAATCTTAGAATGATTGCTCTTGCATAAAAAAGAAGATAGGAAAAATTGGAAATCTGTTGATTGATATTTTTCAAGTATAGTGGTAGTAGAAAGCACCCCTTTGGCTAGAAACTTTAGAAAATGATAGCAAAATAACTAATAACTATTAGTGGCTGAAAATTTGTACAAAACCATGTTATAACATCTAAATGCCAGCAAAAATAAGTCCTAGAGAATAACCCGCTGCTAAAAGGGAGTTGTAGTTCAAAACACCCCCTCTGCCCTAATATTTGATAATTTTGTACAGAGAGAACCCTTCACTTTTTGTACAAAGAATTATACACCAGTGAGAAGCCACTGTAATTTTTGCAGATTTTTTGGAAATTTATTAAGCTATCTTGTAGTTCAAACCCACCTTAAAAGCACAAGAAAAATAGAGAAGAATAGAGGAATTAGAAAGATTAATAAGTATTACCCCAACATGGCAGCTAAGAATATGGTTAAAAATATCCATAAGATATAAAGAAGAAAATCAGTAGAACACTAAAAATGGGTTAACCATTCAGTAATCAACTTGACCCTAGGTTGCTAAGTATACCACAAAAATCTCTAATAGTAAGAATAAGCCCTACCTTATTAAATTGATCATCCCCATCAAATCTTAATTGTTAAATTACATATCATGTCATGCATATATCTTACTCATTGCATTCATTAGATTGCAATCTCGTTGATGGAGAGTACATGAAAGGGAAATGTGCCTCTGGGCCATTTCAAGTATATTTTGGTGATTAAGTGTCCAACACATATTAAGTGGGTTATTTTATGCCAAATGATGAATGAAGTGCAAATCAACAAGAAGGTATGATTCTAGACTTAGTACATTGGTTTTTGTGTACTAATATATTTGTCTAAGTGCTAGAATCAGAGAAAAGAAAAGAAGAGAAGAACTTGGCTCGAAGCAGCCAAGACTCTGCTCAGTCTGGCACACCGGACTGTCCGGTGCGCCAGGCTGGCTTCCGGCGAACTGGATGCTCTCGGGAGTTTTTGGCGGCATACGGCTATAATTTACTGGACTGTCTGATGGCGCACCGGACTGTCCGGTGAGCCAACGGCCGCCAGCGCAACGGTCGGCCGCCAAATCCGCGGGCGACGAGTGGCCCGCTCCAACGGTCGGCAGGGGGCACCGGACTGTCCGGTGTGCACCGGACAGTGTCCGGTGTGCCAACCAGCCCGAAGTTCCAACGGTCGGCTGCGCCAGGAATGGAAGGAGATCCGCACCGGACATGCTACAGTGGTTGTCCGGTGCGCCACCCGACAGAAGGCAAGAATTGCCTTCCTTGTTGGGTTCCAACGGCTCCTAGCTGCCTTGGGGCTATAAAAGGGACCCCTAGGCACATAGAGGAGTCAACCAAGCATTCCTTGATCATTCCTAAGCACCAAGACTCCATTCTCGCGCATTCGATTCTTTGTGATAGTAACTTGAGACCCATTTGAGTAGAGAACTCCTCGAGTTGTATTGTGAGCTCAAGTTGTGGTTTGTGTGCGTGATTGTGCTCTTGTTTTGAGTCTTGTGTGTGTTGCTCTCCCCTCCCTTACTTCCGTGCTTCTTTGTGATCATTAATTGTAAGGGCGAGAGGCTCCAAGTTGTGGAGATTCCTCGCAAACGGGAGAAAGTATAAGAAAGGAAAACACCATGGTATTCAAGTTGATCATTGGATCACTAGAAAGGGGTTGAGTGCAACCCTCGTCCATTGGGACGCCACAACATGGAGTAGGCAAGTGTTATACTTGGCCGAACCACGGGATAAACCACCGTGTCTTTTGTGTTGTCTTTCTTTGTGACCATTGTGTTTCACAAAAGCTCGGTCCTTAGCCACTTGATCCTATTGCACTAACTCTTAACCAAGTTTTTGTGGCTACAAGTATTTGATTTTTACAGGATCACCTATTCACCCCCCTCTAGGTGCTCTCAATTGGTATCGGAGTCGTTCTCTTCACGAAAGGGACTAATCGCCCAAAGAGATGGATCCTAAGGGAAAGGGGATGGTGGTCAACGATAAGGAGAAGGAGTCCATCTTCAACGAGCCAAGAGACGATAAGCCCACTGACTCTGGCTCGAGTCACAAGAAGAAGGACAGGAAGAAGAAGAGGCGCATCAAGAATATTATCTACTACGACAGCGACAAGTCTTCTTCTTCCCCAAGAGATGATGACTACGACGAGAAAAAGAAACCGGTTAACTCAAACTTTTCATTTGATTATTCTCGTATTCCGTATAATTCCAATGCCCATTTGCTTTCTATTCCTCTTGGTAAACCTCCACACTTTGATGGAGAGGACTACACTTTTTGGAGTCACAAAATGCGTAGTCACCTTTTCTCTCTCCATCCTAGTATTTGGGAGGTAGTTGAGAATGGAATGCAATTTGATAGTACGGATAACCCTGTATTCATTAACGAACAAATTCATAAGAATGCACAAGCTACCACTATTTTGTTAGCATCATTGTGCAGGGATGAATACAACAAGGTGAGCGGCTTGGACAACGCCAAGCAAATATGGGACACCCTCAATATTTCACATGAGGGGAACAACGCCACCATGATCACCAAAATGGAGTTGGTGGAAGGCGAGCTAGGAAGGTTTGCCATGATTAGGAGAGAGGAGCCAACGCAAACGTACAACAGGCTCAAAACCCTGGTCAACAAGATCAGGAGCTATGGAAGCACGAGATGGACGGACCACGACGTCGTCTGACTTATGCTCAGGTCCTCATCTTGTGAACCTCATCCATGAAAATCTCAGGTACACAAAGATGACTCCCGAGGAGATTCTTGGGAAGTTTGTGAGCGGGCGGATGATGGTGAAGGAAGCGTGATACGTGGATGATGCTCTCAATGGCCCTCTACCTATCTACGAGCCTCAACCCGTTGCTCTCAAGGCAACAAGCAGCAGGGAGGCGCTACCAAGCAAGGTGGCACAAGTTGAGGCGACCGGGCTAAATGAAGATGAGATGGCTCTCATCATCAAGCGCTTCAAGACTGCATTGAAAGGATGCAAGGACTACCCCAACAAGAACAAAACAAGGGGAAAGCACTCCTGCTTCAAGTGTGGTAAGACTGGTCACTTTATTGATCAATGTCCCGATAATGAAAATGACCAGGGAGATGAAAGACATGGGAAGAAGGAGAATAAGAAGGCCTACAAGAAGGCGAAAGGCGAGGCGCATCTGGGCAAAGAATGGGATTCGGATTGCTCTTCTTCCGACTCCGACGACGAAGGACTCGCCGCCTCGGCCTTCAACAAGTCATCTCTCTTCCCCAACGAGCGCCACACTTGCCTCATGGCAAAGGAGAAAAAGGTAAGCGCTCGAGATACCCCTAAGTATACTACTTCAAGTGATGATGACTCTAGTGATGATGAAGTAGATTACACAAGTCTATTCAAAGGTTTAGATAGAACTAAAGTAGATAAAATCAATGAATTGATTGATGCTTTAAATGAGAAGAATAGACTTTTAGAAAAGCAAGAGGATATCTTATATGAAGAGCATGATAAGTTTGTAAATGTGCAAAAGTCTCTTGTTTTAGAGGTTAAAAGGAATGAAATGCTTTCTTCGGAATTATCTGCTTGTCATGAAACTGTGTCTAGCTTAAAGACTATTAATGATAATTTAAATGCTAAGCTAGAAGTAGTTAATTGTTGACACATATTTTGGCCGTATCAAAATAAATGGCCATGCGGGCCAAATAACTCCGATTAATATGACACATAAATTTTGATGCATATGAAATAAGTAAATATTCTAAAAAATAAATATACGAATATTTAAAGTGACTATTTGTTTATAATGATCTTCTGTTCTAAAAGTTTAATGCGTCAAGATATTAAAAATATGTACGGCCTCAAGTATATACCCATGTGAATATATGACTAAATAATCATGTATCAATAAATAGTCATGCATCAATAAATAGTCATGCATGCATTAATTAAAGATTCGTCTAAACAACTATAAAAAATATGAAATGAGCAAATGACCATTTGTCAATATAATTGTAAACAAAGCGAATACAAAATAATATTTAATGTAATCACAAGATAGTGTTTTATAATAATAATAAAACAGATTAGATAAATAATATGAAATAATGAAGAGAGAACATGCGTATTACTCTCATACAACCGTCATAGCCTCTAGCCATGAATAATTTTTTTTACGGATACGTGCAATAGTGGTGAATGGATTGGTCTCCCATCAATCAACTATGCATTCCCATCAATCAACTATGCATTTGCATGTACGCATGCATGCTGCTATATTCCATTCTCACACACATAGCTTTTGAGTGGACATAATTAAGTATTTCCTTAATCACATGATAAAAAAAGGGAGAAAGAGAAAGCTACTAGCTTGCAGCTTTTTGCATGCTTCTCCCGCATAGATGCAGCGCATGCAGCACGCGCGCACGTTCTTTGTCCCACGCACGTCTAGTAAAAAAGCCTGCCTCGCGCCAGATCTGGGACGACGTGCGCACGACTGCTACACGTCTCTGCATCCCGCGCACTCGCTCGTTTTTTTTCTCCGTCTATAAATGAAAGGTCACATCAACGCAGGAGCGCAGGGGATAGGACCGTGGTAACTGTTCTGCTCTAGGCTATCGCGCTCACCGTAGACGCCACTAGGCTGCCTCGCTCTCGCGTTTGCCTCGAGAAACAAAAGGCTGCTGGGGAAGTGCACCATCAAGCTGCTGAAGCCTCTCATCTAGGAATTGCTGGTTCGCCGAGCGTCATCGGCAAGAAAATTCTCCGTCAAACAGCTCTCTAGGGCATACCCTAAAGGGAAACTTGTTTCAGAAACCTCAAGGGCATACCCTTGAGGAAGATCACGTCGCCGGGTTATACACAATCTCAAGGGCATACCCTTGAGAGAGATCACACTACAAGGACATATACGTCGTTCTGGCCCGTCGGAAAGGTCTACTGCAAGGTAAGAAGAGCCCCCATGTCGCTATACTGTTCCTTGTCTTCTTTCTCATCATAGAAGAATTACGTTCTTCGACTTGTGTTATTGATATGAAATCAATAACAAGTGCTAAAGTCAACATCATGCCAAAAATAATTATACTCCAAATGTCTAAATTATCGCGGATATATGCGGTGAGCTGTACGGCTGAAATCGAAATTCTGTGTCAAGTGCTGTAAAAAAAATGGTTGCGCAATGCATACAGATATTCAGTTTGTGCCTAATTAGCATTTTGTGCAGAAAATTAACTACCTAGAGTCCACGTATTGCTGTCTATTTCTATGCATTATATCAACGTAAAATTATGCTAAAAAAGTTGCATCTTTTTTATCAAGGTGCGGAAACCAACAACGCACCCTATAGTAAAATACCGTAAACAATAGCTAATAAATAGATGCATGTGTTGTGCCCGTGCAAGTACATCTTGTAGATTATTCCAAAATAATACTATTTTTATGCATATCACATGCATGGTATTAAATTATGGTTAACTAGCATTATTTATTTAGAGGTTATTATCCCATCTATTCAAATCGAAGCAAACTATATACAATATTATGGTCGAGCTAAATAAAATTCAGGCTATACACGCACGCATATGTATTTATTGCCACTAATTGATTTATTAAATCCTAGCAAACATAAACAAGCAGAAGTATACATTTGCATATTGCCTTACCAGGTATACTCAAAGCGAAATAAATTGCGGAAACGCTGTTAGTTCATCGCTACCCTAATAAACAAATTGAACAAATAAAATCATACTCCAGTACATGCATGCCTATATACCAAATTATTTAAGACCACGTCAAAATTATACTGGTGTGTGTATCGTTTAATATAATCACGCATTCACGCCCTAACGTATAACGACCAAAGTATAATCCAAATATTATGCTTAATCAAATACTTAAGTGATAGTTAAAACTCAGCCAAACTAGAGAATTCTGTCATACGTATGAGCATCTTCGCCTTTTGTCCTGATCAATGGCTACCAGGATCAAATAAACAAATCAATGCCAGCCTCTAGTCAAGTCGGCCATATATCACATGGTAACATTTTTAAGAGGAATATTATTATGTAAGTAACGACGATGTTACTTAGCAAGTAAAAAAAACAAATGTCAT
Source organism: Zea mays (assembly GCF_902167145.1). NCBI lineage: Eukaryota > Viridiplantae > Streptophyta > Magnoliopsida > Poales > Poaceae > Zea > Zea mays. The sequence goes on along the minus strand of NC_050099.1, from coordinate 226,313,822 downwards.
TTTGATACACGGCGCTATATACATACATATATTGTGCCATCGTCACAGACACCTATTTAATAACTTATCTAGAGGGTAAATATGGTCATAATGTATTTACCTAAAAGAATATTCATGACTTCAAAATACCAAATAGGAAGCATTCCACCCTTATGAGATACTAGGGTACGTTCATTAATAAATAAAATTGGGCCAAGCTAGTATGTTGGTATAAGTTAATTGTGCTTAATAAATAAATCCCAATCGAGTATGTAAAATATTCGTCTAAAGAGATAATGGCAAATATGATTACACTTGTAAAATGTTTTGCATCACGTCCTAATCTAGACTATATGAGATAAACAAAAGGGTACCATTTTATATGTATGGTGCTTTTATATCTCGTAAATTATCCAAGAGATAGAATCAAATGATCAATTCAATGGTTGATGTTCCAGCCAAAATAAATAAATAAATTAATGTTGCTCATATGCCGTTCATCTATACCTAAATAAATTGGTATATTTATGCTAAATCTCAAGCCATGGCTGCCAACGCCAGTCGACCTGCTATACGCGTCATGGTTAAAATAACTAAAATGTGTTATAAATATTGGAACAAGCCTAGCAAATGAAAAATACATGCTTGGTTCATCAATTATCGTTCCGCCCAATTAATAAAAAAAACAGCAACTCTGTTAAGTATTTAAATTAAACTAAATAGGTTATATATGTAAGCCATGGTCAAATACTATGTCATGGCCATATATCTGGCTATTATAACTAACTACATACACCATGGACGCTACATCATATCTCGCTAAGCCTAAATAAAAGTAAATAAATGATTTGGCTTGGCTTAAATAAATCTCACACCATATGTCAAGTGGATTCATAAACATGCGTCTCAAAACATCTTCATTCGTGATCTTATATAATCCGATAAGATTATTAAATTTAATCCTCAAGGTAAACCATATAAATATACAACATAATGTTTCTTCCATTAAAGAAATAAACGTTGACCAAATAAATCTTCTTGGTCTAACATGCATATGAGTCATATTATATGATTCGGATGCCTACCGCTCAAATAACTAGATAAAGATTGTATGCTAAGTTATCAAGGCTCAACACCATGTCATAGCTTGAACAAATAACAAAATATTCATAAAAGTATGCATGAATTAAAATACATATATATTATAGTTCGACAGAGAATTGACCAAGCCAGCAATAAAGAGATATTTGTCAGCTCGTCAACAATGAGATCATGTCGTATCTGACATACGCATGCACCATCCATGACTACATGAGGCGAAGACTTTTTTTGTTTCTTTTGTAGTTTGTAATAGGCTAGCCATATGATGTAATTTTATTTTTCTTTTATGTATTCATGTTAGAACTCTTAATCAGGGGTTTTCTCTACGGAGATGTAATTAACATAATTTTTATGTAAATATAAGAATTATGGAAGTATGAGCCTGCAATACCTGTATTATTTACTTTATTATATCTAAATTAAAACTTGTCTCTGTTGACGTGGAGACGACGCTTTTTGCCGGCCGTTTTCCCGACATCAGATTCTGGCATGCCCGGTGGGACCTACTTTTCCCCTCATCTCCGAGTTCCAATATGATCACATAAAATAGCTTCGATATGCTATTATTTTCCAAATTTGTGGATTAAAATATTCCCCACATATATGTCAAAATGAAACTTATATATGATCTTCTAAATGAAGGTATGGCTGGACGCGTTCAAGACTTCATCACGCTCCGCATCGGTTCGCTTTGGCTGGATGTGCCACTGGGACCTCTCCATGCTAGCGATAGTGCTGGCTCCCTGCGTACCACAGCTGCATCACCAGCCATGATTGGGCTTGAGCAGGAGGTCAACTCCAAACCTCATGATGGTTTCATTCCAGTTGTGTCTAAAGCTGCAAAGCGAAGGGCAAGGAGGATGGCTGCGAGGTCAAGAGTGTCAGTCTCCCAAGAACACCCTAACAAGGTGCACAAGGTTGCGTCCTCCAGCTCAGGTCCTCCTGGTTTCTCCAAGCCGAAGGTCAATAAATCTATCGGCCACAAGACAGAAGCAAGGTTTCGTCAGACTACCCTTGGGGAGTGGCCTGTCTGCATCAAGAAGGTGCCTCCAACCAAGTTTGTACAGCCAAGGGCTTCCTCTACATCAACTCCAAAAGAGACAACTCCTACTTTGACACCTCCCAATATGCTGGGGGTGCGGTCATTCAAACTTGCTCCAAGCATACTTGGGGCACCACCAACAAAAACAGTGACAATAACAAATCCAATTAGTTCAAATGAAGAGGTGGTATTGGTAGTTCAACATCAACATCCACAACCCTGTAATAAGGGAAAGGCCGCCATGGTGGAAAAGGAGGTTCTTCAACCATCCATGGACAAAGGGAAAGAAGTGGTGATGGAATATAATACATCATCCTCTAAAAATGAGTCACATACTAGAACTCAGCTACGAGTTGAGGCTCCTGAGTTCATCCCATCTCCGGTCTATAATCCCGGTTTGGTTGAACATGGACGTGTGCTTAGGTGGCAAGGAATTGGTCTCACCAATGATGACATCAGGAAAGGTCATGTCGACCCAACTGCAACCCTTTCTGATCCCATATCATCAGAAATTATGGTTTCAAAACCTTCTGTCCAAGGTTCCATGTCACCGAAAAGGCATCGCCGCCACCGTCGAAATAATCGTCGTGCGCGAGCTAACCTCATTGTGGTCGACAGTGCTGCGTTGACAAATGCACATCGTTCATTCATTGTGGATATGATTTTAACTCAACACCAAGAAAGTTGTTGTAGAATTCAAGATGCGGCAAGACGAGCCATGCAGGCTTCCTTGGAAAGAACCATATGTCAAGATTTGAATAAGTTACTCCCAGGGGTATCAATGTCTGGAGATGATATTAATGGTGAGATCATGCGGCGTGCTGAAGCATTTGCACAATGGCCAGAGTATCAAGAGTGGGTAAAGAGAAACCCACAACGCAAGAAGTATGTCAAACAAGCTGTTAATGTGCGCGCTAGTCGTGCTGCCAACAAACGAAGAGAGTTGGCACTTCCAGCTGACTCTCTGGCTAGTAGGGTGGGATGTACTAGTAACTTGACATCCAACCATGCTCGCCCTATTCATGAAAGGTTGGTTGGACGGTCGAGAAGGTCAACATCATAACGCGCTCCCTTCTCAACTCAAAAGAGAACCTCTTCTAATTCATTCGAAGTCCTTTCTGCCATGCCGGTAGGGATTACTGAAAAGTATAGCGATGCTAGTCAGTCTTCCTCTGCTTCAGCTCATTTCAAAAGAAAGAAGCCTCGCAAGCAAATTCCTTCTGGTCATCGCCCGATAACTCGGAGTTTGTCAGGCTGTCGTTCAGATGATTCAAATGCTATAAGCAACGACGACTTGTGTTCCCCGCTAAATAATGAGGATGGGCCAAGCCGTGTGGAGCAAGTCCTTACAGCAAATGATGGCCACTCAGTTGAGCAGCAAATGGCCCAACTTATGGCTACTCTTCAACAAAAGGAAGATGAATTGGTTGCTCTTCGTGAACAAATGGCTCGTGAACAAGTGGCTAACCACAGCCATAATAATGACAGGGATGCCTCTACCAGCCATAACCAACAACGTTCTGAACCTGCACTCACTCTTGAGGCGATACAAAGAATGATTTCTGAGGGTGTGAGAGCACAATACATGCAAACACATTATTCCATGCGTCCAGGGTATGTGAAACCATATCCACCAGAAGTTGACATGGTACCCTTCCCAAACAACTATCGCCAACCACAGTTTAGTAAGTTCAATGGAACTGGATCTCCACATGAACATGTGGCTCATTTCTTAGCTGCTTGCCAAGACACCTCCCATAATGGCGCTCTCCTCCTCCGGCAATTCGTACAAACATTGTCAGGACCTGCTTTCACATGGTATAGTAAGTTGGCACCGGGCTCTATTAGAACATGGGAACAAATGCAAGATGCTTTCCTTGAGCGTTTCTATAGCACACAAAGGACAGTAGGGATCACTGAGTTGACCCAGACTCTACAAAGGGCCAATGAAAGGGCAGCTGATTTTATCAATAGATGGAGGAACTTAAGCCTTCATTGTCCTCAGCCCATTACTGAACCAGAAGCGGTACGAATGTGCATGAACAACTTGAGCCCTGACACGGCCATATATTTGCAAGGGGTGCGTCCAATCACCTTCGAAGAGTTAGCATCAAAGGCAACAGATATAGAGAACTATATGCAACATATCTCTAGGCAGGCAAGACCATATAATAAGCCTGTGATGGAAAGAAATGGACCACGGGATAAAGTTCCCAGTAAACCAAAACAGATGCAGGCCATGGAGGCTACAGTAGTCCCTCGAAAATTGCAAACTGGGGGAGTCATTGAAAGAAATCAACACAGAGGTGATGCATCAGCTCCTAGAAGGCCAACTTTGAGTGAGCAACAAAATCAAACATATTCCTTCCCTGTGGAAGAAGTAGATGATCTTTTCATAGGCTTAAGAGAGTTAGGCCTCATAGAACTCCCTAAGCCCAAAAGGCCAGAAGAGGCCTCTAAGTTCAAGGAACCGAATTTTTGCCACTATCATCTTATCTTGGGTCATACCCTTAAAGATTGCTTTGTGGTGAAAAACATCATACAGAAATTGATAGATGAAGGCACCATAAATGCTGACCTCCTCAAAAGTATGAAGAAAGGAAAGAAGGTGGCTACATCAAATGTCGCCACTTTTCAAAATGATTTGGTGAGTCATACAACTTTAAATATGTCACCAAACTATGATCAATACATGTATGATCAATTTATGATGATATCAAACCCTGAGAATGTGAATGTGACTATGCCAGGATATCCAAAACAGCAAGTTGAGTCCAAGCATGAAAGCAAGGCTCTCCGCCGGTGGATCCACACCCCAAGAGGTGGAACCTCCACGCCACAAAGATCAAGAAAGCGTCGACAGTAATTCTCAAGACGACTTGCTCTACGACGAGTGATGGAAAAGGGTGAAGGCCCGTGCATCTCCTTAAATGTAGAGAAGCACGAGCACAACCCAATGGAGGAGTATGACACTTTCGCCATCGGAGTATTTGAGGATGATGATGAACCACTTTACTTCCCCGAGGAAGAAGTGCCAGAAGTTGATGAAATACAGCTTAGATCAGGCCGCCAACTGCCTAGTTTGTCTCAGCCACGAAATCCCCAAAATGAGAATGTAACTCCGAGAAGTGTGACTGGCCATGTATCAAATGTGTCGGTCAAGTATGATGTAGTTGCACACTTGAAGAAAATACCAGCTATGCTTTCTGTGTATGATGCCTTGTGTCTTTCTCCCGATTTGCGTAAAGCATTTGTTACTGCATTATCCTTTCCAGAAGATTATAGAGCCGAAGTTTCCCAAGTGGAAGCAGAATTAGCTCAAACTCAAAACATGACTTTTGCTGATAAAGATTTGTTATTGGGGAACAAGAAACATAATAGACCCCTTCTCATGCTTGGTGAGATTGATGACTTAGTCATTAACCGTATCATGATTGATGGTGGTTCAGCTATTAATTTGTTACCTCTGCGTACTCTTAAAAGAATAGGGTACTCCGCTGGTGATCTAAGCCAGTCTAACGTAATTATTCATGGTTTTAACCAGTCTGGCCAGGAAGCATTGGGAATAATTTCCCTTGTGCTAAAGTTAGAAAAGCTTGTGACATATGTGAATTTCCATGTGATTGATGCGGCTACCTCGTACAATGCATTGATCGGTCGTCCATGGTTGCATGAAAATAAGGTTGTTCCATCTACTCTCCATCAATGTATTAAATACAAAGATACCTCGGGGGACATAGTGCGAATTTTTGCGGACAAAAAGCCATTCACAGTGGCAGAGACTTTCTATGCTGATGCCAAATTCTATTTTGAGCCAGTTGATAAGATCTCAAAACCGAAAACAATATCATCGTCAGTTCAAGACTTGCCTGATAGGGACACTGGGAAGTCTTCAGTAAATCAAAAGAGATATCAATACATACCAAGCGACCAAAGAAGAAAAGGAGATCCAATATTTCGTGTTATAAATAAAGCACGCAATTATAAAGGTACCACGTTCCCAACACCTTTACCTCCTTTGGTACAATATAGAATAAATCAAGCGAAAATTGAGAAACACGATAAAAATAAGGTGGTTGCACAAGTCACATTACTGGATAGGGATGATGAAACTTTACCTATCGCCTTATATGATAATAGAGTGCTTTATATGATGCAACAGATGGACTATGATACATCTACTGGCCCTTCACTATGCGATGGCCGAGGGCAGCTTGCGCCATTTGAAAAGATGATGTCCCAAACTCAGCTTGATGCATTACATGAAGATCAAGCCTTAAAGGAAACAAAATATGGGCTTGGTTATGAGGTTCATATGACCTCTATCGAGCCAATTGACGCTACAACAGCATCTCCCCAAATGGAAGATGGAAACCAGCCAACTATTGATGAGTTGGAGGAAATTAATATTGGTACACCTGATGACCCTCGACCAATCTTTATTAGCGAACATTTGTCTATAAAGAGTAAGAAAGAGTATCATAAATTTCTTTCTGCTAACAGGGATGTGTTCGCTTGGTCATATGAAGAAATGCCAGGTTTGGACCCAATGGTTGCGGTTCATAAATTGGCTGTAAATAAGGACACTTGTCCTATCAAGCAAGGGCAAAGAAGATATCGACCGGAGCTCCTTCCACAAATTGAAGCTGAAGTTGATAAACTCATAGCTGCAAATTTCATTAGGGAAGTAAAATACCCTAAGTGGGTTTCTAGCATTGTGCCTGTGCAAAAGAAAAATGTGCAGATTCGTATATGTGTAGATTTTAGAGATTTGAATAAAGCGTGCCCAAAAGATGATTTTCCGATTCCAATTTCTGAGATCCTCATAGATGCCACCATGGGATATGAAATATTTTCTTTCATGGATGGTTTCTCAGGATATAACCAAATAAAAATGGCCCCAGAGGATGAGGAGTTAACGGCATTTCGAACACCCAAAGGCATATACTGTTATAAGGTGATGCCATTTGGATTGAAAAATGCGGGCGCTACATATCAAAGAGCCATGACTATCGTCCTCGAAGGTTTATTATATGATATCGTTGAGTGCTATATAGATGATATAGTCGTAAAATCTAAGCATGAGCAAGAGCATCTAGAACATTTAGCAATAGTATTTAAACGACTTAGGCAACATAAGTTGAAAATGAACCCCATGAAGTGCGCTTTTGGAGTTGCGTCGGGCAAATTCCTTGGCTTCATAGTCACAAAGCGTGGCATTGAGATTGACCCAGCCAAAATAAAGGCAATCGTAAATATGCCACAACCTAGAAATTTGCATGAATTAAAAAGCCTCCAAGGTCACTTGGCTTATATTAGGAGATTTATCTCAAATTTATCCGGGAGATGCAAACCTTTTTCCCGCCTGATGAAAAAAGGGGTCCCATTTCAATGGGACCAAGCATGTCAAAATGCGTTCGAGGATATTAAACAATATTTAACAAATCCTCCTGTCCTGTGTGCCCCAATCAAAGGGAAACCATTGATCTTATACACAGCGGCCATGCCTACCTCATTAGGTGCCCTTTTAGCACAAAACAATGACACAGGGAAGGAAGTATCCCTGTACTATCTCAGTCGCACCCTACTGGGGGCAGAGTGTAATTATCCTGACATAGAAAAAATATGTTTAGCACTTGTATTTGCTGCACAAAAGCTTCGCCATTATATGTTAGAACATACGGTACAACTTGTTTCGAGAGCAGACCCGCTCAGATATATTTTAAGCAAAATGACATTATCGGGTAGGTTAGCTAAGTGGGCGATGTTACTCTCACAATTTGACATTGTGTTTGTGCCTCAGAAGGCCATTAAAGGACAAGGATTGGCCAATTTCTTAGCTGCACACCCTATCCCTGATGATTTTCCCATTGACGATGATTTGCCTGATGAAGAGGTTTTTGCCATTGAGATACCTGATCATATATGGCAGATGTATTTCGATGGCGCAAGTCGAAAATCTGGCGCAGGTGCTGGGGTCGTCTTTGTGACGCCTGATGATGGAATCATTCCATACTCCTTCACATTAACCTCAGCGGTTTCGAATAATGCCGCCGAATATGAGGCTCTCATCATTGGCCTCGAAATAGCCCTTAGTATGGGTATAAGCACACTCCATGTCTACGGAGATTCTCAATTAATAGTTAATCAATTATTGGGAGTATATACTATGAAAAAACAAGGTCTTATACCATATTTTAGAAAAGCAAAAACGCTTATATCCATGTTTGCCGATTTAAAAGTTCAGCATGTTGTACGGAATAAAAATGAAAAGACAGATGCACTAGCCAGTCTAGTTGCTAGCATGTCACTAAATCCACATGACACAATGGATGTACATGTGGAGGAACGTAGAGTCCTTCCTATATTGGAAGAGGAAGAAGACATATCATCCATCTTTGCAACAAATATAGAAACTTGTGAGATTGAGATGGGGGATTGGCGAACGCCATTCCTCGAATATTTACTCCATGGATACTTGCCCCTCAATTCAAATGAGAGGTCTAGGCTTAGGAAAAGATCAATTAACTACACCTGCATAAATGATACGCTTTATCGGCGTTCAAGTGATGGCATGCTACTTCGTTGCCTTGCTGGAGATGAAGTGATAGAGGCCTTAAAAGAAGTCCATGCTGGAGTGTGCGGAGCGCATCAATCTGGACCTAAACTACATTATCAACTTAAACATTTAGGCTATTATTGGCCTACCATGTTCGATGATTGCATGAAATTCGCGAAAAAATGCCATGAGTGTCAAATACATGGCAACTTTATACACCAACCACATGAACCATTACATCCCACTAACATGTCCTGGCCATTTGAAATGTGGGGGATGGATGTAGTTGGACCGATTCACCCACCATCATCTAAAGGACATAGATTTATTTTAGCCTCTACTGACTATTTCTCCAAATGGGCAGAAGCTGTGGCATTAAAAGAGGTAAAAGCTGAAAATGTAGAAAATTTCATAAGAACTAATCTCATATATCGATTTGGTGTGCCAAATAGAATGATATCTGATAATGGGTCAAATTTTAGGAGTAAACAAATCGAGAGGATGTGTGCCAAATTTAAAATCAAGCATAGTTTCTCTACTGGATATAACCCGTCCGCTAATGGTCAAGCGGAAGCATTTAATAAAGTGTTATGCAAATTGCTTAAAAAGATGGTCTCACATAATAAGAGGCACTGGCATGAAAAGCTACTAGAGTCGTTGTGGGCGTATAGAGTGACGACGCGAACGGCAACAGGGATGACCCCCTACTCCCTTGTATATGGGGGAGAAGCTGTCCTACCATTAGAAGTACAAATCGCTTCTTTACGAGTTGCCATTCAAGAAAAACTCACAGAAGAGGAAGCGACAAAATTGCGCTTAAAAGAATTAGACAACTTGGAGGAAAAGCGGCTTCATGCATTGCAAAACTTGGAGGCATACCAAGCTAGGATGTCTCGAGCTTTTGATAAGCGATTAAAAAGAAGATCATTTAAACAGGGGGACCTGGTGCTAGCAGTTATCCGCCCCATGAATATTACTCATCGAATAAAAGGAAAATTTGAGCCTAAATGGGAAGGCCCGTATGTAGTAAAGGATGTTTATTCAAGTGGTGCATATCGAATTATTTCTGCCGACAGCGAATATTGCCCTCCGCCAATAAATGGAAAATTCTTAAAACACTACTATGCTTGAAAATATTATTATTATTATATGCTCCATCACTCATGAGCTTAAACTGTTAGTGAGAAATAAATAATAAAAATAAATCCATCATATGCTCCAACGCTTCATGAGCCTAAACTGTAAGCAATAAAAACAAAAAAGTACACATGCTCCATCGCTCATGAGCTTAAACTGTAAGCAATAAAAAAAAACATGCTCCAATTTTTTTTATGAGCTTAAAAATCACATAGTTCATCGATAAAATTCAGATATGATGGAGCTCACTGAGCCTAGATTACGAGTGACTAAATATATATAAATTCTATTGTTGTGAGCAGAATAAATAAACAAATAAATGGATATATTACATTACCATACGAACGCCAAATACACACACAAAAGGACACGCCACAGAGTATATTAAAAAAAAGATGCCACTTTTATTTTAAAAAAATATATATAATAAAAGGTCTAACACGTTCATGATTAAATGAAAAAAACAAACAAATGTTTGATAATACCAAAGAGAAATAACATTCATAGATCGTCCCAAACAGTTGGGACCCTAGTTATTGCTAGATCGACAGCTATTTAAATCAATAAGAAGTTGCTCAGCCCGCTGATTCAGTTCTGTTGTTTCCTTCTGAAAAACATCAATAGCCTTCTTGCTCGCGTCTGCAATTGCATCACACAAGTCCTGCTCCAATTTCCTCACCTCCAAATCTGAAGTAGAACGCATTTCTTCAAGTCACGCTCTCTTTTGCTCTACCTCCATTAAAACTTGATTAAGTTTCTCAATTGTCGTCATGGTTTCTGCCCGCTGCTTTTCAGCAGAGGCAAATTCCTCATCAACAGTGCGAAGAGCTTCCCTTTGAACGTCAAGCGCCTGCTTGATTTCAATAGTGCTTTCTTCGTCTTGTTTTTTTGCCACTTCAAAGTTAGAATACGTCCTCTACAGCTGTTCGGAAATGGTAATTAATTTGTCCAGCATAGCTTTAATTCTTGCAATGCTAGCAAATTGTTCCGTAAGACAAGACGAAGCGAGGCGCAGACTGGAGCAACGAACAGGATCTCTCAAAGTATGGGCATTTAGCCCATCAAGAACATTTGCCAACGCTTGCCTGGCTGTCTTGAGGAAAAGATCTTCTAGTGTTGCAACGGTGTCCATGCTAGGGTGTATCTCAACAGGAGAAATTATATTCAAAGGTTGGTTTTCGAACAATTGATCGCAACCTAAAATAGAACAACAAAGGATATTGTTAGTGTAAGGAAAAATGGACCCCGGGCCATTTGGCTAAATGAGTTTTGGTGTTTGATGATTAACACAACCTGTGAACTAATGTGTTTGCTAGTGTTTATGTTTATAGTTCACAGGATGCGAAGAGGATTGGACTAAGACACTGAGGATGCAACACCTCAAATGAAGACATAAAAAGAGCTTAGAAGTCCTAATTCACCCCCCCTCTTAGGCGTCACCCGTTTCCTACAAGTGGTATCAGAGGCCGGTTTGGCTCATTTGAAACGCTTTAGCTTCACCGCTAAAAGAGCCGACGCTTTTTGGAGGAAGGGATGGATACCCATAGGCCACCACACTTCGACGGCACTAACTTCCCATATTATAGTGCTAGAATGGCTTGTTACCTAGAGGCCGTTTATCTAGGTGTTTGGAGAGTCACTCGTGACGGGATGAAACCCCTCAAGAATCCCGAGAAACCCACCACGAGTGAGGAAAAAGAAATTAATTTAAATGCTAGAGCCAAAAATTGCTTGTATGAATCTCTTAGCATGGATATTTTTAATCAAGTATTTACCTTAAAAACTGCTAATGAGATTTGGCTAAAATTGCATGAGCTCCATGACGGCACATCCAATGTCCGTGAGCAAAAACATTGCCTTGTCTTAAATGAGTATAATTCTTTTGCTATGAAAGATGATGAGCTTGTTAGAGACATGTATTCTCGTTTGAATCTAATTATCAATGAGCTCAATTCGATTGGCATTAATAAGCTAGGTGATGCGGACATTGTGAGGAAGATTATCTCCCTGCTACCACAACAAAGATATGGGAGCATCATCACCATCCTTCACAACATGGAGGACTTGAGCAACATGACCCCGACCATTGTGATTGGGAAAATCGCGGCTTTTGAGATGTCGCGAAAAATGAGTCGGGGAGAGGAGCCAACATCCTCAAGACCATATGCTTTTGCATGTGATGATAGGAAGGGCAAAAAGAAGGCTCCCACTCCAAGTTCCTCAAGCGAAGAAGAGGAAGAAGAAGAAAGTGATGATGATGAAGATAATCGGCCATGCACATCATCCTCCGAGGACGAAGAAACAATCTGACGCGTCGGAAAGGTAATGAGGATGATCCGCAAGATTAATCTAATGGGTGTGCCCCTGCAGGTCGAGGATCTTCTCTTTAACATTGACAGGAAAAAGCAAAGGAAGAGAGGATGCTTCGCATGTGGGGAGAAGGGCCACTTCAGGGACAACTGTCCAAATATGGCCAAACCCAAAAAGGAGAGGAGCAAAGGCAAGGCGCTAACAAGTGTTAGAACTTGGGATGATTCTTCAAGTGAAGATGAACCTCCAAGGACGCGTAGCCACCGGTCCTCATCACGCTCATCACGGTCATCACACAAATGCCTTATGGCAAGAGGTAACCAAAGCATTCCATCCTCTAGTGATGAAAGTAGTAGTGATGATGAAGGTGAGGGAAAGCCCTCTGTAGATGAGCTTGCGGAAGCCGTAGAATTTTTCCAGGATGTTTGCACTAAGCAAAAAGCTCAACTTAAAACTTTGAAAAATAAGTTGATTAGCTCCCAAAATGATTATAAAGGTTTGCTAGAAAAATTTGAAACTTTTGCAAACTTAAATAGTGAGCTGTCAGCTAAAATTGAGCTATTAGAATCTAGTGCTCCATCCACTGCTACCGATGATAGCCTTATTAAAAAGAATGATGTTGGGGACTTGTTCTCAAATGCTATGAATTAAGAACAAGGCAACATAAAGTGTTAAATGTTAATGTCCTTCGTCCATGAAACATTATTCCCTTGAGGATAATGGGCCTTGGACGAAGGTTAATGAGAGTATAATTACGAAGCTTGAGTCTTCGTAATAAAATTTCAATAGATATTGTAAGACAACATAAAATAAAAAGGTATAAAAGGGATAAATAAATCATGAACGAATTATATTATATTTACTTAATATATTGAATCATTGAATACAATAATACCTCTGCCTTGGCAAAGGTTGGATTCCAGAAGATGCGATTACAATCACCAGAATGCGTGAACAGTAAAGGAATACTGTTCACTATTTATAGGCACAGGACGCAGCCTGTGAGGAATTACAAGTATGTCCCTTATAAAAGCTTACAACATTGACTCAGACCTTTATGGACTAAAAGGTCATTCTATCTTTAAGTCGGTTTGTAATACCGAAGCTTCACGAAGAGGGACCTTTGGCCATCTTATACAAACAGCTTCAGCCGAAAACCACTTCTTCCTATAAGACCTTCGGCGACGAAGCATAGACCCAACAGTAGCCCCTTTCGCGGTGCTAGATCGTTTTTCGTAACGAGCTTGATCCGTGAAAAAAGTCTCTTAAGCTTCGGAGCGCCGAAGGTCTAAAAAACACCTTCCCTGAGCTCGTTGTCGAGAAACGATTCAATTTCCCAGTGTGTAGCGGCCCCACCTTGCAGAGTTACTGTTCGGTCTCTGCGGTCCACCACGCAGCGAGTGCGAGCGGGTGTCCGCCTGGTGTAAAAATCCTGGCGCTTCGCCTTCTTACCTGCAGCACTATATAAACAGACGAGTAGGTGTGAAGTTACTACAGCATTCATTGCTATTTGCACTGTTTTGCTGCCAAAATTTTTAACCGTCGCCGAAGCTTGTCTGTCGGAATCGAACGAAGCTCCAGTTTGAAGCCTGCTTCGGAGGAAGAAAGTATTAAAGTTCCACAAGTTCATAATTAAATGGCCAGAGTTCGTTCTACCGCCAGGGTTGAGCGTGAGGGGGACGAAACTGAAGCTTCGGAGACTGTCCCCATCTCCGAAGCCATGCAACGATCCGGGCTAGTGACTTCGGAAAAGATTCCTAGTGATGATGTAGAACAAGCAATCGCTGAAGCAGAGGAAGAAGATATTGAGGAAACTGATCCCGAAGATGATTATCGCATTGCCATGCCAAGCAAACCCAGCCACTTGGACTTCGGGAAATCTACTGTTTCGAAGGCTGATTTGTCCAAGATGGTAAAATCGGGTTTTTTTACTGAAAACCAGAAGAAGCTATTACGCTTCGGGGGAGAAGAGACTACCCCAAAGCCGGAGAAGGATGAAATTGTTATTTTCAAAAGCTTTCTAAAGGCTGGATTAAGATTCCCCCTACATGGGATTATTGCAGAGGTGCTGAAGAGGTTCGGTATCTATTTTCACCAACTGACCCCTAACGCTATCGTTAGGCTTATTGTTTATATCTGGGCACTCCGAAGCCAAGCAGTGGAACCATTTGCGGACAGCTTTTGCCGGGTTCACGAGTTGCATTATCAAACGAAGGCTAGAAAGGATGGATTGCACGACAATTTTGGTTGCTATAACTTCGCCTATCGGAAAACTACAAAGTTTCCTGTAATTAGCTACCGAAGCAAGTGGGCAGCAGGCTGGAAATCAGAGTGGTTCTATGTCAAGGTTGATGATGACAAGGAAAAGCTTGTGCAAAGTCCACTCGAACTAATCTTCGGAGAAACCCGACCTCGCTGCAACATGACACCCGAAGGTCCAACACAACAAGCAATGAATGAATTCAGAATTATTGCAGAGCATATCAGCACAAGGGACCTGGTTCAGGAGTTTTTGGCTTTCAAAGTTTTTCCCAGTTTGAAAGAATGGGAAATGCCGAAGCTACAGGGGGGAAAAGAAAGAAGGTGAACTTGTACGTTTACCTTACTATTTCAAGTTTAAAAAGTACTTTAAAACACCTTGCCGAGAGTGGCTAGATACAATTGAAGTAATGTGCAATGAAATACTTGGCAATTATTCCAAAAAAGAAGATCAATTGATGACCGCAGCCTTCGGCACCCGTCCGAAGCGAAGGCTAAATCGAGTGTTGGACGCCTTGGATTTTGAATACCCTGACTATGAAAATCTGAACAAAGGTGCCGGAGGCCAGAAAAGGAAAAGAATAACCGAAGCCTCAAACGAAGATGAAAAAGAGACACCAAAAAAGAAAATTCCAAAGAAAAGGAAAGCGTCTTCTCCGAAACGAAAAATATCCGACGAAGAAAAATCCCCTGCATCACCCTCTGCCACTGATGTGGAGGCAATTCTGAAGGTAATGACTGAATACTTACCTGCAAAGCTAAGTCCACTGGGGCCTCGACTGACAAAGTTTTTTCAGAAGGACAAGGAGCCCGAAAAAATGAAGAAAACAATCAAAGCAAAGAAACAAAGAATTATTACTGTGACAGAGGTAATTGACAAGACACCGCCAAGAGCTGCAGCTCAAAAAACACCAGCGTCTGCGGAAGGGACAGATGTTGAAATTACACCTTCGGAGGTCGCGGCTGCCGAAGCTGCCTCAGCTGAAGATTTGAACCTGGAGAGCACAATCGAAAATATTGACAGGATACTGCTAGATATGGCTGCAGAAGAAGCTACCACCGCCACCGAAGAGGCCGTGACCGCAGCGTCGGGGAAAGGGAAGGAAATTGCTGATGAAGCTTCAGAAGACGAAGCTTTCATGTTCCAAAATTTAGTTGGAGAAAAACTGTCAAAAGCTGAAAGAGAAGAGCTTAGAGAATATGCAAAATCCTGCGGATACAAACCTGGAGCACTCCTCTTCGGAGGCATTGATGATGAAAAATTAGATTGCATTCGAGATCAAACTGGGGCCAAAGTTATCGGTACTCTGTCAAAGAGTATCGGTTTTCCGAAGCTAGAAACAGACATCAGCCGCTACCGACGACAACATATCGTTGGTAGTTTATTTTATTCCAATTTCAAGGTGAACTACTTTTCCCTTAACTTTTATTGTTTCTAATAATGAAAACATATCTGACGAAGGTTGTTTTCGTGCAGAGTATGCTATTGAGCAAAGCCTTGAAAATGCAGCAAGATTTTGAAGACAAGAAGCACGAAGTTATAATTGAAAATTTGGAAAGCAGAATAAAGGAGCAATCAGATGCTATTGAGAAAAAGAACTTTGAGCTCCAGGCAACCGAAGGTTCATTGGCGGAAGCTGAAGCAAAAATAACAGAACTGAACACGAAGCTTCTCCGCCAGTCTGAACAGTTCGAACGAGAAAAGCTAGAGCTTAATGCAAAACTTGAAGCCGAAGCTCAACAAAATTCAGATTTGAGAAAACTATTGACAAGCCTTCAAGAAAAATGTCTGGAATTTAGCAACAAATGCATTCAACGATTAAGAAAAATTTTCCACTCAGTTGGAGCCAGCAGTGAAAAATTCACCCCCTCAGCTGAAGATCTACCGAAGACCTTCGAACATATTGAGGGTGAGATTGACGAGCTCGACGAAGTCATAGCTGGGCATGGTGACTTCTGTGCCTGGGTGGCTTCTCGAGGCACTGCTGCAGCTTTCCTGAAAGCTGGCTGCGATCATGGAAAGATTGTCAATAGGCCAAATTTCACTTTATCACCATCAATCCTGGATGACATCCCTGATCTCGCCCGAAGTATCTCTAATAGATTTGTAAAAATGATATGGACAAAAGGTGGGCGAGAAAAGGCTGGAGACGAAGCTCGTAGCCACCTCGAACCAGTAAGAAACCATATCTTGTGCTTACCTTTTCCTGCAAGCTCGATTTTGACTTACAACGACCTTATTCACGTAGGATGACGAAGCCGAAGCCGATGATTAAAAACTGACGCCGAAGCTGAAGCTCCTTGGAGATTAAATAGTAGACTAGACAGCACTTGAGGAACTTTTGAGATAACTTTTGTGGATGTAACTAAAACTTGTCTTTAATGAATTCTGTTCATACCTTGTGATATATCCTTACCCTTCCATTGATGTATGAGAAGTGCTTTGATGTGAACGAAATTTTCCTTTTTTGAGCCGAAGGCGAAAAAACACCTTCCCTTCTTTTCGTACGCAGCGAAGCATAGAAAACAACATTTCCCTTTTTTCCGAAGCTTTCCTTTTTGTACACGAAGCTCTTTCTTCCTCTTCTTTTTTTTCCTTTTTGCCAAAGCAAGCATTTATGCCATGATGATGATTATCCTACATATGCCTAGATGAATGTTTATGAATGCAAATGCTATGATGTAATGTGACGTGCAAATGAATGTCCAAACGCGTATCCGAAGCCATACTCATAGCCACAATCACACCTCAGCTCTGCATTCCCTTAGGAACGACTTTGGAGCTTCTTCGCCTTTACTTTTGGCGGAATCAGCGTTGACTTTTCGCTGTAAGCTCTGCATTCCCTTAGGAACGACTTTGGAGCTTCTTCGCCTTTACTTTTGGCGGAATCAGCGTTGACTTTTCGCTGTAAGCTCTGCATTCCCTTAGGAACGACTTTGGAGCTTCTTCGCCTTTACTTTTCGGCACTCGATGGTGCGTTCTCAGCTTTTACATTTACATTCCTTGGGGGATTTTGCTCTTATAGAACTAAAAAAGGAAATTACATGTGATGGCCCCATTAAAAACCTTTCTCCCCCTTCGGAAAGGAAAAGGGTGCCATGAAAGAAAAAATAAAAAATATGAAAAGTTACATCGAGTTATACATAATATCGCCGAAGCTCATCCGCATTCCAAGATCTAGGAATGTCGTTGCCGTCCATATCCTTCAATCTGTATGAACCGGGTCTTGACGAAGATGCTACTAAGAAAGGTCCATCCCATTTCAACTGCAATTTGCCCACTGTTTCTGGGTTGGCCACTCTCCGAAGCACCAAGTGTCCTGGCTCAATATTCTTTAGCCGAACCTTTCTATCTCGCCATTTAATTGTTTCGGCTTGATATTTATTGTTGTTCTCCACGGCTTGCAGCCTGATCCCTTCTAAAGCATCTTTTTCCACAGAATAAGCAGCTTCGGAACCTGATTCTGTCGAAGCTACTACCCTTATTGATCCGGTTTTAGCTTCCTCCGGAGTTATTGCTTCGTCACCGAATAATAACTTGAATGGAGTAAAGCCTGTAGACCTTGATGTTGTTGTATTGTGGCTCCACACCACTTTGGTTAACTGATCTGGCCACCTTCCCCTGGGTTGATTGAAGATTAACTTCATTATTCCTGTCATTATAATGCCATTGGCTCTTTCAACGAGTCCATTTGACTCCGGATGTCTGACTGATGCAAAATGGATCTTCGTACCAATTTGATCACAGAAATCCCTAAAAGCTTCGGAATCAAACTGTGTTCCATTATCCACAGTAATAGCCTTTGGTACCCCGAAACGACAAACAATATTTTGCCAGAAAAACTTTTGGACGGTGGCCGAAGTTATTGTGGCTAAAGGCTTTGCCTCAATCCATTTAGAAAAATACTCCACCGCCACTACAACATATCTTAGGTTCCCTTGGGCCGGTGGTAACGGACCTAACAAGTCAAGGCCCCACCTTTGCAATGGCCAAATAGGTTGTATGAGCTGTGTTAAGGACGAAGGTTGTTTTTGATCTCGTGCACATTTCTGACAACCTTCGCACTTTTGGACTAATTCCGCTGCATCCGAAGCTGCTTTCGGCCAATAAAATCCTTGGCGGAAAATTTTTCCAAGTAACGGCCTAGATCCAATGTGAGATCCACACAGGCCTGCATGTATTTCTTTCATCAACTCTATACCTTCGGTTCTGGATAAACACTTGAGTAGCGGAGCACAAACTCCATGCTTGTACAACTCCCCTTCTATCATGACATATGGACGAGCTCTTGCCTCTATCCTCCTGTTATAAGCTTCGTCATCTGAAAGGAATTTTCCCTGAAGGTAAGAGATGATCTCAGTTCTCCAATCTTCGCTATAAACAGGAGATATATTGAGGACTGCTCTTTCAAGAAGTTCCACCGAAGGTGCTTTTATTGTTTCGAAGAACACATCCGAAGGTAAGGGCAGCCCCTGTGCTGCTGACTTAGCTAGCAAATCAGCATGCTCATTTTGTCCTCGAGGGATATTTTTGACAGAAAATCCTTCGAAGGAAGCTTCAACTCTTCGAACCATATCCAGATATTTTTCAAGCTTCGGATCCTTAGCCTTGCAACTCTTGTCAATATGACCCGAAACAACCTGGGAATCAGTTTTGAGTATAGCCCTTCTGATTCCCATTGCTTTTAGCTTCCGAAGACCTAGAAGCAAGGCTTCGTACTCGGCAATGTTATTTGTGCAACTAAAATCAAGTTTTGCCGCATAACAAGTTTTGACTTTGGAAGGTGAAACCAACACAGCAGCCGCTCCTGCTCCGAAGGTTCCCCAAGATCCATCACAAAACACTGTCCATGCTTCGGCGTCTTTATTTGTTTCTTCCTCCTGAGCCCCTGGCGTCCAGTCAACAATGAAGTCTGCCAACGTCTGGGACTGAATCGAAGATCTATGAACATATTCAATACAAAATTCAATGAGCTCTACAGCCCATTTTCCAATCCTTCCAGTAGCTTCTCGGTTCCTCATAATATCCTTCAGAGGTTGTGAAGAAGGAACAATTATGTTGTAAGCTTGAAAATAGTGTCGAAGCTTCCTGGAGGCCATCAAGACAGCATACAGTACCTTCTCCAACTCTGTATAATTTTTCTTTGATAAACTAAGAACCTCGGATACAAAATATATTGGGGCCTGCCTCTTGGCTTGACCATCAAGCTTCTCCTGGACAAGCGCTGCACTTACCGCTGAGTGCGAAGCTGCCACATATAATAACAAAGGAGCCCCTGGCGTCGGTGGAGTTAATGTTGTTAGATCTATCAAATACTGTTTCAGCTCTTCAAAAGCCTTCTGCTGGATTGGTCCCCATTGAAAGACTTCGGCTGACTTCAGTACTTCGAAGAATGGTAAGTTTCTCTCTGCTGATCTGGATATAAATCTATTGAGAGATGCCAACCTTCCTGTCAATCTTTGAGCCCCCTTCTTTGTAGTTGGTGGCTCCATCCGAAGTATAGCTTCAATTTTACTTGGATTAGCTTCAATTCCCTTTGTTGAAACCAAGCATCCAAGAAATTTTCCCTTCTTTACTCCGAAGACGCATTTTTCTGGATTCAGCTTTAAACCAGCTTGTCTGAAACTGGCGAAGGTCTCCTGCAGATCAGCAATATGATTCTCCTGTTTCGTGCTTTTTACAATGATGTCATCAACATAAGTTAGCACATTTCTGCCTATCTGAGACTGGAGAACCTTCGCAGTCATTCTGCTGAAACTTCCTCCAGCGTTTTTGAGCCCCTCAGGCATCCGAAGATAGCAATATGTGCCACTTGGAGTTATGAAGCTAGTCTTCGGCTCATCTTCCTTCTTCATCCAGATTTGGTGATAGCCTGAGTAACAGTCTAGCAGACTCATGAGCTCGGAAGAAGCTGCTGCATCTACTAAAGAGTCTATCCTTGGCAATGGGAATTCGTCCTTCGGACAAGCCTTGTTGAGGTCTGTAAAATTGATACACATTCGCCACTTGCCATTGGCCTTTTTTACCATAACAGTGTTAGCTAGCCATTCTGGGTACTTTACTTCTCTGATGACTCCTGCACTGAGGAGTCTTTTGACTTCGTTACGAGCACCTTCGGCCTTATCATCTGACATTTTCCGAAGCCTCTGCTTTCTGGCTCTGAAGGATGGGTCAACATTGAGCGAGTGTTCAATAACATCCCTATTTACTCCGCAGAGATCATTAGCTGACCATGCAAAAACATCTTTGTTGTTGAACAAAAACCTTATCAAGGTTTTCTCCTGCTCTTCGGATAATTGAGAGCCTAACAGCACCTTCTGCTCTGCTATGTCCTCACATAAGAGCATAGGCTTCGGCTGATCTGCTGAAGCTGCTTTCTCCCTTCTGAATTTGTACTGTTCACAAGCTTCAGCTCCATCTATGTTATGGATTGCTTTTGAGTCAGTCCAATTGCCCTCGGCCCTTCTGGCAGCTTCCTGACTTCCATGTATAGCGATGGGTCCTTGATCCGAAGGTATCTTCATGCAAAGATAGGCAGGATGAAGAATTGCTTCGAAAGCATTGAGGGTGCCACGACCAATAATTGCATTGTAAGGGTATTCCATGTCAACAATGTCAAACACAACTTGCTCAGTTCTAGTGTTGTTGATGAACCCGAAGGTCACTGACATGGTGATCTTGCCCAATGCTACAATCTGTCTCCCTCCGAAGCCACAGAGAGGATGTGTAGCGTCATGAATCTTATCTTCTGGCTCTTGCATTTGTCTGAAGGCCTTAGCAAATATGATATCAGCTGCACTGCCTGTGTCAACCAAGACATTGTGGACCAGAAATCCTTTGATAACACAAGAGATAACCATGGCATCGTTGTGTGGGTAATCCTTGAGCTGAAGGTCCTCTTGGGAGAAGGTAATAGGAATGTGAGACCATCTTGACTTGATGAAGGGTCCTTGCACCCCAACATGTTGTACCCTTCTCTGTGCTTCCTTCTTTTGTTTCTTGTTAGCTGGCTCTGAGGACGAACCACCTGTGATCGGGAGCACCAGCTTCGGGTCTGAAGCAGCTCCAGCTTGATCATTGAACGAAGCCATCAGCTCAAAAAGTGGAAGTGAATTCACCGGAGGTGGGCGCCAATGTTGGGGACTTGTTCTCAAATGCTATGAATTAAGAACAAGGCAACATAAAGTGTTAAATGTTAATGTCCTTCGTCCATGAAACATTATTCCCTTGAGGATAATGGGCCTTGGACGAAGGTTAATGAGAGTATAATTACGAAGCTTGAGTCTTCGTAATAAAATTTCAATAGATATTGTAAGACAACATAAAATAAAAAGGTATAAAAGGGATAAATAAATCATGAACGAATTATATTATATTTACTTAATATATTGAATCATTGAATACAATAATACCTCTGCCTTGGCAAAGGTTGGATTCCAGAAGATGCGATTACAATCACCAGAATGCGTGAACAGTAAAGGAATACTGTTCACTATTTATAGGCACAGGACGCAGCCTGTGAGGAATTACAAGTATGTCCCTTATAAAAGCTTACAACATTGACTCAGACCTTTATGGACTAAAAGGTCATTCTATCTTTAAGTCGGTTTGTAATACCGAAGCTTCACGAAGAGGGACCTTCGGCCATCTTATACAAACAGCTTCAGCCGAAAACCACTTCTTCCTATAAGACCTTCGGCGACGAAGCATAGACCCAACAAATGAAAAACTTAAGGCTAAGTTAGCTAGCTCCCAAGAAGCTATTGAAAATTTGCTAGAGAAAATGAAAATTCTTAGCATACACAATAATGAGCTAACTACTAAGCTAGAAAACATTGGTAGCACCCCAGCAACATCTTTAGTTGAAATACCTGAAATAATTAAGAAAGATGCTTCTACTTCCTGCTTTGATTTAATTGATGATTCTAACTCCTGCAACCAAGTCGTTGTTGAGAATATTGTTGTAGAGAAATGTTCGGATGAGGTTGCAAAGGAAAATGAACAATTAAAGCAAGAAGTGGCTCGCCTTGGAAAGGCTTTGTATGACAAGAAAGGCAAAGCCAAACAAATCCGACCTCCACAGGATAACACCACTGCAGGAGTGAACAAGCCTGTAGAGGGAGAAACTGTGATTTGTAGGCTATGCCACATGGAAGGCCACAAGTCTTTCCAATGCAAGGTGATGACCGGGGATAATCAAAGGCAAAAGCTCCAGCAAAAGCCATCAAGCAAAATCTCCAGCACCTACATCAAAAAGGTGAACAAAAAGGATGCTACACCATATTTGATCAAGAAGAAAAAGAATGGAAAGGTGATAGCAATCAAGGCCAACAAGCAAGGCAACAAAGGAAAGGGGGCCAAACGCATCTGGGTGCCAAAGGAAATAATTTCAACCATGAAAAGCACCAAGAAGGTTTGGATCCCAAAAGGGAAGTGAGTGGACCGAAGGTCTGCAGGAAATTTGGAGACTTGGCAAAGTTGGGATGTATATCATGGGATACATCATATTGGATCAAGTTTATTGCCAAGTGGGTTAGTGAAAATTTTGGACCCAAATTTCCCACCCATGACTAAGGTAACTAGATTTATTGTATCTCTTGTTTTTAGATATGCGTATCTATTTACCTTGTATCTAGTTTACCTTTCTTGCCTAGTATTACATTTGTTATTTACATTTGTTTTAAATTATGCATACTAGGTGAATCATATGGTAGGATTGCTTGTTTTAAATTCATACACTTAAGCAAACCTACATGGCTTAAAATATTTATTTAAGCACGACACATAGCTTCTATATCACTCCATAGTAAATGATGCATCAATTGAAAATTTTGATTTCTACAAGTTGTATCATTTAACTTATATGTGCCAAAGTTCGGATTATAGATAATTTGCCCCTCTTGATATCAAATCAAAGTGCATGTCTCCAACAAGTATTCAAAACTTGTATGCACATCTTCAGGGGGAGGTTACTCTATAATCTAATACTTTGAGACTAACACCTTTTCAAGTCTATTTCATGTGATAGTCTCATTGTAAGGAAAATGAGGTCCCCGGAGAAAGACAACAATCTTCCACTGCAAAATCTCCAAGAACTCTCAAGTCTCTCAAGCTCGCCATTGAATTTCAATCGGTATCTTTTGAGACTACATCTAGTATCATTTACATGTCTTCTCCAATATTTGATTAGACTATATTTCATATCATATACTTCCATGTTTCTAAAAATGCATAAGTGGTTAACTCATATTCTGTTACCTATGCATAAGGGAAGTTAGTCTTTTCAAATCATGTCTTGTACCTCTAATTTTCACATGCTTTTTCCTAAGATCTCTATCAGGGGGAGCTTTTCTTCATCTCTAAAGGGGGAGAAAACTCTTTCTAAAGGAGAATACTCATTTAGGGGGAGTAATCTTTTGAGGACAAGCTTTTATTTACTCCCTACATGCTTTTAATGTCTTCCTTTTCGGTGGTTGATGCCAAAGGGGGAGAAGTTTAGGGACCAAAGCAATGAAAACTATATCAAACAGCAAACACCACAAACTTAAAATTTTATATCTACAAATGGTATTTCAAGTGGTTTTGGTTGTTTGGTCCTAAAATAGGAAGTAAGTGAATTATGGAGTTAGGGGAGGCTTAAGTCCATAATATCACTAAGTGGGGATAAAACATGCATCCTAGCAAGTAGATTGCATATTTTCATTCAAATGTTTGTTATATTTGCTTGCTTTGGTTGTGTTGTCATCAATCACCAAAAAGGGGGAGATTGTAAGGAAAAATGGACCCCGGGCCATTTGGCTAAATGAGTTTTGGTGTTTGATGATTAACACAACCTGTGAACTAATGTGTTTGCTAGTGTTTATGTTTATAGTTCACAGGATGCGAAGAGGATTGGACTAAGACACTGAGGATGCAACACCTCAAATGAAGACATAAAAAGAGCTTAGAAGTCCTAATTCACCCCCCCCTCTTAGGCGTCACCCGTTTCCTACAGTTAGTACTAATAATAATAATACTAATAATAATAAATATGACGATGATGATGATGATGATGATGATGATGATGAAGTATTGATGTATTTATAAAATAATACCATCAAGAAAAGAATCAATGTCACTAAAGTTAACAGCAGAGGGTAGGGCGCAGGGGAAGCTTGAATAATCCTCAGCTAACTCTGTTGTGTCGACACAAGAATCAATAAAAGGTGAAGTTGGTGGCTCTCGTCTTGTCAAGCAAAAATTGGTCACATCATCATCACCATCTCCTACTTGTGCAACGTCACAAGTTGGTGGCTCTCGTCTTGTCAAGCAGAAATTGGTCACATCATCATCACCATCTCCTACTTGTGCAACGTCAGAAGACGATGGAACAAAATCCTCGTTTCCGGTAATAGTTGGGTAAGGAGTAAGTGTAGCTGTGCCGGTGTCACCACCAACAGGCCGAGAAAAATCGAGTTTTCTTTTGGTTAAAGATTCTTCACTGTCACATAAAAGAGTGTCTTCAGATAGTCTCCGCTTTCTGTTGTCTTCAGGCTGCATGTAAACCTGATCATCCATGGAGTCTTTCTGTGATGTATTATCGGTCGATACGTGTTGCAAAGAAGAACCCTCCATAAGATTTATCTCAGAGTGCTAAAAAAGGGAGAGTTGGGTACATAGTAAAATAAAATTCATGAACAGTGATATGTATGTATGCTGTCAGGAATATAAAGTAAAGAATAGAAGGTAAATCGTACATTGTCTGGTAGAGTTGAAGTGTTGGCCCTTGTGCGTAAGAAATCATGTAATATTTTTTTCCAAGGACTAATTATCACCTTCTCGCTAGCCTTGATAAATGCAATATACTTAGTATGCTGCTCCTCACACACTTCTCGTATCACCACAAAATCAGATGGAGAAAGACGACGAGGAATAATCTTGCATGCTGCTAATCTTTTTCTATCATTATAATGTACACGACCACGCGCACAACCACTACGCAAGTTCGTCAATACCGAGATAAAAGGCTCTGAAAATTTTCTATACCAATTTATCCAATATATTGTACAGTTGCCAATACGAGTTTCATTAGGGAGACAACTGAAATCCTGATTTATTGGGCGTAGAAGATGTGCCCAGTAAGAGTAAGCGACCCCAAAATCATCTTCTGTATACACGCTCTTCAGTACAAGATATGGGACGATCTAATCAAGTCTAAACTGTCGAGCTACACGATCTGGATGGTACGGCTCAGCAATGCATATGTTATCACGCCTAAAAGGAAGCAAGCCACGTCGAATGCATAAACAAAATATTTTGTTGATCCAAGACGAAGGTGGTGTGCGTAGATGGTTGGCAGAATTGGGTTTGTATGGGTGCCAAAGGATGTTAGAATCTTTACGCAGAAAATCAGAAGCACTTTCAGGATTGAAATATTTAGAAGTTCGAAATAACATGTTCCCTAGCATAGGTTTCCTGGTAGGATGGTCATAATAAGGAATGCGTGGCTTCGTCACTTTGTTAACAAAAGCGTGTTTTAGGTAAACTCCCATCCATCCAATGAGATAATGAACAGGCCAAGGTCTTTTCATATAAGAAGGGCCAACCGGGTCTGTACTAATTAACCTCAGGGAGTAATATAAGGAACACAAAGCTGGTTGTGCCAAGGCAAAACGTCGCCCCAAAGCTATCCATGAAGCCATCACCAATACCCCACGACGAATTTGTGGTCCCCCTCCGATAATAGCAAAGCCGCAAAGCCATATCGCTATGAAAGCTGCTTTGTAAATAAGCGAAAGTTCCATATCATCAGAGTGTGAAAGTCCCCTTGGTCCGTTATGAAAACAGTCGCACCATTCTTGTAGTGATACTTCTCCCCCCACTTGTAATTCATCCCAAACCTCCAAAAGTTGTGATAAGCACTTGGGATATAGTAGCATGGATGGTTCACGCTCATGATGTGAAGGGACATACTCCTCATAAAATTCCCCATCCACTGGTAAACCCATAATATAATGCAAATCTAAGAGTGTTACAGTACGCTCGCCATCGTGGAATAAAAAAGTGTTTGAATCTGGATTCCATCTTTCCAGCAAAGATTTCAGTAGCGAAGGTGAGATAGAATATTGTCCTAATAAAGAACAATAAATGGCCCCATAGATAAAATCCATACCTTCTCCATCTCCTCTTAAATTAAAAGAATGTTTTGCAAGAATTATTGTACCCCATTCCACATAACCAGAAGGAATATGATTATGCTCAATATCATAATTCTCCCATCCTAAACCGTGCGATATCATTCTGTTCCCCAAAGTGAATGCTTGCTCAGGCTGTTTCGAGGGCGCATATGGATAAAAACAAATTCCAGAAATGGTTGGCTGAGATCTCCATCCACGAGTACTATTATCCAGTTCTCCAATTTTTAGTTCACGATTTATTATCACTGGGTTGGCTGCATCACTATTTCTTGGAGCATAAATTTGACTTTGTGCCACGTAAGAAAGTGGTTTCTTCCCAAGTATTATATGTGACATATTTTCTGTCATCTACAGCAAAAAAAAGTTATGTGGGAAAGTATATGCGATAAAAAAATCATATAATTATCCATGTCAAAAATAATTTTTTTAAGAACCTTACATGTCTCATATTTACCCACATGTAATAATAAAAAAGGGAATCCGTTCACACGATGGGACACATCGAAATAAAAGAAGAGAAAGCAATGATGACATTGACCGGGAATCCGTTCATACGATGGGACAAATCTAAATAAAAGAAGAGAAAGCAATGATGACATTGACCGGGAATCCGTTCATACGATGGGACAAATCTAAATAAAAGAAGAGAAAGCAATGATGACATTGACCGCAAATTTCAAGCGGATGTTCTTCAAAACCCCTTAATAACTTGCTAGTATAATAACTCCATACAAGAATCTAATGTTGTAGTAAAATCTGGTGCTTGATTGTCCAATAAAAAAAGTGAGATCAAAATACCTTTCGTGTAGCCAACTCTCTGCTGAGAACCCTTGCACCGAAGAAATGCTAATTGATTCTCAAACGATGACTGAATCAACCAAAAAAATAGTGAGATGTTTCGGTAAAGAGAAGAAGGGAATAGAAATATTAATATCGAAAGAAGGTGTACCTTGATATTAAGCCGTCACAACGCCCATCTCCTATATTATAGTTGTGTGAGCATAACGGCAAAACAAGGGATATATTATAATGAATCAAGGTCTTGTTCAAGCCGTACTAGGGTACAGCTAGATTATAGGGGTACCGGTCCTATATTATAGTTGGATAAGATATAATTTATAAACTGACATTTGGATCCCCAGATCCATAAAATCCATATCCTCCCGAATCCTATGCCTAGTAAAAAAACGCCTAGGAAAATAACAGATTCTCGAGAAGTGTGGTCGTGTTTCAGGAAGTTCTAACTAAATAAGTATGTGAAGACGATAAAAATGATTGTGTACGTTGTCGTGATATACCATATTGCGTACACTTATACATACAAAATCATATTATAAAAGAATGTATACCTTCGAGTGGATAAGTATCACGCCAGAATAAATCATAGTCCCTTAAAATATATAATAATTGTGTAATTACTTAAGTTTCGAGATCCGGATCCGTTAATATATATATATATATATACATATATATATATATATATATATATATATATATATATTTCTTTCGCATCCGGACCTCGAGGGGGAAACTGTTGACACATATTTTGGCCGTATCAAAATAAATGGCCATGTGGGCCAAATAACTCCGATTAATATGACACATAAATTTTGATGCATATGAAATAAGTAAATATTCTAAAAAATAAATATACGAATATTTAAAGTGACTATTTGTTTATAATGATCTTCTGTTCTAAAAGTTTAATGCGTCAAGATATTAAAAATATGTACGGCCTCAAGTATATACCCATGTGAATATATGACTAAATAATCATGTATCAATAAATAGTCATGCATCAATAAATAGTCATGCATGCATTAATTAAAGATTCGTCTAAACAACTATAAAAAATATGAAATGAGCAAATGACCATTTGTCAATATAATTGTAAACAAAGCGAATACAAAATAATATTTAATGTAATCACAAGATAGTGTTTTATAATAATAATAAAACAGATTAGATAAATAATATGAAATAATGAAGAGAGAACATGCGTATTACTCTCATACAATCGTCATAGCCTCTAGCCATGAATAAATTTTTTTTACGGATACGTGCAATAGTGGTGAATGGATTGGTCTCCCATCAATCAACTATGCATTCCCATCAATCAACTATGCATTTGCATGTATGCATGCATGCTGCTATATTCCATTCTCACACACATAGCTTTTGAGTGGACATAATTAAGTATTTCCTTAATCACATGATAAAAAAAGGGAGAAAGAGAAAGCTACTAGCTTGCAGCTTTTTGCATGCTTCTCCCGCATAGATGCAGCGCATGCAGCACGCGCGCACGTTCTTTGTCCCACGCACGTCTAGTAAAAAAGCCTGCCTCGCGCCAGATCTGGGACGACGTGCGCACGACTGCTACACATCTCTGCATCCCGCGCACTCGCTCGTTTTTTTTTTCTCCGTCTATAAATGAAAGGTCACATCAACGCAGGAGCGCAGGGGATAGGACCGTGGTAACTGTTCTGCTCTAGGCTATCGCGCTCACCGTAGACGCCGCTAGGCTGCCTCGCTCTCGCGTTTGCCTCGAGAAACAAAAGGCTGCTGGGGAAGTGCACCATCAAGCTGCTGAAGCCTCTCATCTAGGAATTGCTGCTTCGCCGGGCGTCATCGGCAAGAAAATTCTCCGTCAAACAGCTCTCTAGGGCATACCCTAAAGGGAAAATTGTTTCAGAAACCTCAAGGGCATACCCTTGAGGAAGATCACGTCGCCGGGTTATACACAATCTCAAGGGCATACCCTTGAGAGAGATCACACTACAAGGACATATACGCCGTTCTGGCCCGTCGGAAAGGTCTACTGCAAGGTAAGAAGAGCCCCCATGTCGCTATATTGTTCCTTGTCTTCTTTCTCATCATAGAAGAATTACGTTCTTCGACTCGTGTTATTGATATGAAATCAATAACAAGTGCTAAAGTCAACATCATGCCAAAAATAATTATACTCCAAATGTCTAAATTATCGCGGATATATGCGGTGAGCTGTACGGCTGAAATCGAAATTCTGTGTCAAGTGCTGTAAAAAAATGGTTGCGCAATGCATACAGATATTCAGTTTGTGCCTAATTAGCATTTTGTGCAGAAAATTAACTACCTAGAGTCCACGTATTGCTGTCTATTTCTATGCATTATATCAACGTAAAATTATGCTAAAAAAGTTGCATCTTTTTTTATTAAGGTGCGGAAACCAACAACGCACCCTATAGTAAAATACCGTAAACAATAGCTAATAAATAGATGCATGTGTTGTGCCCGTGCAAGTACATCTTGTAGATTATTCCAAAATAATACTATTTTTATGCATATCACATGCATGGTATTAAATTATGGTTAACTAGCATTATTTATTTAGAGGTTATTATCCCATCTATTCAAATCGAAGTAAACTATATACAATATTATGGTCGAGCTAAATAAAATTCAGGCTATACACGCACGCATATGTATTTATTGCCACTAATTGATTTATTAAATCCTAGCAAACATAAACAAGCAGAAGTATACATTTGCATATTGCCTTACCAGGTATACTCAAAGCAAAATAAATTGCGGAAACGCTGTTAGTTCATCGCTACCCTAATAAACAAATTGAACAAATAAAATCATACTCCAGTACATGCATGCCTATATACCAAATTATTTAAGACCACGTCAAAATTATACTGGTGTGTGTATCGTTTAATATAATCACGCATTCACGCCCTAACGTATAACGACCAAAGTATAATCCAAATATTATGCTTAATCAAATACTTAAGTGATAGTTAAAACTCAGCCAAACTAGAGAATTCTGTCATACGTATGAGCATCTTCGCCTTTTGTCCTGATCAATGGCTACCAGGATCAAATAAACAAATCAATGCCAGCCTCTAGTCAAGTCGGCCATATATCACATGGTAACATTTTTAAGAGGAATATTATTATGTAAGTAACGACGATGTTACTTAGCAAGTAAAAAAACAAATGTCATTTTGATACACGGCGCTATATACATACATATATTGTGCCATCGTCACAGACACCTATTTAATAACTTATCTAGAGGGTAAATATGGTCATAATGTATTTACCTAAAAGAATATTCATGACTTCAAAATACCAAATAGGAAGCATTCCACCCTTATGAGATACTAGGGTACGTTCATTAATAAATAAAATTGGGCCAAGCTAGTATCTTGGTATAAGTTAATTGTGCTTAATAAATAAATCCCAATCGAGTATGTAAAATATTCGTCTAAAGAGATAATGGCAAATATGATTACACTTGTAAAATGTTTTGCATCACATCCTAATCTAGACTATATGAGATAAACAAAAGGGTACCATTTTATATGTATGGTGCTTTTATATCTCGTAAATTATCCAAGAGATAGAATCAAATGATCAATTCAATGGTTGATGTTCCAGCCAAAATAAATAAATAAATTAATGTTGCTCATATGCCGTTCATCTATACCTAAATAAATTGGTATATTTATGCTAAATCTCAAGCCATGGCTACCAACGCCAGTCGACCTGCTATACGCGTCATGGTTAAAATAACTAAAATGTGTTATAAATATTGGAACAAGCCTAGCAAATAAAAAATGCATGCTTGGTTCATCAATTATCGTTACGCCCAATTAATAAAAAAAACAGCAACTCTGTTAAGTATTTAAATTAAACTAAATAGGTTATATATGTAAGCCATGGTCAAATACTATGTCATGGCCATATATCTGGCTATTATAACTAACTACATACACCATGGACGCTACATCATATCTCGCTAAGCCTAAATAAAAGTAAATAAATGATTTGGCTTGGCTTAAATAAATCTCACACCATATGTCAAGTGGATTCATAAACATGTGTCTCAAAACATCTTCATTCGTGATCTTATATAATCCGATAAGATTATTAAATTTAATCCTCAAGGTAAACCATATAAATATACAACATAATGTTTCTTCCATTAAAGAAATAAACGTTGACCAAATAAATCTTCTTGGTCTAACATGCATATGAGTCATATTATATGATTCGGATGCCTACCGCTCAAATAACTAGATAAAGATTGTATGCTAAGTTATCAAGGCTCAACGCCATGTCATAGCTTGAACAAATAACAAAATATTCATAAAAGTATGCATGAATTAAAATACATATATATTATAGTTCGACAGAGAATTGACCAAGCCAGCAATAAAGAGATATTTGTCAGCTCGTCAACAATGAGATCATGTCGTATCTGACATACGCATGCACCATCCACGACTACATGAGGCGAAGACTTTTTTTATTTCTTTTGTAGTTTGTAATAGGCTAGCCATATGGTGTAATTTTATTTTTCTTTTATGTATTCATGTTGGAACTCTTAATCAGGGGTTTTCTCTACGGAGATGTAATTAACATAATTTTTATGTAAATATAAGAATTATGGAAGTATGAGCCTGCAATACCTGTATTATTTACTTTATTATATCTAAATTAAAACTTGTCTCTGTTGACGTGGAGACGACGCTTTTTGCCGGCCGTTTTCCCGACATCATTAATAAATCTAGTTCTTGTGTAGAGCATGTTGTCATTTGTAATAGGTGTAAGGATTTTGATGTTGATGCATGTGTTGAGCACCTCACTTCTATTACAAAACTAAATAGTGAAGTGGCAAGTCTTAATGCCCAATTTAAGACTTGCAAAAGTGACTTTGAAAAGTTAAAATTTGCTAGGGATGCATACACGGTTGGTAGACACCCCTCAATTAAGGATGGACTTGGCTTTCGAAAGGAAGCCAAGAACTTAACAAGTCAAAGGGCTCCCATTCCCAACAAGGAGAAAGGGAAGGCCCCTATGGCTAGTAGTAGTCAAAAGAATCATGCTTTCATGTACAATGATAGAAAATATTCTAGAAATTTTCACTATGATAGGAGTTATAATGCTTTTGACTCATATGCCATGATTGCCTCCAGTTCTAATTTTAATGGTAGGCCTAGGAGAAATTTTGTGTCTCATGCTCCTAGGAAAGTGTGTAATAAACCTACCATTGTCTTTCATGCTTGCAACACTAAGTATGTACTTTCATGTAAAAATGAAAAAGTGGTTGCTAGATAGATGGGGTTCAAATGCAAGGGAGACAAGACTTGCATTTGGGTCCCAAAGGATGTTGTAACTAACCTTGTAGGACCCAACAAGAGTTGGGTACCTAAGACCCAAGCCTAATTTGCCTTGCAGGTTTATGCATCCGGGGGCTCAAGCTGGATTATCGACAGCGGATGCACAAACCACATTACGGGGGAGAAGAAGATGTTCACCTCCTACATCAAGAGCAAAGATTCCCAAGATTCGATCATCTTTGGAGATGGGAACCAAGGCAAGGTTAAAGGTCTAGGAAAGATAGCTATTTCATCCGAGCATTCCATATCTAATGTGTTCTTAGTTGAATCGCTCGGATACAACTTATTGTCCGTTAGGTAACTATGTAATATGGGTTATAATTGTCTGTTTACCAATATAGATGTGTCTGTCTTTAGAAGGAGTGATGGTTCATTAGCTTTTAAGGGTGTACTAGACGACAAACTCTATTTAGTTGATTTTTCGAAAGAGGAGGCCGATCTAGATGCATGCTTAATTGCTAAGACAAGCATGGGCTGGATGTGGCATCACCGTCTAGCACATGTTGGGATGAAGAACCTTTATAAACTTCTAAAGGGAGAACATGTGTTAGGTCTAACCAATGTATCTTTCGAAAAAGATAGACCTTGTGCAGCGTGTCAGGCAGGAAAACAAGTGGGAAGCACCCATCACAACAAAAATGTGATGACAACATCAAGACCACTGGAGCTACTACATATGGACCTCTTCGGACCTGTCGCCTACCTTAGCATCGGGGGAAGTAAGTATGGTCTTGTTATTGTTGATGATTTTTCCCGCTTCACTTGGGTATTCTTTCTGCAGGATAAATCAGAAATCCAAGGGACCCTAAAGCGCTTTCTAAGGAGAGCTCAAAATGAATTTGAGCTCAAGGTGAAAAAGATAAGAAGCGACAACGGGTCCGAGTTCAAGAACTTACAAATGGAGGAGTACCTTGAGGAGGAAGGAATCAAGCACGAGTTCTCCGCTCCCTACACATCACAGCAAAATGGTGTGGTAGAGAGGAAGAACAGGACGCTTATAGACATGGCTAGGATGATGCTTGGAGAATTCAAGACGCCTGAGCGGTTTTGGTCGGAAGCTGTGAACACAGCTTGCCACGCCATAAACCGGGTCTACCTTCATCACCTCCTCAAGAAGACCTCGTATGAACTTCTGACTGGTAACAAACCCAACGTGTCATACTTTTGTGTATTTGGGAGTAAATGTTATATTCTAGTGAAGAAAGGTAGAAATTCTAAATTTGCTCCCAAAGCTGTAGAAGGGTTTTCGCTAGGTTATGACTCAAATACAAAGGCATATAGAGTCTTCAACAAATCATCGGGTTTGGTTGAAGTCTCTAGCGACGTTGTATTTGATGAAACTAATGGCTCTCCAAGAGAGCAAGTTGATCTTGATGATGTAGATGAAGATGATGTTCCAACGGACGCAATTCGCACCATGGCGATTGGAGATGTGCGACCACAGAAACAACAAGAGCGAGATCAACCTTCTTCCTCAACAATGGTGCATCCTCCAACTCAAGAAGATGAACAGGTTCATCAAGAAGAGGCATGTGATCAAGGGGGAGCACAAGATGATCAAGTTATGGAGGAAGAGGCACCATGGGCCCCTCTAACTCAAATCCAAGCGATGATTCAAAGGAATCATCCCGTCGACCAGACTCTAGGTGATATAAGCAAGGGAGTAACTACTCGCTCAAGACTAGCTAACTTTTGTGAGTATTACTCGTTTGTCTCTTCTATTGAGCCTTTCAGGGTAGAAGAGGCCTTGCAAGATCCGGATTGGGTGTTGGACATGTAGGAAGAGCTCAACAACTTCAAGAGGAATGAAGTGTGGAGCCTAGTGCCACGTCCCAAGCAAAACATTGTGGGAACCAAGTGGGTGTTCCGCAACAAGCAAGACGAGCACGGAGTGGTGACAAGGAACAAGGCTCGACTTGTGGCAAAAGGTTATGCCCAAGTCGCAGGTTTGGATTTTGAGGAGACTTTTGCTATTGTGGCTAGGCTAGAGTCTATTCACATTTTGTTAGCCTATGCCGCTCGCCATTCTTTCAAGTTGTTTCAAATGGACGTGAAGAGCGCTTTCCTCAACGGGCCAATTAAGGAGGAGGTGTACGTGGAGCAACCCCTGGCTTTGAGGATGAACGGTACCCCGACCATGTGTAAGCTCTCTAAGGCGCTCTATGGACTTAAGCAAGCCCCAAGAGCATGGTATGAATGCCTTAGAGATTTCCTAATTGCTAATGCTTTCAAGGTTGGGAAAGCTGATCCAACTCTTTTCACTAAGACTTGTGATGGTGACCTATTTGTGTGCCAAATTTATGTTGATAACATAATATTTGGTTCTACTAATCAAAAGTCTTGTGAGGAGTTTAGCAGGGTGATGACACAGAAATTTGAGATGTCGATGATGGGCGAGTTGAACTACTTCCTTGGGTTCCAAGTGAAGCAACTCAAGGACGGCACCTTCATCTCCCAAATGAAGTACACGCAAGACTTGCTCAAGAGGTTCGAGATGAAGGACGCCAAGCCCACGAAGACACCAATGGGAACCGACAGACATGTCGACCTCAACAAAGGAGGTAAGTCCGTTGATCAAAAGGCATACCGGTCTATGATAGGATCCTTGCTTTATTTATGTGCTAGTAGACCGGATATTATGCTAAGCGTATGCATGTGTGCTAGATTTCAATCCGATCCAAGGGAGTGTCACCAAGTGGCCGTTAAGCGAATTCTTAGATATTTAGTTGCTACGCCTTGCTTCGGGATCTGGTATCCAAAGGGGTCAACCTTTGACTTGATTGGATACTCAGACTCCGATTATGCTGGATGCAAGGTTGATAGGAAGAGTACATCAGGGACGTGCCAATTCCTAGGAAGGTCCCTAGTGTCTTAGAGTTCAAAGAAACAAACTTCTATTGCCCTATCCACCGTTGAGGCCGAGTACGTTGCC
Source organism: Zea mays (assembly GCF_902167145.1). Classification (NCBI taxonomy): domain Eukaryota; kingdom Viridiplantae; phylum Streptophyta; class Magnoliopsida; order Poales; family Poaceae; genus Zea; species Zea mays. Next base: position 226,278,156 of record NC_050099.1, on the reverse strand, counting down.
GCAGGACAGTGTTGTGCGCAACTACTTTGGATGAGGCAAACCCTCCAGGACTTTGGCTACAATCTGAGCAAAGTCCCACTCCTATGTGATAATGAGAGTGCAATCCGCATGGCGGATAATCCTGTTGAACACAGCTGCACTAAGCACATAGACATCCGACATCACTTTTTGAGAGACCACCAGCAAAAGGGAGATATCGAAGTGTTTTATGTTAGCACCGAGAACCAGCTAGCCGATATCTTTACCAAGCCTTTAGATGAGAAGACCTTTTGCAGGCTGCGTAGTGAGCTAAATGTCTTAGATTCGCGTAACTTGGATTGATCTATAGCATACATATGTTTTATGCCCTTGATCAAGTTACTTTATGCACTTATGAGATTTGTTGTTTACTTCTGGTGCTCAAGTTGTGCAAGGGATCCCCGGACCTCACAAGTCCATGTGTGAGTAATTCACATATTTAGGGGGAGAAGTGCTACAACTTGATCCTTTGAGACTAACATTTGTGTTGAGTTTACTTAATATAGCCTCAAAGGTGAATTGAAAGGGAAGTGTGAACTTGGACCATGCAAAGACTTCCACTGCACTCTGGTATTAACTCCAAGTTCATATCTATGCTCTTAGTGCCTTTTTGCTCTTAATTGACAATTTTGGTGAGGCAATGGGGTTAAAGGGCCAATAATGATCCCGTTTTGGTGCTTAATGCCAAAGGGGGAGAAAATAAGGCCAAAGCAATTGGATCAGCTACCACTTGTGAAATTTTAAAAAGAGTAGAGTAGAACTTTTGATTTGTCAAAATACTCTTAGAACTTTTGATTTGTCAAAATACTCTTACTATCAAAATTTGGTCTCTTGTGGGAAGAATGTTTGATTATGGGAAAAAGGGGGAGTTTTTTGCTCTTAATCATTTTTACTCTTGGATTATCTCTCCTTGTGCCTAAACATGTGTGTTTGACTTAGAGATAGGAAAATGAATTTGATTTGCAAAAACAAACCAAGTGGTGGCAAAGAACGATCCAAATATGTCAAATCTTGTCAAAGACTATTTTTGTTCTCAATTGCATTGATGTTGCACTTCTATTTGTTGCTTTTTGATATGTTGGCATAAATCACCAAAAAGCGGGAGATTGAAAGGGAAATGTGCCTCTGGGCCATTTCAAGTATATTTTGGTGATTAAGTGTCCAACACATATTAAGTGGGTTATTATATGCCAAATGATGAATGAAGTGCAAATCAACAAGAAGGTATGATTCTAGACTTAGTACATTGGTTTTTGTGTACTAATATATTTGTCTAAGTGCTAGAATCAGAGAAAAGAAAAGAAGAGAAGAACTGGCTCGAAGCAGCCAAGACTCTGCTCAGTCTGGCACACCGGACTGTCCGGTGGTGCGCCGGACAGTGTCCGGTGCGCCAGGCTGGCTTCCGGCGAACTGGCTGCTCTCGGGAGTTTTTGGCGGCGTACGGCTATAATTCACCGGACTGTCCGGTGGCGCACCAGACTGTCCGGTGAGCCAACGGCTGCCAGCCAACGGTCGGCCGCCAAATCCGCGGGCGACGCGTGGCCCGCTCCAACGGTTGGCAGGTGTGCACCGGACAGTGTCCGGTGCGCCAACCAGCCCGAAGTTCCAACGGTCGGCTACGCCAGGAATGGAAGGAGATCCGCACCGGACATGCTACAGTGGTTGTCCGGTGGTGCATCGGACTGTCCGGTGCGTCACCCGACAGAAGGCAAGAATTGGCTTCCTTGTTGGGTTCCAACGGCTCCTAGCTGCCTTGGGGCTATAAAAGGGACCCCTAGGCGCATGGAGGAGTCAACCAAGCATTCCTTCATCATTCCTAAGCACCAAGACTCCATTCTCGCGCATTCGATTCTTTGTGATAGTAACTTGAGACCCATTTGAGTAGAGAACTCCTCGAGTTGTGTTGTGAGCTCAAGTTGTGGTTTGTGTGCGTGATTGTTCTCTTGTTTTGAGTCTTGTGTGTGTTGCTCTCCCCTCCCTTACTTCCATGCTTCTTTGTGATCATTAATTGTAAGGGCGAGAGGCTCCAAGTTGTGGAGATTCCTCGCAAACGGGAGAAAGTATAAGAAAGGAAAACACCGTGGTATTTAAGTTGATCATTGGATCACTTGAAAGGGGTTGAGTGCAACCCTCGTCCATTGGGACGCCACAACGTCGAGTAGGTAAGTGTTATACTTGGCCGAACCACGGGATAAATCACCGTGTCTTTTGTGTTGTCTTTCTTTGTGACCATTGTGTTTCACAAAAGCTCGGTCCTTAGCCACTTGATCCTATTGCACTAACTCTTAACCAAGTTTTTGTGGCTACAAGTATTTGATTTTTATAGGATCACATATTCACCCCCCTCTAGGTGCTCTCAGTATGTGCTCATCCCTGAGCAAGGAGCTATCCACGAGGAAGACCAGGAGCAAGCTTCCGAGACTGCCATCGAGGAACTCCCCGCAGCCCCAGCAATTGAAGGCAAGCCCCGGTTTTATGCATAACCGTTATATATGCTACTTTACTACACTTAATATTTGTAGGCTTGTAATGTGCACTTAAGTGTAGGAGTTGCTTAAAACCTCTAGTTGCATGAACTCAAGATTCCTTTTTGAGATGGATACTAGTATGCCAGGTCGAGTAGCTGCTTGCTAAATCAGGATCTCGGTAGAAGTCGAGTGATTTTTCTAGCACTCGCGCGAGGTCAAGAATTGATTGTATTCATCTTGATAACGAGATCTATGATGGTCTATGGACTTGGATCCAGGGAGGATGCCTTGTCCATGAGACGGGAAAAGGAATTAAGGATTATATGTGTGGATACCTGAGTCAAGCGTTTGAATGTACTAAGCACATGTCGGGAAATATAGTAACCGGTAAACCTAGTACTTGAGTGAAGCCGGGCGTGGACTTTACCCCTCAAGCGACCTGACACTGGGTCTCCCATGCTAGCTATGGTGGGTACAAGTGCAGTCACTACACGGCGGCAGCCGGGGTCAGTGGAGCATTGTATGCCAAGGCGGTGAGGCCTGGCCGCGAACGGGGAATCAATGGGGATGGTTGACGTGTGTGGGGACAGAGTGCCCTGACATGTCGTGTGTTTAGGTTTACCTTGCGAGGTTTTAAAACTTGATTCGAATCGTGTGCTTCTCGCAGCTAATGAGACTGCTTGACCCCTTGTACTACATTGAGTAAGAAGTGAAATGAGGCTTTACATGAGATAACTTGTTCATTGTATTAAATGATTGTTACCATGTATGCTTAGAAAGAGCAAACTTAGCTAAAATAATGATATTAGAATTTGAAGAGCTAAAATGAATTTTAGACTCAGCTAGTGCTTTTGGCAAACCAAACCCCTCAGCCAAACAGCTGCATGGTCTAGAGGTAGAGGAGTAGACTCCTCACACCAGGTAAGTCTAGCTGAGTATTAGTATACTCAGCCTTGCTTGTGGCATAATTTTGCAGGTACGCTTCAGGATATGGTTGATGGTGTGACTTGGCCTACCACCCTGCCACCGGGTTGGACGGTCGAGTGGGATGCTGCTCTAGCAGGAGAGGAGCAGGAGGAGTAGTGGGCTAGGCCTTGCCCCATTCCTCACTTTCGACGATATCGATTATCCACTGCAATTTATTTTGTGAACTTATATCAGCTACTTGAAAAACCCCGATTTATGTAATAACTCCAATACTTTAATTTGAGGTTTCCTATTTTATTGTATTTCTTCTGTGACTCACCTTCGAGTGAGTTTATGGTATTTGATCCTGGTTAAGTGGCTTTATCAGACTAGATCTGAGGGACTGACGGGTTATTCCGATTTAAGTGTGTTACGGCCCCTGAGGCGTGACTTAGGCACTTAAGCTGGAATGATTTGGGCGGTTCTGTCACAGGTAGTATCGGAGCAAATACCACCACAGAGAAGAGCAATAAACCATGAATGTCAACTTTCAAAAATCTAAAATTTCTTAGAAACCAGTATTTGAATCGTCAGGACTAGAACGCTAGACCTAGGACGAAAGGCCTTAGGAATAGTGGGAAAAATAGGTGGCTAATTAAGTAGGCCATGTGGGCCAGTATTTAGATTCTTAGAGGATGCCCTAAAAAGCACCCTTCTGATTCGGAGAGGAGACACTATTTTCAGCATGCATGCATTATATAACAAAAAGGGTTAAAAATCAAAGAAGTAAAAATTTGATCTAACCTACTTCCTTTTAAACCACCCAGGCTCTTTTATTTTCTTCTTCCACCATAATCTTTACATCTGATACCCTTCCACAGATGACTTCACCTACCCCCGCCAGTGGAGGAGACACTCATTTCAGCTCTGATTTTCTTTCTCACGATGGCTTTCCTTCCATCTTGTGGGAAGTGCTTAACTCTGTCGGTTACTCTACGCCCCCTTTGTACACGATGCAGCTGTACGAGGAGCATCGGGTACCACATTGCCAAGTATGGCTGACTCTGGAGGCTCATCCCCTTCAGCCGGGTTGGCGTTCTCTTGACTCCGAGACGATTGGATTCAGGACGGACAACACCACTGAAGCGGCAGCTATGAAGACCCTGATGACTTTCTGTGGCTACCATCCTCTGGAGATGGTAATGCACCCCTTGGGACTCTTCCCTGCTGAGAAGAAGGATGATCCCATGTGGTGCAACCGCGTGAGCCATGTGAAGGACGTGTGGGCGATGTACCCTGACTTGGTTGGGAGGGTCACTGTTGAGTGCATGAGTGCGTTGTACCGCCTTCAGGCCCTGTAGAGCGACACTATGGCACATCTTGCTAACCTCGCTCAAACCACCAAGCTCACCCTCGACAGCCGGGAGAACTTCGTGGTCGACTTGTCCTTCAAGTTGGTGGAGAAGGACCTACAGGTGGAAAGGCTGAGCCAACGCATCACCACCTTGGAGCAGTAGGTGGAGATCCGAGACAACACCATCGATGTCTTGGAAAACCAGCTCCATGATGTGCAGCGGGAACTTGAAGAAGCTAATGACCACCTGGACATGCATCACTTGAAGATGGAGGCCAATGAGGCCGGAAGCGAGGGAGAAGAGGCTCCTGAGGAGTTAGGACCAGCCCCTGGTGCCAATATGACTACCTCCACGATGCCCCCTTCACCCGTATCCAGTGTCGCTTCCACTACTCAGGGTTGATAAGTCATTTTGACGCTTTAGGAGGATAGAAACCAACGGGAGCTTAGTAATGTCAAGATTTTGGACTAGGCTTACGGGTACTTTCCTCTAATTGATGTAATCCTTGAGAACTTTTGAGATCTATGGGATGTTTGTAACCATGGTATCATCATTCGAACCTAATATTATGATTATGGCAATTTTCTTCCATATGAGATAATGGCATGTTGTTCGAAATTGTGAATCGGGATAACAATGGCGACAATCTCTATTTTCAGATGGCAGCTAGGCAGCGTCGTGGGCAAAACGAGCAAGTTCCCCCGCCGCCTCCCCCAGTTCTCACGGTGCAGGAGCTGATGGCCCAGCAGAACGAGATTCTGCGACAGCTTTTGTAGCGCCAGCCCCACCCTCAACAGTATGGTGGAGGCCAGCCGCAGCGACCTCCGGCAGCAGCAACCTACCAGGAGTTCCTAAGTACGCAACCGCCCTTGTTCACCAAGGCAGAGGATCTGTTGGACGCCGGCGTGTGGTTACGCGTCGTGGAGTCCAAGTTTCCCCTCCTCGCGGGAGACTGCCCTGATTATACCAAGGCTCGCTTCGCCGCGCAGCAACTTCATGGCCTTGCTCAGACTTGGTGGGACCACTTTTGAGCTATGCTACCTACTGATCATGAAGTTTCTTGGGAGGAATTCAAAACTGCTTTTAGAGGGCACCATATCCCAGCTGGAATTCTTAATCGCAAGTTGAATGAGTTTTTGGCACTCAATCAAGGACCCGCACGGTATTGCAGTATGCTCAGGCCTTCAATGACATGTGCCAGTACGCAAGTTATCATGCTGATTCCGATGAAAAGAAGAGAGACCGCTTCCGCAGGGGTCTCAACACCAAGTTGCGTGAGCGTCTCAACACTGTTCGGGCTTATAGCTTCAATGAGTTGGTCAACCTGGCCATCTCACAGGAAGAGTGTATTATAGCTCACCAGGCAGAGAAGAAGAGAAAGGCGCCAATGGCAGCACCCTCCACTCAGAACCAGAGGTTCAGGATTGTTTCCCACAATCAGAGCAGGGGATTTCAGCAGCAGGCGGACAGATGGGTGATCAGGCCACCTTAGCAGCAGCCAGCACCCACTCGTTTTCCAGCCCCCGCTCCAAGGAACAATCAGCCTCTGCAACAGCAGCAGTTTCGCCAGGGTAATGGGAACAAGTGCTTCACTTGTGGCAATGTGGGCCACTATGCCAAGAATTGACCAAGAAATCAGCAGAGGCAGATGCCAGCACCAAATCAAGACAAGGGAAGAAGCAGAAGGTGCAAGTCAGGTAAGGGAAGCTCAACTTCACTACTCTGGAGGAGTTACCTGAAGGAGCCCCATCATTACTGGTATCTTTTCAGTTTATAATCAACCTGCATTAATTCTGTTTGATTCTGGTGCATCTCATAGTTTCATTAGCCAAAAGTTCAGTGCTAAATGTCAACTGTCTTTCTATCATGCAAAAGGGTCATTCATGATAGCCACACCTGGGGGTAAAATTGCAACTAACCAATTAAACCAAAGTGTGCCTCTTCAACTGGGGAGCCACATTATCAAAACCACCCTCCTTGTTTTGGGTTTGGAGAATGTGGATATTATTCTGGGAGCCAATTGGATGACCAGACACCAAGTAATGCTTGATGTAGCCAGCCGCATCGTTGAAATCAATTCCCCAATCTGTGGGAGTTTCACCTTGTTTATGCCTAGTCAAGATTCTACTCAGTCATGTGCTTTTGCTATGATAGAGTTACCCTGAAGAAGATTCCAGTGGTCTGAGTATGCGGATGTGTTTCCGGATGAATTACCAGAAATGCCCCCAGACTGGGATATCGAATTCGCCATCGAGTTGCAACCGGGAACGACACCTATTTCCAAGAGGCCTTACCGGATGCCACCCGCTGAGTTGGCAGAATTGAAGAAGCAATTGCAAGAATTGCTAGACAAAGGTTTTATCCGCCCAAGTACTTCGCCTTGGGGATGTCCAGCCTTGTTTGTGAAGAAGAAAGATGAAAGCTTAAGGCTATGCATAGATTACCGCCCACTTAACGCGGTGACTATCAAGAACAAGTATCCTTTGCCTCGTATTGATGTTCTTTTCGATCAGTTGGTCGGAGCCAAAGTGTTTTCCAAGATAGACCTTTGCTCTGGCTATCATCAGATCAAGATACGAGCAACTGATATTCCGAAGACTGCCTTCTCAACCAGATATGGGTTGTATGAATTCTTGGTGATGTCTTTTGGGCTAACTAAAGCACCAGCATACTTCATGTATCTAATGAACTCTGTTTTCATGCCTAAATTGGACAAGTTCATGGTGGTTTTCATCGATGATATCTTGGTGTACTCAAAGAACGAAGAAGAGCATGTCGGGCATTTGCATGTAGTGCTTCAACGTCTGTGAGAGCACCTTCTTTATGCCAAATTGTCAAAATGTGATTTTTGGCTAAAAGAGATCAAATTCTTGGGTCACACTATCTCTCAGGCAGGTATAGTTGTTGATCCTGATAAGGTGCAAGAGGTGATGAACTGGAAGCCGCCAACAACTGTCCGTCAGATTCGAAGTTTTCTGGGATTAGCTGGTTATTATCGAAGATTCATTCCGGATTTCTCTCGAATTGCGAAGCCCATAACTGAATTATTGAAGAAAGAAGCCAAGTTTGTTTGGGGTCAGAAGTGCGAAGATGCCTTCCACACATTGAGGCAACATCTGACCATAACACCAGTGTTAGCGCAACCCGATAGCAGCAAGCCATTTGATGTGTATTGTGATGCCTCTGGCACTGGAATGGGTTGTGTCTTGATGCAAGACAACCGAGTCATTGCTTACACATAAAGAGCACTCAGGCCTCATGAGCAAAATTATCCCACTCATGACTTGGAGTTAGCAGCTGTGGTCCATGCATTGAAAATGTGGAGACACTATTTGATGGGTACCCACTACAACATCTTCACAGATCATAAGAGCCTTAAGTACATCTTTACTCAGGCTGATCTCAACATGAGGCAGAGAAGATGGCTAGAGCTGATCAAGGACTATGACCTGGAAGTACACTATCACCCCGGGAAAGCCAATGTGGTAGCAGATGCCTTGAGTCGGAAATTGCAATGCAACTGTGTTATGATGGATTCTCGCATCAACACCCTATGTGATGAGTTGAGCAAAATGAAGATTGAAGTAATTCCTTCTGGAGCTTTGTCTCACATTTCCGTTGAGCCACCTTTGCAAGACCAAATCATCATGGCCCAACTCAGTGACAAGGGAGTGCAAGTCATTAAGGAGAACCTCCATCAGAAGACCGAGAAGTATAAATGTTTCCGCCAAGATGGAAAGGGTATATTGTGGTTCGAAAGCAGATTGGTGGTTCCTAAAAATAAAGATTTCAAGAAGGAAATCTTGGATGAGGCCCATCTCTCCAAATTCTCCATGCATCCAGGGAGCACCAAAATGTACCATGATCTGAAGCCCTTGTATTGGTGGACCAGAATGAAGAGGGAGATAGCCCAATATGTATCCGAATGTGACACATGTTAGAGGATAAAGGCAAGCCACTTGAAATCAGCTGGAGCTTTGCAACCCCTATCTATACCTTCATGGAAATGGGATGACATCATCATGGATTTTATTGTAGGTCTGCCCAACACCTCTCATCATCATGATTCAATTTGGGTCATTGTGGACCGGTTGACGAAAGTGGCACATTTTCTCCCAGTGCACACCACTGATAAGGCTCAGAAGTATGCAGAGTTGTACATTGACTGAATCGTGTGTTTGCACGGATTGCCCCGGACCATTGTTTCTGACCGAGGAGCCCAATTATTGCCAGATTTTGGGAACAACTGCAAGAGTCTTTGGGAACTAAGCTAATCAGAAGTTCAGCTTACCACCCGTAGACTGATGGTCAGACCGAGAGGGTAAATCAAATTCTTGAAGATATGTTGAGGGCTTGTGTGATCTATTGTGGCAAGAACTGGGATAAGCACCTCTCCTTGGCAGAGTTTGCTTATAACAACAGTTATCAATCTAGCCTAAAGATGGCACCCTTCGAAGCCCTATATGGAAGAAGGTGTCGAACACCCCTCAATTGGTCTCAGTCTGGAGAAAGAGAAGTTTTCGGACCTGACTTAGTGACTGAAGCCGAAAGGAAGGTCAAAATAATCAGGAAGAATCTAGAAGCTGCTCAGGCCAGGCAAAAGAGTTACCATGATAAGAGAAGGAAACCTCTCCAGTTCAAGGTGGGAGATTCCGTATATCTGAAGGTATCACCCACCAAGGGAGTGCAGAGGTTTGGGATCAAAGGCAAGTTAGCCCCTCGTTACATTGGACCTTATGAGATCATAAAAGCATGTGGACCAGTGGCATACAAATTGAGGTTACCTCCAAAAATGTCTGCCATCCACGATGTATTCCATGTATCCCAACTGAAGAAATATGTTCGATTGCCGACTGAGATCATAGCAGAACCAGAATTAGAGATAGAGCCAGATCTATCGTACCAAGAGTACCCTTCCAAGGTTCTGGATTGCAAAGAAAGATCGACTCGGGCTAAATCGATCAAAATGTATAAGATCCAATGGAGTAATCACTCAGAAGAAGAGGCTACTTGGGAGACTGAGGAATTTCTGCGTTCCAACTTCCCCGATTGTCTACCTAAGGAAATTGGTATGTAATCATGCCCAACCCCTGCCCCCTGCCCTTCGAATCAAAACATATGAAAAATGATCTTAATTTAGAAAGAGTTAATTGTAAAACTAAAGTTAAAAGGGCTTCCTTCTGAAGTTGCAAAGAGAATGGCATTCAAAGAGCAATTTTCCTTAACAAATAAAGCACCCACTTCAAGCAAGTCTTACCCTCACTTCACCCTGGGAGGACTCCGACCCGAATCTCGGGACGAGATTCCTTTAAGTGGGGGGGTTCTTCTCAGTACTAACTCAAGTGCCATCATTTCATGTGAACCAAATTGGGCAAGAGGCACCAATCAACTTAAGAATAAAAGATTCACTAAGTTATATCTAAAGAATCATGTCTAAAACAAATGAGGTTTAAAAAAAGAAGGGGAAAAATGTTGAAACCCTAGACCAACCCTAATTAAGCCACTTAAGTAGAAAGGAAGAAAAGGGATAAAAGACCATTAAAAATATGAAATCATGGCGTAGGCCAATTATTAAAATTGGAATACACTAACTAAGCTACAATAAAGATTATAAAAGTTTGGCCAAAATAGTTGGTTAAAAACTCCAAGCAAGCCATTCAAGTGGAGGTTTAATGGAGAAATCTGAAATTCAGATTTCTGAATTTTCAGCCTCTAAACCAAAACCGAGCGCGTTCACCTTGATATCTTTCTCAAAACTCTAAGCTCCCATTGACAAAAATGTGTCTAACCCCTCTACCTCATACCTGAAGATGGCATTGGGACGCGTGCCCTGGACACGTCAAACCCGGGATCTTCTCTCTGTGTTCGGCAGTGAGACAAACCTAACTTCACCCCTCCATATCTCTTGATCTAGGTAGCGAAACCCAGAAGCCTCCACACACAAACGACAAAGGAATGTCAGGGGAAGAGATCTCTCAACGGGATCATAGCCATAATCTCAAAGAATTGGAGCCAATCCACGCTTGAACATGACCTCTATCTGCGCTGCCTCGTGCTCGACGTCGTGCCCAGACGCCAGAGCGCACAATGGCGCTCGCCCACGCACGCCCCGAGTGCTTGTCAGAGCCTCCCCATGGCTGTGCTCGCCCGCGCCTTTAAAACCACCCCCGGGCGCGCCTCACCTCACTCTACGCTCACCCTTGTTGGCCAGACACCTCTCCCTTAGCTCTGGCGAGCTCTCCTCCGCCTGCCATCACTGCCCGAGCCTCGGCCACCATGGCCAGCTCAATCCAGCCACGTCCAAGCCGCACCTGTCACTCGGTTAGCTTCGCTAGTGGCCCGTGAAGCTTTCCAAGCCCTCAGACCCGACAGAACCTCACCGGAGACCCAGGATCGCCTTCACCGGACTTCGGCCACCCGTGGCCGCGCGTAGACCGAGCAATCCGGTGAGCCATTCTCAAATTCCTCGCGCGCACATCTTCCTTGATCTCTGTTGAAGCTCCCTGACCCATTCAATTGAACTGTATCGCCCTGGTTAGGCCGGATTCCTCGCCGCCGACGAGCTCCCCCGCCTGCGCGCGTGGACCGACCTACTTCGACCACCATCGCCGACGATCCGTACCTCGACGTGATCGCCAGAGACCCCCGGACCTCACCCGACCCCTTACCGGAGCAACCTCGTCGTCGGTAAGCCCCTCCGCCCTTTTCCTCCGTCCGGTCACTGTTCCATTAGGGGAAGGACTGAGGGTTCGATTTCGCAAAACCCTAGGGGGTTTTCTGCAGAGTCTTAGACTCAGATGAATAGTGAACCGAGGACTTGTCTGGAACACATTTAAAACCTTTCGCCAGGGACCCCAGTGCAAAACCATTTTTCCTTTATCCATTTCTATTTATTCTTTTTAAAATTCAGCAGAGAACCTAGGAAATTTATATCTTGAGAAATATTTAGCCAAATCTAGTCAAACCAATTTTACTGGATTCAGAATATTATGATATGTCATATAAAAATAGTGAAACATGTGCTTTCTATATTAAATTGTAGAGTTTGAAATTAATTAAGGAAACTGACCAAACCTTATTAAAATAAAGAAACTTAGTTACACTTCTGTGCTGAAGTTAAGAAAATTTGTAGAAGTATAAACCCCACTTAGACACTGTTCAAAAATAGTAAGCACCCCAGTATTAAAGATTTAGACAAGGTTATTTATTAAAGGCCATTTTTCCCAAAACTTAGGAAAATGAGAAAGGCACTGGAAAATAATGAACAGTGGATACAAATATTTTTCCTAGTCCACTTAAAGAATAAAGAACCTAGGAAAAATAAAGGGAACCCTAGTCCAGAACAAATTCAAGGTGAAATGTTTTATTGGGCACTAATAAAACTAGAAAGGCCACTACTAAAAATATAAGAACAATTCAAAATTTGTAAGAAAAATTCAGTAGACTTGTAACCACCAGGACCCACTCCAAAAATGATAGATACCCCAGCCCATCTTTTTAAGTGGGTTGAACAAATAAAACTTGATATTGAGCCATATTTCAATTAAATCATAAGCAAGCCAAAAAGTGTGCAACAGTAGGCAAATAAATTTTTACCAGATTATTAATGGAATAAACTACCAGAGAAAAATGCAAAACCTATTCAAAACTACAAAGTAATACCCCTTGCCCCTACTTCATGAGAAAGGCCATTTAATTCAAGAAATTGCTAGCACCTTTCCATTAAGCAAAAGTTTACCAAATCTTAGAATAATTGCTCTTGCACAAAGAAGAAGATAGGAAAAATTGGAAATTTGTTGATTGATATTTTTCAAGTATAGTGGTAGTAGAAAGGACCCCTTTGTCTAGAAACTTTAGAAAATAATAGCAAAATAACTAATAATTATTAGTGGCTGATAATTTGTACAAAACCATGTTATAACATCTAAATTCCAGCAAAAATAAGTCCTAGAGAATAACCCACTGCTAAAAGGGAGTTGTAGTTCAAAACACCCCCTCTGCCCTAATATTTGATAATTTTGTACGAGAGAACCCCTCACTTTTTAAGCCCCAAAACTTGAGACAAAAAATTATACGCCAGTGAGAAGCCACTGTAAGTTTTGAAGAATTTTTGAAAATTTATTAAGCTATCTTGTAGTTCAAACCCACCTTAAAAGCACAAGAAAAATAGAGAAGAAGAGAGGAATTAGAAAGATTAATAAGTATTACCCCAACATGGCAGCTAAGAATATGGTTAAAAATCCTTAAGATATAAAGAAGAAAATCAGTAGAACACTAAAATGGCTTAACCATTCAGTAATCAACTTGACCCTAGGTTGCTAAGTATACCACAAAAATCTCAAATAGTAAGAATAAGCCCTACCTTATTAAATTGATCATCCCCCATCAAATCTTAATTGTTAAATTACATATCATGCCATGCATATATCTTACTCATTGCATTCATTAGATTGCAATCTCGCTGATGGAGAGTACGTGCTCATCCCTGAGCAAGGAGCTGTCCACGAGGAAGACCAGGAGCAAGCTTCCGAGACTGCCATCGAGGATCTCCCCGCAGCCCGAGCAATTGAAGGCAAGCCCCGGTTTTATGCATAACTGTTATATATGCTAATTTACTACACTTAATATTTGTAGGCTTGTAATGTGCACTTAAGTGTACGAGTTGCTTGAAACCTCTAGTTGCATGAACTTAGGATTCCTTTTTGAGATGGATACTAGTATGCCAGGTCGAGTAACTGCTTGCTAAATCAGGATCTCGGTAGAAGTCGATTGATTTTTCTAGCACTCGCGCGAGGTCAGGAATTGATTGTATTCATCTTGATAACGAGATCTATGATGGTCTATGGACTTGGATCCAGGGAGGATGCCTTGTCCATGAGACGGGAAAAGGAATTAAGAATTAATGTGCGGATACCTGAGTCAAGCGTTTAAATGTACTAAGCACATGTCAAGAAATATGGTAACCGGTAAACCTAGTACCTGAGTGAAGCCGGGCGCGGACTTTACCCCTCACGCGACCTGAGACTGGGTCTCCCATGCTAGCTATAGTGGGTACAAGTGCGGTCACTGCACAGCGGCAGCAGGGGTCAGTGGAGCATTGTATGCCAAGGCGGTGAGGCCTGGCCGCGAACGGGAAATCGATGGGGACGGTTGACGTGTGTGGGGACGGAGTGCCCTGACATGTCGTGTGTTTAGGTTTACCTTGCAAGGTTTTAAAACTCGATTCAAATCGTCTGCTTCTCGCAGCTAATGAGACTGCTTGACCCCTTGTACTACATTGAGTAAGAAGTGAAATTAGGCTTTACATGAGATAACTTGTTGATTGCATTAAATGATTGTTACCATGTATGCTTAGAAAGAGCAAACTTAGCTAAAATAATGATATTAGAATTTGAAGAGCTAAAAATGAATTTTAGACTCAGGTAGTGCTTTTGGCAAACCAAACCCCTCAGCCAAACAGTTGCATGGTCTAGAGGTAGAGTAGTAGACTCCTCACACCGGGTAAGTCTAGCTGAGTATTAGTATACTCAGCGTTGCTTGTGGCATAATTTTGCAGGTATGCTTCAGGATATGGTTGATGGTGTGACTTGGCCTACCACCCTGCCACCGGGTTGGACGGTTGAGTGGGATGCTGCTCCAGCAGGAGAGGAGCAGGAGGAGTAGTGGGCTAGGCCTTGCCCCATTCCTCACTTTCGACGATATTGATTATCCGCTGCAATTTATTTTGTGAACTTATATCAGCTACTTGAAAACCCCCGATTTATGTAATAACTCCAGTACTTTAATTTGAGGTTTCCTGTTTTATTGTATTTCTTTTGCGACTCACCTTCGAGTGAGTTTGTGGTATTTGATCCTGGTTAAGTGGCTTTATCAGACTAGATCTGAGGGACTGACGGGTTATTCCGATTTAAGTGTGTTATGGCCCCTGAGGCATGACTTAGGCACTTAAGCTGGAATGATTTGGGCGGTTCTGCCACACAAGGGGCAGTTGCGGTTGGCCGAGGGGTCTCGGTTTGACGGGGCGGTACCGGTACCGGCGATCACCGGCAAGTAATCGAATGGACAAAGAAAACGAGGGAGAGAGAAAAGAAGGTTCGGCGAGGAAATTCACCTCAGGTGGGGCGGGAACGGTGGCGAGGCTGTGCCTGACGGTGGTGGAGCACGGTCACAGACGGCGGCGGGTTCGGGCGCAGGAGGCCTGGCGACGGGGAAGCTCCAGCGAGCTTGAAAAACAGGTGCGCGCAGCTCGGGTGAGTGGGCAGAGGCGAAATATGCGAGGCAGGGGGAGGTGAGGGTGTGTGGGGACTTGTAGAGGGGGTAGGGTTGCCGGTTTGGAGCTGGGTGGCGACGTGGGCGCGGCGATCTCGGCATGCGTGCGCGTGGTCCGCGCAGGTGAGCGGTTGAAGGAGGGGGGAAGGGACTGGCGAGCGAGGCCCGCGGGACAGCAGCACGGACGTGCGAGCACTCGACGGGCCAAAGCACCGACAAGGTGACCCCACAGAACAACAAGAGGGAGAGAGGAAGAGAGGCGCGGGTCGGTGCCGACAGGCAGGGTCCGCCTGTCGGAGACCGGGGACGCGCGCGCGGCTGGGCTTATTAGGCCGATTGGGCCGAAATGGCTTTCTTTTTTTTCCAGAGATTTTGCAATTGCTTTTCTATTTATTTTCTCTAGGTTTTCAATTCAAATTCAAACCAATTTTCAAATTCAAGCTAATTCAAACATGTGCAACAATTCAAAGAATATTTAAACTCATCATGATGCAACATTTCATGACTCATAATGTTTTAACCAAGAAAAATAATTAATCTCTCCCTAATTAAGCTAAATCTACACAAAAGGAAAAAGTGAGAGAGAAGCTAGAGAGAGATAGAAACTAGAGCGAGAGAGAGAAGAGTAACACCTGAATTTAGATGATAATAAGAAAGAAATTTTATACCCCCAAATTCATGGTGTTACATTCTTGCTCTCTCACCTTTTGGGAAGGCGAGGGTGTCATTGTAATATGAATATTGTTAATGCTTATTCATGTTTGGTGAAGATAATAATAAATGACTCATTGATATATAACAATTATTATCTTCATTCCTCTGTATTCCTTCACTTTCTAATTTATATTCACGTTTATATGGTAAAATGATGAAGGTGTGTCCTTCATGACCTTCGCCTGAAGATCATTATATCCGAGAGAAAATAATGCTTCGAAGGACGAAGGTCTTTAACCATTAACAATTGTGTTGCCTTATTCTTGATTTATAGCATTTGAGAACAAGTGACCAACAGTCTTAAATGACATATGCGGTACAGTTGATGCATAATTTATTTTCTTTTTAGACATTTTAGCAGTTTTAGCATGTGAAACAGAATGCTTAGAATGAGATGCTTCAGTTCTATAAATATGAGCATGATGAACATGACCATTTTTAACATGAGCATGATGATTCTTAGGATAAATAATGTAAGCATCATCATCATGAACAATTGAAGCCTTGCCCTTAACGAATTGAGGAATTTTCTTTCCTTGGGCATTAATTTGGGTGTTTTCTTTGCCCCTAGGTTGGAAGCCTACATCATCCTTAATGCTAGGGTGTCTCCCATTAGAATTCATGCTTCTAGCAAATTTAAACTTTTCATTCTCTAGTTCGTGCTCAGCAATCTTAGCATCTAATTTAGCAATGTGCTCATTTTGACTTTTAATTAAGGCAACATTATCAATCAAAGAATCAACATCTACATCTTTGCATCTAGTGCAATGGAAACATGTTCAGTAGAAGATGTAGAAGTATGAGCAACATTCAATTCCTTAATCTTAGCATGTAAATCAACATTCTCAATCTTAAGACAAGAAATTTAGTCATTGCATGTTTTTAGCTCATTAATCAAGTTTTTGCATTTTCAGTCTCATGAGCTAAAGCTTCTTTTAGCTTAACAAAATTTTTATTTCGTCTTGGTTTTCTAAAAGTTCATCCTTCTCGTTAATGGTTTTCACTAGCTCATTAATTTTTCTATATTTGTTCAAAGTTAAGGCCTTTGAAGAGAAAAGATAAATCATCATCATCATCACTAGAGTTACCCTCATCATCGAAAGTAGTATACTTAAGGGTGTCTCTACTGTATACCTTCTTCTTTCCCTCCTTGTTGAAAGGGAAATGTGCCCTTGGGCCATTTCTAAGTATTTTGGTGATTTAGTGTCCAACACAAGTGCCTAAGTGTTAAACTATGCCAAATGGTGGACAAAGTGCAAATAAATACAAAGGTATGATTCTAGACTTAGTATATTGGTTTTTGTGTACTAACATATTTGTCTAAGTGCTAGAATCAGAGAAAATACAATTGGATATGTCTTGGCTCGAGCAGCCAAGACTCTGCTCAGTCTGGGTGCACCGGAATGTCCGGTGGTGCACCGGACAGTGTCCGGTGCGCCAGGCTGGCTCTGGTGAAAAGGCCGCTCTCGGGAGTTCGTCGGCGGCGTACGGCTAAAATTCATCGGACTGTCCGGTGGTGCACCGGACTGTCCGGTGAGCCAACGACCGGCCGAGCCAACGGTCGGCCGCGCAATCCGCGCGTGACGCGTGGCCGGGCCAACGGTCTGAAGGGGGCACCGGACTGTCCGGTGTGCACCGGACAGTGTCCGGTGCGTCAACGGCTCCAAATCGCCAACGGTCGGCTGCGCCAAAATAGGAAAGAAATCCACACCGGACAGTGTCCGGTGGTGCACCGGACTATCCGGTGCGCCAGGCGACAGAAGGCAAAAATTGCCTTCCTGGAATGCTCTCAACGGCTCCTAGCTGCCTTGGGGCTATAAAAGGGACCCCTAGGCGCATGGAGGAGCACACCAAGCATTCTCTAAGCATTCCTAAGCACCAAGACTCCAATTCCGCGCATTTGATTCTTTGTGATAGCAACTAGAGCTCCATTTGAGTAGAGAACTCTTTGAGTTGTGTTGAGAGCTCAAGTTGTGACTTGTGTGCGTATTGTTGCTCTGATTTTGTGTCTTGTGTGCGTTGCTCATCCCATCCTTACTTCTGTGCTTCTTTGTGAACATCAAATTGTAAGGGCGAGAGGCTCCAAGTTGTGGAGATTCCTCGCAAGCGGGATATAGTGAAACAAAGCAAAACACTGTGGTATTCAAGTGGGTCTTTGGACCGCTTGAGAGGGGTTGAGTGCAACCCTCGTCCTTTGGGACACCACAACGTGGAGTAGGCAAGTGTTGGACTTGGCCGAACCACGGGATAAACCACTGTGCCTATCTGTGTTGATCTTCTTGTGGTTATTGTGTTTTGCAAGAACTCCTCTCTAGCCACTTGGCATTATTGTGCTAACTCCTAATCAAGTTTTGTGGCATTAAGTTTCAAGTTTTTACAGGATCACCTATTCACCCCCCCCCCCTCTAGGTGCTCTCAATTGGTATCAAAGTCGTTCTCTTCAAGAAAGGGACTAATCGCCCGAAGAGATGGATCCTAAGGGAAAGGGGATAGTGATCAACGACAAGGAGAAGGAGTCCTTCATCAATGAGCCGAAAGACGACAAGCCTACTGACTCAGGCTCAAGTCATAAGAAGAAGGACGGGAAGAAGAAGAGGCGCATCAAGAAGATCGTCTACTACGACGACAGCGACGAGTCCTCTTCTTCCCAAAAGGACAACGATGACAACGACTATGAGAAAAAGAAGACTGTTAACTCGAACTTTTCTTTTGATTATTCTCGTATTCCGCAAAATTCCAATGCTCATTTGCTTTCCATTCCCCTCGATAAACCCCCTCACTTTGATGGAGAGGACTACGGATTTTGGAGTCACAAAATGCGTAGCCACTTGTTCTCTCTCCATCCAAGTATATGGGAGATAGTAGAAAATGGAATGCACTTTGATAGTACGGATAGTCCCATGTTCATCAATGAACAAATTCATAAAAATGCACAAGCTACTACTGTGTTGTTAGCCTCATTGTGCAGGGATGAGTAACATAAGGTGAGCGGCTTGGACAACGCCAAGCAGATTTGGGACACCCTCAAGATCTCACATGAGGGGAACGACGTCACCATGCTCACCAAGATGGAGTTGGTAGAAGGCGAACTAGGAAGGTTCGCAATGATCAGGGGGGAGGAGCCAACCCAAACATACAACAGGCTCAAGACCCTCGTCAACAAAATAAGGAGCTATGGAAGCACGCGATGGACGGACCACGACGTCGTCCGCCTAATGCTAAGGTCTTTCACTGTCCTTGATCCACATCTTGTAAACAATATTCGTGAAAATCCTAGGTACACCAAGATGTCGCCCGAAGAAATACTTGGAAAGTTTGTAAACGGGCGGATGATGATTAAGGAGGCAAGATATGTTGATGATGCGTTGAATGGCCCAATCCACGAGCCTCAAACCGTTGCTCTCAAAGCAACAAGGAGCAGGGAGGCGCTACCTAGCAAGGTGGCGCAAGTTGAGGCGACCGGGCTTAACGAAGAAGAAATGGCCCTCATCATCAAGCGATTCAAGACGGCACTCAAAGGTCGCAAGGAGCATCCCAACAAAAGCAAGACGAAGGGAAAGCGCTCCTGCTTCAAGTGTGGTAAGATTGGTCATTTTATCGCTAATTGTCCCGATAATGATAGTGACCAGGAACAAGAGAAGAAGAGGGAAAAGAAGAAGGCTTACAAGAAGGCTAAAGGCAAGGCACACCTTGGCAAGGAGTGGGACTCGGATTGTTCGTCGTCCGACTCCGACAACGAAGGACTCGCCGCCTCGGCCTTCAACAAATCGTCCCACTTCCCCAACGAACATCACACCTGCCTCATGGCAAAGGAGAAGAAGGTAAACACTCGAAAGTCTACTTATGCTTCTTCTAGTGATGATGAATCTAGCGATGATGAAATAGACTACGCTAGTTTGTTCACGGGCTTAGATAGAACTAAGATTGATAAGATTAATGAATTAATTGATGCCTTGAATGATAAGAATAGATTATTAGAAAAGCAAGAGGATCTCTTGTATGAAGAACATGATAAATTTGTAGATGCACAAAATTCTCTTGCTTTAGAAGTTAAACGGAATGAAATGCTTTCTTGTGAATTGTCTACATGCCATGACTCTATTTCTAGCTTAAAGAGCATAAATGATGACTTGAATGCTAAGTTAGAAATAGCTAATAAATCAACATCTTGTGTAGAACATGTTATAATTTGCAATAGGTGTAAAGATTTCAATATTGATGCTTGTAGTGAACACCTAGTTTCAATTTCTAAATTAAATGATGAAGTGGCTAGTCTTAATGCTCAACTTAAGACTAGCAAGAATGAATTTGATAAATTAAAATTTGTAAGGGATGCCTACACGATTGGTAGACACCCCTCAATTAAGGATGGGCTTGGCTTCAAGAGGGAAGCCAAGAACTTAACAAGTCATAAGGCTCCCATCTCCGCCAAGGAGAAAGGGAAGGCCCCTATGGCTAATAGTGCTCAAAAGAACCATGCTTTCATGTACCATGATAGGAGATATTCTAGGAATGTTCATTATGATAGAAGTTACAATGATGTTGTCTCACATGCCATGATTGCTTCAAGTTCCTCTATTATGCATGATAGAAGTTTGGCTAGGAAAAATGTCATTCATCATATGCCTAGGAGAAATGTTCATGTACCTAGGAAAACAAATAATGAACCTTCTACAATTTATCATGCTTGCAATGCTTCCTTTGCTATTTGTAGAAAGGACAAGAAAGTGGTTGCTAGAAAATTAGGGGCAAAATGCAAGGGAGATAAAACTTGCATTTGGGTCCCTAAGACCATTGTTACTAACCTTGTAGGACCCAACACGAGTTGGGTACCTAAGACCCAAGCCTAAATTGCCTTGCAGGTTTATGCATCCGGGGGATCAAGCTGGATTATCGACAGCGGATGCACAAACCACATGACGGGGGAGAAGAAGATGTTCACCTCCTACGTCAAGAACAAAGATTCCCAAGACTCAATCATATTCGGTGACGAGAATCAAGGCAAGGTTAAAGGGTTAGGAAAGATTGCTATTTCATCCGAGCACTCCATTTCTAATGTGTTTTTAGTTGAGTCGCTTGGGTATAATTTGTTGTCCGTCAGTCAATTATGCAATATGGGATATAATTGCTTATTCACAAATGTAGAAGTGTCTGTCTTTAGAAGGAGTGATGGTTCATTAGCTTTTAAGGGTGTACTAGACGGCAAACTCTATTTAGTTGATTTTGCAAAGGAGGAGGCTGGTCTAGATGCATGCTTAATCGCTAAGACTAGCATGGGCTGGCTGTGGCATCGCCGTCTAGCACATGTGGGGATGAAGAACCTTCACAAACTTCTAAAGGGAAAACATGTGTTAGGTCTAACAAATGTGCATTTCGAAAAAGATAGACCTTGTGCAGCTTGTCAAGCAGGTAAACAAGTGGGAAGTGCTCATCACATCAAGAACGTGATGACTACTTCAAGACCCCTGGAGCTGCTGCATATGGACCTCTTCGGACCAGTCGCCTACCTCAGCATCGGGGGAAGTAAGTATGGTTTAGTAATTGTTGATGATTTTTCCCGCTTCACTTGGGTATTCTTTTTGCAGGATAAATCTAAAACCCAAGGGACCCTCAAGCGCTTCCTAAGGAGAGCTCAAAATGAGTTTGAGCTCAAGGTGAAGAAGATAAGAAGCGACAACGGGTCTGAGTTCAAGAACCTTCAAGTGGAGGAATACCTTGAGGAGGAAGGAATCAAGCACGAGTTCTCCGCTCCCTACACACCACAGCAAAATGGTGTGGTAGAGAGGAAGAACAGGACGCTTATAGACATGGCGAGGATGATGCTTGGAGAATTCAAGACGCCCGAGCGGTTTTGGTCGGAAGCTGTGAACACGGCTTGCCACGCCATAAACCGGGTCTACCTTCATCGCCTCCTCAAGAAGACGTCATACGAGCTTCTAACCGGTAACAAACCCAACGTTTCGTATTTTCGAGTTTTTGGGAGTAAATGCTACATTCTGGTGAAGAAAGGTAGAAATTCAAAATTTGCTCCCAAAGTTTTAGAAGGGTTTTTGTTAGGTTATGACTCAAATACAAAGGCGTATAGAGTCTTCAACAAATCATCGGGTTTGGTTGAAGTCTCTAGCGACGTTGTATTTGATGAGACTAATGGCTCTCCAAGAGAGCAAGTTGAGCTTGATGATGTAGATGAGGAAGATGTTCCAACGGACGCGATTCGTACCATGGCGATTGGAGACGTGCGACCGCAGGAACACAAGGAACAAGAGCAGCCTTCTTCCTCAATGACGGTGCACCCCCCAACCCAAGATGATGAACAGGTACCTCAAGAGGAGGCGTGTGATCAAGGGGGAGCACAAGATGTCCAAGTTGAAGAGGAAGAATCACCACAGGCCCCTCCAACTCAAGTTTGAGCGACGATTCAAAGGAATCATCCCGTCGACCAGATATTGGGTGATATTAGCAAGGGAGTAACTACTCGCTCTAGATTAGTTAATTTTTGTGAGCATTACTCTTTTATCTCTTCGATTGAGCCTTTTAGGGTAGAAGAGGCCTTGCTAGATCCGGACTGGGTGTTGGCCATGTAGGAAGAGCTCAACAATTTCAAAAGAAATGAAGTTTGGACACTGGTGCCGTGTCCCAAGCAAAATGTTGTGGGAACCAAGTGGGTGTTCCGCAACAAATAGGACGAGCATGGGGTGGTGACGAGGAACAAGGCTCGACTTGTGGCAAAAGGTTATGCCCAAGTCGCAGGTTTGGACTTTGAGGAGACTTTTGCTCCTGTGGCTAGGCTAGAGTCGATTCATATTTTGTTAGCCTATGCCGCTCACCATTCTTTCAGGCTGTACCAAATGGATGTTAAGAGCGCTTTCCTCAATGGGCCAATCAAGGAGGAGGTGTACGTGGAGCAACCCCCTGGCTTTGAGGATGAACGGTACCCCGACCATGTGTGTAAGCTCTCTAAGGCGCTCTATGGACTTAAGCAAGCCCCAAGAGCATGGTATGAATGCCTTAGAGACTTTTTAATTGCTAATGCTTTCAAGGTTGGGAAAGTCGATCCAACTCTTTTCACTAAGACATGTGATGGTGACTTATTTGTGTGCCAAATTTATGTCGATGACATAATATTTGGTTCTACTAACCAAAAGTCTTGTGAAGAGTTTAGCAAGGTGATGACTCAAAAATTTGAAATGTCGATGATGGGCGAGTTGAACTACTTCCTTGGGTTCCAAGTGAAGCAACTCAAGGACGACACCTTCATCTCCCAAACGAAGTACACGCAAGACTTGCTAAAGCGGTTTGGGATGAAGGACGCCAAGCCCGCAAAGACTCCAATATGGGAACTGACGGACACGTCGACCTCAACAAAGGAGGTAAGTCCGTTGATCAAAAAGCATACCGGTCCATGATAGTTTCCTTGCTCTATTTATGTGCTAGTAGACCGGATATTATTCTTAGTGTATGCATGTGTGCTAGATTTCAATCCGATCCAAGGGAGTGTCACTTAGTGGCGGTGAAGCGAATTCTTAGATATTTAGTCGCTACGCCTTGCTTTGGGATCTGGTATCCAAAAGGGTCTACCTTTGACTTAATTGGATATTCAGACTCCGATTATGCTGGATGTAAGGTCGATAGGAAGAGTACATCAGGGACGTGCCAATTTCTAGGAAGGTCCCTGGTGTCATGGAGTTCTAAGAAACAAACCTCCGTTGCCCTATCCACCGCTGAGGCCGAGTACGTTGCCGCAGGACAGTGTTGCGCGCAACTATATTGGATGAGGCAAACCCTCAGGGACTTTGGCTACAATCTGAGCAAAGTCCCACTCCTATGTGACAATGAGAGTGCTATCCGCATGGCGGACATCCTGTTGAGCACAACCGCACAAAGCACATTGACATCTAGCATCACTTTTTGAGAGACCACCAGCAAAAGGGAGATATCGAAGTGTTCTATATTAGCACCGAGAACCAGCTAGCCGATATCTTTACCAAGCCTTTAGATGAAAAGACCTTTTGTAGGCTGCGTAGTGAGCTAAATGTCTTAGATTCGCGGAACTTGGATTGATTTGTAGCATACATGTGTTCATGCCTTTGATCATGTTCCTTATGCATTTTGTTGTTTATTTATGGTGCTCAAGTTGTACTCATGATCCCCGGACCTCACAAGTCCAATTGCAAGTGATGCACTTATTTAGGGGGAGGCATGCTACAACTTGACCCTTTAAGACTAACCATGTGCTTGAGTTTACTTGATTTAGTCTCAAAGGTAGATTGAAAGGGAAAGGTGAACTTGGACCATGCAAGACTTCCACTGCACTCCGATGAGAGGGTAACTCACTCCAAGTTCGTCTTCATATTCTTATTGCCTTTGTACTCTTAGTTGAAAGATTTTGGTGAGGCAATGGGGTTTAAGGGCCAAGATTGATCCCGTTTTGGTGCTTGATGCCAAAGGGGGAGAAATTAAGGGCCAAAGCAACAAATGGATCAACTACCACTTGATAATTTTGAAAATAGAAGGGTAGAGTTTTGTTTTGTCAAAACACTCTTATTGTCACTTAGTGCTAAAAGTCTGTCTCTTGTGGGGAGAATGTTTGACTATGGGAAAAAGGGGGAGTTTTTGAATCTTTGATCAATTTCTCTCGGAATACCTCTCTTTATGTCTCTTCAAGTGAATTTGACTTAGAGATAAGAATTTGAGTTTGATTTGCAAAAACAAACCAAGTGGTGGCAAAGAATGATCCAAATAAACCAAATTTGAATCAAAATCATTTCTTGTTTGAAATTACATTGATATTGCACTTCTTTTAGTTGCTTTATGTTGTGTTGGCATAAATCACCAAAAAGGGGGAGATTGAAAGGGAAATGTGTCCTTGGGCCATTTCTAAGTATTTTGGTGATTTAGTGTCCAACACAAGTGCCTAAGTGTTAAACTATGCCAAATGGTGGACAAAGTGCAAATCAATACAAAGGTATGATTCTAGACTTAGTACATTGGTTTTTGTGTACTAACATATTTGTCTAAGTGCTAGAATCAGAGAAAATACAATTGGATATGTCTTGGCTCGAGCAGCCAAGACTCTGCTCAGTCTGGGTGCACCGGACTGTCCGGTGGTGCACCGGACAATGTCCGGTGCGCCAGGCTGGCTCTGGTGAAAAGGCCGCTCTTGGGAGTTCGGCGGCGGCGTACGGCTAAAATTCACCGGACTATCCGGTGGTGCACCGGACTGTCCGGTGAGCCAACGGTCGGCCGCGCAATCCGCGCGTGACGCGTGGCCGGGCCAACGGTCTGAAGGGGGCACCGGACTGTCCGGTGTGCACCGGACAGTGTCCGGTGCGCCAACGGCTCCAAATTGCCAACGGTCGACTGCGCCAAAATAGGAAAGAAATCCGCACCGGACAGTGTCCGGTGGTGCACCGGACTGTCCGGTGCGCCAGGCGACAGAAGGCAAAAATTGCCTTCCTGGAATGCTCTCAACGGATCCTAGCTGCCTTGGGGCTATAAAAGGGACCCCTAGGCGCATGGAGGAGCACACCAAGCATTCTCTAAGCATTCCTAAGCACCAAGACTCCAATTCCGCGCATTTGATTCTTTGTGATAGCAACTAGAGCTCCATTTGAGTAGAGAACTCTTTGAGTTGTGTTGAGAGCTCAAGTTGTGACTTATGTGCATATTGTTGCTCTGATTTTGTGTCTTGTGTGCGTTGCTCATCCCATCCTTATTTCCGTGCTTCTTTGTGAACATCAAATTGTAAGGACGAGAAGCTCCAAGTTGTGGAGATTCCTCGCAAGCGGGATATAGTGAAACAAAGCAAAACACCGTGGTATTCAAGTGGGTCTTTGGACTGCTTGAGAGGGGTTGAGTGCAACCCTCGTCCGTTGGGATGCCACAACGTGGAGTAGGCAAGTGTTGGACTTGGCCGAACCACGGGATAAACCACTGTGCCTATCTGTGTTGATCTTCTTGTGGTTATTATGTTTTGCAAGAACTCCTCTCTAGCCACTTGGTATTATTGTGCTAACTCCTAATCAAGTTTTGTGGCATTAAGTTTCAAGTTTTTACAGGATCACCTATTCACCCCCCCTCTAGGTGCTCTCACTTGTCCATGAGGCATTTTGTGGCCAACGTTGGGGAAGATGATGACTTTATTGACGATGATGTTGGTGGTGTCCTGATCGGAAGAGTCGGAGGAGCTCTCGTCGGAGTCCCATTGCCTCCCGACATGTGTCTCACCGCCCTTCTTCTTGTGGAAGAATTTATTCTTCTCCATCTTCTTCTTCCCTTTCTTGTCTTTGTCCCTATCATTATCGTTAGCATATGGACATTTTGCGCTACAATGATCGGATTTACCACAACAATAGTAAACCCTCTTGGAATGTGGCTTGTAGTCCATGCCCTTACTTTGCTTAGGATTTGTTGGAAGCTTTTGATGACGAGGGCCATCTTCTCATTATCAAGATTGGAGGGTCAATTTGAAGCCCCTTGCTTGGAGTAGTCTCCTCCTCTTCCGTCGCCTTGAAGGCAATGGCTTGTGGCTCGAGCGTGGAGGAGTTGCTATGGGCAATGTCCTCCACATGTTTGGAGTCTTTGACCATAAGTTCAAAGCTCACATACTTTCCAAACACCTCCTCGACGTCATCACCTCGTATCTAGGATTTTCACGAAGTAATTGAACAAGAGTAGCATTAGGAAATACGAGTTACCTTAGCATGATTTTAACAACTTCATGGTCTTCTCATTTGGTGCTCCCAATGTTTTAGACTTGGTTCACCATTGTTTTGAGCCGGTTGTACATTTTTGTGGTCCTTCTCCTTTATTGAGGGCGAACCATTTGAGCTCTCCTTCAATCACATCCATCTTAGTGATCCTGTCACCTTCGAGCGTTGTCTTGAGGACATCCCAAATCTCTTTGGCGCTATTCAACCCTTGTACTTTGTTGTACTCCTTCGTACACAAGGAAGCAAGAAGTATCGTATTTGCTTGTGAGTTAAAGTGCTTGATTTGGGTGACCTCGTCCAAATCGTAGTCCTCGTCCCAACCTGTGGAACCTGCATTCCAATCTCAATAACATCACATATGCTCTCGTGGAGCGAGGTTAGGTGATATCTCATTTTATCAAATAAACCTCACCATCGAATTGTGTGCTAAATTTTATTAAAAAAATATTGTACTAGAAATAAAAAGGGCTTTAGAGAGTGTTTGGTTTCCTAGCTAAAGTTTACTTTATATCGCATCACATTAAATATTTAATATACGTATTAAATATAGACTTAGTTAAAATTAATAGATTTGTCTTTTTTTAGTTTTTATCTTTGTAATTAATTTTATATTTAGATCATATTTAATACATATAATTATTATACAAATATTAGATGTGATAGAGACTAAACTTTAATTAGTTGTGGGATATGATGAGAATTAAATAGGGTGTTTGGTTTTAGGAATAAACCAAACCATCATTTTCTTACTATTTTTGTTTGATTTGTTGAATAAAATGAGTTGATTTTTCACCGCTTCATTCTCATAATTAGTTAGAATATAATTATCTCATTAAATTTAATAAATTGACTTATAACACCTCATGCTAAACGCTTCCAAAGTTCTTCGACTGACAAGCATTATCGTCAACCGGTGAGCCCAGTCGTGTATGCACCCACGTGTCGTCCAATGACGCTGTTTGTGCCGTCCCATCAGGCTTCCTTTTCCAAGCACTTTTAGCACGCCACGTCTAGAGCTGCAGGCTGCAGCTGCCCACTATACAAACGGTGGCGGCCTTGCCAAGAAAGCACCATCGCTCCAGTTCGCGCTCATGGCCCCCACTGCTGTGGATCCCGGTCCCAGCGACCACCTTCTAGCGCCGGCGCCGGCTGCCATGGCTGGAGGAGGGGATGGCGGTGATGGACAGATGGAGGTGGTGTTCAATGTGAGCAGCAGCGACACCGACTCCGATGACCTCGGCGCCGGTGGTGGAAAGAGGTCGCGGCCCGTGGCGGGGCAAGGTGGTGGCAGGGATCGAGAGGACAAGAAGGCCAGAATCTTGGCCGCTGCCGCCACGGTCCCAGCCGGATTCCTAGAGCCGCTTTCGCCGGTGAGGTTACTCCCCCCGCCGGCGCCGGGAAGGAGCGTGACGAAGCAGTTCTGGAAGGCCGGAGACTACGTCGGCAAGCCGGATCACCTGCTTGCCGTAGTGGCGGCTCAGCATTCTGGTAACAACTCGCACCATTATAATGCACCATTGTTCCGTGGGACAGATTTACTATAACTTGGTTATCTGAATTTTAGTTTTTTTTTCAGAAGACACATATATACTTTATACTAAAATTACATATTCTGTTTGGTTTGTTGCAATTTACGCAGACATAACTGCAATTTTTGGTTCTGACAGTTAAAAAAACTATTAGACAAATTCACAGAAAATCTGGTCCGTGTTGGAAGATAAAGAAGAAAATGATTGGTTATGTATAAAGACAAATCACAAACCATAAAATCAACAATAAATCATTAAAAATCAGGCACCTGAAATATAGGAGAAATGAATAACTAAATATTAGAATTTGTTTGTCTATTTTCTTTTGGATATAGTTGTGGGCATGCAAATATTTTGTCATCACACCTCTGGTCTGAAAGTCGGTGTGTCATATGGTAAAAAAAAAGTCGGTGTGTGATCTTTTATCCTTTACAGCTTACCTTCCGTATGACCTGCATGCATGGCCATTCAGTTGTTATGTCTTTGCTATCGTCAGATTCTGGAATGGATCACGTTCGTGTGCATCCCAAATTTCTACATTCCAACGCGACAAGCCACAAGTGGGCACTAGGAGGTACCTTACATTTGATGCATGCCCAACCACCGAGACATTTTTTTTGGGTCGCTTGCCTTGTTGGTTATAAATGCTGCTAGATTATGATGCCCTGGTCGATTTCACAGCTTTCGCCGAGCTGCTTGACAACTCTCTTGATGAAGTATGTGTGCTTGACTGAAATGAAGATTCAATTTCTTCAGATCTAAGGTGTTGTTTTTCGGTCCTTGTGTTCTTACCTCATGGATGTTTTTTTTGCAAGGTTGTGCATGGAGCGACATATGTGAACATTGACATGATAGAAAGTAAGAAGGATGGAACTCCAATGCTGCTTGTTCAAGGTGCGATAGGAAACCCCCAATTTGCATGGGTGACTTGGCATGCTTTCATGAACTGATTGAAGATCCTTTTAATAATATAGTGGATGTGTTTCTGTTGTGCTCATGCTACATTTCGTAGCATGCTTTTATGCTAGAGTTGATTGTAACAACTTTGTTATCCTTCACTCCAAAAGTAAATCAGTGTCATAGGATCCTAGCACCTCCTTTTTCACAAAATGTGCTTCATTGAAGGTTACTGATGTAGTGATAGCTTTGCTGATAATTGTTTATCTCCTATCTCATTTAATATAATTTTCAATTGTTGATAGACAATGGTGGGGGGATGAACCCAGATAAGATGCGTCATTGTATGTCCTTGGGTTATTCTGCGAAGAGCAAAGTCAAGAATACCATTGGACAATGTAAACTGATTGTTTTGAATCCCGTTTGTTATCTTCTGACCACAACACAACACAAAGATTCAATTTACTTACTCTACTTCTTTGCAGATGGAAATGGTTTTAAGACAAGTACGATGAGACTTGGAGCTGATGTCTTAGTGTTTTCATGTAGTCGTGGTATTGAAGGAACAAGGTTGTCTTCATTACCTTGAAATATGGTAGAAGTGTATCTTTATTATCACTAAGTTTGTGTTGCCATTGCCATGCACCCTGGCCATCCCTACCATATGTCAATTTCATGTACCTGCAGTAAAACACTGTTAATATTGACAAGATTAGTTGGGGAGACTATGCTGAATTTACCATTAGAGTTTTCATTACAAGCAGGCTGTACATTTCACTTCAGCTATGCTCTTTATAAGATTTCTTGGCTTTTTTCCTTGCAAAGCCGACAATGACATGTACCCTTCTTCCTTTTGTTCACACGAAGGCCTACACAAAGCGTTGGGATGCTATCATACACCTTCCTAAGGAGCACCAACAGAGATGATATCATTGTTCCTATGGTAATCTTGATTTCACCATTGCTTTATTGCCTGCATCATCTTTGTGTTGATGATATTTTTATCGCTTTAATAGTGGTTTCTTTTGTTAACACTTTAAATTTTTGAGGTTGATGATTTTGTTTTGTTAAATATGGATAGTTTACTAGGTGATTGGGCACCACCAAGTTTGGGTTGTCAACCAAAATGATATCATGAGTAAACCAATCTGGATGGATTATTCTTGCATCACTTATTGAGAGTGTATTGTAATATGTGACTTAGTGTTCCAAATGTAATTGTTGATTAAACATCTGAACTAATCCTTTTAAGTGAAGAGTGCAAGCAGGGTTGTCACATGTGTTAGAGAATCTGCTACATATGGAAGGGCCTGAGCCTGGCAATCCTGTGTCGGCCGGCCACTGTACTTATGGATAGAGGGAATTAGAGATAAGAGTCCGGATCTGATTGATCCTGTGTATTATTAGCTTCCATAGACATAGGGGTTTCCTTTTACCTCTCTTCCTCCTCTCCTATATATGTACACAATTTGTCCCTCATTCAATACAACAATCATTCTTCCTCAATCCTTCTTACTTACATGGTATCACAGACCTAGGTCTACCGACCGATCCTTCTTTTTTTCCCACTACGCTTCCACCTCAGTGCGCGCCCACCATTCGGCGCTGCCATGACTAGCCTTCCTGTGTCGCCCCTCGACGCTGTCTCTGGCTCCGAGGTGCTTCAGCATCCCAACATCGCCGACACCTCTGCTGAGCGCGCCGATCTTCTTCGCGCCGCCAAGGATGAGCACTAGCGACGGGCTCTGACCGCCCGTCAGGCTGCCCTTGCGCGCGCGGCTGATGCCGACCGCGAGGCTGCGCTTGCCCAGCAAGAACGCAACGCAGCCGAAGCCCGCGTTCGCGCTGCTGAGGAGCGCGCCGTCCGGGAACGCGCAGTCGCTGCTCCTCCCCACCCGGAGGAGGATACTCGTTCGTCTGGCACTGCCGCCGCCGACGACATCCCACCTGCACCTCTTCATGCTGCTCTTCTCCACCACGAGGCAGCCGCGCTGCTAAACCTTCATGCCCAGGCTGTTGCAGTAACCAACATCCGGGCTCTTGTTCCACTACTCCTTGACACCAACTCCACCTTCTACGCCCGCTGGTGTGAATCTTTCCTTCTCACCCTCACCAAATTCTCCTTGGAGTGCCACATCCTCTCCGATTCTGTTTTTCCCGAGTCACCCGATTGGGTTCGCATGAATGCCGTCATCCGCACTTGGCTTCTTGGCACTCTTTCCAATGCCCTCGCTGGCATCATTTCTCAGCGCGGCGCCTCTGCCCGCACCCTCTGGCTCTCTATAGAGTCCCAGTTTCTTGGAAATCGCACCACACGTGCTCTTTATGCCGACCAAGAATTTCGGTCCTTCTCCCGAGGCGATCTCCGCGTCGCCGAATACTGTCGCCGCTACAATAAACTCGCCGAAGATCTGCGTGATCTCAGCGAACCTGTTTCTGACCGGACTTTAGTCCTTAACATTGTCAGAGGCCTTAACGAGCGCTTCCATGCTCTCGGTCTGCATCTGCGCCGCACCAACCCACTTCCTAGTTTTCTGCAGGTCCACGATGACCTGGCTCTTGAGGAACTCACGATGGCAAAGGCTGCTCCAGTCGCTGCCCTCGCTGCCCTGTCCGACATCGGCAGCTCCAGTGGATCCCAGTCGTCCCAGCCTGAGAGCACCTAGAGGGGGGGGTGAATAGGTGATCCTGTAAAAACTTCAAACTTAAGCCACAAAAACTTGTTAAGTGTTAGCACGATTATTGCCAAGTGGCTAAGGTGAAGTCTCAACAGTCTCAACAAAACACAGTACCACAAGAGAATCAGGCACAGAGTGACACAGTGGTTTTATCCCGTGGTTCGGCCAAGACCAACGCTTGCCTACTCCACGTTGTGGCGTCCCAACGGACGAGGGTTGCAATCAACCCCTCTCAAGCGGTCCAAAGACCCACTTGAATACCACGGTGTTTTGTTTTCCTTTCACTATCCCGTTTGCAAGGAATCTCCACAAATTGGAGTCTCTTGCCCTTACAAGTATATGATCACAAATGAAACACAGAGTAAGGGAGGGAAGCAACACACACAAATCCACAGCAAAAGCGCACACACACGGCCAAGAATCGAGCTCACACGACTATCTCAGAGTTCTCACTTAGAACAGAGCTCGAATCACTTAGAAACACAAACGAATGCGCAGAGACTTAGTGTGGATGATCAAGAATGCTCAAAGGTTGCTTGTGTATCTCCTCCATGCGCCTAGGGGCTCCTTTTATAGCCCCAAGGCAGCTAGGAGCCGTTGAGAGCAAATCCGGAAGGCCATCCTTGCCTTCTGTCGTCGGGGGCACCGGACAGTCCGGTGCACACCGGACACTGTCCGGTGCCCGATTTGTTTCCTTAAACGGCGAAGACAACCGTTGCAGACCGTTGGCAGATCTGGCGCTGTTGGCGCACCGGACATGTCCGGTGCACACCGGACAGTCCGGTGCCGTCTTCCGACCGTTGGCTCGGCCACGTGTCCCGCGCGGATTGCGCGGCCGACCGTTGGCCCTGGCCGACCGTTGGCTCACCGGACAGTCCGGTGCACACCGGACAGTCCGGTGAATTTTAGCCGTACGCCGCCGGCCAATTTCCCGAGAGCGGCCAGTTCGAGTCGCGCCAGCCTGGCGCACCGGACACTGTCCGGTGCACACCGGACAGTCCGGTGCTCCAGACCGAGCTGGGTCTTGGCAGCACACAGCCAAGTCCCTTCTCCTTTTCTCTATTC
The DNA here is from genome assembly GCF_902167145.1 of Zea mays. Taxonomy (NCBI): domain Eukaryota; kingdom Viridiplantae; phylum Streptophyta; class Magnoliopsida; order Poales; family Poaceae; genus Zea; species Zea mays. The sequence continues at coordinate 226,245,545 of NC_050099.1, read as the reverse complement.
TTCTTCTTTCTGTTTCTAACACTTAGACAAATATATTAGTACTTAAAACCAATGTACTAAGGCTTAGAAACATACCTTTACTTCATGATTTTCACCTTGTTCATCCATGTACATAAATTCCCAATTAAGCACATGTGTTGGCATTCAATCACCAAAATACATAGAAATGGCCCAAGGGCACATTTCCCTTTCAATCTCCCCCTTTTTGGTGATTTATGCCAACACAACATAAAGCAACTAGAACAAGTGCAAAATCACTTTAAATAAAAACTCAAATTGGTTTTATTCAATTTTGGCATATATGGATCATCCTTTGCCACCACTTGGTTTGTTTTTGCAAATCAAACTCAAATCTCTAAGTTAAACACACATGTAGAATCATTCCAAAAGAGATTGATCAAAGATTTCGAAAACTCCCCCTATTTCCCATAATCAATACTTCTCCCCACAAGAAGCCAATTATTGACAAGAGAGACAACATAAGAATTTTGACAAACCAAAAATTCTATTCTACTATTTTCAAAATCTCTCAAGTGGTAGCTGATCCATTTATCACTTTGGCCTTTATTTTCTCCCCCTTTGGCATCAAGCACCAAAACGGGATCAATCTTGGCCTTTGAACCCCATTGCCTCACCAAAGTCTTCAATAAAGAGCAAATGGTAATAAGATTTCATGAGATGAACTTGGAATTAGTTACCCTCTCATCGGAGTGCAGTGGAAGTCTTTCATGGTCCAAGTCCACCTTTTTCCTTTCAATCCTCCTTCGAGACTAAATTATCAAACTCAAGCACATGGTTAGTCTCAAAGGGTCAAGTTGTAACACATCTCCCCCTAAACATGTGCATCACTTTGCAACGGACTTGTGAGGTCCAGGGAGGGTTTGTACAACTTGAGCACCACAATAAGCAACAAAATGCAGAATGAACCTGATCAAATGCATAAACACATGTATGCTACAATTCAATCCAAGTTCCGCGAATCTAAGACATTTAGCTCACTACGCAGCCTGCAAAAGGTCTTCTCATCTAGAGGCTTGGTAAAGATATCGGCTAGCTGGTTCTCGGTGCTAACATGAAATACTTCGATATCTCCCTTTTGCTGGTGGTCTCTCAAAAAGTGATGCCGGATGTCTATGTGCTTTGTGCGGCTGTGTTCAACAGGATTCTCCGCCATGCGGATAGCACTCTCATTGTCACATAGGAGTGGGACTTTGCTCAGATTGTAGCCAAAGTCCCGGAGGGTTTGCCTCATCCAAAGTAGTTGTGCGCAACACTGACCTGCGGCAACGTACTCGGCCTCAGCGGTGGATAGGGCAACGGATGTTTGTTTCTTAGAATTCCATGACACCAGGGACCTTCCTAAGAATTGGCACGTCCCCGATGTACTCTTCCTATCGACCTTACATCCAGCATAGTCGGAGTCTGAGTATCCAACTAAGTCAAAGGTAGACCCCTTTGGATACCAGAGCCCGAAGCAAGGCGTAGCAACCAAATATCTAAGAATTCGCTTTACCGCCACTAAGTGACACTCCTTAGGATCGGATTGAAATCTAGCACACATGCATACGCTAAGCATAATATCCGGTCTACTAGCACATAAGTAAAGCAAAGAACCTATCATTGACCGGTATGCTTTTTGATCAACGGACTTACCTCCTTTGTTGAGGTCGATGTGTCCGTCGGTCCCCATCGGAGTCTTTGCGGGCTTGGCGTCCTTCATCCCAAACCGCTTTAGCAGATCTTGCGTGTACTTCGTTTGGGAGATGAAGGTGCCGTCCTTGAGTTGCTTCACTTGGAACCCAAGGAAGTAGTTCAACTCGCCCATCATCGACATCTCGAATTTCTGCGTCATCACCCTGCTAAACTCTTCACAAGACTTTTGGTTAGTAGAACCAAATATTATGTCATCGACATAAATTTGGCACACAAACAAATCACCATTACAAGTCTTAGTAAAAAGAGTTGGATCGGCTTTCCCAACCTTGAAAGCATTAGCAATTAAGAAATCTCTAAGGCATTCATACCATGCTCTTGGGGCTTGCTTAAGTCCATAGAGCGCCTTAGAGAGCTTACACACATGGTCGGGGTACCGTTCATCCTCGAAGCCAGGGGGTTGCTCCACGTACACCTCCTCCTTGATTGGCCCGTTGAGGAAGGCGCTCTTCACATCCATTTGAAACAACCTGAAAGAATGGTGAGCGGCATATGCTAGCAAGATACGAATTGATTCTAGCCTAGCCACAGGAGCGAAAGTCTCCTCGAAATCCAAACCTGCGACTTGGGCATAACCTTTTGCCACAAGTCGAGCCTTGTTCCTCGTCACCACCCCGTGCTCGTCCTGTTTGTTGCGGAACACCCACTTGGTTCCCACAACATTTTGCTTCGGACGAGGCACCAGTGTCCAAACTTCATTGCGCTTGAAGTTGTTTAACTCCTCTTGCATGGCCAACACCCAGTCCGGATCTAGCAAGGCCTCTTCTACCCTGAAAGGCTCAATAGAAGAGACAAAGGAGTAATGCTCACAAAAATTAACTAATCGAGATCGAGTAGTTACTCCCTTGCTAATGTCACCCAGAATTTGGTCGACGGGATGATCCCTTTGAATCATCGCTCGAACTTGGGTTGGAGGTGCCGGTTGCGCTTCTTCCTCCATCACATGATCATCTTGTGCTCCCCCTTGATCACACGCCTCCTGTTGATGAACATGTTCATCGTCTTGAGTTGGGGGATTCACCATAGTTGAGGAATAAGGTTGATCTTGCTCTTCTTGTTCCTGTGGTCGCACATCACCAATCGCCATGGTTCGTATAGCGGCTGTCGGAACATCTTCTTCATCTACATCATCAAGATCAACAACTTGCTCTCTTGGAGAGCCATTAGTCTCATCAAATACAACGTCGCTAGAGACTTCAACCAAACCCGATGATTTGTTGAAGACTCTATACGCCTTTGTATTTGAGTCATAACCTAACAAAAACCCTTCTACAGCTTTGGGAGCAAACTTAGAATTTCTACCCTTCTTTACTAGAATGTAGCATTTACTCCCAAATACACGAAAGTACGATACATTGGGTTTGTTACCGGTTAGTAGCTCATATGACGTCTTCTTGAGGAGGCGATGAAGGTAGACCCTGTTGATGGCGTGGCAAGCCGTGTTCACGGCTTCCGTCCAAAAGCACTCGGGGGTCTTGAACTCTCCTAGCATCGTCCTCGCCATGTCGATGAGCGTCCTGTTCTTCCTCTCTACCACACCATTTTGCTGTGGTGTGTAGGGAGCGGAGAACTCGTGCTTGATCCCTTCTTCTTCAAGGAACTCCTCCACTTGAAGGTTCTTGAACTCGGACCCGTTGTCGCTCCTTATCTTTTTCACTTTGAGCTCAAACTCATTTTGAGCCCTCCTGAGGAAGCGCTTGAGGGTCCCTTGGGTTTCAGACTTATCCTGCAAAAAGAACACCCAAGTGAAGCGGGAAAAGTCATCAACAATAACTAGACCATACTTACTTCCCCCTATGCTTAGATAGGCGACGGGTCCGAAGAGATCCATATGCAGCAGCTCCAGGGGTCTTGAAGTGGTCATCACATTCTTGCTGTGATGCGCTCCTCCCACCTGTTTCCCTGCTTGACAAGCTGCACAAGGTCTATCTTTTTCGAAATGAACATTGGTTAGACCTATCACATGTTCTCCCTTTAGAAGCTTGTGGAGGTTCTTCATCCCCACATGTGCTAAGCGGCGATGCCACAGCCAGCCCATGCAAGTCTTAGCCATTAAGCATGCATCTAGACTGGCCTCTTCTTTTGCAAAATCAACTAAATAAAGTTTGCCGTCTAATACACCCTTAAAAGCTAGTGAACCATCACTTCTTCTAAAGACAGACACATCTACATTTGTAAATAAACAATTATATCCCATTTGACATAATTGACTGACAGATAGCAAATTATATCCAAGACTCTCCACTAAGAATACATTTGATATAGAATGCTCATTAGAAATTGCAATTTTACCTAGCCCTTTTACCTTGCCTTGATTCCCATCACCGAATATGATTGAATCTTGGGAATTCTTATTCTTGACGTAGGAGGTGAACATCTTCTTCTCCCCCGTCATATGGTTTGTGCATCCGCTATCAATAATCCAGCTTGAACCCCCGGATGCATAAACCTGCAAGGCAAATTTAGGCTTGGGTCTTAGGTACCCAACTCATGTTGGGTCCTACAAGGTTAGTGCAAATATCCTTAGGGACCCAAATGCAAGTCCTGTCTCCCTTGCATTTTGCCCCTAACTTCCTAGCAACTATTTCCCTATCCTTTCTACAAATAGCAAAGGAAGTGTTTAAAGCACAATAAATTATAGAAGGTTCATTCACTACTTTCCTAGGAGCATGAATAACATTCTTTCTAGGCACATGAGCAATATTTCTCCTAGGCATATCCCTATCATGCTTATAAGAAGAACTAGAGGCAAACATGGCATGAGAATCATAAACATGTGAATCAAAATCATTATAAGCATTTCTAGCATTTCTCCTATCATAATACATAAAAGCATGGTTCTTTTTAGCATTACTAGCCATAGGGGCCTTCCCTTTCTCCTTGACGAAGATGGGAGCCTTATGGCTTGTTAAGTTCTTGGCCTCTCTCTTGAAGCCAAGACCATCCTTAATTGAGGGGTGTCTACCAACCGTATAGGCATCCCTTGCAAATTTTATTTTATCAACTTCATTCTTGCTAGTCTTAAGTTGGGCATTAAGACTAGCCACTTCCTTATTTAATTTGGAAATTAAAACTAGATGTTCACTACAGGCATCAACATCGAAATCCTTACACCTAGTGCAAATCTTAACATGTTCTACACAAGAATTAGATTTATTTGCTACTTCTAACTTAGCATTTAAATCATTGTTAACACCTTGTAAAGTAGAAATGGTTTCATGACAAGTAGATAGTTCATAAGAAAGCATTTCATTTCTTTTTACTTCTAAAGCATATGATTTTTGTGCCTCTACAAATTTATCATGTTTATCATACAATAAATCCTCCTGCTTTTCTAAAAGCCTATCCTTTTCATTCAATGCATCAATCAATTCATTGATTTTATCTATCTTAGATCTATCTAAGCCCTTGAACAAGTATGAATAATCTATGTCATTATCACTAGACTCACTATCACTAGAAGAAGCATAAGTGGAGTCTTGAGTACTCACCTTCTTCTCCCTTGCCATAAGACATGTGAGACGCTCGTTGGGGAAGAGAGCCGATTTGTTGAAGGCAGTGGCGGCGAGTCCTTCGTTGTCGGAGTCGGAGGAGGAGCAATCCGAGTCCCACTCCTTTCCTAGATGCGCCTCGCCCTTTGCCTTCTTGTATTGCTTCTTCTTTTCTCTTTTGTTCCCCTTTTCCTGGTCACTTTCATTATCGGGACAGTTAGCGATAAAATGACCAAGCTTACCGCATTTGAAGCATGAGCGCTTCCCCTTGGTCTTGGTCTTGCTTGGCTGCCCCTTGCGACCATTTAGCGCCGTCTTGAATCTCTTGATGATGAGAGCCATCTCTTCATCGTTGAGTCCGGCCGCCTCAATTTGTGCCACCTTGCTAGGTAGCGCCTCCTTGCTTCGTGTTGCCTTGAGAGCGAGAGGTTGCGGCTCGTTGATCGGACCATTCAAGGCGTCGTCCACATATCTCGCCTCCTTGATCATCATTCGCCCGCTAACAAATTTCCCAAGAACTTCTTCGGGCGACATCTTGGTGTACCTGGGATTTTCACGTATATTGTTCACCAAGTGAGGATCAAGAACGGTAAATGACCTTAGCATTAGGCGGACGACGTCGTGGTCCGTCCATCGCGTGCTCCCGTAGCTTCTTATCTTGTTGATAAGGGTCTTGAGCCGATTGTATGTTTGCGTTGGCTCCTCGCCCCTTATCATTGCGAACCGTCCAAGCTCGCCCTCCACCAACTCCATCTTGGTGAGTAAGGTGACGTCGTTCCCCTCATGAGAAATTTTGAGGGTGTCCCAGATTTGCTTGGCGTTATCCAAGCCGCTCACCTTATGGTATTCATTCCTGCACAAGGAAGCTAGAAGAACAGTAGTAGCTTGTGCATTCTTATGAATTTGTTCATTAATGAACATGGGACTATCCGAACTATCAAAATGCATTCCACTCTCTACAATCTCCCATATACTAGGATGGAGAGAGAATAGGTGACTACGCATTTTGTGGCTCCAAAATCCGTAGTCCTCTCCATCAAAGTGTGGGGGCTTGCCGAGTGGAATGGAGAGCAAATGAGAATGTGAACTTTGCGGAATACGAGAGTAATCAAAAGAAAAGTTCGAATTAACCGGTTTTCTTCTCTCGTAGTCGTTGTGGTCCTCGTCCTTTTGGGAAGAAGTAGACTCGTCGCTGTCGTAGTAGACGATCTCCTTGATGCGCCTGGTCTTCTTCTTCTTCCCTTCCTTCCGTCTTTGGCCCGAGCCGGAGTCGGTAGGCTTATCGTCCTTCGGCTCGTTGACGAAGGATTCCTTCTCTTTGTCGTTGATCACTATACCCTTCCCCTTAGGATCCATCTCTTCGGGCGGTTAGTCCCTTTGTGAAGAGAACGGCTCTGATACCAATTGAGAGCACCTAGAGGGGGGGGGGGGGTGAATAGGTGATCCTGTAAAAACTTCAAACTTAAGCCACAAAAACTTGTTAAGTGTTAGCACGATTATTGCCAAGTGGCTAAGGTGAAGTCTCAACAGTCTCAACAAAACACAGTACCACAAGAGAATCAGGCACAGAGTGACACAGTGGTTTTATCCCGTGGTTCGGCCAAGACCAACGCTTGCCTACTCCACGTTGTGGCGTCCCAACGGACGAGGGTTGCAATCAACCCCTCTCAAGCGGTCCAAAGACCCACTTGAATACCACGGTGTTTTGTTTTCCTTTCACTATCCCGTTTGCAAGGAATCTCCACAAATTGGAGTCTCTTGCCCTTACAAGTATATGATCACAAATGAAACACAGAGTAAGGGAGGGAAGCAACACACACAAATCCACAGCAAAAGCGCACACACACGGCCAAGAATCGAGCTCACACGACTATCTCAGAGTTCTCACTTAGAACAGAGCTCGAATCACTTAGAAACACAAACGAATGCGCAGAGACTTAGTGTGGATGATCAAGAATGCTCAAAGGTTGCTTGTGTATCTCCTCCATGCGCCTAGGGGCTCCTTTTATAGCCCCAAGGCAGCTAGGAGCCGTTGAGAGCAAATCCGGAAGGCCATCCTTGCCTTCTGTCGTCGGGGGCACCGGACAGTCCGGTGCACACCGGACACTGTCCGGTGCCCGATTTGTTTCCTTAAACGGCGAAGACAACCGTTGCAGACCGTTGGCAGATCTGGCGCTGTTGGCGCACCGGACATGTCCGGTGCACACCGGACAGTCCGGTGCCGTCTTCCGACCGTTGGCTCGGCCACGTGTCCCGCGCGGATTGCGCGGCCGACCGTTGGCCCTGGCCGACCGTTGGCTCACCGGACAGTCCGGTGCACACCGGACAGTCCGGTGAATTTTAGCCGTACGCCGCCGGCCAATTTCCCGAGAGCGGCCAGTTCGAGTCGCGCCAGCCTGGCGCACCGGACACTGTCCGGTGCACACCGGACAGTCCGGTGCTCCAGACCGAGCTGGGTCTTGGCAGCACACAGCCAAGTCCCTTCTCCTTTTCTCTATTCTTCTTCTTTCTGTTTCTAACACTTAGACAAATATATTAGTACTTAAAACCAATGTACTAAGGCTTAGAAACATACCTTTACTTCATGATTTTCACCTTGTTCATCCATGTACATAAATTCCCAATTAAGCACATGTGTTGGCATTCAATCACCAAAATACATAGAAATGGCCCAAGGGCACATTTCCCTTTCACAGCCGCGCCCCCTTCACCCAATCAACAACAGCAGACTGGTGGGCGTGGTGGTGGCGGCTCCTTTCAGCACCGGGGCAAGCGGGGCAAGCGCGGTGGCCGATCCTCCGGTGGCAACCGCGGTGCTCCCAATGCTGGTTCCAGCCATGCTTCCACTCCCCCAGGCGGCCACAACTACTACAATCCCTGGACGGGATCCATTTACATGTGGCCAGGGTCACGACCGCCAGCACCTCGGCCACCGACCTCAGGGCCTCCTGCTCCAACTCAATCGCCTCAGGCCTTTCTTGCTGGTCCTCCCGGCCAATGGGCAGGCTCCTGGGGGCCCCCTCAGGCATATGGGCCGGCCCCTGACTACACTGGCGCTGCTCCACCCCCTCCTTGTTGGGATCTCCAACAACTCGCCATCAATTTCCAAGCCACCACTCTTCAACATCCCCAGCTACGAGAGTGGTTCTTCGGCACAGGTGCCTCCAGTCACATGACTTCCGACGCTGGTTGTCACACCCGGTTCTGCGGGCAAAACCGAATGCATAGCATATGTGTGCCAAGATCCACTTTTCACACATATGTTGACGTCACAAGTGTAATATATCAAAAGACAATGCAATAAAGGCGTAAAGAGAGTAGAATAGTCTTTATTACAACATCCAGATAATAGTATCTTAAAATGTATCATCAAAGTAAAGTGGAAATAACATGGGTATCTCCCACAGGAAGATGACCGGCGCATCGTTAGACTCAGTATTCATCGAAATCTCCATCAAGGTCTTCTTCATCACCCTCTGATCAAAATATTAGCAAGGGTGAGCTCACTTATGGTCAGGGCTCAGCAAGTGGGGGAAAATTAATGCAAGTTTAACAAGGTGAGGCTAAGGCTAAGCGGTAAGCATTTTAGTTGGTCAATATTTTATTAGCAACACATGTCTTACTAATAAGTGTATATCCCAAGTATCCCAATTAAACAAAGGTATAAGAGTATAACAAAAACACTTAAGTGAAACCACTTAAGCAAACCATTGGCAAATCATCAGATCTCGATTTATTGTCCATTTTAAGTTCAATTATCATGTGAGGGTCCAGGTTGCTCTTAACCGTGAGCACGGTTGACATATCAGTTTTACACTCTGCAGAGGTGGTACAACTTTACCCACAAGACGTGTATCCCATCTAGCCTGGGTTGTACGGACCTTTAAACACAACCGAGATGAATGGCTAGGGATCCACTATGAGGTTTTCACAGAATACACAATACAAAGGCCTGCTAAGGTTTTCAAGTCGGTGTGGAGGCCCTCTGGGCGAGGTACCTTAGCCAAGAATACGTCCCCATGTTAACATGAGCTGCCACCACTGCCGCTCCCCCTCTTGCCATATTTCAGGTAAGGTTGCTAGGTACTAAGCGCATTAAGCTAATTACCAAAGCCAGAGCCATGATAGCACTCGTAGTTGCACTGTTATCCTGGGTGGTCACTCCATGTTCCAATTAATATGAAATAATATTGTTTAACCATCGGGTTAACACCATAATACCAATTTCATTTCCGGAACATTAATATCAATAATGAGTGACATCAAAATTATCAAGTTGAGCGGTAGCACAAATTTGCAAAGCATAATATTTTCCCAGGGTAATCAAGGAATACAGTTGGTAAATCTAGGAAATCCTTAATTAGACAAATCCCATCAAATTATGCAATATATCCAAAAAGTAAACATTATTATATGCATTAATTGGGTACAAATAGAATATGCAGAGGGAGAATCCACTTGCCTTGCTCGAAAGTGTCCTGTGGGTCGTCCTCGAACGAGTTTGGTTCGTCTACCTCACAGTCAACTTCTAGCATCGATTTGCGTATCGTACATACAAAAGAATACGTACGCCAAATAAATAAACATACACCATTACATGGATAATCATTCACCATTACATACACATTCATACATCACACATTTATACTCATAAATACGTTTTAAAGCGTAAATACTTATTAATTCATTATGATTATTACTGCGAGTCATTATTGGTGAAATTATGAGTAGGTGGCTATAATACTAGTTTATCTAATATAATATGTATTAACGTTCTTTATGAAAAATAAATGCTAATTATTTTATTTTTACTAATAATAGACTAATAAATTTTATTCCTTTTATTTCTAAGTAGAATTTGCGTATAGCTAAAAATGGTTTATCTATGATTCTTCTAACATTAATATTTCAAACATTAATGTAAATCACTAATTGGACTTTTAATAACATATTCATGGTTATTATGATATAAACAAGTGTTTTACTAATTCTAGTTAATTTAATGCTATACTTATGAACACATGTATTTTGACTAGTAAAAATCTACTTTCAATATGACTAATGATATTCTTTTAGTTTTATATTTTCTTTCTAAAAGAAAGTGTCCTTAATAATAATCGGAGATCAAAACATCTAATAACCTATAATTCTGGCACTATAGTAAATTCTACACCACTTACTAATTCCGCGCTCAAGAATTTCCATTATTTATTTAGTGAGCCTAAATGAATCCTTTGATTATAACTTCTAAATAAATATTAAAATTCATCCTAAACAGAATTAGTTATAAAATCACTTATTTAGTATTTTTACCACATGTCTACCGAATTTCGTCATTCTTTCTAATCCAATATTCTAAAACCATTGCGAACAAATAACATGTCTAATAACAATTCATACACATATACTCAACGATTCACATACACATGAATTGCCAAATCACATCATTCCAATATTACAACGGTAATTCACAAAATTCATAAATTAACTCAAAACATGATTTCAAAAATAAATTCAAATGCTTGGCAGCCCCTTAGAATATGCTTGTCTAGGACATCATAACATCTCTAGGACAATATCTCTAGGAGCATCTTAGAATATGCTTGGCAGCCCCTTGAGCTATAAATATGTAACCCCAACTCTTAGATGCTTATGACAGTGTTATTCTCTCGATGAGAGTAAGAGTCCCACTACTTACAAGGAGAAGGTAAATTTTTTATGGCCCATAAGAGATGAATATAAGTTTAAATGCCATACTAGAAATTTTCTTCTATTGCTACAATGCATCATGAAGGGAATAATTCCAGTCTCAAACAAATAAACAAACAACAATTATTCCAATGCGACCAATAATGCTTCTCTAGCTATAACGAGGAATCTCCATCTTATTAGTACAACAAGCAAAATGATGGTGATACTGGCGATCAATGTAATGACGATACATAGATGAAGGTCGATGTGGATGGGGAGCACAACAACAACAACAAGCAAGGCCTAAGCGAAGGTGGCAAGGCACACCGACTTGTGGCCATTCTTCTGTACTCCTAGGCTGCCTCGAGGTAGATGGTGCCCTGACAAGATCAACAACTCGATTTTGAAGCTGCGGGGGACGAAACTCTAACCAGGCCATCAGTTTCGATTTTGAAGGTTAATATGGTTGTGGGCGCTAGGGAGCCAAGGTTGCCCCTATGGTTGGGCTTTTGAGCCTTCTTTTGCATTTGCAAAATCCAACCAATGGGATGAAAAGCCACAAATACTTTGGGCTAAAAGTTGCTTTTGCTCTAGTACAAAACTGAAACCAGCTAACCCCCTGCTTTTCCCTGTTGTGAAGGTGGTATTTTTTTAAAAAATTACCCACCTGCCATGTGATTTTGTTAGAGTGTTAGGCCTGTTAAGGCTAGGCCCATGTGGCCCATGTAAAATACTATATAGCTAACCTGTTGGGTTAGCCCTAATCTATGGAATCATCACCTTAACATGGTATCAGCTAGGTTCTCTCCCTCTCCCCTACAGCCGCCGCCGCCTAGGGTTGCTCCCTAACCCTACAGCCGCCGCCGCCCCTAGGGTTTCTCCCTAACCCTCTGGCCGCCGCCGCCGCCCCTAGGGTTTCTCCCTAACCCTCTGGCCACCGCCGCCGCTTGGCACTGCCCGCACGCCGGCGCCGCGCCCCGCGCCCGTCCCTGCTCTCCTCCGCGCCGCGTCGGGAGGACCCGCGCCCAGTCCGCGCGACGCCGCGCCCGTCCCTGCTCTCCACCGCGCCGCCGCGCCAGGAGGACCCACGCCCAGTCCAGGCGACTTCCCCGCGCGCCCGAGCAGCGCCTTCCCCGCGCCAGGAGGACCCGCGCCCAGTCCAGTCCAGGCCCCGTCACCACACACCTTGAATCATCCGCGCCCCTACACCGACCCTGGCCGCCCTGCGCGCACCGGCCGTCGTCCGCGCCCTGCACCAGTGCCCGACCGAAGCCCCAGCACACCGCCGCTCCCCTCCCATGGCTGGCGAGTTCCCTCTCCTCTCCTCTTGGGCGCGTGCCGCATCCCCTGGCAAGCGCGTCGCCGTCACTACTGCCACTGCGGCGGCCGCCATCGGTGGGCGTGCCCCTCTGGCCCCTCCCCACCCCCTCCCAGTCGCTGCAGGTGCGCAGGCACTGGTGGCAGGGGCGTGGGGGTCCGTTCCCGCCTCCCCTGCGCTCGGGCCGGCGTGGGGGGCAGGGCCCACCGTCGCCGGTGGGGCCCTCACCGCTGCAGGCACCGCCTCGGCCCTTGCGGCTGTGGCGGATGTGCTTCCCGCGGGGGTTGCCGGTCCGGAGGACCCTCCCCCGCCAATTCCCCCGTCGCTGGTCGTCGATCCACAGCCTGTCGTCGATCAGCCGCCTCCTCCACCGGTCGCCCACCCGACATACACCGTCGCCGCCCTGACTGCTGCCCGGGCGGAGCACGCGACGCGACAGGCCCATTTGCGGGAAGTGACCCTCGTGTGGGAGCGCGAGCGCGAAGCCGCGAACGCTATCGCTGCTCAGATTGCCGCGGCGGAACAGCTCCTCGCCTCGCCTGCGGCCCACGACGGCGGGACCACCTCCTCTGACACCATGGGCGGCGTGTACGGTGTCCCAACCTCACCGACCGTCGGAACCGGGCCTCACACCATCCCCACGGTGCTCTGGCATGACCCGGCTGACCCGCTCATGGCTCAGCTCCACCTTCAGGCTGGGAGTGTCCAGAACATTCGCCTCATGGTCCCTGTTGTCATGGAGCCAGAGTCGCCGTCCTACTCACGCTGGCGGGACTTACTACTCACCCTTCGCCGCTACGCCCTGGATGACCACGTCCTCTGCGACCCCACCGGCGTGGCGCCCACTGCCGCGTGGGTGCGCCTCGACAGCATCGTGCTCACCTGGATCGTGGGGACGATCTCCGTTGACCTCCACAGCCTCCTCCAGAACCTTCCTCATGCTCGGGTTGTTTGGCTTGCCATCGAGGGTCAGTTCCTGGGCAACGCCGAGGCCCGGGCTCTCCGCCTCGACGCAACCTTCCGCACCTTCGTCCAGGGGGACCTCAGCGTCGGTGAGTACTGCCGCAAGATGAAGACCATGGCGGACTCACTGGGCGATCTGGGCTGCCCCGTGGAGGACCGCATCCTCGTCCTCAACGTCCTCCGCGGTCTCAGCGATCGCTACGCCCACCTCCGGCCGTTGATCATGTGCCAGCGCCCCTTCCCTACCTTCCTCCAGGTCCGCGACGACCTCGCCCTGGATGCGATCACTCTGGGTGCTCAGGCTGCCTCGATCTCCGGCCCAGGGTCCTCGTCCTCCTCGACGGCACTGGCGGCTGTCACCCCGACTCGTCCACATCCTCCGTCGCATTCTGCCCTTGGCCCTCGTCCTTCCGGGCCGAGCATGGGCGGCGGGGGTCGAGGTGGCAGAGGCGGGGGCGGTGGTGGACGTCGCCGCGGTGGTGGCCGCGGTGGTGGTGGTGGTTTCAGGCAGTGGTGCCCGTGGCATCACACCGACGCCGGGACCCCAGCAGGGTGCGCCTTGGCCCACTTTCCACCACCCGTGGTCAGGGCGCATCTCCATGTGGCCGTTCCAGGGGCCAGGTTCTGAGGCTCGTCCCGCGGGGGCCATGTTCGCTGGTGCGTAGCCGGGGTTCGCCTTCGCCTCACCGTCGCCCTGGACCTTGACGCCTGCCGCTTCGTCGTGGCCCACGTCGTCGGCTACGCCATCGTCCGGGCTGATTGGTTGGGACGCGGCCGCCCTGGCTGCCTTCCAGACTCCCACTCTGACTCTGTCGATGGGTCCCGAGTGGATCGTGGACACCGGTGCTACCTACCACACCACTCCCAACCCTGGTATACTCACCTCTGTTCGCCCTCCTTCCTCTCTCCCTTCATCCATCATGGTGGCGAATGGCTCGTGTCTTCCTGTCACATCTGTGGGTGCTGCCCGCCCTCCCGGCTCTTTTCGCATTCCCGATGTTCTTGTCGCTCCTTCTTTGGTCCACAATCTTCTTTCTATTCGTCGGTTTACTGCTGATAATTCTTGTTCTGTCGAGTTTGACTCTTCTGGTCTTACTGTGAAGGACTCGGCAACTCGGCGCCCCCTCAGATGTGACAACACCGGCCCCCTCTACACCCTTCGGCTTTCGCACGCCACATCTTCTTCGTCACCTGATACAGCTGCTGCTTTTGCCGCCACCACATCTTCTACTACCTGGCATCGTCGCCTTGGACACCCCGGACGTGATGCATTACTGCAGCTTACTCGTAGTGCCACTATCCCATGTACTCGATCCCCTGAGGAGCATCTATGTCATGCGTGCCAGTTAGGCCGCCATGTTCGTCTTCCGTTTTCCTCTTCTTCCTCGCATGCTACTCATGCTTTTGATCTTGTACACTGCGATTTGTGGACTTCACCCATTACCAGTATGTCGGGTTACAAATACTATGTTGTCATGCTTGATGATTTTTCTCATTATGTGTGGATTTTTCCGTTACGTGCCAAGTCTGAGACTTTCCCCACCCTCCGCCACTTCTTCGTCTGGGTGTCCACTCAGTTCGGCCTCACCATTAAGGTCGTTCAGTGTGACAACGGTCGGGAGTTCGATAACTCCGCCTCCCATGACTTCTTTCTCTTCCACGGGATGCAGTTGCGGATGTCTTGCCCATATACCTCCTCCCGGAACGGCAAGGCTGAACGCATGATCCGCACGACCAACGACACCATCCGGACTCTTCTTCTCCAGGCGCACCTACCGCCACGTTTCTGGGCCGAGGCCCTCCACACCTCTACCTACCTTCTCAACCGTCTCCCTTCCACTGCGTGCCCGGCCCCCACTCCTCACCAGGCACTTTTCGGTACCCCTCCGCGCTATGACCACCTCCGTGTCTTCGGGTGTGCTTGCTACCCGAACACCGCTGCCACTGCTCCTCACAAGCTAGCACCCCGTTCCACCCTCTGTGTGTTTCTCGGGTACTTTCCGGACCACAAGGGCTACCGGTGCTTTGACCTTTCCTCTCGCCGGATTCTCATCTCTCGCCATGTGGTGTTTGATGAGTCCGTATTTCCCTACTCCACCACCACACCACCCTCCTCCGACCTTGACCTTGACCTATTCACTCCATTCCCGACTGACGCGGTGGTCGAGCCACCTATCCTTCCTCTCTATGCAGGTACTCACTCACCGCCTGTCGGTCCTACTCCCAGCCTGGTGCCTTGCTCGAGTCCGGTGGTGTCGCCTACGGCGGTATCGCCTCTCCGTGGAGCCCCGTCTCCGATCGCCCCCGGGTCGAGCGGGGGTGGTGGGACTACACCGCCTACGGGGCCGTCGTTACCGACCCCTCCGGCCCGCTTCGCTCAGCCGGTGCGGGTCTACCAGCGCCGGCTGCCACCGCCGTCCCCACCGGTGGCCCAGTCCCCGCCAGGGACACCTACACCTCCGCCGCGGCCTCCTGCGGCACGTGTCGAGACGCCGGTGTACCACCCACCGCTCCTTCACCGCGACCCGCGGCACGTCCACCCGATGGTGACGCGGCACGCGGCTGGTACCCTGCCGCCCTGTGTCCTGGTGGCCACGACTGGAGACTCGCAGGTTTCTCCGGTACCCTCCTCCGTCCGCACTGCCCTGCTGGACCCCCACTGGCGTCAGGCGATGGAGGAGGAGTACGCGGCGCTCGTCGCCAACCAGACGTGGGATCTGGTGCCCCGTCTACCCGGCACCAATGTCGTCACCGGCAAGTGGATCTGGACGCACAAGCGCCGGGCCGATGGGACCCTGGAGCGGTACAAGGCTCGCTGGGTTCTTCGGGGCTTCACTCAGCGCCCCGGAGTCGACTACGATGAGACCTTCAGTCCGGTTGTGAAGCCGGCCACCGTCCGCACGGTGCTCTCGCTGGCCCTTGCTCGCTATTTGCCGGTTCACCAACTCGACATCAAGAACGCCTTCCTGCACGACGCCCTCACCGAGACCGTCTACTGCTGTCAGCCTGCGGGGTTCGTGGATTCCTCTCGCCCTGACATGGTCTGCCGGCTCAACAAGTCCCTCTACGGCCTCAAGCAGGCCCCCGGGCGTGGCACTCCAGACTAGCTACGTTCCTGGTGACACTGGGCTTCGTAGAGGCCAAGTCAGACACGTCTTTGTTCGTCCACCATCATGGAGCAGAGATTGCCTACTTGCTCCTCTACGTGGATGACATTGTCCTCACCGCCTCCAGTCAGTCCCTTATTCGCCGCCTCGTCGACGCGCTTCAGCGGGAGTTTCCGGTCAAAGATCTGGGTGTGCTTCACCATTTCCTGGGGGTCACCGCTGAGCCTCGCCCCTCCGAACTCCTCCTTCACCAGCGGCAGTACACTCTTGACATTCTGGAGCGGGCCCAGATGAGTGACTGCAAGCCCTGCTCCACCCCAGTCGACACGCAGGCCAAGCTCTTAGAGGCCACAGGTGACCCGGTCGCGGACCCCACCGGCTACAGGAGTCTTGCCGGTGCCCTTCAGTACCTCACCTTCACTAGGCCGGATATCTCCTACGCAGTGCAGCAGGTCTGTCTCCATATGCACGACCCCCGAGAGCCCCACCTCACGGCTCTCAAGCGCCTCCTCCGCTACCTCCGGGGCACCGTCGACTACGGGCTGCTTCTTCACCGGTCTACCTCATCCGAGCTGGTCGTCTACACCGACGCTGACAGGGCTGGGTGCCCAGACACTCGGCGATCCACCTCCGGCTACGCCGTCTTCTTAGGCGGCAACCTGGTGTCCTGGTCGTCGAAGCGTCAGCCGGTCGTCTCCCGCTCGAGTGCCGAGGTGGAGTACCGTGCTGTGGCCAACGGCGTGGCGGAGGCTGCCTGGCTCCGGCAGCTCCTCGCCGAGCTTCACAGCCCCCTGTCCAGGAGCACGTTGGTCTACTGCGACAACGTCTGTGCGGTCTACCTCTCCACCAACCCAGTGCAGCATCAGCGGACCAAGCATGTCGAGATCGATCTGCACTTCGTCCGCGATTATGTCGCCGCCGGTGCTGTTCGGGTCCTCCACGTCCCGACCACCTCCCAGTTTGCTAATATCTTCACCAAGGGTCTTCCGACCTCGACCTTCGCCGAGTTTCACTCTAGCCTCAACATCAGTAGTGGCTAGTTGCGTCTGTGTGGGGATCCTGTGGTGTTCCTTTTGAGTCCAGTCTGTGAACTCCGCTGCGTCGGAAGTCCAGACTGCGGGGGGGTGTCGTCTTCTTTTGAGTCCAGTCTGTGAACTCCGCTGCGTCGGAAGTCCAGACTGCGGGGGGTGTTAGAGTGTTAGGCCTGTTAAGGCTAGGCCCATGTGGCCCATGTAAAATACTATATAGCTAACCTGTTGGGTTAGCCCTAATCTATGGAATCATCACCTTAACATGTTTGTTTTTTTCTTATTTCCCATCTTCGATCTCTTCTTGTTCATGAGACCATGACCTCTTTCTCATCCCGTGCGGCATCTTCGATCGGTGGCGGTGCTCCTTCCTCTCCCGTGCTTGGCTCCGGCGACCCCTCCTTCTCTAGCATCCTCGGGGTGAGGCCATCCCCTCAAGCGTGGCCCTGGCCCTAGCCACCGCCCAATACCTTGGCCACCACACAGGCAAGCATGACCTTGGCCACCATGCATGTGAGTGTGGGTCTGCCTTCTCGGGCGAGCGCCACCTCGGTCGGGAATCCATCTGTAGGAAGATGAGGCTGACGGTCGGGGTCCGCTTGTCACTGAGAGATTCTAACAACAGTATTTCCAAAAGCCACAACTATTGAACCAAATGGCTTTTAGCTTTCGCACAACCCATAACCCACAACTGCTTTTTCACGGCCCACAATAACTTTTTCAAAAGCCATAGCTCAACGAAATACACCCTGAGGGACTGCAACAGATCAATTTTTCACGATCTGAGAGGAGGTAGCGGGCAGAAACAGAGGGGAAACACTAGGGTTTTCATACCTAAACTCCTATGAACGAGGGACCGAGATTGGGAGAGTAACAACTAAACGGATTGGTCTAGGTGGGTAGATAGATAGAGAGAGAGAGAGAGAGAGAGAGAGAGAGAGAGAGAGAAATAGGATCTTGGAGCACCTCCTTACTTGCCTCACCAAAATTAACTGAGACTTCCAGGCACTTAATACAATTTCAAGAAAAAAAGTTCTATGATGCTGGCTGCTTCTGAAACCAGTGGAGTTGTGGTGTTTAGGCATTTGGGAGGGAGTCATGGAGTAGAGCAGTCCAAACAAGCCCTAACTTGTGTCTTCCTTTTTTCGGTATAAAGTGATGAAGTTAGTGAATTGGACATGAACTTTCATTAATGCAGTGATGCTTGTACATAACCCTTTGCAGATTGACTATGAAAAAGAGAATGAATGGAAAAGGAAGGCACGGACAACATTGACTGATTGGTGTATGAGCTTAGAAACAATAATACAATGGTCTCCTTATTCCACAGAAGCAGAACTTATTCAGGAGGTATAGCTGATGTAGTATGATTTTTTATCTGGGAATACTTGTAATAATGAAGTGTATACACTCATTTCCAGTGAAGGCATTTGTGTTCTTGATGGCTGTATGCTGCTTATCTGTAGTTTGGCTCAATAGGGGAACAAGGAACTCGAATTATCATATACAATCTGTGGGAGGATGATGAAGGAGAGCTGGAGCTTGATTTTGATGCTGACGCAAATGTAAGTTTCAAACTAGTGAGTAATTAGTTCATATTGACACCAACATTGTCTGCTATCTTATTGATGCTCAAATTTCAGGATATTCAGATTAGAGGTGTTAACAGAGATCAGAACAAGATCAAGAAGGCAAATCAGTTTCCAAACTCCAAACACTTCTTTACTTATAGACATTCTCTAAGGGTAAGTTTATATGTACTTATGCATTTGTGCCAGTTAGTTTTTTCTATATTCAGTGGAGCAGTTATTCAAGTTGTGTCCCAATCAATATTTGGTCCATGACTGTTAGAGGCACCATGAGTGAATATTTGGTCCACTCACTGTATATCATTTTACTGCACTGTGCAAGCAGTCACAGAGAAAATTGGAAAACTTTATATGAAAGAGCAAATCATGAACTGAAATGAGTAATATAGTTCTGTAAACCCTAAATATTTCTTCGTTTGTGCAGAGTTATGCATCAATTTTATATCTTATGCTCCCGGATAACTTCCAAATGATTTTACGGGGAAAAAAGATTGACCACCATAACATTATCAATGATCTCATGCTAAAGAAGCAACTTACTTATAATCCAACAGTGGGCGATGGACTTCCAAAGGATATGCATGTAAACCAATGAGCTTTTTCTCACAGCTTTTTGTGTAATGATGCATGTGCATTGATCTCATAACATGTTATGTTCCCTCACTCTCAAATTTTCAGGTGGCAGCTAAGGTGACAATTGGTTTTGTTAAGGATGCGAGACAACATATTGATATTCAAGGGTTTAATGTTTACCACAAGAATCGCCTAATAAAGGTATTATGTTAGAAATGTCATGTGTGATGTTTTTTAAATGAAAATAGCAAGGGAGACCAGCTGCTGAAGTAGTTATATTATAATAAATAAGGGGAGAAAATGGCACCAATGTTTTTTTTCTCGAATACGCAAGAGAATTGCGTATTTTTGTATTAATAGGAGAAGCAAAAACACAAAAGACATAGCCAAGAGGCCACACAAGAATTACAGAGGGTTTACAAGAGGAGAGAAACATAAACAAACAAACAGTCCCAAACACACATGAAACACAATAGCACTTAGGTAGCAACATCTGGCAGCGACAGACCGTTGGCACCAGCCAGCTCCCATAGCATAATATCATTTCCAACCATGGCTAAGGCAGCAGAAAGATTTGGACTCATCCCATTGAAAACACAATCATTCCGATGCTTCCAAAGACACCACGCTCCTAGGATCACTAGGGAATTAAGGCCAGCCTGAGAAGACCCCCCAAGGGAGCGGAGATGCCTTTCCACCATGCCATGAAGTCCTCTTCACCCGGTTTTCTCAATGAAGATATTTTCTTTGCATTTTTTCAGTTTGCAGAATGTCTCCTGTGTGCACAGAGATTACAAAATTCATAGCTATGTAGTGGATGGTTCACAGTGTGGTTTTGTATGAACATGCAGCATTGTGCTCCCTTACTTAAAGGCCTATAGTTAACCTTTTTTTTTGTCATTTTATTTCTGCTTATTGTGTAATGCCGGGTACTAGGTAAAATTTTCTGCCAACTTGAAAATCTCTTTAAGAATTTATGATTAGTATATTTATTTTTTAGCCTTTTTGGAGAGTATGGACTTCTGCTGGAGTTGCTGGCCGTGGTATCATAGGTATGAAATCTTGTTGCTTTTTTTTTCTTTTTAGGGTATGGTGTTTTTGTCTTTCTGTGATCGTTCTTGTATGCAGGTGTACTGGAAGTAAATTTTGTAGAACCAGCTCATGACAAGCAGGACTTTGAACGCACAAATTGCCTTGCAAGACTCGAAGCACGATTAAACCGAATGCAGAAGAAATATTGGTCTGTTTTGTTGTCAGCTGGCAATGCCCGTTCTGTGGCCAACTAGCACATGCTGTAGAAAATCTTGTCTAATCTTAGTATGCATTTGTTTTTTCAAGGTCTGATAATCGCCATCGAATTGGCTATGGAACCAATGATGCTAGCACAGATTCTGTAAAAAGGAAAACAGGTAGGTTAATATCCTTGTTTTGTGCATTTGGTTGGTGCGGATGGCCAGATGGGTGCATGTTTATTTTTATCATGAGTAAGCAGTAGTTCACCGACATCTTCACCAAGGGTCTTCCGTGTTCGGTGTTCTCAGAGTTTCGGTCTAGTCTCAATACCTATCGTGGCTAGAGTTTCGACTACATAGTGTTAGACAATTATTTGTGTGCTGTATTATTTGCTGATTGTGTGTGCGTAATGGGCCTAGAGCCCAGACCATGTATGGCTTATTAGAGTTAGGGGAAAACCCTAGGCTGGGTATATATATGTACACTGATTCCTCATCAATGATACATCTGAATTTGGCCCCCGTCTGACTGAGGATGCTGTCCCCCTGCCCCTTCACATCTCTAATAAAATGAAACACAGCTATCTTCCGTTTTCGAAAAAAACAAAGACTTGTTGGATGAAGTCAGTTTTCCCTCAATTGGGACATATAGCTCAGCTGATAATAATCTGCATGCAGGACTGTCGTTGCGTCCATTTGGCCAAGGTTCCTGGAAGTCAGGGTATCTGCAAACGATCAGAAGTGATGGCAGATCATGTTCTAATACAACAAATAATATTATGAATGCAAGCATGTCATCCCCAGAAACTTCCAAGCTTAGTGGTCCCAATAGAGAGTTCTCTTCAACAACAGTGTGCCAGCACAGAGCTGAAAAGTCTGCAAATACCATAAGATCTGAAAGATCAGTTTTGCATGGCTTGTCAAATACAGATGGTGGAAAGACTGAGACTGCCAACGCCCCATCCAAATCAACTTCCCCTATCCTAAGGACTAGTTTGCCACCAACTCCCAATGAAGGAAAACGAAGTGAGAGGATTGCTGCCAAATACCAATCGAAGGTAGTTTCACTGCTCCTACATTTTTTTGACTTGAATATGCAGGATATCTGCTTATTATGATTAAAGAAGAAAATATGGTATGCAACTTGTTCGTACCGTTCCCACTTCTAGCATCTTTTGCTTAAACTGTACTCAGTAATTGTTAAGTAAACCATGAGTCCGTGGCACATGCTTGCATGCCAGCATTCAGCCTATCTTTCTATGCCTAGCATACAGTCATGTATGTGTTTCTTTCTGGAAGACAAGGGAAACCAAGTTGTTCAGAGATCTTGGTTGCTTTGGAGGGCTAGAGGAGCTTAGTATATTTAGCCTGAATTATGTTCCTAGAGCTGGAAGCTTTGTATACCTCACCTTCCCCAGGATGCTGAGTTGTAAATGCAGGGCTGTGTTCTGATGCAAACCCATAGTTCTGGACAAATCTAATTTGCTCTATGATGAATTTAGACTAAGTTGTGTGATGCACTCAACAAACATGAAACTATAAAAGGATGGAGTAGATTTTGTAAAGTATATCATATATTGAAGTAAGAAATTATAGATCGATTTTTTTGAAAAAACAATTTACTCTTGTTACTCTGAATAAATGCATTGATATCACTTACTTGATCTGAAAATTTCTAGTTGTTTATGTAGTTTTGCTGGCAAAAACTGATAACTAATAACTAATGTGTTATGAATCAATACAACACTAAGTAGATCAAACTCAGAGAAGACACAAATTTAACGTGGAAAACCCCTCTAAAGCGAAGGGGAAAAAACCACGGGCGCCGGCCAGCAACAATACCACTATTTTTCGGGTGGTTAGTGTCAAGGACGCCAAATCCCCGACTGGCCGGACCCCGGCTACGTAACTCGTAGCCGCTGTCCGTCACGCCGGCGAGGTTATACCCCTCAGCCGTCGGTTTGTAGAGAAGAGAGGGAGATTAGGACTGAATTATTCCTTCCCAAATGATGTCTCGTACATGCTTATATAGCCACAGAGGGGGCAGCTATAAGGAAATAACTAACAAGGAAACAACTAGTAAGGAAATAACTAACAAGGAAACAACTCACAAGGAAACAACTAATAAGGAAATAACTAACACAGGAAACAATTGATTAGGTGGCTAACTTTCCTTCTAGCCACTTGCCTTCCCTTCCTGTGTCCTGGCTACGCGCTCTGTTCCCCTGCGCACATCACGCGCGCGCCTGGCGTATGTGCGCCCGCACATCACATCTCTCCCGCCGTCGAAGACCAGCTCGTCCTCGAGCTGGAAATCAGGGAAGCGAGCGCGAAAGTCGTCGTAGTCCTCCCAGCTTGCTGACGCAGCTGGCTCACCTTGCCACTGGACCAATAGCTGGCGAATCCCACGAGCCAGGCGCCCGGCTGTGACCCCTGCTGGCACGGGCACCACAGCGCCGTTGTGCGTGGGGGGTAATGCCGGGGGTGTTGCTGGTGGTGTGCCGACGAACTTCTTGAGCACTCCAACATGGAACACATCATGGAGGCGGGCCCCTGGCGGAAGCTCGAGCCGGACAGCCACGGCGTTGATGATCTCCAGGACGCGATACGGTCCAACGAACCGTGGCTTGAGCTTGCCGGTGGAGGTCCGTGGTAGTGATGCTGCCGGGCGTTGCCGGAGTCGTAGTAGTGCCCAGTCCCCAACTTGGTACTCCACCGGACGATGGTGTTGATCATAGACACGCTTTTGGCCCGCTTGGGCCTGTTCGAGGCGGTAGCGGACGTCGGCGAGAAAAGTCGTGCGGTCCTCCATCTCCAGTGCAACAGCTGCCACACGCGTCTCACCAGGCTCATAAGAGCGGATGGAGGGCGGGTCGCGGCCATAGACCACGCGGAACGGCGTCTCCCGGAGCGACGATTGGAAAGCCGTGTTGTAGGTGTATTCGGCCCACGGAAGCCAGCGAAGCCACTGCCGAGGACGATCGCCTGTGAAACAACGGAGGTACATGACGATTACCCTGTTGGCGGCCTCCGTCTGTCCATCCGTTTGCGGGTGAAAAGCCGACGACATGAAGAGCTTGGTGCCAGTGAGCCGCATGAGCTCGGTCCAGAATGTCGACGTGAACACCGGGTCGCGGTCCGAGACGATGGATTGCGGCACACCATGAAGGCGGACGATGTCGCTGAAGAATGCTTGGGCGACAGACTCGGCGGTGTAGGGGTGTGCTAACGGGATGAAGTGGCAGTACTTGCTGAAGCGGTCGACGACGGAGAGGATTACTGTCTTGCCCTGCACTCGGGGGAGTGCTTCAATGAAATCGATGCCGATGTCGGCCCACACGCTGGACGGAATGGGCAGTGGCTGGAGCAGCCCGGCCGGCCTCAGGTGGTCAGTCTTGTACCTCTGACATGTGGCGCACGCCTTCACAAAGTCCTGCACCACACGACGCATGTTGGGGAAATGAAAATCACGCCGCAGGCGGTGCAGCGTGCGATGAACGCCTTCATGGCCGTCGTCGTGGACCGCGGCCAGGATTTCCTGAAGTAGTGGCGATGCTGGCGGGATGTAGAGGCGCCCCTCCAGGGCGACCATGCCGTCGGTGATGGTCCACGGCGCCGTGCGGGTCCCCGCCCGGAGCTCATCGTGGACGGCTACCAGCGCCGGGTCGGTAGCCTGGGCATGGCGGAGGCGCTCGATGAAGTCGAACCGGGGCGCTGAGATGGCCAGCAGCTCTCCTTCCTCGTTGTCGCGGCGGGATAGGGCGTCGGCGACAGTATTCGTGGCCCCGGAGCGGTACTCCACTGTGAAATCGAAGCCCAAGAGCTTGCCGACCCAGTGGTGCTGCGGAATCGTGGCGAGGCGCTGGTCGAGGAGGTATTTCAAGCTGTAGTGGTCCGTCTTGACGAGGAAGCGGCGCCCCCATAGGTATGGCCTCCAATGCCGAACCGCCTGGACCATGCCAATGAGCTCTCGCTCGTAGGCGGCCAGCGCGCGGTGGCGCGGCGCTACTGGCCGGCTGAAGTATGCCACCGGGTGTCCCTCCTGGACTAGGACCGCCCCAAAGTCGATGGTTGACGCGTCACATTCGACGACGAACAGCTTGGCGAAGTCGGGCATGGCGAGGACTGGTGCCGAAGTGACCGCCGCCTTGAGCGCGGAGAACGCCGTGGCCGCTGCATCATCCCAAGTGAAACCGTCCTTCTTGAGCAACGCCGTCAGGGGCGCGGCCACCGTGCCATAGTTATGTACGAACTTGCGGTAGTACCCCGCGAGGCCGAGGAAGCCACGGACGGCACGGGCGGATCGTGGCGTCGGCCAATCATGGATGGCTTGCACCTTGACGGGATCCATGGCGACGCCCGCCGCAGAGATAACGTGGCCGAGGTAGGCGACGGCGGAGACCCCGAAGGAACATTTGGTGCGCTTGACGAAGAGCTGGTGACGGCGCAGTTCTTCCAGGACAGCACGCAGGTGCCGGAGGTGATCTGCCCAAGTCCTGCTGTAGATCAAAATATCGTCAAAAAATACGAGGACGAAGCGACGGAGGAACGGCCTCAGGACGTCGTTCATGAGGGCTTGGAATGTGGCCGGCGCGTTGCAGAGTCCGAACGCCATGACCAGGAACTCATATAGGCCGTCATGCGTGCGGAACGCCGTCTTGTGGATGTCCTCGGGTCGCATGCGGACCTGGTGGTATCCCGACCGTAGGTCGAGCTTGGAGAAAAATTTGGCGCCGTTGAGCTCATCCAATAGCTCATCCACCACCGGGATCGGGAAGGCGTCCTTGACCGTCATGGCGTTCAGGGCCCGGTAGTCGACGCAGAAGCGCCAGGATCCATCGGCCTTCTTGACAAGGAGGACCGGCGACGAAAACGGGGAGTCGCTGCGTCGGACGATCCCTTGTTCCATCATGGCTGCACACTGCCGCTCCAACTCATCTTTGTGGGCAGCTGGGTACCGATAGGGGCGCACGGCGACCGGCTGTGCATCGGGCTTCAACAGGATGCGGTGATCATGTGCGCGCTTGGGGGGCAGTCCCGTTGGAGTGGCGAAGACCCTTGCAAACGCTCCGAGGAGAGCATCCAAGAGCGATTCTTCAGCGGACAAGGCGCACACCGCCAGGCCCGACGTCGTGGATAGGCCCGCCCATGAGATGGTGCGGCCCCCTCGCTGGAAGGACATGCGCCTGTTGGCCAGGTCCCAGACAATGGGTCCCAACGCGCCGAGCCATTTGGTGCCGAGGACGATGTCGTACCCGGCCAAGGGCATGACGAACAGCTCCGCCGGGAACGCAGCACCAGCGATGATTAGTGGGGCTTTGCGGATGACGCCGGCGCAGGTGATCTTCTCACCATTAGCCACCATGGCCGTTAGGCGGGGACGTTGTTGGAGCGGAAGACCCGTTCGCCGAGCGGCTTCTTCGGAGATGAAATTGTGGGTGCTGCCGGAGTCGAGGAGGGCTACGAGCTGAGCGGCCCCTAGTGTGACCGCGAGCTGCGTGGTGTCCGTCATGGACACCCCAGCCACCGCCTGCAGCGAGAAGCAGGGGGCGTCCCTGTCCCCGTCGTCGGTGACGGGTTCGGTGTCATCAATCTCCACCCCGTCCACGAAGAAAATCCGCTTGCAAAACCTGTTATGGCCACGAGAATACTTTTCGTCACAGTTAAAACAAAGGCCAAGGCGACGTCGTTCCGCCTGCTCCGCCGTAGAGAGGCGCCGCTGGTTGCCCTCGCGTCGTCCCTGGTCGTTACCCGCCGGCAGGTTTGGAAGAGCCAGCTGCTGGGGTGGCGCGGCCGGAGCGGTTCGAGGCGGCGGTGGCGGAAGTAGACCGCGCGCTCCCTGTCGTACCAGCGGTCGCTCGAGCTCCATGAGCTCCACTTGCCGCGCCAGGCTCATCGCAGCGGCGAGCGTGGTCGGATTATGGATGCGCACCGCATGACTGAGAGGCGGGAGGAGGCCTCCGGTGAAGAGTTGCACTCGTTGAGCTTCGTCCAGCCGACCGGCACGGGGCAGGAGCGTCTGGAAACGATTAGAGTACTCCTCCACAGATCCGGTGCGCCGGCATTCCGAAAGTTCGAACAACGGCGCGGAACGGAGTGGAGGTCCGAACCTCTCATTCAGGAAGTCTTTGAATCGACCCCATGACGGGGCACCATCATCTTCTTCAAGCTGGTTGTACCACAGCTGCGCGACGTCGTCCAGATGGTATGATGCCATCCGAACACGTTCCTCCCCCAAGGTGCGGTGATGCCGGAAGTATGACTCACATTTGTTGATGAACAACATCGGATCGACGGAGCCGTCGAAGCGGGGGAAGTCCCACTTGCGGTGCTGGAGGTACGGATCGTGGTCGCGCTGCCCCTCGGGTCGCCGACCGTGGCCCCCGTTGTCCGAGGCCGACGCAGACTTGTCCTTCATGGCCGCCATGTCGAACTGCAGCGTGTTGACGTCCGTGCGGAGTGCCCGCAACTCAGCGAGGACGTCGGCAATGGTGGGCTCGGCCATGGCTGTGGTGGAGGCTGGGAAAGGTGGTGGCGTTGGCGGCTGCTGGGCGTGGTTGGAGCGGGTGGGTGAGGATCGACGAGACCGTGATACCAGGTTGTCAAGGACGCCAAATCCCCGACTGGCCGGACCCCGGCTACGTAACTCGTAGCCGCTGTCCGTCACGCCGGCGAGGTTATACCCCTCAGCCGTCGGTTTGTAGAGAAGAGAGGGAGATTAGGACTGAATTATTCCTTCCCAAATGATGTCTCGTACATGCTTATATAGCCACAGAGGGGGCAGCTATAAGGAAATAACTAACAAGGAAACAACTAGTAAGGAAATAACTAACAAGGAAACAACTCACAAGGAAACAACTAATAAGGAAATAACTAACACAGGAAACAATTGATTAGGTGGCTAACTTTCCTTCTAGCCACTTGCCTTCCCTTCCTGTGTCCTGGCTGCGCGCTCTGTTCCCTTGCGCACATCACGCGCGCGCCTGGCGTATGTGCGCCCGCACATCACAGTTAGAGATCGCAGGAGATTTACAATGAGGTGACGATCTCCCGCGAATTACAAGTATATTTATAGAGGCGAAACTCTAAGGTGAGTAGGGAATGATCTGTACCTACGTTTCGGCCTAAGCCTCCAGGCAATGGGCCTCCGCTTCGCTCGCCAACTTGGCCACCTTCTTCGGAATTTGGATCACGAACTCAACATAATGGATCACTGGTTGCAAGTTGCTTTTGCTAATTCTTGAATTAGAAATTAGTCATCATATTTTGTCATCTTTGCTTTCCAGCAAGTAAATGCAACAACTAATGGAGACAGGGAATCCATTGTTGACCCTGAAGCTATCATCAAGAAGTTGAAGGAAGAAAATTCATCGCTAAAGGAGAGGTACATATTAGAAATGTTTATCCAATTTTCATCAATCAAAATCTAGTAGACCTTCCCCTTAACTTGGTAAAGGTTCACTGCTTGATTATTTAGTTCGCTGTTTTTTTACAATGGAACAGTAGGGGAAGCCCCCACTGTGAATTTAATTTTATTGAAAAAACACTGTACAAACAGTAGAAAAACAGAGAAAAAGAGTCACAAGTTGGCCAGCCAGCTTTCCATGTCACTACTAAGAATATGATTCATTCTATACTGTTAGGATCGTAGACGGGAAAAAAGACACGCATAGTTTAACGTGGAAAAAACTCTCCCGATATGGAGGACCACGGGAAAACAGATCTATTATGTGGTGTATTGTACAGGGTACAAGGAGGCCTATTTATATAGGCAAAGGTGATAGAGATAGGGTTATATCTTCTTATCCAACAAATCTCCTCTTGACGCTAAATCTATAAAACTGTTTCCCCAAACACCACTAGGGTGCTAAGCTCTACGAACACCTACCAAGTCAAGACAATGCTTGAATTTGGTATTAGAGAATGACTTTGTAAGCATATTTGCATGGTTTTCATCTGTATGTATCTTGTCCACTTTAATTTTGCCTTCAGCAACAATATCACGAATGAAGTGGTACTTGATATCAATATGCTTGGTCTTGAATTGATACATGTCATTCTTGGTCAGACAAATAGCACTATGACTATCACAATAAACCTTAATAACATCCTGAGGAACACCGAGTTCAGAAATAAAACCTTGCATCCAAATAGCTTCTTTAACCCCTTCAGTAGCTGAGACATATTCTGCTTCAGTAGTGGAAAGAGCAGTAACAGACTGAAGTGAAGCCCTCCAACTCACTGCAGAACCGCATAATGAAAATATATAGCCAGATATGTAGTGTCTCTTATCAAGATCACCAGCAAAGTCAGAATCAACAAATCTCTCAACAAATCCCATAACACCAATTTCTTTCTTTGAATTCTTGTCAAACAATAATCTAAAATGAGAAGTACCTTTCAAGTAGCGAAGAATCCACTTTACTTCATTCCAATGTTCTTTACTAGCATTGTGAATGAATCTGCTAACCACACTAACAACATGAGCCAAATCGGGTCTTGTACAGATCATAGCATACATGAGATTCCCAACATCATTAGAATACGGTATGTGAGACATGTGTTCTTTCTCATCTTCAGTAACAGGACGTTGCCTCGATGACAATTTAAAATATGAAGCAAATGGTGTAGCAACAGATTTGCAATTACTGAGATTATACTTTTCAAGAACTTTCTCAATATAACTCTTCTGAGATAGAAAAAAGAGTATCAGCACGACGATCATGCTGAATTTCCATCGCAAGAATTTTCTC